>NC_083350.1:81844523-82469523 GCF_030254825.1 Meriones unguiculatus | reverse complement strand
TGTAGCCACTGAGAATATTAGTAAAGAATTGATCCTAACAGGCTTTAAATTAATTATCTAAATGAGTTTACATGGATACTTAAAATAACAAGGTCCTTAGATTTAAATAGATTGACCACATTAATTTTAACATACACAAAAGTGAATTTATTCTTTTTCTATTCATTTAAATGTACAGCATTTTGGAACAAAATATATAATACTTCCCCTGTGTAAACTGAAGTTGAGAGTCCTGTTTATTCCTTCCCTCCTTAAGACTACCGTTCCTAATTCATTACGTATATAAGTTAATGTGGCAGTGCCAACAGCTTCCTGCAGTTTCCAGTGCATTTTGCAGTGGTTCTTTCGATATGTGACTACGTAAAGATTTAAAATTATTTTCAAATGATTTGACTTGAGTCCAGTTTTCTCACATAGTCAAAGGATGACTAAGCATGGCCTCAGCTACAGTTCCCAAAACGATGTCAGTGATGTGCAGATAGCTTGATGAGTCAAAAAGGCAAGAGATACTTGCATGCTGTGAATGATTTGGTTTTGCCAAACATAGATTGTGGGTTTTTAGGCCACACAGTGAATAAACATTCCAAATCTTATTTGGTTCTAATGCCCTCTTCCTTTAAAAAGCAGTTAATTTACAATATTAGATAATGCATACAGATAGGAATTACCTTGTCAAATAGATTTGAAGCACAGGCAACTAAATGCCTCCTAAAAATAACTTACATGACTATTTGTCCTGTGATAAAAACTGTCTTTCTAACTTTTTTGGCTTCAGGATCAAAATCACTTTGTGAAACAATGGAGTCCGAGGCTTTAAAAGTCCCTGTGAAATATCTTCAGATTTAAATGAATCAAAAACAATTGAAGACTTCCAAAATTTCATAATACACCTCATTAAAAATCTTCAGGAGAGGATAAAGGGCATAGTCCTGAAAAAGTCCAGCCTAACATTTTTTAGCTCTCATTCTTAGTTCGTTTTTTGTCAAAGTTTGAACATTAAAATTTGAATTGTTCTTTTGTAAAATCGTTGGTCAACTCTAAATAACAGCATTTCTGTTGAACGCAGTTCTTTGGCTGCCTCTCTGCAACTTCTCCAGCTGGAACAGTTCCATTGAGAACAATTTTCATGTCTACACTTCTAGTTACTATTTGACCTGGTTTTAAGCCTCCTTGTTTCTCCATCCTTCCTTATCTGGTTATGCTGGGACTGGAATCTCAAGCAGGCTCACTTGGTCCCAACACTTCATGCACTTTCATATGTATTTCTTCATGTTTATAATTAGGTTATTTTTCAAATCTATGATCACCTCATTACCTTTTTTGTGCCCTAAACAGTTATGGGCCATTAGCTACTACGTATAATGTTTTCTTACTTTGTATTTCAAAATGTTTCCTGTTTATTAAATTTGACTTACTTGCCATCCATTCACTCTACAACTTAAAATGGCAGTTCTAGTTCTAATTCTACTGTGCCAATATAAACACTTTCCGTAGATGTGACCCTCAAGACAGGCGGTGGAATACACACTACTTTTTCACTTCTTCCCATGTTTATACTCACATATGTTTCACGTATAATATAAAAGAGTTGATTCAAAGTCAGCCATTTCCCCAAAATGTAGCCAGTATAGTATAAGAGTTAAATCAGTCATCCTGCAGCTGATATTGGTTTTATATTTTGTTAGGAAAATCTGCCTCATGTCTCACAACAGAAGCACACAGAAGATAGTCCATAGGATATAAAACAGTATAAGCATGTTGATTAAAAACATCTGTGTGGCAGACAGCTGCAAAGATTGGAAGTGAGGATTTGTGGGAAAAGAAGCATGCTGAATTTTGTTGGCTTCTTCAGGAATGGCATTAAAAAAACAGTTTTCTAAAACTGAAGTGTCCAATATGAATCAAACTATGGGAAGGGTACTTTCACAATAATCTAGAACTGTATTCTCCTCCTTATGCTAATTATTAGTAAAGTAATGCAATGACATTTATTCATTCTTATGATATTTCTTCGTAGACAATGTTTTAAAAACCATTTTTGTTTTCGGAATGGCGGAAACAAATGGCACATATTATCAGATACACTGGGTTTTGATAGAAATCAGCTGTTTGGTTGACAAAAAGCCACCCAGCCCCAAAAGGAAGTCTGAGGTTTCTCATTCCAAGTCATAGAATTAATTAACTTAATTGTAAGCAGACTTTCTTAAACAGGCCTCTAAAATTAATAAGCCCCTCCTTTTCCCCTGAAAACAAAGTCACATAAATTCTGGCTTTGTAAGACAGACTCCCTGAGCCTCCCTATCACCTTACCATGCAACAAGGCTGGAGGAGAACAACAGAAAACTGGAGTCATAATTGACAATGACATATGCTTATTTAATTTTAAAAATCTGAGTCCATTTTTAAAACACTGTGAAAATATTTTCATGGGATCATGGAGAGCTGCTGGCTGAGCAGGAGGACCCAATCCACAGGCCTTCACCTTGCTCCAATCCAATGTTACCTTTTTCTTAGTTATTTAATCAGCCATGAAAAATGCTCTGAGGGAAAAAGGAAAATTACCATTCTGTTGTTGTTACTAATAATAATATGATTAAATTTTCTCTTATACAAAGGTGTCTAAGAGTTTGTATTATGTTTCCATGGGAACATCCTCCATACATATTTTTTACTGTTTCCCTAAAGAATGTAGTTAAAAGACAAACATGAAATCTGGCAGTTAAGTAAGGTAACAGTGATGGAATTTCAGAGGATAGAGAATTGAATTAAAAGAAAAATACTCAGACACATTTTACATCTTAAGTTGTTCACGTCAGTCAAAATTGACCAATGTTTGTGCCAGGAAATAAATATCGAAGCAGCCTCCTTCCTTTCTTTTTTAAACAAGAGGAAAAAAGGTTCTAACACATCTTTCAAGGTTCTGGTATTTTTGGTTAATTTCTTTTCTTTTTTTATATGAAAAGATAAGCAGGGATGGATTTTTAAAGAACTTATATTATAGCACATATAAATGGATACCACATTTTCATTGGACAACTGACAATTTTGGACTTTTAAAATGGTTTGGATACCAACACCTAATAGGAAATTTCAGCCTCCCCCCAATTGGAACTTATGTCCTTTTGAGATTTAGGATAAAACCTCATCATTGTATCATGGACTTCTGACAGAACACATGAAGCCAAAAGGCACCCAATTTTGTTTTCAACAGTTCTTTTGTGGGGAATATACAAAGTTTTTAGAGTCTTCTGATGCAACAATTTCTAATAGAAATGACCAGCATTTACTCAAACTGCTATTTTACAACATTTGCCACGTAGCAAGATGGCAGCTGTGAGTTTCCTCACAACCATTCCTGGTGTCTTCTCTGGTAACAAATTTTTTATTTTTAGAAAGTACTGAAGTACAATCTTTGAATGCTAAACTGCTACACTTACTCTCTGTTGAGAAGGACTTTTGCTTACAACATTGTCACTTTTATATACAACTTAAATTTTGTAGAGCCAGCCCTTCTCTATAAGCCTGGAGTCATTATGGTGTAGGATTTTATGATGACAAGGCTACTTTATGTAGCGTGAGCTGGCTCTCTGATGCTCAGGGTTGTCCCAGGGATTTGTGGTTATGGCTGAAGATGTGTCCTGTAGCTGCTTTGCTTCCTATGCACTCGTGTTTCATGCTACATACGACTGAAACAAGACCCACAATAAGTGCAAACACAGCGTGTGGATACTCAGCAAACAGTAGAGCTACAACAAAGCCAACCAGCCTCGGCCAGACATGTCGTATACTCGGCTGGCAACAAGTCTACAGAGTGGAAAGAAAGATGAAGACAAATATCCAACACCTGGAGCCAAATGAAGAGCGGGTATTAAAAGTTTAATATCCTGTTTTTACGAAAGTCTACACATTATGGACAATGTCGTGATTTATGTTTAACTTGGTTCTGTTTGATGTGGCTTTTTGTTGTTTTGCAGTCTGAAACACACCCTCTCCCCTGAGATACTATGCAGCTTGAAAAGAAGGCAATATTTGGAGAAAGCTAGCACCAGGGGCCAATAGCCTCAAGAACATGTAGTCAGGCTCTCCTTCTGACTACAGAAAGCCATCTATGACAATTCTGTGTTAATAACTTTTGGCATCTCCTTATCTTAAAACATGTAATGTTCATTTTTTTGTGAGAGCAATTATTTATACCATCAAGTGAAACACTTACAATAGAAAAGTTTATCAGTTTGTGACTGTTATGTGCTTAATTATCCTCCTGTTTGTTCATTTAAGTTTAGATTTTAGACTTCTTTGTATCACAGGTCCTTGGGTCCTTTTAAAAATACCAAGCCACACTTAATCACTGGTCATGCAACTTTTATTAGTGACTTGTCTAATTAACTCTTTGAAATTATCTTTCTAGCTAAACAGAATATATCAGAGACAACCACCATCGAAATGAATATCCTCGCAGAAACTGCGTCACCCAGTTTATCCAAAGAACCACACATGGTATCTGACAGAGCTACACCAGTCATTCCATTAGTCGCCGAATTACCTTTCATTACCACACCCTTCCCTCCTGCAGGAAATATAGTCAGTTCTGAACAGGAATCTGTAGTCTACTCTCAGGCAATCACAGACAGATTAGTCACTGAATCACCCACCGCTGCTGGGAGTACCAACAACTCTTGGGATATGTATGACTACTTATCTTCTGGGTCAGGACCACTTGGAAAGCCACACATATCTGAAATTAAGGAGGAAGGACTCCAAAGTACAACTGTCATCTCCCAACATGCTACTGGCTCACAGGATGGAATTACAGAGGGTGTGCATGAATCAGTTACACAGATGGAACAAATAGAAGTGGGCCCCTTAGTAACATCCATGCAAATCACAAAGCACATTTCTTCCAAGGAGTTGTCAGCAACTGAAACACCATTTCAATCCACAGACGTGACCCTGGCACACAAAACTGAAATGCCAACAGTAAGCACTAGTCCTGAATTGGCAACCACAAATCACTATAGATTCACCTTAAGGGAAGATGATAGTGAAGACAGAACACAAAAAGTTAGATCCAGTCAGAGCACCTCGGGCTTTAGCCAAATACCTGAAGTCATCACAGTATCAAAGACATCAGAAGATCCTACCTACTCCCAGTTAAGGGACTCCGAGTCCTTTTCAACATCAACGTTTGTTTCACCTGTTACCATGCATGACATAGATGGATCGCTCACAGATAAAGAGAAAGAACACAAAACTAATGGCAAGATGACTGAAGATGATTTTGGTCAGTCACAGCCTACAACTCCTTTCCCATCACAGCATCTTACAGACGCAGACTTGCTTCCATTTTCTGGTGACACAACATCAGTAGAGGGAGTGCCCACAGTTACTCATCCCTTGTTACAAACAGAAGAGACACAGGGAAGAGAACTAACAGAAACACCAAGACCAGAGTGGAAAACAGATACTTACACAGCTGATGAGATACAAGAAAAGATCACCAAGCATCCATTTATAGCAACTACAGAAGAAGGCTTCTCTGGAATGAAGCCCTCTACATCTTCCTCAGAAGGAATTCATTTCACAGAGTCTTCAGTGGAAATGACCGAATCTGTTTCCCCAACATTGACAACTGGAAAGTTAAGTGTGAAGCCAACAGAAGCAAGAGATGTAGCAGAAATGACAGTTCTGACTAGATTAGAAACACATGTTACAAAGTCCAACAAAGACTTTACAACTGCCCATTTGACCCAAAGTAGGGAAGTAGTCACAGTATCAAAATGGTCATGGGATGAAAATAATGCAACTTCAAAGCCTTTAGCCTCAACAGAACTTTCAGGTGTTACAAAATTGCCCCCTGTCTCACTTAGTACTACAGGAAAAAATGGAAAGGATAAAGAAACACCAAGATTCACGGATGTAGGAAATGAATATTCTCATTTCCTAGATGATACTAAAAAAACATTAGAAAAGGTTTCTGAAGAAGAATTAACATCTGGAGAATTTACAGGTACGTTTCAGCCAACTACATCAATGAGTGGTGCAGAAAAGTCAACTTTGAAAGCATCTACAACTGGAGACAGGGTTCTGCCCAGCACAAGTACAGAAGACCAAGTCATTCACACAACTGTGGAAGGAAGTGCTTTGGGTGAAGATACAGATACCTCTGAACAACTTTTTACTACCTCCCCATTTGCATATACCTCTGATGTGGAAGAATTGGCATTTGTCAATTATAGTAGCACCCAGAAGCCCACTACTTATGTAGACATGTTCCACACTAGTCCTCTTTCTGTAATTCCCAAGACAGAATGGAGTATGTCGGAACCTTCTGTTCCACTGGAAGATGAGGTTTTAGGCAAATCTGATCAAGATATTACTGAACAGACTCATTTACAAGCAACCATGTCTCCAGAAACTTTGAGAACAACAGAGATCATACAGGGAGAAACCGAGAAAGAACCACAAACCCCAGGGAGCTCATTTCCTGCTCTCAGTTCTACTGCAGTTATGACAAAGGAGACGACAGCATTTGAAGATGGAGAGGGATCAACATACACTGTCTCTGAAGACAGATTGGTGACAGGTTTTGAAAGAGTCCGAGTTTTAGAAACCACTCCCATTGGAGCAATTGAGCACGGCACATCTTATCCACCCGGTGCGATAACGCAGCACGCAGCGGAAGTGGGTACAGTGGTGACACTGGTACCAACCATTAGGCCAAAAGCAGTTTTAAGTACAGAGCCAGAAATAAATTATGAAGCAGAAGGTAGTAGTCCCACAGAATTTGCATCAACCTTGAGGCCCTTCGGGACTCACAGCACAGAGCTTATGGAGGAAACTACTGAGGAAGAAAAAAAGACATCCCCAGATTATACAGATGTAGGCTCAGGACTATTTGAAAAACCACGAGCCACAGAACTCCCAGAATTTCCAATAGCTCCAAGTGACATCAGTGTTTTTACGTCCATAGATAGCCTTTACAGAACTCCACCATTCAGGCCATCTTCATCATTTACTGAGGATCCACGTGTCTTTGAGAAGGAGCCCAGTGGGGAAACGACAGATGACATCATACTTACCAGAGAATCTCTAACACCACACCCTCCCACAACTCTCATCGATATCATAGCTAAGAAAACAGAAACTGATATTGATCAAGAGTATCATGTGACCTCAAGGCCTCCTGTAACACAGTCAACAAAGCCATACACTGTGGAAAGAGAAACAACCTTCGAGCCTCAGGCACTGTCTGCTTCACCATCCCCAGCAGGGACAAAATTCCACCCTGACATAAATGTGTATATTATTGAGGTCAGAGAAAATAAGACAGGTAAGTCTTTGCTTTCAAGGCAATCAGCATTTTATCATGAAAGTAAAAATGCTCATCGTACCAAATTCTGCCATTAGATGATGGAGACAATAACTGGAGTGTCAAAAAATACGTTAGCTTCATGCATCTGTTCAAGAATTGGAAGGATATGTTAAACAATTTGGAAGAATGTTAGATAGAGTTTTATTTTGAAAGTTGTAAGAAGCCCTGCTTTGTCATCTAATACAACCACTTCATCACTGTTACATCACTTCAGAATGTGCAGAACAAAGTGTTTTAATTTCAGTGTCTTTCCATACATTACTACTCAAGTGTAGCACTAGCCTGTGTTAACATTCCATTGGTCTGTAACCATTAACCTTTAGCACTCACAATGTAGAAAGCTGAATGATTTTGCATATCCCCAGGGTTGACTGAAAGATTTCTAAAGGTATGTTTTTTCTCTTACAGGATTTTGCAGGCTTATCACATAAGTTGTGGAATGGGTAATAGGTCTACTTTAATTCAAATTTAACATTTTTAAGATATTGACTAATTTTGGTGTATTTTTAAATGTGCCTTTTACTACTTAGAACCAAATACAGTCTAGCTACATTCTAGGAATTGTTTGGAATCATTAACTACATTAGAGGGTAGATTTGTAAACATTACTTTGTCTCAGGCCATGAATTTTTATTGTGATTTCACTGTCTCCCCGATAAGTGGTTGCATTGCCTAATACTTGCAGTTGCCATAATCAAATATGTCTGTTCTTACCTAATAGTGAGAGTATACCATCACATTAAATTTGAAAAACTGAGTTCAGAACACATAGCACATACAATCTGATGGACTGTTTCCTGTTTGTGTCTTTTAAATTTAGAGCTTGAGTCTACTGGTTTTAATAAACTGTTTGGTTCAAATTTTAATATAAGATAAATGAATAAGTTTTCATTTTTCTGTGGCCTGGCTTGGAGAAACCATATGGGAAGGAAGTCTGTTTATCAATTTCTTTCTTGGTATTCTTTCTTTCTTTCTTGAAATATGCCCTTCTGGATATCATTCAGAAGAAAGAAAGTGTTTCCTTTTCTTCTCTTTCTTCCTTTCCCTTCCCTCCCCTCCCCTCCCCTCCCCTTCCCTCCCCTCCCCTCCCCTCCCCTCCCTCCCTCCCTCCCTCCCTCTCTCCCTCCCTCCCTCCCTCCCTTTCTTTCTTTCTTTCTTTCTTTCTTTCTTTCTTTCTTTCTTTCTTTCTTTCTTTCTTCCTCTTCTTCCTTAAAGAGATAGTATTTTTCAGTATTTTTTATTATTTTCATCTATTACAATTTATTCAATTTGTATCCCCAGCTGTGGCCCCCTCTCTTGTCTCCTTCCAATTCCACCCCCCTCTCTCTCTTTTCTCCTCCTATGTCTTTCCCCTAGTCCACTCATAGGGATGGTCCTCCTCCCCTTCCATCTGACCCTATCCTATCAGGTCTCATTAGGACTGGCTGCATTGTCTTCCTCTGTGGCTTGGAAAGGCTGCGCCCCCCCCCCCCCATGGGGAGGTGATCAGAGAGCTTGTCACTGAGTTCATGCTAGAGAAAGACCCTATTCCTCTTACCTGGACCCCACTTGGATACTGAGTCTATGGGCTATATCTGAGCTGGGGTTTTAGGGAGAAAGTGTTTCTATGAGGGTGACCAGGATCACAGCTTTTGAAAAGTATCTGCGCAGACCAATTCAGTTGGTAGCCAGATTCATAAATAGAAACTTTGTGGCTTCTATCAGCTCCTTTTCTCAGAGTTTTCTTGGTGAGAACATATTTGTGTGGCATGAAGAATAGATTATACAGCCCTGCATTACTAAAGCTAACCTCTTCTTCTTAGCATAGTTTTTTATAGGCCAGAATAAAGCATCCCCCCCCCCCGTTACTGGTACAGTATTTTGTGAATCATCAATGTTTTTCTGTCTTCTACATTACTTTGACGTTTTTCAAAACTGAAATTGAAAATGGAAGTGTTGTCAAGAAAGAGAAGTTAGGGCAGGATGCTGTTAGAATTAAAAGAAACAGAAAACTGTAACCATGGGGCCTGGGGTGGGGAATTGAGACGAGAGGAGATCGGTATCAACCTTTGATTCCAGCATTTGAAAAGCACACACCAATTAAGTGCGTATCTTCTCGACTTATTCTGGCTCTACTGTTAGTGACATGCTAAGTTGAATGAAATAGCATGAAAATATTAATCTAAGCCATCTGACAACTCCCCTGAATGGGAAATTGTATGTTCAGGTTAAGGCATTCAGACTACAAAATGGAAAGAAAAGCCCTAAAATATGACCCCATTCCCCCTCTGCACTACCACCAAGAGATGGCAATCATCGGGGGAGAAACAAAATCACTATGCTTATAAACGGTAGTTAAAATGGAGGATCTACACAGTCTAAGACTGTAACGATTTATATGGTGGTGTGCCTTTATGGTCTCCATTCAGCCGGGCCTGCAAAATTGGTTTCCTTCCTCCACCTTTAAAGCATAGGACTGTGGTGACCATACATTCTGAGAAAAATTGTGAACTATCTGACCATTTGCATCAAGCAGGATTGCAGTATGTGCATGTTGGGAGCAGGCATGGAACACTGGGGCAGTCTTTCTCGTGTCTGTTTTTATGGGTTCTAGATACACATTCTTCTTAAACATAACAGCATGGTTTGTTATTTTCAGAAGTCAGTAATGTACTCATGCCCAGCTACTCAGTCAACAAATCTTGCTAGTTCTATAACAATAATTTAATTTTCCCAATATTCTGAACTTTGCCCATGAAAACCCTAACACAGATGTTCAGTTTAGTTCTAAGTCAGGTGTGTTAATGAGGAGAGCCTGGAAAGCCAACCTTTTTATATTTCCAGACTGGAAAAACCTTGGTGCATGTGGTGCCATTGTATAAACCTATTCACCCGAATAGAACTGACCTTCACATAGACTCTGGATACAAGTACGTAAAAATGCCACCCAGGCTACAGCAAACCAAAGTATTTATAATTTTCACTGCATTCAGAAAGTGATATAAAGCTTGACTTTTATGAAATACCATGAAACAAAACCTGCTACTCAAGGCGTGCTTACATCATACCTCAGATGCATGGTAACGGCAGGATAGGCTCTGCTGCTGCCGGGGACTGCAGCTAACAGGTTAAGAGCCTGAAGGAACGTCTCAGCCCATAAAGATTTTATGAGCTGAAAAACGCTGGGGGGTGTGGTTAACAGTGGTTCAAGGGTGCTGAAAACTTGACTTGGCTATTTCAGGAGTAATTTGCACACCTGCACTTGGGAAAATTATTAAAAGGCTTTCTTTGTGAACATGTATGGAGGCTACAGGATCTCACAGCATGGAAAGGCTTTCTTCAGTTATAGCAGGGCTCTCGTCATTGCTGGTTTGTTTTGTGGTTTGGATAGAGTACTCAGGTAAATTAAC
This sequence comes from Meriones unguiculatus, assembly GCF_030254825.1. Classification (NCBI taxonomy): domain Eukaryota; kingdom Metazoa; phylum Chordata; class Mammalia; order Rodentia; family Muridae; genus Meriones; species Meriones unguiculatus. Next base: position 82,458,762 of record NC_083350.1, on the reverse strand, counting down.
TGAAATTTTACAAGTTAGTGTAACAGGACTGCAAATCTTAAAACAAATAAATGGAATTCAATGTAGCAGTGTCTTTAAGCCATAGAATAAATTGGAAATGTGCAGATATTATATGCCATCATCATGCCATAACTTCCACATACAGGCTCCTGCCTGACCATATTCAACATTCTTTTTTACTGTTTTTCTGTCATCCTAAGTATGCTGTTGGCCAGGGTCAGGAGTGGGTACCAGATTGCCTGGAAGTACAGTTACAGATAGTTGTGAGCTGCTATCTGTTATGTTGTTCATATTTGGCATCTTTATTCTTAAGTGTATCCAAAGTAGTTTGGCTGAACAAAGTATCGAACACATAATAGAGCAAAGCGCTCCTGGAGGCTCCTGACTCTCCAGCGTGCTGAGACACAGCCTTTGTCAGGTTAACCTGTACTGTGCCAACTCAAAGCAGAAAGAATTTGTCGGATTTAATCTTCCTTCATGGAAACTGTAGGCACTGGTCAGATTTTGCCAAGTGAACTGTTTGTCACAAGTCTTACTACACGCTGATATCTGTAAATAAGGAAGAACATACATAGCTTTGTAGAGAGTAATTAAAAAACATTGAGATGATGGCTGTACATTCAGACTATGTAGATTTTCATAACCACAAAATTCTCTACTATCTGCGATTTTGTGTGTGTGTGTATGTGTGTGATTCATTGGTTGTGTCTCTGTCTTTGGTCTGTAGTTGCTTCCAAAGACTCACTGTTTCTTTAGTTAGAGACACAAATCTTTCAAAGGAACTTCAGTGCAGTGAGAACCTTTTGATTCTTGATGATAAAGCACTAGGAAGATATTCTTGCAACTGACTACTCAAAAAAGAGACTAAAGGGGCAGAAAATTATGTTTTTTATAAGATACCATCCTATATTTGTAAGATCACTTTACTTTAATGACAGGATATAGAACTGAGAAATGTGAGATGAAAAATTAAGTTGTGTGTGATGGCACAAACCTATAATGCCAATACCGACCGAGGCAGGATGATGACAAAAACAACTACATTTATAATCACAAGCCATAGGATGTAAGTCCTGTTGCACATGTAAAAAACAGTCATTTTCTGTGTGAGACTGTCATCTCTCCATCAAATATCATCTACCTGAACTGTGACATTAAATATGGAAGGGCATTGTAAAAAGGGGGAAACAAGATGTTGTGCTTTTTAACAAGTGTGAAGAAAGAATGAGGGGCTATTGAAATAGTATTTTGGATTTGCTTGCCCTTCAGGTACAGAAAATGCCAATAAAGAATGGAAGGAGTGAGGGGATTGTGGGCCAGTTAGTGGCGCTGCTTGAATGTCCCATTGAGAAGGTCAGGTTGGAAAGCTGGAGACAGGACTAACTTTTGACAGAGGAATTGCAAAACAGAGTTGTGTTTGTGCACTGTAGTTTAGTGGATATAATTTTAGCTAGATCTAAAGAGAAACTGTGACCTTAATTATCAGAGTCCTTTGCTTTACTTTAGAAAAAATTCTTTATTTTTAAGTTCTTGATTTTATTTTGGTATTAAAATATCTGGTAAGATCTATCTATGTGTCCATATCTTTATCATCCATGTTTATGTGCGTGTATGTCAAAGAACTTGAGTGCTAGAAAACCAAAGCAAAAAGGTAACCATGTTCCACTTTATGATTGGCCTTTATCTCATCAGTTAAAAAAGTCATGTGTATGAGTATTTTGCCTGAACATAAGTCTGTACACCACATGCATACCTGGTACTCACAGAGACCAGAGAAGGTGATCAGATCCCCTGGGTCTGGAGTTACAGTCAGGTTAAGAGCTGCTATGTAGGGGATAAGAATCTAAACCAGACCCCAAGGAAGAGCAGCTAATGCTGTAAAGTGAGGAGAGATCTCTCGCGCCGCTGTTTGCTGTATTCTTTCATAAAAATTAAATTTTTTTAGAGAATTTCACAAAATATGTTTTGATTATACTCACCCAAACTCTGCCCAGATGCACTTCTGCCACCAACCCACCCAATTTCTTTATCATCTTTTTATATTTTTAAATGTATATATTTGAGTTTGTGCTGCTCAAATGCTCTTTGAGTACGGGGCTATCTTCTGGGTCATGGCCAGCCTAGCAGAGGGATTGTTTCAGAAAGCATTTTGAAGTCTAATTACCCAAATCACTTATTTTTCACGTAGCGGTTTCTTGCTCCTTAAAGTCTCTCAATTGTTTCTGCTTGAATATGCTGTCTAGGCAATCAATCTCTTGCTCTTTTAAAAGGGAGTACAACCCCCTCTGCCCTTTCTAGGGAAGAAGAGCTACACCCGGTGAGGTGTGCTTAATAACGCAGGCCAGATGACTGTACCTAAAATCAGGCTTTGCACTTGAGAAACTGTGTTATTGAGGATTATTGAAAGCTGAGAAAAAATGCCTATTTCCTATCCCTGTAACATGCCTGTCTCTTCAAAGTGAGGTGATGGGAAGCAGACTCGTTTACATATGTGCATGGCTCTTTCTGCATGTGAAATTTTTGAACTGAGAAGTAGGTGTGCAGTGCTCAGCATACAAAGGCTGTCAGAGTGAGGCAACATGCTTGAGTGGACAGCTAAGTCATAAGGAGATAAGGGTCAGAGAACACAGTGATCTCCCGATCTTTGATCTTGTTCATCTCTCTGCTGTCTGGGAGGACTGTATTGACATAAACATCAAATGCTACTCGAGCAATGAGGGGGAAGAAATGTGCAAAAGTGTCTACCAACATTTGGGAAGGTCTTTGTCTCCTGATTTCTAATTTTGTTGTTCTTTAAGATAGTAAGATAGAACAATCTAATGTCCCAAATTAAAAAAAAAAAAAAAGAGGATTCAGGATATCTTAAGCAATTTGATTAAAAATCAGTTGTGTTTTTTCCCCTTAAAGTGCTAACTTAGTATTTTGTTTCAATTAAGAGCTAAGGAAAGTTGAGTGAAACGAACGATTCGTTTGTCTGGTATTTGGATTTACAGATATATGGAGGTTCGACATTGTGAGGAGTCTCAGGCTTCTTCAGGTTAAGACTGCAGGCACCTGCAGGCACTGCCAGTGCCTCTTTTATATTTGGAATAACGAACCTGGAGATATATATATATGTGTGTGTGTGTGTGTGTGTGTGTGTGTGTGTGTGTGTTTGTGTGTGTGTGTGTATAATGAAAAGTTTTCATTTTATAGGAAATTCAGTCTTATCTACGTCTGTTGAGTAGATTGCAATGGCTCACATTTAATTGAAGACTTTTAAGCTTAAACTAAATTCCCCAAAGAGAAGATGAACTTTGTCCAGTTGCCTATGCACCACATAGCAACTACATTTTGTGTCTGGTTACAGAGGGACTGCAAGACTCGTGCTTTGTCTGCAAAATTCTGCCATGAAGTACTTAAAAATACTGAACAGTTTGAGGTCAGTTAGCCATAAAGCCTTGTGTGAAATGCCATTAAAAAAACCATTAACCATGGTACCAGTATATTCAAGTCAAGCTGCTAAAATATCCCCTTGTAAACATAGAAAAGATTATCCATGCAGTCTATAGAGTTCTGTGGTTTGCCTCTTGAAATGTAAATAAAAGTTATATTACCCTTAAAGTGAAATTCTGGAATAAAGCACTCCTTTATAAGGGCTCATTCTTCTAAGAACCTGGACTGCCAGTGACCCTGTTAAGTCACTCTTGTTAGGGTTACATAGAGCAGATCACTGTTTTGCAAGTGTCCCCCACCATTCCATATGCCAGAAAGGAACTTCTCTGCTTTGTCATAATTCTAGCTGGTCCAATATTTTAATAAATGTGTGATGGGTTGGGTTGGTGACAGGAAAGCAGGGTGGAGAGGTAATTTTGAGAATGAATAAACCAAGGACTGAGTAGGATTTAATGAGTTGCAAAGAATTATTGATGGTGTTTCAGGCTATGTGGCAGGGAAGAACTCACCTACTTATGCAAACTCTAGGTAGATTTTTATATTAACTCAGCCCCTGTTTATGAAATGTTGAAAGTATAAGAACAAGCCAGATATATGCTGACAGAATAAAATGTGAAAAAATGCAAATTCAAAACCATAGCTCGTCAACATTTTCCCATCCCCAAACTCAGGTTAGAAAGCCAAGGGAACCATTTGTAAGGTGATATAACTCGAGCAATGGCTACAGGTTGCCAGCCTGTCAGGACATTCCTTTCAGAAAAAGAAACAATAACTTTTATTCTGCATTTTTTTTTTTTTTGGTTTAGGTAAGACTCAGTTAGTAGGAAACTTTCTAGGAATGTATATAACATGAAGATTGTGTTTTACTTATTATAAAAGTTTGTTTACTTATTAGAAAATTTACTTATTAGAAATTGACTTATTAGAAAATTTTGTTAAATAAACACATTTCAGGTGCTCTTGTCGCATACAAAACCAAGTGTCATGATATGTGTGAGATTGCTTCCCTATGCTAATAACTCCAGCATCTATAAATACATGATAAACCACAAATGGCTGTAGTGACTTCAGCTGAGAAGAGAACAATCACTATTTATCAAGTGAGCATGTTACATATTAGTCACGCTCATGAAAGTCTAGCCCACGTAAGACAGGTAGCCTTTGAACTCTAGTTATGTTTCACGAATGTATGCAGGAGTTATAAATTAATGTGGCCTTATTTAAATATGTTCAAATGGTGTTCAAATGAGAAGCTGCTTGTTTTAGTGATAAAATAATTTATATTATATTTCAAAAGATTTATATGCAAAGGCATATTAATGTGTCCCTTTATATGCTTTGAACATTATCTTGACATTCTTATAGTACAAAGTGTACCTTCATTCAAATTATTTGTGGTTTTTATTGTATCTTCTTTTAAAGCTTGTAATAGTCACTATCAGATCACAGCAACAGCTGATATGGATAGCCATCATTTTAATGATGCTTTTGTGAAAGGCATCATTTAGTCATTTTTTTTTCATATTGATGTTAAAGATTAGTTGCAACATCTGTGCTAGAAATAGCATGTAATTGTCTTATGCTTTGATATTCACTGGAATTAAGCATGAATCATAATTCTCTTTATGACAGAAATAGTTTTTAATCATTTGAATATTCACATGTGTTAGCTTGGCTTAATTAAATCTGAGTGTAAAGTTAAAATCAATGGAGATATAAGAAAATATATAAAGTGTGAAGGTTAAATAGGAAGTTATAGTTAGGGTTAAAAAATAGACACACAAATAGTATTTTAGTGAAATGATTCAATTAGTATGTCCTAGCATATAGACAACATAGTCTTTTTATTTCAATTATTTGGATGAAAGAGAAAATGGAATTGAAGTCATGTTTGTTGGTTTTTTTCAACTTAAAGAGTTAACACACATCTGCAGAGTTTGCCTTGGTAGTTCAGTAAACATTGCGTTGATGCACAATTGACTGGGGAAAAGCAAAGATCACACTGATTGTCCTCAATTAGATTATACTCTCTTATTGGATGTTGGATATGGATCCCTCTCAACCTGGGAGGAAACAGCTTATAAGAGGAACAGTTCAGCAGAAATTTTTTTTTCTCTTTTGGAGATGGGGTTGTAAAGGCAGAGGTGGCTCCGGCGTCTTCTTCCTTCTGTATACTTCTCAGGTTCATCCTAAGCCTGTGTGTCAGGGATTGGAACTAAACTGAAAGTTGATTCTCCAAGAATGCTCCTGGGAGTAGTGATAAGACTCAGTGTCGTCTCTCTATCTTCCATGGCTCAGTATTTCCACATGTACCATTTTTCACTGTGACAATACTGGAAACAGGGCAGCTGCAGTGGAGGACTCCATTGAGGAGAGCTTAAGGTTATTCCTGTATGGGTGAAGCCTTCATTTTTCCCTTTTCCTAGATCCCTAGGCTGGAAGTTTTGTTGGCGTATTTCTGGCAACAGAAATGTCAACTGTGTTTAGTGTTTGGTGCCATGTGGCATTACAGTCTGAAGAATGGTTTGATATATTACTTGAAATATGTAATTAGAATATTTACATACAACGTTGGGGTCGTCATTCATTAAAATGTCAATAGCAAGGAATAGAATCAGCCTGGTCCTGGAACATATCATAAAAGACAATGATGTAAAGGAGTAAAAGGCTCCTCCTAATCTTTTCAGGAAGAACTGTACCAGTCCAGCCCCCGCCCCCCCACACACACACTTTAGGGAGTGCTGTTTTGATGTACACAGGCTCTTTCCTCATTGCTTCAGTGAGTGCATGTGTGGCCATTACATCATAAATGACATGGAAACCAACTACTTTTCTAAAAATAGACACTTAGAACAGAGAATGAAGAGGCCAGAAGGAATCTTGTCTCCTTTTTTAATGAATAGAGAGAGAGACAATGACCAATTATGTTTGTTTATGGTCTGGTGAAACTGTCTTAATTTCTACTTTGGGGGGAGGTGGGGACAGCTCACAGCTTTGTTAATTGTGCATTTCAGGATTAAAATGTCCATGTAATTTCTTTTTCATTTTGAGAGTTTTGTTGTCATTTTGAGTACATTGAAGTGTTTTATAATTTGTTTCTACACTCTTAAAATTGACATTTCTCCTCTTTATTGTAATGATGTTAACAGCAAATTTGAAGAGCAAGAACCAATTACAGAAAGGTGATTTCACAATTAACTTGTAAAGGTTCCGATCTTTCTTTTTTGTGTCCAAGTGTGATCAGCCTTAACTTCTGTCATGCCCTGCCAATCTTCCATTTAAGTATTGTGAAAACTCTTTGTTTTTTTCAGGTCGAATGAGTGATATGGTTGTAAGTGGTCATCCGATAGATTCAGAGTCTAAAGAAGATGAACCTTGCAGTGAAGAAACAGATCCACTGCATGATCTGTTTGCTGAAATCTTACCTGAATTACCAGATACCTTTGAAATAGACATATATCACAGTGAGGAAGATGAAGATGGGGATGAGGGCTGTGCTAATACAACTGATGTAACAACTACTCCATCAGTGAAGTACATCAATGGGAAGCAGCTGGTCACCACAGTGACCAAGGACCCGGAAGCAGCAGAAGCTAGGCGTGGCCAGTATGAAAGTGTTGCACCATCTCATAATTTCTCAGACAGTTCTTCAAGTGACCCCCATCAGTTTATAATAGCAGAAACAGAATTGTCAAGTGCCATGCAATTTAACAAATCTAAAGAAGCCCCTGAATTGTTAGAAATCACGTGGAAACCTGAGACTTATCCTGAAATACCGGAACACTTTTCAAGTGGTGAGCCTGATATTTTCCCTACAGTCTCATCCCATGATGGTAAAACCACAAACTGGGCAAAGCCCATCACAGAGAGCAGTGCAAACCTTGGAAATTCAGAGCACAAACAGCCTAAGCCTATACCTCTGTCTCCTGAAGATTCTTCAGGAGACGGTGCCCTTGACCAAGCGTCCCAGGAAACCGTCCTTTCTAGGGCGACAGAAATAACATTTAGTAAAGAGACAGACCAAAGTCCTACCATATCTACCTCTAGCATACTTTCAAGTTCTGTGTCACTAAATGTCTTGGAGGAAGAACCAATGACCCTAATAGGAATCCCACAGACGGATGACTCTTTGTCTACTGTGGAAAGTTCGGTAGAGCTAACCCCTGGAGAATCTGTAGATTTCTCAGGGAGTTCTTCAGCCCCTATTATTGAAGGGTCTGGGGAAGTGGAAGAATATAAAAATAAAATCTTCACCAAGGTAACAACACCCCAGAGAGATCTTACAGACACACTCATCCCTTTGGATATGGGAGAGATCCCAGACAGCCATTTTTATATTCCTGCAACCACCACTCCTTTCGGTTCACAACTGCCTTCTGAAGATGCAAGGCCTACACAATCTGGAATTCAGACAGACACTTCTGAATGGGTTTTCAATACGTCTTTTGAAGGAAGGAAAAGGGAAGAAGACAAAGAGGGAACTACAAATGCAGCCCATGGAGTGGAAGTCCAATCAGCAACACAGAGGTCAGATCACTTACTTTTACCTCCAAAATTAGAAAGTTCAAATGTAGCTGCATCTAGTAATTCAGCTACCTGGGAAGGTTTTATGCCAGAGACAACACCCACACAGGAAATGGCGAATTCTACTCTTGTTTCTAGAGGAACACATCATGTAGTCAATTTGGAAGTACGGCCCTTTGAGCAAAGCGGTAGCAGGGTCCACGATGTCCTGACCACTCTCTCGGGATGGACCCCCTCTCTTTTAATGGATTCAGGCTCAGGAGATGTTGGTGTTGATCTGGAATCCACAGCTGTTCCTTCATTTTCATTAGATTTAGAGTCTGAAACCAAAGTCAAAACAGAATTACCTAGTACTCCATCTCCCAGTGTGGAAACCTTATTCTATGAGCCAACAGGGTTAGCTCTGAATACTGTATTGAATGTAGAAGTTGCTGAAGTTATGAGCCAGACATCCAAGGAGACACTGATTTCAGAAATCTCAGTAAAGCCAAGTCCCCTGGCAGAAGTAAGGGATTTATATACAGGTTTTCCTTTGGGAGAAGATTTTAGTGGTGACGTTAGTGAATATTCAACACTGTCTTATCCAGTGACAAAAGGGGAAAGAGTGGGGATGGGAGACTCGGAGAACGAACCAGTTAGGGATATACAGACTTCACCATCTATGTCGCCTACCTCTGAAGATATCAGCCTTGTGCCTGACTCAAAAGGACTCAGCAGTAGGGTGGCCAGCACCTCAACCTTCCCTTGGGAAGAGTTCATGGCCTCAGCTGAGGGCTCAGGTGAGCAGCTGGCCTCAGTCAGGAGCTCTGTTGGCCCCGTGCTTCCTCTTGCTGTGGACATTTTTTCTGGGACAGAGTCTCCATATTTTGATGAAAGGTTTCATGAAGTGGGTGCTATGGCGGAAGCAGATAGAAGATCCATCACTGTGCCAACAGAAGAAACTGGACATACGATAGATCTGACAGCAAATGGGGACATAAAAGTAAATAGCACAATTTCAATGGACTTTCCCCAAACAGTGGAGCTAGCCAAATTATGGCCTAAACAGGAAGTCAATCCTGTAAAACAAGAGACGGAAAGTGAAACAGCATCACAGGAAGAAGCTCAGGGACAGAAGACTTTTGATTCTCAGCATGATTCTCTTGCAACAGAACAAACAATTTTGGAATCCCAAACACTTATTGAAGCTAAATTCCAAACTCCAGATGACTCCATGTTAACAGTAAAGAAATCGTACGGTAGTAATAAGGAGGTGGAGGAGGAAAGGAAGTCAGTAGCTCATGTATCTACTCCAGGTCCAGGGATAGAAGGCTTAGAACCATATACTGCTCATCCTGAAGCAACTGGAAAGCCACACACTTTCTTAGATACTGCTTTCGTGACTGAATCTGTACCAGCTAGAAGTGTAGTTATGGATTCCTCAACTCAAGAGTATGAAAGTATAAAATTCCTCCACAGGGGTATGAAACTAACAATTAAAGAATCAAATGCTGATCTCTCATTCTCAGGACTGGGATCAGGAGACACCTTGCCTCCTCTGCCTACATCATCAGTGAGTTTGACTGAAACTGAGCAGGTCATTAGCACATTGCATCCTGAGACATCTCACATGGAGAGTTTAGGAACAAACATCTTAAGTGATAAAATAGAAGACGATGGGATAATGGAAAATGAGTCAGATGAAGTTGGAACACTCATTTCCAAAACAGACAGCATCTCTCAAGACAGTAAGGAAGCACCCGGCACAGTCCTGAGTGATACTAGAACCAAAGAACCTCCACCTTCAACTCTTCCATTCACAAAGCACAGGGACACGGAGCATCCTCCAAATCATACCCTCGAGTGGGAAGAGGAAATCCAGACCCCTAGACCCCAAACCATGACTGAACAGACCTCTAATGAGAGTTCTTCAACATCAGAAACTGAAGCAGCAGCAACCTCCCCTACTACTTTTCTGGCTCAGACTTCCAGTATTGAAGTGACCGAAGTGACATCAGCATCAAAACAATCCGACTTATTTTATGTAAACTCTGGAGAAGGGTCTGGAGAAGTGGATGCTTTTGACTTAGTGCACACTACTGGAACTACTCAGGCAACCAGTCAAGGAGATAGCACATTTGCTTCTGATGGATTCCTGGCAAAGCATCCAGAGGTGTCAAGGACTGAGGCCGGAGCTACTGCTGGATCTCCAACAGCTTCAGCAATGCTCCCGCATTACTCAGAATACAATGAGGGGTCCCTGTATCCAACGTTGCCAAGCATGGCGCCATATGTGCATCCCACAGAAGGTATGACAGATGGGCTGCAAGATCACATCAGAGTTGAAAGTTCTACCTTGAAACTCAGCAGAAGAAGAACCACTGAAAACATCATCATAGATCTAGACAAAGAGGATAGTAAGGATCTAGAGTTGGCAGTTACTGAGAGTGCTGTCATGGAAATTCTACCTGAGCTGACATCAGATAAAAATATTATTATAGATATTGATCACACTAAACCCATGTATGAGTATATCCCTGGAATACACACTGACCTAGATCCAGAGGTAGCATTGGGATTACACAGCAGTAACGAAGAAAGTCTTCAAATTCCAAAGAAGGAAGAGGCAGCTGCTAATCTTTCGACAGCTGAGGAAGCATTTGAGGGCTCTGGTGATGCACTTCTTTCTGGCTATACTCAAGCAATGCAAAACAAGTCTGTGACTTCTGAGGATAGAAAGCAGGAAGAGAAAAGCAGCTTTAACTTTGCAACTGGAATCCCACTTCCTAGCATAGAAACAGAATTAGATACTTTCTTTCCCACAATATCAACACTGCCCATTCCCAGTAAGCTGACCACAGTTAGTCCAGAGACTGATCAACCCCAAACTGAAGCCATATCTCTGGATGATGTATTTGAATCAAGCACCTTGTCGGACGGCCAAGCTATTGCAGACCAGAGTGAAGTAATAGCGACACTGGGGCATTTGGAAAGGACACAGGAAAAATACGAAGAAAAAAAATATGGAGGTCCTTCTCTTCAGCCAGAATTCTTTTCAGGAGCAGGGGAGGTATTGACAGATCCCCCTGCTTATGTAAGTATTGGTAGTACGCACTTTGTGGCCCAGCATTTAACGGAATCCCCTGATGTCACAGGAAGAGCTGCCTCCACGCATCACGCTGAACCAACACCTGCAGTTTCTGCTCTGGCAGAGCTGTTTCCTCAGACACCACCTTCTGCCTTCCCTGTCTACAGAGACAGTGGAGTCTCTGAATACCCAGAGGTTGCTCACACAAGTGCTCAACTAGGTCCCGGTGCTGCCTCATCGCAAAGCTCTAGAGAGGGTTCTTTCAAGGAGGTCCGTGCTAATATTGAAGACACCATCAAGCCATCTGGTGAAGATGTTCACAGAACTGAGCCTCCGTTCTTGTCTCTGGACCCTGCTTTAGACGTTTCAGAAGATGAAAGCATTCCTAAGTTACTAGAAGAACTGGAAACATCTCCCACACCACCAGTTGCCAAAGAAGAAACTGAAACTCCCCAAGATTCTCTGAACAAAGCTGAAGCTAATGATCAGATTCTAGGAGAAACAGTTGGAAGGCTTGCCAGTGTAGGAACAACGGCGAGTGGACCTGTCAGTCCAGCTGCCAATGGCGCGGAGCTAGTGGGTGCCACACAGCGGCTGCACGCTACTTCTGCAGCTTTCGGGACTGAGACAGCTGTACTGCCTCAGCCCAGCCCACAGACGCCTGAGAGCGCCACCCTTCCTTCCTTGGAAATGCGCCATGAAACATACACATCTTTAATTGGAGAAGAATCCATAGCTGCAACATCTGAAAAACAAGTGTCAAAAAGAATTCCAGATTACAATAACCAGGCAACAGGCAGCTCTCTGGATCTAAATACTGCACATTCAAGACCAGCATTCTCCATTCTGGACAATTCTAACGAAACTGCTTTCCTGATTGACATTAACGAAGGGTCCGTGGAAGGCACAGCGGTTTATCTACCAGGTAAGATGTCAACATTGGTACATCTGTTTCCAAGGCTGGGATCCGACCCTTGGTTCTATAGACATGTGTATGGCTTTTATTGTAATGTGAAATTCATAGAGATTTTATATTGTTCAGGCCAAGCCACAGTAATGAGTCATAACTTGATGCAATGAATGTAAGTATGGACATTTCTGTACTTTACAGATATACTTTGCATGTTTTCTGCGTCTTACAGGCAATATACAATTGTAACAGGGAAAAAGTGAAATAATGGTTAGAACTCAATGGGTTTTCATCCACAGCTGAAATATTGCCTTGTTGTATATCCTAAAATTATACACCATAGTTATAAAATGGGGAAAATCATATTTTTATTTCACTACCCCCTTTTAAAAGCGGTAGTTATGACAACATGGTAATCTGTGAAGCCTTTAACATTTGTGAATAGTAGCTGTTTCTTACAAATGACTTGTGGTTGGTACCATCAGTTACAATTTGTACTCTCTAGTGTGATTTCCTTGCTTGAAACAGTTTATATAATTCTAACTCAGCTCCTAGTCATAGCATATTTAGTATATGTTTGCATTCTATCTCTTGAGAACTTATTTTCTATTTATTTACTGACTATAAAGAGCATAAATTTGACACTACTTCATGTAGACCATTTCATTTAATCGTCAAAAAATGTGTAAAGACTCATCCCTTTACATGAGCTCAATGTAAAAGGATGAGACATAGGTATTCAGAAAGGGCCAGTAATTTGTCCAGTGATGCACAGGCATACCATGGCAAAAGTGGGGTTTGAACCCCAAGCAAGCCTACTCTGATGTCAATGGTCTTTTTATTGCCCTTGCACTGGTTTTCAATATAGCATAAAATTAACAACTGATATTTAATAATATATAAATCAGAAAAGTTGGAAATGTTTACTTAGTAGAAGTGATCTTTTTCTTAATCTAGCCTAAAATTTTTGAGAAGTCAACTTCTCAAAAATTTTAGCTTGTTCCTGGAGGGGGTATTACTTAAATAGGAGTAATAATGGAACCACCATCATTTAATGACTACCTATAAAAGGAAAGGAAAGAAAGCAAGAAAGGAAGGGAGACAGAGGGAGCGAGGAAGACGAACCAACTTTAAGGGCTGGTATTGGTTGAAGCTATGTCTTATCTTAAATACTGAACTTTTAGGTCCTGATGATCAGAATTATTTTTGTAGTCATATTGATATTCTGTGACACATGTTTCATGTTGGGATTCAAAAGAATACATTTATTAGAAGCTTGATATTTTAATAAAGTAACAACAGTCTAATAAAATAAGAATACTTGGAGTGTTTTGTGAATGGACTGATGTAAGTTAATTGGCACTGAGAGTATTTTGTAGTGTCTCTACATAAACATAGAATGATGACTCAGTCATTGGACTAATGTTTGTCGTTTCATCATGAAGTTGAAATGCACTTGAGGATGTGGAAATAATTGGCAGATGAAGGAGAACATCTCTGCATTATCCAGACCACACTATTTACTGAGATCAGTGATCGGTCTTCACAGAGCTGTCCCTGTACTTTAACTGAGTAGAGAGCATCCCACGTGGGAGTTCCCGAGCCTATCTGCTGTGGGTTCAGCTTTCCCAGACCCACACAAACTACTCAGGAAAAAGTCAGATGCCGACAGGCCAAACCTGTCTGGTAACCAGAACTTCTTCAAGTTCACAGGAAAAGTTCTCCCCCAGGCTCGCTAATACATGGCACATGACCTCAGTGTGGAGTCTGGTGTCTACAGTGGTAATGAAAGCACGTCACATTACCACAAGAACGGCCACCTAAGCGTCAGCTGGATTCTGTTCAGGTGTGGGTGTGTCATGGACTGCAAACTTGTCGCCCAGGCAGGGCACTTTAGTATGTGCGAAACCAAGACTATTAGGGAGAGTTTTGAGAATCTTTGGAAATACAAGATCAAGTATTTAGAAAAATCAAGACAGATTTTAGAGACACTGAAGTAAGCGTCTGTGTTTGTCTGATTTTAACATGAAACACAAATGGATGTGTACACACATCAGGCCCTCTAGTGGTCCAGACTGCAAAGTCTACTGCTAAGAAAGGCTGGCTTTGAACTTCCCATCTGTGACTATGTCATGTTTCTTCTATAAGCCAATGTTTCATCTGAAGTTATAAATCTATTCATGTGCAGTTATTTGAAAACATAGTTGTATCCATATAGCATCTATTTAATTTCAATTGTTTTTTAAAACTTTCAAATTTCATTTGGATCCTTGGACATTTTGAGAATTAAGCAGTTGTGAAATAATAATCAAATTCTTCATAAAATAAATATATCTAGACAACATTACAAAATAAAATATATACTTCAGAGGCATAAAGTATATTTAGAAAATACACCTTAAATTATTAAGTTAAACTGAAAATTTATGATTTGCATCTATCTCCTAGGAAGGTTAGTATTATTTATGTTTTATTAAGAAAATTGTAATAAAATTTGGGGCTTCATTTTAAGTGAGCATTTTGTATTTGGGGTTGTTTTTATGCAGTAGAGTTTAATCCATGTGTTGCTTTTCTTCAAGTATAGTTTAAAGGAGTACAATTGGAACGTGTTTTTGGAAAAGGCATGTTAATGTAGCAGAAGAAACTTCAGTGCACACTTTCGAAGACAGTTTCTGAGCATTAAGTGGGTAAAAGGCAATAGTATTTCAAACACTGGTAACAAGCCAATCTGCTAAAAGAATGCATGTTCTGTGTACCCAGCCATTTCACATAACTAACATCATTTAAAAGAATACATTTCCATTCACTGTGCACATCTGTGTAATCATTTTTAACTAAAATCAATTGCCATTATCATGCCAACTAAATCTGCCATAGAATCTGCTAGTTTCCAGATGTGGTTTAATGTACTGTTTATAAATAGTAATGACTGAATATTAGAATGAATGAATGGAATTTGTAAAAATTAGTTATAATGCTGAGAAACACTCCAGAGTAAAATTAATTTTATATATGATGTCTCTAAATTGCTATGAAAAGCTTCTGCTATGGTAGTAGCAAGTGACATTTTGTGCTAAAGTACATTCAAACCCAGGAGAGAAGGCTGATGGTTCTTATTTTCCTGAACACAATAGGAGCTGACCGATGCAAAATGAACCCATGCCTCAACGGAGGCACCTGTTACCCCACTGAGACTTCCTATGTGTGCACCTGTGTCCCGGGATTCAGTGGAGACCGGTGTGAGCTGGGTAAGACGCTCCTGGCTGGAAATTTTCCACGCTTCCCAGTGGCTCTAACAAAAGAGGAAGTGCACTTGGGGTCTGTCAGCGCTTCCGAGAAACCAAGCAGAAAGGAAGTGTGCGAAGTGGGTTAAGTTAAGCAGGTGTCACTTGGGGTCTGTCTGTAAAACCGTCAGGACTTCCCAAGGCGATCTTCCCCTTTTTGTGACTGTCTGGATGAAGTGACAGAAGCTTCAGCCGCTGGGTGGGAGATTCTTTATTAGCTCTAGCACCCATTAGATTCATCTAATAGCGACAGAAACAAACAGCTTACTCTGGATCCATTTAAAATTGTTTTAGGGCTTCAGTTTCAAAAAAATAATATTCACAAAAAGGAATTTTAGACAAAAAAGAGGATTTTTTTGTGGGTTTTGCATTGACCAAACTATAATACATGATGTACTTAAAATAAATGACTTCTATAAAACGACTTTGCATTTAGCTGCCAGCATGTGTCTTATCTAGTAACCTCATACTGAACATTTTTACCCTCTTTGTTTATGTTTACAATTTTATTTCAGATTTTGATGAATGTCACTCCAACCCTTGTCGGAACGGAGCCACCTGTGTAGATGGCTTTAATACCTTCAGATGCCTCTGCCTTCCAAGCTATGTTGGCGCACTCTGTGAGCAGGGTAAGAGCTATTGTAGCTATTAGGACGAACACTGATGATGTTAATTTGGGGATTTGCTCTAGATGCTTTATATTGGAAAAATTTATAGCTTACATTAGGGTTCCTTGTATGTGAATAGCACCAAATGTGCAAACTATAGAGTGGGCTTGACTGTTTCTTTTGCTGATATTCTGGAATCATGTGGGCATGCTGATTTGAGTTTAAGGACATCTGGCTAAAAAAGAAATAGAGTCATAAGTATTATTTTTGGGAGCACAGTAGGCTTTTGCCGTCTCGTGGCCTGTGTCAGGACTAAAGAATCTACCATTAGTTTCCTTTGTATCATCCCCATAAGCACGTGAGATTCCTGGGCTTATGCTCATGGTCAGCCATATCTAGAGAAAGTCTGGACACATGGTTACAGCACATTAGCTGTGGCTTGCCACATGCTTTGTGGAAGATGTTGTGCAACTGCTTTTAGGAAACCATCCTATTAAAGAAGCATCCAGGTTTTCTGAATGAAAGAAAGGCCTCAAATCTCACAATTCTTATAATTTACATTTTAGGGCCAAACTGAGTGTGTTTCAGGTGGTTAATGGTGGCACTGCTTATTTCACCATTCCAAAACAGACTGCCAGCTCAGCACACTGAGCTTTGCAATGTTCATTTCCTCTACTTTACAGCCATACAGTGGTTTGGCCTTGATAAGAGAAGAGGCTCAGCTCCAAGCTTCCATTCCACCCGACAAAATGAAAGTGTTTTAGACACCCAAGGCTCATAGGCCTGACCTCTCCCAGTTTGTGGCATTAATTACGATGTTCACAACAATGAAAGCCTGAGCAAAGCCAAAAGTCAGATGGACTAAAGTTAATGTTACAGGGGATGGCTGATGGCTACATTTTAAAGATTTTCTTTTCCTGATTTTAAAATTGCCTAAAGGAGGTAGGTTTTAGATTTTACATATGAAAACAGACCAAGCTCATTTTCTTAGAGTAAGACTCATGTTACTTCACAAACACAAAAGGTGAAGACATTTAAACATGCCAGTGCATTGGAATGACTACTAACCTGAAGTTTCAAGGAACAAATAAAACAACAAACAAACAATAATTTGTCCAGATATTTACTGAGCACCTATTTTCATGAAACTGCAACAGCAAAGATAAAGTTCCAAAGAGGACCATGTTACTGATCGTGGTGACTCATTGAGAACTGTTGTAGCTATGCCTTACATTCCCCGAGAGCATCATTTCAGCTAACAACTTCTATGCCTGGTGTTAGGAGCTAAGGCTTAGAGAGGGCAGGTGATGCATTCAAGGATTTCCAACATCTCTCCCCTTCTAAAGCAACTCTCAAAGATAGACATCTTCCTTAATGAACATCTAACGGATTGAGTGAAGGGGCTTGGTGTCAAGCTCCCTCTTCCCGTGGTGCTGTGTTCAAAAGAGACAGACTGCTTCTTCGTGAATGGCGCCATCTAACTTTCAGGTGCACCGTCTCCTTCTCCGCAGGCCTAACCTTCCTCCGGTTTACTTGCTACCTCTTCCTTTTACGGAGCCCAGCTGCCTGCCTGGGATTCACTGCCCGGGCACAGGAAGAGTTTTCTCTCTTCTTTTTCGGTTGCCTGAGAACAACTGCCTTCTTCATTAACAGCAGCACTGCTGTCTAAACAGCTTTCTGTCCAAAGTTCCCATGACTGAGTCATTGTTTCTTAGCTGACCTTTGCTCTGGCGTAGTAACCGCTTCAATCTCAGTAACTCTGAAGAGGGGACATATTTTGGTAGAATAATCACAAGCTCTAGAAGGGCTTTTGGAACAGTAGAGAAACAGGCGTGGACAGAATGCTGTAAAGTCGGTGATCCAGTTTGCTGGGGCAAGGGGTCAAGGTGTTGGCTCTCTCTTAAGGCTCAGCAGCTCTGTGTCGGGGGCGTTGAAAATGTTACATACTAGCCTACAGGGCAGGCTTTTTCCCCTAATGGAGTAGATGTAGATGGACCGTTCGGCTTCGGCAGTCACGAGCAGGAGCTGCCGGGGCTTTGTGCTGTAACTTCTGTGTTGTAAGGACCCTAAAGCATAGGATCCCCATCTGTAACGGTGAGTGTTTTGTTTTAAAGAAAATATCTGTGGAGGCCTGTGACAGAGCTCAGTGGTAGAATAGTTGCCTAGCATGTACAAAGCTCTGTGTTTGATCCCAGATGTTGAAGACGGAGGAAAGAAATACACACTTACAGCTATCGAAAAGCAAGGACTTGTGAGACAGAGCTACAATCACACCTGTTTTTGAGGTTGAAAAGGATGGTTGCAAGTTCAAGGACATTTCTTTGCAATTTAATGAGATGCTGTTTCAGAATAAAGACATAGAGAAAAGGCTAAGGCTGTAGCTCAATGGGAGAGCTTTGCCTAGCAGGCACGTGGCCCTAGGTTCAGTTCCAACTTTCAAAAAGGGCTATGATTTATTCAGATAGATAGTGGTAAATTTTCACACCTCAGTATTAACACAAGCTTGGTTACTTACTATCTAGGCTCATGTTCTTATAAGACTATATGCACTTACTAACTGAGGAAGGCATTTGCCTGCTTTGTTGTGCTATAGCAGACTACCCAATGTTAATTCCTTAATAAAAAAAGGGGGATTATTTAATTTCCAATTATGGAGATCAAAAGTCCAAACCAGGGTAACTCCATCTGTTTGGTTTCTGATGAGGGCTACCTTAAAGACATGATGAAAAACAGAAAATAGAGTACTCTCATGCAGAAAGAAGTGAACAACAGGCAGGCAAACCAGAGACCCAAGAAGGGCAGGTGCTCCTTTTATAGCCACCTACATTTAGACCCGAGAAACCATCGGCTTCACCAGGCAGGGCCCTTCACCTAAATACTTCCACTCTGACTCATCTATTCTACAAGGTCATGATACCCCAATTCCAGGGGCCAGTGTCTAGCACATGGACCTCAGGGGAATAAGCCTCATCCAAACCGTGAATGACATGGTTAAGTGTTTGCATTTTCTAGTTTTGTTTTTATGGAAAAGAAAAGCATAGTTAGTGACAATCCATTTTAATGACAAAAGGCAGAGAAAGAAAGCAAAACTGATACCACTCAGTTTACAGAAGATAAAAGAGCATGCACAGATTTATTTCCGGATATATTATTCAGAAATTTGGATCCTAGCATTGTATGCCTTAATCTTAATAAATGGCAAATTGCTGCAGAGTTAAGAGAAACTATGCAGTTATAATCTTGCAGTATTGATTTTAGCAGAAAAAGTATTCTAAGTGTTTTCAAACTCTCTTCCTGCATAGGGAATTTTACACATGAAAATCAATTTCTTCCCTGACCTTCCCCCCACTACCGAATTTTTTCAAATGAATATTTCCCAAAGGAAAACTAATATCCAACAAACCAAAATTGGCTTCATGTGGAGTTCTGCCAGCTACTTTAATACTGAACCATGTAGCTGTGTCATGCATCCTTTCCTATGAGAATTCGTGAGATCCAAACAGTATCATAAGGCAGCCTTCCAGTGCACATTCTCCAAAACAGTAAGTCAGCCACTGCCTGCAATCAAACAACAGCCCTAACAGAATAAACTGGACCTATGATTGTTTTCAGAGACGAGTCCTATCTGTTGCATATTGTAGCTGGAAGTGCTGAAATCCCGGAAAAATGAAAAACTCAAGCTATACAAAGAGGAGTCAATGACACCAGAGCTGGGGGGTTGAATTTCACTGGGGCTATCATGGGCAGCATATCAAACAAACACTTGAGACTGTTTTTTTTTTTAAATATATTAATTGGTAAAATTAAGGGAAAGTAAATTTATTAGGACATCAGGAAGGTCTGTTTGGTGTCTTAAATTCTGTTAATGCTGTAGTTTTGTTAGTTTTTACATGTAACTATTTCACTATATTTGTGAGATATTTTTTATGAAGATCAAAATTATTTCTGTAAAAATAATGTGTTTAACTTCCCCTCTGGGTGGGTGGGTCTAATGGGAGACTCTCACAAACCAGAGCAAATTTAACATTTACTCTTGTAAAATTTAGATATAGTTGAAAAACATCATTTCCTATTTGGCATATTAGCTGTGTTGTGTGAGAGAGAAAACACATACGTGTATTTGAGTTACTAGAGTTGGAGAAGGTAGCTAAATTGAACAGCTTGGTTTTTAACTTTTAATTAACTCAAAAGCTTTGGAGCATTTGCACCAGAGCTTCCCAGTTGTTCCTCTTCAGAAGCAGAACATACACGTTCCAAACTGTGTCCTCCAAGCTGTCTACTCATGACATGACGAGATCCTGTGGCCTCCCAGAAAGCTTCAAAAGCCTTCCAGAGCTTTTGAAGTCATTGTACAGATAGAGTGTTCCTGACTCTCTTAGCTGGAGTCTCTGTCCTATCACTTGTGAGCGATTTGCTCAGAAAAGTTGTATTGAAAAGAAATTAGTGGTGAGTACTTCACAAGTAGGCAGCAACTTTACAGCCTGTGAGGCTTTAGGTTGGTTGCTGTGCTGATTTTGTCTCCTTCAAAAACTGTCTTTAATTAAAGAAATTACAGTTAGGTAGTGCCTTTTCAGTCCAAAGATGTACAACCACCCACTTCACTGGGATCAGTTGGCTTGCTTTACAATGATGTCTTTGTCACTGTGACCAAAACTTATGAATCATTTACTTCAGGGACATTGCATAGACATTGGTTTGGGTGTCTGTCAACACTGGGACTGAAGGGCCAAGTTTGAATGACGTAGGTAAGTTTAATAAATCTTGGCCTTGTTTCTTCCCAGACACTGAGACATGTGACTACGGCTGGCACAAATTCCAAGGGCAGTGCTACAAGTACTTTGCTCACCGCCGCACATGGGATGCGGCTGAAAGGGAGTGCCGTCTGCAGGGTGCCCATCTCACAAGCATCCTGTCTCACGAGGAACAAATGTTTGTGAATCGTATGTACCAGACGTGAACTGTTTGGAACTTCACTCATTCTTACCCCTCTCTTAGCTACCCCAAACACAATTTAAAGTAGTTCTTATATGTTCATTCAACTTATGAAGTCTCTTGCCTTGAACTACATAAAATCACCCATGTTACTGTTACTACTTAAGAATACCTTCAGATATGGTACAAGAAGTCATTACCTAGCATACCAGCAGTGACAGGTGGAGCAGTAGAATACATGTTGAAACATAAGCAATTATTATTTGATTTTTTTTTCTCATAGAAGGCTTTTTCTTGTGGCTCAATATAGTTCTTATGGTTACCATCAGAGTTAAGCGTAAACTTACTTTGAGGTTTTTGTTTTTCCTACAAATTGAGAACGAGTTGCAAATAGCATCCTAATCATCACTTTGTACATGCTGGTTTTTCTCCAGTGCTCTCATGACTTTAGAAAGTCAGCTGCCCGTTATGATCACAAAGAGGTGGAAGACTGAAAGCTGCAAAAACCTAGTACTGGGCTGTTTTCAAACATTTTAACTCATATGGAAGAAGTGGCAGCTACTTCTATATAGAAATGGGTAGAACAACTCTCATAAATCATAGTTTGATGCTCAATTAAATATATCTCTATGATGCTGTCTACCCTTCTAAAGTATTTTTGTTAATTTATAATCTTGGTACTGTTCCTTGAACTTTATTGTATGATATTTTAGCTCATGTCATGGTAAATAATTTCGAAAGTAATTTTTCAGAACTATTTGGTCTTCATGTTCATTGTTTTCAGGAGATGAGGCTTTCCCATGTTGGGGGAGAATGTGTAAAATCGAGTATATTTAATGGAGCCACTAAATCTTTGCCAATGTCATAGATTAACAAGATAAGTAAATGGACACTTTCTATGAGTAAAGGTAGAAAATATTTCATTACAGTGAACTTTTATGGAAATGATTGCCTTAGATATTTTAATGTTTTCCTAGTACTCTGAAGTGTGTTTGTTAATTTAATGCCTATTGTGTGGAAGAAGGATAAATTAGAAAAGATTTTTAAGAACTACTAATTAAAAAAAAGCAGAGAAGAGGATGCATAACTCACTCTGAAAATAAGTTTCTTTGAAATAGGACTTTGGGACAGTGGTAAAATACCTGTTTTCTGTCCCTTAGGTGTGGGCCATGATTACCAGTGGATAGGCCTCAATGACAAAATGTTTGAGCACGACTTCCGTTGGACTGATGGCAGCGCTCTGGTAAGATGGAGGTGGAGATGGTGGCATCAGGGTTCCATGCACTGGTTTTACACCATCGAGTGGGCAATAGCCTGGTGAAGATCACTCCCTGAAGCAAGGACAGACTAAAGAACTGTTTACAGCTAACTTGTCTAGTCGTCAGTGCCCTGTCCCAGAACTGTGGCAGTCTTCACGAAGAGTGAGGAACGGGGCAAGTGGACAACGAGAGTAGTGGGTGTTGGGTCATCCTCTCAGATGGCCGTTTTAGCCTTTTTGTCTTCAAAGCAAAAAGGGAAATGACAAATGTAAGGGAGACAAGACAGTCTTTTACAAGCATGCTTTTCTACACAATTACAATGAAACTCTATCGTAAAGCATGGCTCATTTTTAAGTAGAAAAAGGGTTCAATTTTTAATTTAAGAATTTTGCAACATTGTAAATATCATTCCACTTCAACAATGCTGAATAATCTTTGTTTATTATTTATTTCTGTTTTTTTATAACATAAATACAACTCTGGAAATGTGGAAATGCTGGCTAGAACTCTGCTTAAATTGCACTAGTTTTGTTTTTTCTTTGTATGTCTTTTCTTGTTTGGTTTGGTTTGGTTTTTAGGAAGGGGCTCGCTGCATAAGCCAGGCTGTCCTGCCACTCACTGTTGTACCGCAGTGCAATATGTTCTTAAATCGGACTAGGTAAAGCTTTGAGCGGTGGGCAGCAAACACAGGAGAACTTAGTGTTTTACTATTATCCAGGTTCTGATTTGTCACACTGGACACGCTCGGTGCTACTCTTCTTAACAGCCACTTGGGGAGAATAATTAAACACCTCAGCCAAGGCCTCAAATCCAGATGTATTCCAGCAAAGCCTCCAGCAGCTGTAGTTCCTGGGCAACCCCTAGGTGTTTCTGAAATTACATCAACATTAAAATCCACTCAGCTGGACAGTACATATAAATTAATTTCTAAATTGAAAAATATCATAAATAATTTTTTAGCTATAGTTTAGAGCTCTTTATGCAAAGCACTTAGATGCTTAAATTTTACTTACTACCTGCTAGTCAGTTGGATTTGTTTTTGGCAAAAGGTGAGGGTTATTCTGGAATCAGTTCTGAACTCCTCTCTGTTTGAAAGCTCTGCTCTGGCCAGGATTTTGCCTGGCCTCTGAGGTTTCACCTGGGTCTAGACGTCTGCTGAGTTCACCTGTTAGTTGAGTTCTTTGTCCAGAGTCAGAAACCTGCCGACACAAGGCTAGAGCCTGAGCTCGGACTATGTAAACAGTTTCTTCTTCTTGTCTTCCTTGGTGTGGATACCAACGCAAGCTGTTAGGCTTTTCACTGAGTGGCTCCCAACAACGCTCAGCTGGCTCCCTCTCTGTCATCATTATGTATGTGAAATTAGTACCACTTGTCATTGAAGTTCAGAAGGAGGCGTTCGGTAAGATTTGGGTTTCCTTAGATGGAAATACATGGCAGAAAAAAACATTTCATGGAGGGGAGATGAATTTTGTTCCTTGGTTTCAGGCAGTTTTAGCCCATTGTATCAGGGACAGCAGGACAGTGGATGATGGCAGGTTCTTAGGTCACAGCAGCCCAGGAAGCAGAACGTGACTGGGCACAGGGACCAGGCAATCACCTTTGAAGTCCCTCCTCTGAACACCCTCTCTCCAGCTAGATCCCACTTGCTAAAAGCTTCCAACTCTACTCAGATATGACTCTTTCTGGTTAGCAGGCATTCAAGCCATGGGCTG
This sequence comes from Meriones unguiculatus, assembly GCF_030254825.1. Classification (NCBI taxonomy): domain Eukaryota; kingdom Metazoa; phylum Chordata; class Mammalia; order Rodentia; family Muridae; genus Meriones; species Meriones unguiculatus. Next base: position 82,435,031 of record NC_083350.1, on the reverse strand, counting down.
GTGGGGGACATTTCAGAGCTAAATCATAACAATATTAGTTGGAACAGGCGTTGAACTTGAATGCTTTCCCTTGCTGGATTCTGGTGCAATAAACGAGTCTTAGGATAGTCTCTAGTTGACTCTAACTACTGCAAATTTTTCCTGATCAACAACTCAGAGAAGTGCAGTTCCTTGTGAGCTGATGTCTTTTTTTTTAATTAGGTTTAACAATTTTCTTTTTTCCCCTTTTTTAAAAAATTCTATCACTTTACATCCTGATCCCATCCTGCTCTCCCTTCTCCTCCCAGTCCCACCTTAATGCTCCCTTTCCAGCTCCCCCCTTGTTTCTCCCTCTTCTTCTTCTCAGGAAAGGGGAGGCATCCAAGGGGCACCAGCCCACCCTGTCACGTCAAGCCACAGCAGGACTAAGCTCATCCTCTCCCATGGAGGGCAGACAAGGCAGCCCAGCCAGGGGAAAGGGATCCAAAGGCAGGCAACAGAGTCAGAGACCACCGCTGTTCCCATTGTTAGGCGGCCCACATGAAGACCAAGCTGTACATCTGCTACTTAAGTGTTGGGGTTCTAGGTTCAGTCCATGTACTCTGTGGTTGGTACTTCAGTTTCTGTGAGCCCCCATGGGCCTTGTTGACTCTGTTGGTCTTTTTGTGGTGTTCTTCACCCCTCTGGCTCCCTCAGTCCTTTCCCCTGCTCTTCCACAAAACTGCCCAATCTCAAACTATTGATTGACTGTGGGTCCCTGCATCTGTATCCATCAGCTGCTGGTTGAAGCCTCTCAGAAAACAGTTATGCTAGGCTACTGTCTGCAAGCATAGCACAATATCATTAATAGTGAGAGGGGCTGGCTCTCTGCCATGGGGTGGGTCTTAAGTTGGGCCAGTCATTGTTTTGCCGTTCCCTCAATCTCTGCTCCATCTTTATTTCTGTACTTCTTGTAGGTGAGACAGGTTTTGGGTGTTATGAGTGGGTTGGTGTCCCCCTCCTTCCACTGGAAGTCCCACCTGGCTACAGGAAGTGATAACTTCAGGCTCCATATCCCCTGCTGCTAGGTGTCTCAGCTAGGGTCAGCCCCACAGACTTCCTGTCCCAGAGATACCTTCCCCCACTGATTTCCATTCTGTTTCCTGGTCCTCCCTTTCCCACCCCAGCTCTTCCTCATCTTCCCACCCTCGTTCCCCTCCCCCCACAATTTCCCATCCAGTTCCCTCTCTTCATCCACTTCTGGAGCCTGTTCTGTTTCCTTTTTCTGGGTGCAATTTAAGCATTCTTTCTTGGGTCTTCCTGGTTACTTATTTTCTTTAGGTCTGTGAATTGTGGTATGGTTATCCTGTACTTTATCCACTTATAAGTGAAGTACATACCATGCATGTCTTCTTGGGTCTGGGTTACCTCACTCAGGAGAATCTTTTCTAGTCCCATCCATTTGCCTGTAAATTTCATGATTTCCTTGTTTTTAATTGCTGAATAGTATTCCATTGTGTAAAGTACCACATTTTCTGTATCCACTTTGCTGCTGGGAGACATCTAGGAGCTGCAGTCTTTAGAATGGGCACCAGAATGCTCAAGACCCAGTTGGAAAAGCTGGATTGGCACTATATGTGTCTTGTAGATCTGGGCTACTACTTATCTTCATGTTTGTTTTTATTTTCTATTACATTTAGAATAAAGCTTATATTGCTCAATCCTGTAAACTACCTTGATAAGACCAGATTGCCCTGTCTTTGGCAACTATATGGAGTCTGAAAAAAATATGTTAAGGAATGTAACTTTTCTACACTTAGGTGCAGGTGAGCATGATAGATATATCATTACTCTGCTATGCCACAAGAAAGCAAATCCACTCATTTTGTTTGTGTCTCTTCTCTTTTTATTTATTAAATGTTCTCTGACAATTTCACATATGTATGTAATGTTTTATAGTTCATTTTCATTACACATACTGTCATTCTTTCTTTTCTCTCTTCCCTGACAGCTTCCCTTCTCCCTACTGATCCCATTCCCATCTTGTTTTGTGACCCATTGAGTTTAACTAGAGTGACCTGTGTCACCTTGAGATTAGAATTATGAATTTAAGCCTGTGTGCTCATCATTGGATCCATAACTGAAGATAATAACTGAATCTTACCCTGAAGCTATTAGTAGTTAAATATTCAGCAGGGAGGAACAGGGCCCTGGAGTCTATCCTTGATACATGCATGACTGCTTATAGGAACAGCCTTAAGAAAGCCCAGTGTAAGCAGCCATAGCTGCTATGACAATATATTTGCGATGGCTGTGACATACCCAGATGATAATATTTTACAACTGTCTTTCTATCTTCTCTCTTTAATGATCTTTCTGCCCCATCTGTGCTCATGAGTTTTTAGTGTAGGTAAAAAGATCTTTTAAAATCTATCTAATTATCATTTCTATACTCAAGATTGTCTCTAAATTCAGTAAATTAGTGAACTTCGTACATTTCTGAAAGAATAATATCTTATTGGGATAGTTTTAAGAGAAGACAGAGTAATGTAGCATAATAACCAGAGAATATCAACTGGAGCCTGAGTCTCAAAAATTCACACATATCATTAAAGTCATAGGGCCAACCCTCTACTAAAAGGCTTCATTTGAAAAAGGTAGCAAATGAAGCATGTAAACAAGCAAGATTTACCAAAGAAATGACAAAAGTACATCCGAAACAAACTGATACATCCTTGTTTTCTTCTTCATCCAGTCTTTGTGTCAAATAAATAACACGCTAAGGAGTGTCCCCTGACTTTGAACATTTGGGAGCAGAGGAACACAGCTGCCCACCAGCCTGCCTGCACTTGATTGATCTCTGGCCCACTTTTTTCCTTTTGGATCCACCCTTTCCTGTGTCCTCTTCCTTTCTGAAGAAAGTGTCTTCTGAGCACACTCCTAGCTCTCTGTATATTCCCCATCACCTTAACCGGTTCCATATGTGTGCAGGCCATTGGCTAACATAGCTCTCTCTTGTTTCACTGTTTGACCCACAGTTTTCTGCTTTTGAACATGTCCCACATAGTGGCCACATCTTTATCTGGGAAAACAGGATCTGCTTACACGTGGGGGAAATCAGTCGCCAGGAATAATTTCACAAACTTTATGTCTGTATTACACTGCTTTCTCTCCTCTTTCTCTCACACTTTTTGTTTGACATCTTGGGAGGTAAAGTGGTATCGAAAGAAAAACAGCATTTGCTATTTACCTGATGCTATCTCTCGGTATTCAGTATCCAGGAATAATTAGTATGACCTGGGGGGGGGAGTTTAATGTGATCACAAGTATCAGGACTTCATTTATTGAAATAATTAAGCTATGTTTCCAGTAAGCTCAGAGTGTAATCATATCATATTTAGCATGATTGTTCTTCAGAGCTAGACTAATTCAGTTCATGTGTTTGTGCTAACTCAGTGATGCTGTTTTGCTAAGTCATCAGAATTACCTCTAGTACTAGATTTTGATTGCTCCTTACACTTTATTTTCCTCTGTAATAATATATTGATAATATTGATTAAAAGCCAATTTTTAATGATATATTTGAAAAAACTTTTCATTATTTTTTTGGAATGTTTGCCCACTGAATTTAACATAGTTCTGAATACAGTATATCTAACCTTTTCTTATGATTTATGTTTCCATTATTATTTTTCTTAACACATTATAGTTTTCACTTTGCTTCTTGGCTTTTGCCTAGTCAGTTCCTCTTTATCTTTCTGTCTTTGGCAGCTCAGTATACCCAGTGCTTCCTTAGAAACCTGGCAAATGACATCGGCTATGGAGTTCTTCCCTTGTGACCTTACTTAAATGTTCAAAGCCGCTAAATTAAATCCTCCACACCAAACATACATTAAGGCTTGAGAATGTGAACACATTTTCCTTAATAGGCATTTATGCTGTTGGCTGACGCTGCAGTGCTTTCTTTGACCAACTGTTAAGTGAAATCTCAAGTGTTTTCCCGGATGTGTCTCCTAGTGCTGCTGACATCCCCCTCTCTGGAGAGTAAACTCTTCTCGCTCTTTCTTTGTTTTTTCCTTTGTTTCTTTGCTCCCTCTTTCTTTCCTTCCTTCTTTCTTTCTTTCTTTCTTTCTTTCTTTCTTTCTTTCCTTCCTTCCTTCTCTCTCTCTCTCTCTCTTTTCTTTTGTTGAAGATATTTTTTTCTCACATAATTTGTCCTTATTACAGTTTTCCTGCCTCTACTTCTCCCAGTTACTCCCTAACTCCCCTGTCATTCAGAAGCAACCCTTTTCTTTATCTAGAAAAGAAACAGGCTTCTATGGGATAATAACAACAAAACATAATGTAAAATGAAAACTAAAATATTGGGATAGAATAAAATGAACAAGCAAAAGAAAAAGTGACCAAGAGAAAGCAAGCCAACAAATAAAAACCAGAAACGCACACATTCCTACACTCAGGAATCTCATAAAAACACTGAACTGGAAGCTATAATATGTAAACAAAGGATGTGTAAGTGAAAGGGAGAGAAGAATAAGAAAGTATGAAACAAGTCCAAGATAGAAGCAGGCTGGTTTCTGACCTCTCACTATTGTGATTTTCATACATTTGCCCTGATGTCAGAGCACCGTCTTGCTCTAATTTCATCTCAAGACATTGGGATATCTTTCATCATGCATTTCCTGCTCCCTCAACAAGGGGTTGAAAATTAAGCTGAGGGTCTAGATTTAAAGCTGCTATCATATTTATTAATTTCTTATTGGCATCCCCAAAATGCATTGATCTTGAGGTCTTTAGTCTCTCCTTGCCCCCAATAACATCTGTATTCACCTGTCAGAGGTTCAGATAAAACTACTTCAAAGACAATGTCACTTTGGGTGTTGATGGTCAGGGTTAAGAAAAAGACAGAAATGAGAATTCACTTCCTTATAAAATGCTAGAAAGCTTTTGAAAAGTCTGATTTTTTAAAAGTCACTTGCATTATTCTTTGGCAATTTGTACAGCTCTTCCACATTTTTACTTCAGTCATGACTGGTTTGTCAGAGGTATCTGAGGAATCCTCCCAAGCTGTTGGTTTCTGTGAGTAAGAGAAACAGTCCTGGACTCTCTTCCCACTCCCCAGGGAACCTTAGGGAGGAAATGGAGTCTCCCTCGAATCTGCATGTTTCTCAGTGTGTTCAGTAAGTTCTAGAATGAGTTTACTGATCCTAGGACTATAAATGTCACATTTCTGGTTCTCATCCTTTTAGCTTGCCCTTGATAGTTGTGCTGTAGAATCAAGTAGGTAAATTAACAGTATAACTATGTTCAATGAACTCTTTTTATGAAAAGTCCACTTAAAGAATTTTTATGAGCTAACTGAATCTCCTCCATTTTAGTAAACTCAGTATTGTCAAGCTTAATAAGGCAGAAATTCTAAACTCCTCTCCCTCCATTAGAACTGTGGCACAGAAAAGGTAACATTGATGTGGGTTTGCCTTTAAAAGAATATTTTCTTTTTTGAGACAGGGTTTCTCTGTGTGGCCTTGGCTGACCTGAAAGTCATTTTGTAGACCAGGCTGGCCTAGAACTCACGGAGTTCTTCCAACCTTTGCACCTGGAGTGCTGAGATTAAAGGCATATACCACCACTGCCCGGCTGGGTTTGCCTTTAAGTCCAGAGATACTTTCTCTCTCTCTCTCTTTTTTTTTCCATAAAATAGACACACAATTCTTTCAAGAAATGTATTGTGAGAGAAAAATAGCTTTGAAAAGAATAAAAATTATACAATAATAGTCAATAACCTAGAGAGACATTTTAAAGAGACAGAGAAAAGAAAAGAAGAAAGAAATTACTGCTGCTAAACCATTACTCTTTTTTTTTTTTTTTTTTTTTTTTTAGCAGAAAGGAGCCATCACTACCCTTTTACAGAAACAGAAGGTTCTGTGCTTTGTCCTCAGCGTTTTGGGCTATGAGAGAGAACAGGAAGTGCTGACAAATTCAGAGTTGTGCACTGGACTTGTTTGTATATTTCTAACCAAAAGAAAGGGTTTCATGTGATTTGGTAGGGAATGATACAAAATGAAACCCTCATATATAATTATTTTTTTAAATTTTTATTTTCATTTTATATTAATCACAGGTTATTTACTTGGTATCCCAGCCATAGCCCCCTCCCTCATTCCTCCCAATCCCACCCTCCCTCCCTTATCTCCTCACTGCCCTTTTCCAAGTCCACTGCTAGGGGAGGTCCTCCTCCCCTTCCATCTGACCCTAGATTATCAGGTATTTTCAGGACTGGCTGCCATGTCCTCCTGTGTGGCCTAACAAGATTGTTCTTCCCTGGGAGGGGGGGGAGGAGATGCGGGGAGGAGGAGCCAGTCATTGAGTTCATATCAGAAATAGTTCCTGTTCCCCTTACTAGGGAAAACCCACTTGCTTACTGAGCTACCATGGGCTACATCTGAGCAGGGGTTCTAGGTTATATCCATACATGGTCCTTGGTTGGAGAAACAGTCTCATAGAGGACCCCTGTGCCCTGTTATTTTTTTGTCCTTGTGGAGCTCCTGTCATGGACAGGGGAAGTAAGAGAAAACAAGTAACAGAACAGGAGCCTTACTGCAGAGAGCCTCTGAAAGACTCTACCTAGCAGTGTATTAAAGCAGATGCAGAGACTCATAACCAAACCTTCGACAGAGTACAGGGAATCATACAATAAAAGAGGGAGTTAACATGACTGGGATAATTATTTTTCTTAATTTAGGTTTTTCAAAGTAGCAAATGGAGAGATGATAAATGTTTGAGGTGACAAGTTACTCTAATATGATAATTTCATGTTGCTTATATAGACTGAAATATCACACTACATCCTACAATATTTAAAAAAAATATTTTTAAAATTCTGTTCTCCCACACAATAAAAAAAAAGGTTTAAGCTTGACGTTTTCAACTGGGAAGTCTTAAAAGGCTTTCTTTAAGATATTTGTGCATGTTTCATTTGTGCTGTGGTTTCAGCTATAAGCCAAAAGCCACATCTCTGTGAACAAGAAACACTGCGTGTCAATATTAATTTAATTATGTTAAACTTTATTATCCCCAAAGCCAAGGAAAACATATGCTCTTTCTTCAGCCTTTAACATATTACTCATGAAGAGAGGACTGTAGATTTCTTTCTACCAAAGACCTCTACATTGTCAATGAAAAATTTTACTTCTGTTGTGGTTTAATTTGATTTGAATTAACAGCTGTTTCTTCTGAGCTTACATGCAGGAAATTATGAGTCACCCTGTAGTTCTAGAACATAAAGCTCTTGTCTCTACCTTTTGTTCTTGTTGCTCAGATGTCTAATGATGGTTTTAAGTCGCTGAAGCACAGTGCCACTGCTGGAAAATCATCTTGTAACTGACAAGTCTACCTTGCAAGTGAAGAACACTTAATGAACGCTGGGGTCCTTTAACACTGTCGCCTGAAACTTTAGAACCCCATGCACATGTTTAAATTTAACTGCTAATTAGTTTAAGGCAATGCATAACCGTGGAAAAAGCAAAGAGAAAGAAGTTGAATGGTTTTGGCACTTTCTCTGGCATTTGGTTCCTTCGCCTTTTATGACTGTCGACTTGTGCAAACAAGCTTGAGTGGAGGGACCCTGGCACAGTGCTTTGCGTGGATTAGCGCATGTTGCTCCACGGGGTTTTGCCTGCGGCTCCAGCCCCACAGCGGTCTCAAGGTGGGAGTAGCTCACATCGCTCTGGAAATGCTGTTGATAATTACCGCTTTGTGAGCTCGCAGCACTTCACAATATTAGCGCCATGCTCAAGAGTGGCCAGACTGTCTCTCCTGCACAGAACGTTGCCAACCAGGAAAATAATGGGCGCATTGCCACTTTAACAGCTATCGGGAGACCCCGTGTTAATTTTCCTTCCCTTCAGCACATGCAGCTTGGTAGAGTCCAACTGCACGCTTCAAGTAGGCAGTGATACCCAAACAAACGTCTCTTTCTCTTCTGAAACAAAGCTGGGCTTTTCTTCTCAGTTGTGGGTTCAAGTAAATGATAACAGAAAAACCATAACCTCCCATAAAACATAAATAAATCAGGGCCCAGATGAGAGTGCAAAGATTAAAAGAGGGAATATCTTCCTTGCAGGGAAGGCATTTGCCCTATTCAAGTAGAATAGTTAAATGTGACCCCTACAGACTACAAACAAATGCCTATTGTGTCCCATACTTGTTCAGGAGGGAAAGGTGTTTGAACGTTGCCAAATGTTTTGATTTTTGTGATGAGGGGCCCTAATGGCTTTTTTTTTTTTTTTTTGGTCTCAGATAACCATTTGCCCTGTGTTCTGGAAGACTAAACACAGGACAAATTCGTGGTTACCTGTTGAAAAGCTAACATCTTGTGTGTGTGTGTGTTGTAGGTGGTTACACATCCTTTTGCAAAAGGGTTTTGTTTATGGAATTTGCTTGCATTTTTGGAGATAGTCTGCTTGCCCTTGGTTGCGTGGGCTATATTTGGGTTTGTTTGTAGCTCGTGGAGTCCAAGAGTGGTACAATGGGTCCCAGATTATCAAAAGAGCTTGCACAGAGAAGTCAGCACGCAGTATAGGTATGTTTCAGAACTTAAGTTTTCAGAATCGCACAGCATGCGTTTCACTTTCCTGCACTGGTGCGTAATTGTTTATTGCAAATTAAAGATGTTCAGTGGATCTACTAGATGTGACTTTATTTCTGAAGAAATTTCACCATCTCTGGAAATCATCAGCTCCTGTTAATAAGAACATGGGAAATCAAGCTTTTGTAGGTGCTTGTTTTAGAATATGCAGATGACAGCTGTGATAGTCAGTGATAGACTGGCGTGGGGTTAGAAAACATGGGTTAGCCACGCTCCGTCTAGTACTGAAGTTGTTCACTCACAAAGCCACATAGGAGCTTTTATTTTATTTTATTTTATTTTATTTTATTTTTTCTCTCAAGGTGGAGTTAATAACTGTAATTCTAAATTCCATCTTGGCAGACAAAGCACTACCATACTGACTGGTCTATGTCTCCACCTAGCGGTGACAGTGGGCTTTGTGTTTTAAAAGGCGTGTCACTAGAATATGCAGGAATGTTGTTTAGGTTTCAATAGCCTTGAAATGCATAATGTCGTAAACCAAATAGTTAAATGCAAAATGAGATAATTTGCGAGAACAGCAGGAAGCTAACAGGGACTCCTAAACTTGAGAACATCCTGGCTGATAAGGTTAGAATTAGCACTGCTCTCCCCGGTCCTTCTCTATGCTCACAGCAAAGAAACCACCACAACAGGTCCTTGGCTGCCTTTCTTGGCCGCTGATCTGAGAGGATTTCCGTGGTTTAGTATAAAACTTTTCTTTTCTTTCTGTGAACTAAACTATCTGTGTTTTGGGCAAAAGGATGGATGAAAAGCAGGAATTGAAGTTTTCATGGAAAATAAATCCAAACTATAGTTGGAAATTTAGTAAATTTCCCTCCAAATTATCTCTGGAAAGGTGTCAAGATTCCTTTTGTCAATAGGGTGTGCATGATATTTAAATGTTTTTAGCACCATCAAAACAGTTCCAAAACAGTGTCTTTAATTAGCTATTCCAGATAATCCAAGGTGTGGTGAATTTTAAAATATAAAACATGATGGCATGTAAGCTGAAGAAGTGTAACTAAATATCTGGCTGATACAGAGAGAGTAGGGTCCTGGCAGTAACGCATTCAAGATTTATAATGCCAGTGGTATCTGAGATAACCAGGAGTGCCATCTTGAATTGTCCAGGAGGGCCAGCCTGCATTTGCAATTGGCTGTCAAGTCCGCATAATAGACAGCTCAGACTTCCCTTCTTGCAAGGAGTATGTCGGTCTACTCCTCTGGCTACTGTGGTTATTCTCTGATAGATTTTAGTAGAATTAACCTGCTACACACATCTGTATAAACAAAGACATGCTCAAGTTCTTCCACATACCATCTAGGTGTCAATGATTACTAGGACTGTATGAGTAGACTCTTGTGCATGCATGTGTGTGTATGTGAAAGAAAGGTACGTCTCAAAACTATGGCTCACATGCAGATGAAACATTATCATTTTCTGTCTATGACAATTCTGTTTCCTTCCCCCCCCCCCATTGTACTAACTAGGAGTCTGCAGAAGACACCCAGAGTCTCTAAAGAATGATTCATTAGGAAAAGCAGTGCTCATTGATTTTCACTGTGGTTATTTGGCTAAATTAAATAAGGTTAAGTGAAAAGAATGTGAAGGAGATCTAGCTATTGCTAAGGTTCTTATTTAAAAGGTCTTAGTCTTAAGATGACGATATGGGTTTTAAACAGGGTGCTTTTAAAAGCATTTTTTTAGATTGATTTGTATGTGTATTGTTTTGTCTCCATGTACTTACATGCACCATGTACATGCGTGGTGCCTGCAGAGTTCAGAAGAGGAGAATCAAAGATAATGTCTGATTTAGTTCACCATGTGGGTGCCAGGTCATCCACAAGAGCAACAAGTGGCCGGAACCACTGAACCATCTCTCGAGTCCCATTTAATATCCTAATCACCTTGTATCTTAAGGGTTTTGATTTTCAAACTTATATCCACCTCTTTTTAAAATGAAATATTAAATACTTATTACTACTTTAAAAAGAAATATAATATTTTATTAATGCTTTGAGAATTTTATAAAATGTGTTTTGATCATATTCACCCCTCACTTCTCTCCTCAATTCACTTAAAATTTTATTATATATTCTTTGGTAATATCATACATGGAGGTAGTATTTTTAGATCCTCTCCATGCTCCCCAACGACTCCTAGACACTATCCCCCTCCTTCTGCTTCTTAAGATTTCTTCCAAAAATCCTAGTATAGACAAACAGAATCCCCAAACAAACAACAACAAAACAAAACAAAAAGCGAGTAAACAAACAAAAAACAAAATAAAAACAAAACAGAAATCCAAATATTATTTTGGAGTAGTGCATGGGCGGAAAGAGTAAAGCAGTTCATGTTTAAGAAACTTGCTTAGACCCTTGCTCTCCAGACGTGCACATACTTCCTCAGAATTTAATTGCTCTTTACTTTTGCCAACTAAAGACTATTCCAATATGCCCATCAGCGCAGTAGCAGCTAGTGCCTGATAACCTTGTTTTCTTCCTTATAATGAAAGCAGTACTTAAAGCTGAGCCCACGCCTGCTCTTTCTCTCTCTGTAAAGAATGGAGTGAACTCCGCGTTTATTTCTCTTATATGGAGATAGAAAAAGTTCTAATAGCACTGACAGCACAGCAGCTCTCTATTTCTACCTATGGAATGGTGAATTAAGCAAACCACAGTGTTTCGGTTTGTCTGTTCATGCTTGGGATGCTGATTCTTTGCTGAGATTTTTTGCACCTTTGATCATGTTGATGTGTTACATATTTTAAAAGATAAAATATCACCCATTATGTATGAATGGGTATTGTGACTTCCTAGACTCCATTTAATCAGCGATTCTCCTTGTAGAATCTCCCATCCAACACTACCCACCTGCCATGCTGAGTCAATGAGAGAACCACAGAGATGGGGAAGCACACCTTTTCTGCACCCATTTAAAGAAAAACCCATTTAGTTGCTTTGAAATCTGAGGACATTCCCTGAAAGTTAGGATGCTGCCAACCTGGGAGGTCATGTGCGCTGCAGAGAACCAGCAGGATCATTTTGATAAGAAAGACTTTATAACAAATAAGTAAGCATTTATAATTTGGTAGACTTAGATGGCTAAGTTCAGTCTGCTCTGGGCTTTTCCCCAGCAACATTAGGATTGGTTTGAAACAGCTTTCCTGTATGTGGAAACAAGTTCTGTGCAACAGAACCATACTTACTAGCTGTTGGAGTTCATCCAGGGTTTTTCAACCGTTTTATTATTTTGGCAGGTGAATATATTTGAATTCAGTTGTGAGGAGGGTAACTGAAAAGTAGCGGAATTTAATTTAATTGAAATGCTTGCCATTTGAGAACTTGTTTTGCAGGTATGGAGAGCTAGTTACTTAATTGAAACTCCCAGAATAATTTTGTCATGTGATACAAAGCATTAAACAATTTCATAGTGGGTCAAATAATTATCTTTTAATAAAACAGAAGAAAATTCTGCATCTGAGTTGACATTGTTCTATGTCAATCCTTTGGGTTTTATGTCATAGTTTTTCTTTGCCATCAGAGGAGAACTAATGAACAAAATAAATTTGGCATTTTCTCTTAAGACAGCAGTTCAGGGTTTGCAGTGGGAAACACTATCTCAGAGGTATATCTATGTAGACATGTGGCCAGCAGCTTTGTGGTTAAAGGTTTTAAAGACAATTTTTTTCAAACCATGCTGGCTTCTCAGAATAATTCTTAGTTTGCCAATCCAGTCCCAGGAGTGGTTTGAATCAGTTTAGCTCCGAATAGATCATCTAAGACTACAAAGCAAGCTTGAAGCTGGCCTGGGCTTTGCGGTAAGAACTTATTTTAAAAACAAAACAAAGTCTGGCATGGTGGCACATGCGTGTAATCCCAGCACTCAGGGAGGCAGAGGCAGGTGGATCTGAGTTCAAGGCCAGCCTGGTCTATAAAGCAAGTCCAGGACAGCCAGGGCTACACAGAGAAACCTGTCTGGAAAAAAACGAAAACCAAAACCAAAATAAAAAAAAAATAAAAAAAAAAACAGGAAACCACCAACACCCAAGATGCTTGTTCATGACTCCACGGAAAGGAAGGCATTTAGCATGGGATGTGGTGGGGTTTTCTCTGCTTGTTTGAAGAATCTTTATTTTGCTTCTAGAGACAGAAAAGTTGAGAGCTTACATTCTCGTAAATGGATTGATCAAGAGGGATTTCTCCCTAATATTTAATGTTTATGAAAAATACATTATTGAATCTACAGTCAAGCTTTTATTTACTTATTATCTTTTGCTCATTCGCTATAAAATTTAAACAAGCTTATAAAAAATAAAAATGGAACATCAAGCAGGAATTTCATTTATGAGACAATTTGGCAATAACATGAACAAATTTGTAGCATCCAAGCCAAGGTAAATGACACAATTGAGTTATCAGGAGGCAATAGTGTGACATTTGGGCATTAGTCATTCTTATACATAAAACTAAAACTCAGTCCTGAACAATGAAGCCAGAGCTCTGCCGAATGACAAAAAACAAACATTTTGAAACATTCCTAGGTTGCTAGATGCAATTCTCAGCAAAGACAGTTGCATCTTTTTCATGTTTAAGTCCCAAGAAGCAGTTTGCTAGCATAGAACTCTAATTAATTTCAGTGTGAAATGGCACAGGTGCTCTTTTGACCAGTAGAAAATATCAACTAAAAAGTACCTTGCTGTCGAGGGGCTTTGGGAATGTGAAGCAGTGTCTGCTGAGGTTAGTTTAAACCAACTTGGCCAGAATCAGTGAATAATTTTGATAAATGCATAGATAATAATTTAATAAATTTGCTTTCAATGATTAGAAACATAACTGTCCCTACTTTGTAGAATTTAGAAAATAAGTAAAAATATGGAAAACTTAGTGCACTTTATAAAACTTTATAAGGTTTTACTGGATTTGGGGTTGGTCTTATACACACAGTGATAACAAATGAAACAATGTGTGAGTTTGGTATCATATATCTTAAGTTATAGTCTCATTGCTTTGAATACTCTTTAAGGATAAAATATTTAGTGGTTACATAATATACCATTTTCCTTGCCACATCAAAATTTATTCAAATATGGTCTTCTGATATAGCACTTTCCATTTAACTTTCCTGTATAGAGTGTTTATCATAAATGTTTCTGTCTTTGCTTGATTTTGAGAATACAATATTGGGAACAGAATTGTCAATCCAGACTTTTGAGTTTCTTGCTGTACTTTGTCAAGCATTATCAGAAAGTTTATCTCTACCAGCTAAATTATGGCGGCAATCTCCTCTAGTCTTTGCTAGCAGCAAGGGATATCTTTGACTAGGATAGTACATTGGATTAGCAAGAAATGTAAACAATCTTCATTATTTCTAAATGTCAAAGTACTGAAGCTGCATGTATACCATGTGTATCTTCAGTCACTCAGGATGCACCAAGGAGTAAAGAAAATAAGCCAAAAACCAGTTTTTACTGAGCACATATTTACTAGGTAGAAGAAAGCGACAAATGAGTAACTTGTGTAAAAAGTTAGAACACAGCGAATGTCAGGAAGACAATATTGGGAAAACCAACGACTGAGGAACAATTGCACAACTTCACTCACACCCCCTGGGTCCAAGGAGAGCTGAGCATGGACATGGATGAGGGGCCGTCCCCTGGTGAACAGTCATCCCACTGGAGATCACAGCCCTAGAGAAAGCTGACTCTCCCTTGCTTAGCAGCTATTAACTGCCAAGATGTCTCGGCGGCGATGGAGTCACAGTGCCCCTCCCCATCCATGCTGGGATGTTGGTGGCTTCGTCTTGTCCAGATATTTTGCAGGAAACCCCAGCTGCAGTTCGTGAGCGAGTATTTCTATAATGTCCGGATAGGTTGCTTTTCCGTAGCCTCTTTGATCTCTGACTCCAACAATCTATCTGCCCTGTGTTCATTCATTCATTTCAAAAACCCCACTTAATAACTCATCAGTCACGGAGACGGCAGATTTCTCACCTCCGCTTCGCTGTTCGTGAAAGTGGAGTGTAAACAGAAAAAGCGAGGTGGAGCAGGGTGAGGGATGACAAGTAGAAATAGAGGGATATAAGCAAAGAAAAGGAAAAGAGAAACTTGGAAATCCAGCAGAGCAAATACCAGTTTCTGACTGCAAGAAAACTACCAGTCTGAGTGCTTTAGGGAGTGGGGTCCCCTAAGCAGCTTCCTGGGGCTCTGGATTATGACTTTCTTCATATGTCTAGGGCGGCATTTAAGTTAATGTCAGGCCTGAATGAGGTTTTCCTGAGAAAAGTAAGAACGCGTTTTTGTGCTGGTAGAAGACGCAGGCTATTCAGCTTCATGGCCCTGCACAGTTTTATCACCCTTCAAAGACTTTCACATTGCAGGAAACTTGCCTTCTTTCTTAGATTAGCATGATGTAAAAGACTCTAAAGTAAAACTAAGCGAAGAGGTTGAAAGAAAAGTAGGTTATCAAATTTTAGGTCAAATTACAATCCCCCCAAACCCAGAAGATTACTATTTTTAAAAGTCCTTAAAAGCATTTTTCTTTTCTGAGAAGAAAAATTATAGCCCTCTATGGCATAGTAATGAAATTTTCATCATATCATTTTAATATAGGTTATTGATACCCAAAATTATTTTTAAAATTTTGCAAGTGTCCAAATAAAAAAATAGTATTTGAAAGTAAGATAGGTCTGAAATATGCATGTGTATAGTAATAAAACACCCACTGGTAAGATTAAGTAAACAGAAAGATTTTATAATATACTCAAAATTCAGAATGATTGATTTTACTTTTCTTTTTCCCTCCAGTTTTATATTTTCTAAGTAAAAATCTTTACTCAATTTTAAAGCAAAGATGCATTTAAAATTGAATGTAAAGAAAAACTAACAAATTTGTTCCTGCAGAGATAGTCACCCAGTTGCCCCATTAATCTGAGCTTGTGTTTTCTATTGTGTTCAAGAGGCCTCTTAGCACTGATCTTGCTATTTCTACACATGAATTAGTCTTATTGTTTGGGCACATGATAACACACGACACTAGGTAAAGCTGAGGGCTAAGTCTAGGAAAAACATAACTGATTAGAAAGAGACTGTGAATTTTTTTATCTATTTCATTTTTACTGTTATTACAGCTAATAAAAAACTTTCTGAACTTGAGGGCGAATTGTGTATTTAGAAATATAGGTTAACTATACCAAAATTTCTCAATAACATTTCATTGACAAAATCTAGCTGTTTGCTAAACAAAGACTTTGAGCTACATGTGTTTTCCATAAACGTCTGAAGATATTTCCCACGAGAATGATTTCAGCTCTGTGGCCACTGGAGCTCTCGCGTTGCCCTCTGACTGTTGAGTGTTTCTCTCTTCCCTCAATTTCTACAGCAATACGAGAACTGGAGACCCAACCAGCCAGACAGCTTCTTCTCTGCTGGAGAAGACTGTGTTGTGATTATCTGGCATGAGAACGGCCAGTGGAATGATGTCCCCTGCAATTACCACCTCACCTACACCTGCAAGAAGGGGACAGGTAAGGGCCGCTGCTGCTGGGCGCGAAATCTGCATGTCACGGGCAGCAGACATGGAAATCATTTCATGAAAATGTTTCAAGCAAAGGCTTAACCCCTGGAGGTGCAAATTAGACCTGCTCTGTCCTTTCTTGTTGCCTAAGGATATTTTGCTCTCCCACGAGAATAAAAAGGTTTGTCTTCAGCACTAAATCTCTTTAGATTTTCGGTGCTTAATATAAAAGGGGGGCGTATATACAGGAAAACTGCCCATAACATCTTTAAGCAGTTGCTGCCCAAAGACCTGTGGATATTTTAATTCTGTGTGAAGACAACGCTAAAGACTTTGGCAGCAGAACTGTTGGCTGTAGCACGAAATACTTAGTTTTGTTTTTATGGGAAGATCTGGTGCACTTGGCTCATGTCAAGTTTTTCAGTGGGCTGAGAATGCAGAACTGAGAAACTGCTTTGGGGAGGGCAGTTAATACCAGTCTTCATCCAACAGTTGACTGTTTTTACTCATTGCTTGATCTTTGTGGCCATTTGCGCATTCCTTTAGAGGTGCATTTTCTACTTATAATCAGTGGAACAAAACTATCATCCCTTTGCCTGTAACTGAGTGCTTTCCACATTCAATAAACAAAAACATTTGTAAAGGAAGTTCCAGGATGAGAATTGCTTGGTTAATGTTAAGCAGGAAAAAACAAATACCAAGAAAGCTTAATTTTAAGTTTATGTTGTGTTTATCAATGACTAATATGTTTGAATTACTATGGCATAGAGTATAGCTGTATCTTACGAAAACAAATGTATAGTCCATAAAATACTTTTAACACTACTTGTGATAATGATTTTAAAGCATTTTAAATATCTGGTTCCTAGGCCAACCAAAACCCACCTCAAGAAAGAGTACAAACTACCAATGCAAATTGTAAAAATAATTTAAATTGTTTTTAATTCAAAAATAATATAACATAGGTTATATAATATATAGTGTATTTCATTTAATATATAATACACAACATAACATATATTGTTGTATACTTTAATAATAATTATATAATATTATATATTATATAATATATGACATATATTATTTAATATATGATATATTCTGATAAACATGTTGGCAAGACTTTAACATCCATAACAGATTGTACTGGGAGAAGGAGAACATTTAGACCCAGCCCTAGTTTAGATGAAACTCCGCTGCTGTCAATGACTGTTCTGCTGTTCTCTAATCCAAGGTAGCACTTACCCTCAAAGCATTATCTCCGTAAGAAGCTTTCCTCCTGTGCATTTCCTCAGCAATTCTGCACGGAACTGGTAAAAATAGCAAATAGAGTATTTGCTGTTTTCCTTTTTCCAGAATAACTTAATAAACTGTTTGTCTTTATTCAAATGTCATGTTTGCCTTCTGTGACCTCTGAATGGTCCCAGCATCATGCTTTTCATTTGTAGTCTCAACATGCTGTTTCCTAAGCTTGCTTGTTCTATAGCACAGTTTCACCACGCCAACACTGCTGACGCTTTGAGCAGAGTACGTATTTTTATTGTGATAGACTGTCCAGTGCATTGAGAATACTTAACATTCTCCAGGCCCTCTGTGTGCTGAATGCCAGCAGCACTCTTGTCTTCATCCTTCCTCCTCACTGTGCCAACCAGAAGTCTGTACACATGTTCGTATTCTTTAGAAGGTGGGTACAGGGTAGAGAGAAAGGAAAATTTGCTCTAGGTGAGAACTTTAGTTTTAGAGCCAAGAAAGTTTCACATGCATAACACAATATATTTTAAATTTCCCAATGGGGAATGAGTTTTGAAAGATGCAACATTACTTCATTAAAGAATGGATTCTTTCCCCATGGCTCTAGAAGAGTTTTCTAATGTCAGTGTTCACGGGCTTTGTAAAAGGTAGTCTTTTAGATATACCTGTTAGCCCACAGGCCCAAGTAGCTCTTCTAATTATTCATAAGAAAAGATGCTTACTGTATAGAAAAGTGCTGTTTTAAGAAAACATCTTCTTTCATGCTGTCCATATATCTTTGGAACATCTCGTTGATGTTTCCAAGTCAAAATTCTTGCCAAAAATAATGAACGTTTTTCATAACAACAGATTGTTTCCAATTTTTAAAGATTCCATAAAGAGAATTATGTGTAATCTATACCTTGCTTTTTGTTGTTGTTTTTGTTATTCTGTCTTGTGTTTGAGAGTTATCGATGCACATTCTCTGCTTTTGCTGCTGTGTTAGTGGTTCATTACGTGCAGCTACATTTCATACTGATTAGGTTCCTTGCTAATGAACATCTGGATTGCAGTCTGCCTGTTTACTCTTCTAAAGAATGTTTCTATGACGACCCCTAAACTTGCTCTTGGTAGACTTTTGTGAGTTTCTGTAGGACGTATATTTTCAGGAGTGAAGTTGCTGAGTCACAAGATCTATGTACCAACAGATTTACTAGCAAATGCCAAATTACGTCCTAACCTTGTAGCAATTTTTGAGAGGCTCCTGACCCTTCACTTCTTCTCCAGCATTTGATATTATTGAACTTGAGAAATTTTGGGCCAGTCTGGTGGGTATGAAATGTTAAACTTTTTGATTTAATTTACATTTTCTTGGATATTTGTTGACTATATTTTCATATATTTATTAGTTATTTGTTTATCTTCGTTAGTAATGTTTTTATTCACGCCTTTTCTTTATTTTTAGAAATTGGCTCCTCTTGTTTTGATTTGTAGGTGTTCTTATTACATTCTTATTTCTGGTTGCTTCACATATTCTACTTTGCAGTTTTTCTTTTCTCTCACATTATGGTTTTTGGTGAAGAGAACTCATTTTTCAAGGTTACTTTATTATTTCAATGTTTCTGTGCTTTGAAAAGTCTTTATGAACCCTAAAATCATAAAGATAATTGGTATTGTTTGCTGAATGTTTTATAACTTTGCCATTTGTGTTTGTGTGTTTAAGCTACCTAGAAATGGCTTTCCATGTGTTCTGTGAGGTAGGGAAGAAAATATATTTTGCTATAAGAATACTCGATTGTCCATGTTTTAAGACTGCCTGCCATGTTGTACTTGTCAGATATCACGCTTATATGTTTGGATCTAATTCCAACCTACTTTGCTAGCCTTGCCACTACCACATTCAACTAAATTATTTTAGCTTTTTAAATAATATTCACATATAATAGTTTTGAGGAAATCGGACAATTATTTTTAAATGATAAAAAGATATTTAACTTCTAAATTGTCAATAGAATACAGAATCACATACAATCAATTATCCGGCTGGTATTTTAATCTTCTAAATCACTGTATCCTCATTTTACCTGTTGCTTGCCAGTATCAGGGACCTGTTATAGCTTTTAATACTATAATAAATGGTGTGTGTAGGTGCAAGTCCAATAAAGCAGAAGGAAATTGGAGGAACTAAATATTAAAATTAAACCTGAATTTGTCATTGAAAAACAATGTTTTTATAAACAGCCTTCTACTATGTAAATGAATTTAATAATTACAAACTTTTAACATATTAAAAATTTGAAGTATAAACATGATAGTAACCCCAATTTCTGGTGTGCAGGAATCCTGGCTTCAGTCAGGCCCCAAACTACACAGCCCAGGCACAACAGTGTGTGTTTGTGATACCAATGTGTGGGAAGTGGAGGCAGACTGATCAGGAATTCAGTGTCATTCTTAACTACATAGTGAACTCAAAGCCAGCCTGGGATATGTGACACCCTGTCTCAAACAGCAGACAGAAAGACAGGCAGGCAGACAAATCTGAGACAGAAACACTGTCCATTGTTCCCTATTTTAATATAGAATAGATGGGACCAGATAACATTTTATTTATACTTTAGGAATATATGTCTACATTTCAAATCAGTTGTGTTGAGTATTTTATATTTTTTTTCAGGGAAGTGACAGTGATAGATAGTTAACTATTCTAAATACATCATTACCCAGCTCAAGATGGTTAATAAAATATGGGAGATAATAAGAAAGACAATAGCAATAGGCTACTTACTGGTGTTAGACAGATACTTTTTAATCTGAAGTTATTTTTTTAAAGTTGACCTTATGGATGGATAGATACATACATGGCCATTTAATTATATTGCATTTTAATAAAAATACAACTCAAAATAACATGATCTGAGGTAAAATCTATGTCCAGAGCCTCAACCTAAATACTTAAAATTGTTTCAAATTTTAAATTCTTTGTAAATGGCTTTTACAAAGTTATAAGATTGAGGCTCTGGGGTGTTGCAGTAAAGAAACAGTGTGATGTTGATTCTAATGCTTACCCTTACTGAAATTCTTAGATTACTTGGAAATAACACAATTTGCTTTTTCTTAGTTGCTTGCGGCCAGCCCCCTGTTGTAGAAAATGCCAAGACCTTTGGAAAGATGAAACCACGTTATGAAATCAACTCCTTGATTAGATATCACTGCAAAGATGGTTTCATTCAGCGTCACCTTCCAACTATCCGGTGCCTAGGAAATGGGAGATGGGCCATGCCTAAAATAACCTGCATGAACCGTAAGTCCTTTAGAGAGAACAGGCGGCCGTGCTTTCACCGCTACTAGGCACCTACACTTTACAGCTGTGCTATCGCTAGTTTAGGGTATGGAGCAAGTAAAATGTTGTGTTTTCTTTCTTTCTTTGTTTCCTTCCATGTAGCATCTGCATACCAAAGGACTTATTCTAAGAAATACCTTAAAAATTCCTCATCAGCAAAGGACAATTCCATAAATTCATCAAAACATGAGCATCGCTGGAGCCGGAGGTGGCAGGAATCGAGGCGCTGATCCTTAAAATAAACACGTGCTTCACCATTTCAGCCAAAGCCCTGACTTTCTGTGCCTTTCCTATCACCTCAAGAAGTATTAGCAGTTGGTTTGGATTTTGGGACTTCCATCTGGTCATTTGGGGTTGCTGTGCTCCTAAAATATTTTCAATGAAACATGGAATTTTTAAAAAGTGAATAAAATGAAAGAGAATGAGCGAAGAAGATACCATTTTCAGCCTATCTAATTTCTTTAGTTCTCTCTCTCCAGTGTTCACCATGTATGCCAGCCTACTGTACTATTTAAAAAATGCAATTTCAGCACCGATGGCCATGTAAATAAGATGATTTAATGTTGATTTTAATCCTGTATATAAAATAAAACATCACACTGAGTTAAGGCATATTTAATGATGACTAAGGAGCTTGCAAGGGCTTTAATCATTGGTCTGGCTGCTTTGCTATAATTTGTCTAGGCTGGAAATGGTTTTGTCTGCCCATTGACTGTCAGCAAGTTTGAGGATGACTTTCCCGGACAACCAGCAGAGTCTTGAGTTCTCTGCGCCCTTATCAGCCATGGGAGCCGTGCTGGCCCAAGCGATGCCTGGCTGATGGGGGACTGATGAAACTCTCGGAGCTCCAGGGTGCAACTCCATTTTGCCATGACCCTTTTTCTTCACCTACATGAAGGGCCTGGATGGAGGACTTTTCTATGACTTGGAACATTTTTTAAGGGTCAAAATGCTAATTATTAACGCAACCAGGTTTTCTTTTTAATGGCTTTCTTAACACTAACGCTGGTAAGGTAACAGATGAAGGTATTTGGAATGGATATAGAGCAAGGGTTGTGGGGGGATGGGGGTTCTTAAAACAACAACACTCGTGCAAAAAAAAAAAAACCTTTTTGTACATATAACCATTTTAATCCTTTATAAAATTTTGAATGTTCATGTATGAATGCTGCAGCTGCAAAGCACACATAAATAAATGAAGTAAGCCATACAGATTTAATTTATTGGATGTTATTTTCCCCAAGACCTGAAATCAATGTAGTATGCTAGTAATTTTTCCGTGTTAGCTTTTGTACTTTCTTCAAAGTTTGAATGCTTATAATATAGGTACTCTGTTCCTGATTAAAAAATGTGATGGATAGAATGTTCCAAGTGTTTCTTATGGAGAACGGAAAAGTGTTTAGCTATCAGTAAGTGGTGGTTGCCCATTCCAAGCAATAGTGTAAGTGTAGATCTAGTGTGGGCATTTCTTCCAGTTAGGTACAGTATATGTGCTGAAGTTTTTGCTTCTCTCTTCCCACCCATTTCCCCCTTGCATTTGAACAGTGATTGCTGAAGCTGGGATTGAATTACTATTTTAAGATATTTAAGGCTCAAAGTTAAAACCACTCATGGACAGAAGGCATTTAAGGCTTTTTCACTCATAACTTTACAGAAAACTACTTAGGGAAAAATACAAACGAAATATGATCAGAAGCCAAACTTTAATTTATACAAACATTGGACTATCATATGCTTTCTCATAAACAGGGGCAGATTTTATGTTTTATACACCAGATCAGGTAAATTTTCAAGAATGAAAAGAACAGTGAAACAACAGACTGGGATTGGTCCTATGTTGATTGTTTCTCATGAAGCTTTCCTTGGCTTAGAGGAAATGAGTGCACTCAGCACAGTGTCTTAGTAAGGTCCTGGGTCTCTGCAGTACGCGGAGTCCGTCCTAACATGTTCTAGAGCGCAGAAAATCACTGTGTTGACTTATTAGGGCTTTTTTTCCTTTTCATTACAATGCACATAATACTTCCCTGTATTTATATTATAACATGTATAGTGTAAAATGTGAATGACTTTTTTTGTGAATGAAAATCTAAAATCTTTGTAACTTTTTATATCTGCTTTTGTTTCACCAAAGAAACCTAAAAATCCTTCTTTTACTACACTGTGACTTGTCTGTTTATTTCCACTTTAAAGCCTAATACACACCAAATTTTTTTTATGTTCTGGTTTCATCATAGGGAATAAGCACCTTGCCTGGCTGAATTAACTTTGTCCTTCATAAATCAATTACCCTACTCACCTGCAACAACTGAGCTAGTCCATCTAGCAAAGCACTCATCTCCCCACTATGCATGAATCTCCAGTGTGGAAGAGGTGTGATAAGAAAGTGGCATGTTGCATTAGAGGCTACGTTCTTGAGAACCAGCCAAAGTTCACATGGATCACCTCACAGCAGGCCTCACAGCAGGCCTATGGTGATCACCATACAGTTGGAGGGAGGTTTGGGCGCTGACAGATGAATTTCTTTATCCAAAGTTACATACCTGTAGTAAAAGCAGATAATCCTCAGAACCTGTGTGATATACTCAAAAGAAACTGAAAATGCTGTGTTCCTGATATATGAGCACGCGCGTGCTCAAGTATGTACATTTACATATATATATATATATATATATATATATATATGCTTAATTTAGGGGCTAAATGATAGTATATAATTATCAGATGATGTCAAACCAATAGGTTCTCCATGCATTCAGCTATCCGTAGTGATTATTTCAGTTTTTATCCATTCAGGACTTGCTAAGCACTTACTGTATTCCAGGCATGGTCTTAGTCTCTGAAGATTCATTAGGGAATACATTTGACATCTCTGTCCAAATAAAAGTTTTTATATTGGATACAGCCCATGGACCCATTTTACTCTAAACCTTTCTTGATAGTAGGTAAGAATAATCAATTACACTCACATTTTATAGAAAATATAGAGCAAAAGTGGGCCATATCATTTTAAGATCTCGCTCCTGGGATAACAAAACTACACATAAAACTGAACTTGCTTTTTATTCACTTTGTATCCCAGCTGTAGCTCCCTCCTTCATTCCCTTCCAATCCCACCCTCTCTTCCTCATCTCCTCCCATGTCCCTCCCCAAGTTCACGGATAGAGGAGGTCCTTCTCCCCTTCCATCTGACCCTACCTTATTCAGTCTCATCAGGACTGGCTGCATTGTCCTCCTCTATGGCCTGGCAAGGCTGCTCCCCACTCAGGGTGGGTGGTCAAAAAGCCAGCCACTGAGTTAATGCCAGAGACAATCTCTGTTCCCTTTACTAGGGAACCTACTTGGATACTGAGCTGCCATGGGCTACATCAGAGCAGGGGTTCTAAGATTATATCCATGAATGGTCCTTGGTTGGAGTATCAGTATCAGAAAAGATCCCTGGAAGAGAATAAACTGTAATTAATATAAAAAGGAAAAAATATATTAAAAAGTATGAAAAAAAACTGAACTTGCACAGTGCAACAGAGATTCTCAAAGCAGGCATGATGGCAATGCCACCACTCAGAAGGCCTAGAAAGGAGGATTTCCAGGAGTTGGGGCCAGTCTTTGTTGGAGAGTGAGACTTGTCTGAAAATAATGTAAATAAAACAAAAGAAAGAGAAAGTCTATTTTACTTTTTGAGGTTGATATGTTAGCACATGGTCTATTTTTTTTTCTATAACACAACTTTAAGTGGAAATTATCATTTTATGTTCACAACAGCTTATTTATTGTTTGAACCAGGCAGTACTCGCTAAATTGGCAATGTGCTCTGTACTAGAGAAAGTGTGAGGTTTGCACTACTCTAAGTCAACACTGGATGATTCCCTACACCTTTATTTTTCTTTTTTCCTTTTCTATCTGAGACAAGGTTTCTCTCTGTGTAACCTTGACTGTCCTGGACTTGGCTTTGCAGACCAGGCTGGCCTTGAACTCACATACATCTGCCTGCCTCTGCTTCCCAAGTGCTGGGATTACGGGCGCTGTGCACCAACACATCCAGCATTTTTCTATGCTTTAATGATGAAGTGTCACATTAGCAGAAAGTATGAACCCTATCCTCAGGAGTTTCTTAAGGTAAGTGGAATTATAGGGTAGCAGAAAAAGAAAAAAAGTGTAAGAAGATTTAGAAGGAAGGCCGTATTCTTGTAGTGGCACAGTAAGGAGGTCTTTGTTGCTCTGATATAAATTCACATACAGCATAAAAAAGTAAGAGATAGACTAGCATGAACAATCTGCCCTGAAATTATATATTGTTTATAATAAACTTAGGGCGTTATTTTTTCATTATTTGTGTTTGTGTGGGGCATGCATGTGCCATGGACATCAGAGGATGAACTGTAGGTGTCAGCTCTCTCCTAACATTTGTGTTTGTGTGGGGCATGCATGTGCCATGGACATCAGAGGATGAACTGTAGGTGTCAGCTCTCTCCTAACATTTGTGTCTGTGTGGGCATGCATGTGCCATGGACATCAGAGGATGAACTGTAGGTGTCAGCTCTCTCCTAACATTTGTGTTTGTGTGGGGCATGCATGTGCATGGACATCAGAGGATGAACTGTAGGTGTCAGCTCTCTCCTAACATTTGTGTCTGTGTGGGCATGCATGTGCCATGGACATCAGAGGATGAACTGTAGGTGTCAGCTCTCTCCTAACATTTGTGTCTGTGTGGGCATGCATGTGCCATGGACATCAGAGGATGAACTGTAGGTGTCAGCTCTCTCCTAACATTTGGAATCTGATGATAAAATTCGGGTCATAAAGCTTGGTGGCAGGCATGTCTTGGAGCCATCTCACTGGCTCAAAGTTGAAGAAGTTTTCAAATGAATACGTCAAAAGAAAATGGATTGCAAAAGATTCAGTGTTGATGTAGTTCATGTGTTGTGGAGAACTATTTCCCAGGAGAAAAATCTATGAAAGAAATTGTTCCAGAGAAAGGCAAACAGTGTTATCGGTTAATAGAAGACTTAGTCATGCCCACTTTTAGCGTGTTTCTTCTTAAGTCTAACATTAGAAGGCCAGAGAAGTTGGTTTTGATGCAGTGGATCCACAGTATCCTGTTAACGCTGAAATTTGGGCACTTCTCTTGCTTCTTTAACTGCAAGTCATGTTTGCTAAACAAACCATGATAATTCATTCAAGTTATTCTTTTCTAAAACAAGCTTAAACAGAAAGTTTATAAAGGGCCTTGAACGAATCATTTGGGACTGTGTAATCTTTTCCCATTATTACTCATTCCAGTGTGTTTGCCTCCCACCGGACAAGAATGAGCAAATGCCAAAATAGAACAGGAATGGGTCTGTTGGGGTGTTTACAGGACAAGCGAAGTCTGGGTTTTAATCAGAATTTAATTCAGAGCTTGTGTGAGTCCAGCAAATGATCCCTGGCAAAAATTTTTTAAAAAGTGCACTGTGGTGGGGCATTACTATTGAATGACTTTTGATAGTGAACATTCTACAATGAAATTTGAAAGCTAGGTCCTTCATAGGTCTCAAGTCTCCAGAGTTTTATCACAATAAAATAAAAAAAAATGATTATAAAGTGATGCTGTTTTGTCATATTTTAAATATCACTGTTCTGAAATATAGATTTTACATATATATGTGTATATAAGTATATACACACACACATATATACATATATATATGTACACACACAATGTGTGTGTGTGTGTGTGTGTGTGTGTGTTTATGTGGGCATATGCACATGTGGTTGCAGAGGCCAGAGGTGGACATCAAGCATCTCCTTAATTGCTCTCTACCGTATTTGAGACGGTCTTACAGTGAACAATAATGCCCACCAGTTTGCTAGGTTGTCTGGCCAATGAGGTCCAGGGATCCACCTGTCTCTGCCTACCCCACCATGTCCAGCTTTAACTGTGGTTAAAGGTGTGTGGCACCGTTCCTGGCTTTTATGTGGGTGCTGGGAGCTGAGCAGTAGCTGTCACGCTTGCACAGCAGTCTCTTTGCTTGCACAGCCTCTCCAAACATGACTCTTTAAAACCGTCACTGTAGTAGAGTCCAGGTATCAGAGTAATTTAATACATATGTCCTAGCACCCATTAACAGTTTTCCATTTATTTATTTACTTGTTCTTTTAATGTGTATGATTATTTGCCTGCGTGTATGTGTTGAGTGTGTGTGTGTGTGAGTGTGTGTGTGTGTGTGAGTGTGTGTGTATGTGTGTGTTGTGTGTGTGTGTGGTGTGTGTATGTGTGTGTGTGAGTGTGTGAGTGTGTGTGTATGTGTGTGTTGTGTGTGTGTGTGGTGTGTGTGTGAGTGTGTGTGTGTGTGTGAGTGTGTGTGAGTGTGAGTGTGTGTGTGTGAGTGTGTGGTGCCTCTGGAGGTCAGAAGAAGGGTAGGACCTTCTGGAACTGGAGTTACAGACCATGGTGAGCCACCGTGTGGGTGACAGGAACCTAACCCGAGTCCTCCACAAGAGCAACAAGTGCTCTCAAGGCTGCGCCATCTCTCCAGCTCTACTCTGATCATTTCTAAATGTGAAGAAAATTTGTGATTTCAGCAGCCAGAAATTTTATATTTTTATTTTCTCATCTGACTAGCTCTTCATTATGTATACTAGCTCCACCATGTATTCTGTCTTTGAAAGTTTTCCATTGACTAAGCTATCAAGCTTGTATGCATTAAACTTGTCCTTGACATTTGAAAATTAATTTTTTCTTATGACCATAAAGTTATAAACATTAACAGTTTACCCAAATGAGTCATCATTGTAATTTACTGATCTATGTTTTATCAGAACAATGTAAACAAACAAAAAAAGCCATTATAAAACTTGATGTTAATTATGTTAGTTGTAAAATCTAATTGGGAAAACTGAATGAGATGATTTGAACTGGTTTTCCAGAAATGAGTTTTCTATAAGCAAATAATCTTTAAAACAAGAACATGGCATGCTTAGCGCATTGTCCCCTGTTCTGTTTAATAGGCTTCAGTCTAGGAAAATGTGCCGAGGTAAATGAACACACGGGCACCCTTATTTCCTCAGACAGGGCTTCCCAATCAGCAAAGCTCCTTTTGCCATAGATAACTTAGGATTTACTTTTAATTGCCTCTTTGCTGATGCTGCAGTGAGGTTTTTCTCTTCTTGTTCGTCATGAGCATGTGACTTGAAAAAGATTTCTCACACTGTCATGAAAATCACACGTTTTGGAAATAAGATATAGGTCGTTGGTAGAGAGCTAAGTGAATCTGAAGCTCAGGAAACTGCTTGGCTCTGTATGCCCATTTATCTCTTTCAATATTGCGGGGTACTAGGAGAGGCTATCTTCTCTTATGTCCCTAAGACTAACCTCAACATCTCATCAGTCATAGTAGGTACTTGCCATGGTTCAGGACCTGTGGGAAAATAAGGATACTGTTACAAATGGGACTTTGGGTTTCTGTCCTTATAGATGGAGTTACATACAGGCTAGTGGAGGTGATTAAGACAATGAAAAAGAAAAGACTTCTCAAATGTGGTGAAAGCCTCCATTCTTAGCCATTTCTTTGTTCTTTTTTCATCCTTCTTGTTATTGTTCATAACCACAGCTTAATGGTTGCAGATGGTTGAATTTTGTGGAAATATTAAGCTTTTGCTTCAGAATAAATTAGTATCTCGCCCTGTCCTTAGCCTCTTACCATGTTCTTGCTGTACCACTGAATGTTATGGACTGGGTATCTAACAAAGGTTGGCAGAGCACGGTTCCCAAGGCTGAGAAGTCCACGACCCTGGACCTGGGTCTTCTCACATTCTGGTGGAGAGCACCAATCACGTGATGAGACAGAAGGAGCTTGCCAGCTTGAATCTTCCTTCCTGTGTAGTTACCTTCACAACGGGAGAGCCCACGCTAATAGCCTCATTAATGCCAATGACCGTCCAAAGGCTCTACCTCTTAACATTGACACAACAGCAATCGTCTCTCAGTTAGGGCTTCGGAGGAGGCAAACAGTCAAGCCATGGCACTGCCTATTGATTTGCAAGACTTGCAGACTGAGCTCTTCTCTGTATAAGTTAGCACCTATTTGTGGTCAGTCATTAAACTATATTAATTTTCAACAGCTTCTGCTGCATTATTTTTAAGGCACCCCACGTGTATGTGTGTGGCTTGGGTGGTATACATACTGCTATGGGAGGCATGTGGAGGACAGCAGGCATACTGTGCTGTTATTTCTGCGTGTTCCTTTGAGACAGGTCTTCCTCTGCGTACGGAGCTCACCATTTTGCTGGAGTGGCTGATCAACATACCACAGTGATCCTCTTTTCTTTATCGAACTTCTCAGAGATGCTTTGGCTCACTTCTTCGGGAAGAGTGTGGCACTAACTTAACTCCTCCCAATCAAAGGTCGGGTAAACTGCATTGCTTTGGAGGCCTAATCCTCTTGGGGCTAGCAGCTTAGTGTGTACTTTTAGGAGCTTGTGGCCGGTTTTCTTTTTTTTTATTAATTTTTTGACAGTTTCATGCATGTAAATAGAGGTTTGGTTATTTTATACGTCTTCCCATCACTATTCTCTCTCATCCTTCTTCTCCTTCTTTTCTTCTCTCAGCAAGACCCCCTTCTCCTAGCCATGTGTTTATTAAGACTCTCAGATGCTTTTCTGCCTCAGCCATGTATAATCATTTAACTGGATAGCTTTAATTCTATGTCCTCTAGTTTGTTTGATTTTTCCCCCTCTGGTTTAAAATTAACCAATCAAATGTGATACATCTCAGCTGGAGATGTCAAGCTCAGGTTTCAACATTTGTTTTGTAGTTGGGAGCAAAGAAAAGAATAGAAAAATTACATTATGTATTAATATTTTTTCTTAGACAGAATCACAAATTTTATGGTTGTTTCTTAAATATATTTAATTTTATTTCATATGCATTTGTGTGAAGGTGTTATATCTCTTAGAATTGGCATTACAGACAGTTGTGAGTTGCCATGTGGGTACTGGGAATTGAACCCAGGTCCTTTGGAAGAGCAGATAGTACTCTTAACCACTGAGCCATCTCTTTATGGTTGTTAATGGTATGAGCAGGACAAGAGGCTAAGCTGTCAGTGTAAATAATTAGAGGTGCACTTTTGTCATTCTGGGAGGACTAGTCCCCTTTATGATTGGAGAAGCCATTTGGAATGGGAGGGGCTTCTAAGTTCACTATGCATCCAACCAAGCCCACAGATGGAAACAAGTAGAAAATGAAGAACCCTGACTGTTCTGCATTGTGTAGTTTTTGGAGTAGGATTGGGGAGATCCCGTTGTTGTTTCCTTCCTCTTGTTTGTGAAGTAAGGCCTCTGTTTGCAACTCAGGCTGTTCTCAAACTCAGCCTTCCTATCTCAGCCTGCCAAGTGTGGGGTTCTATGTGTGGCCTGCAAACTAAGTTACGTGTTCCAATCTCAAACAATGTCTCTCCTCCTTTGATTTAAGCTTTTACTTTAGCACGTTGCCTATTTTTTTTCTCTTGGGCATTGATACCAGAGAAGGCAAAATATTGTCAGGTCTTTCCATGTTGAAAAGAGAAGATAATTATAGAAGCATCATGTAGGTGTACTGAAATCATGAGAACTGTCTTTCTAGGAGAGACCTGAGGAGGAACCTACCAATTCTGGATCTAGTCTAATAAATGGAGAAAATCACAACAACAAAACAAAATCCAGAAAAACAAACACATGAAATCAGTAAAGTAATTACAGAAAAGAAGCAAGACTAGTAGAGCATCATTGTCTTGAGGAAAGACTTGAGGAAAGACTGGCTTGGTTTCTGCAGGCTGTAACTTAGGCTGAGCTGAACTGTGCCTTTAAAAAGCAGACATGGAAATTAGTAGAAGCTCTGGAAGTGTAAGCACATTTTCTGCAGTTATGTGACCCCTAAAAGGCTACACATGCTCCAGCAGATGGTCCTATATTCATAAACATTCAGGTGGCATCACGTGGACTCAGTGGGTTTTAAATTAAAAAAGAGCACAATGAGTTGGGGGAGAAGTGATGGGAAAAAAGAGAAAAAAGAAAAGCGAAGGATTGGAAGGTAGGAAATTAGGGGTGGATTTGAACAAAACATTGTATAAACAGGTATGGGGTTCTCAATAAAAATAAAACACACTGATTTTTTTTAAGAAAGCAGGCAAAGCAATTTAGTCATACTCTGCAAAATAAGAAGAAAATGGTTAAGTGTGTGATATCTATCACACAAAGGCTGGAAAAATAGAGATATCTGAGAGTATACATAAGAAGACAGCTTACTAAAAAGAGAGAGAGAGGCGGAGTGCCGATGTGCGTTAGGAGTGCAGTGTGTGCTTGGTACCTGCAAAGCCATAACTTCAATCCTTCGCATGCCGCAGCTAAATAACCAGGGAACATTGGAAACTCGTCATCAACTGAGCAAATCTCCTAGAGGCCTGGGAGTATCTGAGTATAGAAGGGATAAATAAATTTAGGATTATATTTAATTAAACGAGGGGTTGGAAACAGAAAAACAGAGCTGCCTGTCTCCATGGGAGGAGGTTCAGGACAGAGGCCAGACCAAAGCATGAGAGAAATAGCGGAGAATGAATAGGCCAGTGTGCAGGTGCCGGGAAGTCTGCATCTACGCTGAAAACCCTGAGGGCAGTGAATGTTTATGGAATGGTTACCTAACTCGTAACTCCCTCTGCTTGCCGCCGTGAAACAGCTTCAGCGGTGTATTGAATTATGTTATTGCACTTTTGTTGTTATTTTGAACTTATCTGTTCATTATACTTTATAGAAAATGACAGTAAAGTACAAGCTGGAATGCAAACATCCAAGAGAAGTTTTGCATGTGATGACTGTTTTTGACCCGTTTAGCTTGGGCCTTGTGCTGACTCACTGTGTGTAGAAGGAGCTATTTATTGCATGCCAGTCCTCCTCCTAAGTATGCAGCAGTCTGTTTCTTGTCACAGAGCTTGTCGTCAGTGAGCACAGGGCCTCTTCTGTTTTGAACATCGTCAAGTCCCTAACAGCTGCAGTGGTGTGCGACATGCAGCAGACACTCAATAAATACTTCTTAAAGAAATTAAATCGCTTCTCTAATGCTCGCACCAGTGAGACTGCCACTCCCGCTGACCTGTAAGAAAGCAGAGGCTAAAGAGTTTTGCTGACTGCCCACAGCAATGTAGCATCCAAGAAGCGGAGTGGGGCTGCACAACTGGAAGGTAGCCATGATGCTCATGCTTCTATTCGGTTTTGACTCCTTCAGTAATGGGAGAACCTGTAGGCAGGAAAGGATAATAAATGTAACACTGAAAGTACGAAAAGCACTGCTTACCTCTTTGTGACAGAGAGTAGAAAATAGCGCGGATTATTGTCTGAACAGTTCTCTTTACTGTCAGCATCAGAAATGAAGGACAGTCTTACTTGTCTCATGACATTCTTGTCCTGGAATATGCCACCATGCTTGTCTGTCACCTAAATAAGAAGCCTAGTGGTTTAGCAAACAAGAATTAGAAAATTGGCAGTTCTGAAATATCTTTAAAAGAAATACAGATACATCAAGATCTGTCCATGTTGCAGAAAATGCCATTAACTTTATGTTGGATGTCAGACATCGCGCCTTTCACAGTTGCCTAGTAAAGTAAATATTTGGTTAATTCTATCTTAATAGAATTAGAGGTTGTTTTCCAGCAAGATATAGTCAAATGTCTACGTTTCCACTAAAACAGGACCTAGAGATGGGGAAATAGAGACATGGAATTTTAAAATATAATAGTCTATATTGTCATATCAGTAGCCAAAACTGGTATGTTTATCTTATGTGTTCTAGCACTATCCAAAACAACATACAGATATATAAAGTTTTAAAATAAACAGAAATTGCATAAAAAATCTAGCATTTACCTTCAGAGAAAATCTAGTAAAGATGTATAGACTACATTAAGCCTTTATAATGCATAGACAGCAATTTAGATGTAAACTTGTACAAAAATAACATAAACTCAGTGCTTCATTCACTCAGATTTTTATCCACTCTACAGGTATCTTTCCAGTGAGACCCACAATTCAGAAATTGCTTTATTTTGTTTTGTAGATTCATTTCACTTTTTATTACATTATTACTACAACAGGACAGCCCAAGCTTTGGTAATTAATGCTCCTGAAATCTTCAGCCACTCAGAAATGCCATGACCAGATCCATCATCTATTCTGACACACTGAACATGCATATCCTCTCTCTCAGGATTCAAGACATTTAGAGGGAAGCAAGCTTTCTTGGAAACTAGAAATTGATTGTGAGTTCAAGTTAGAAATAGGTGGACAGAGAGGGAAACCTGCATTCAAACAAGATGTCCAAATAAAGACTTCCAAAAACACCTTTCAAAGTCATCTGTCATCTTCTAAGTAGATTTGCAATGTACAGACAGACAACACATTCTGTGGGAGTCTGTTTCCCACACCCCAGCTCCTTGCTTGGGCACTGAGGTTGTGCTCACAGTCTGAGAACACAGCAAAGCTCCCTTGCATGTCACCAATTGTCAGGTGAAAGAAAAGGTGCCTTTGCCAGCCCACAGGGAAAGAGGCAGCAGAGGTGTAGTTGACAGCAGAAGACCTGACTGAAATCAGAAAAACATAGCAGAGTTATCATTGAATAGCTAAGGGACTTCCTGAGATATCATAGCCCCGAAGAGGCAGTTTTCTCACACAAGGCAGCGAGGACTTGGTACTGTATAATAGACTGGAAAGAGATGATAATTTTTAGGAGTCACTTTCTGTGAATTAATTTCAGTGGAAGTTGAAACTAAAAAAAAAAAAGTGTATCCCTTTTGTATCCTTTCTCTTTATTTAATGCTTGATGGTAAGTGAGGAGGCAGAGATGCAACTCATGTAAATCTCAGGTGATGAAGGAACCATGAGAGAAACCCCAGGCTTAGAGAGTGCTGTGCTCTAGGCAACAGGACAAAACATGACCCAGAGTTAGGCAGGAATGGGCAAAGAAAACGGACAGACTCTGGCTCTTGTGGCAATGTCTAGAGACCCAAGGAAGAACGAAGGGTCTCTTTAGGAGTTGGGGGTGCTGTGACATCCTCTGTAAAATGGGAAGTGACAATCAAACTCATTACTGAGATCCCAATGAGACTGTTCCAGAGAAAGAGCATAAGCCCAGGCCAAACACGTTTCAAACACTTTTGCCTAATACAGCCCCCTTACCTTAAGGTCTCCTAAAAGCTGTAAAAAGCATTCCTATGTTGAAGCGAGAAGTGAGAGAGAGGCACCTGATTAGCTCCGCTAATGTGTATTTTTAAATTTTATTTTTAATTTAATACAATTTTTATTTACTTTGTATCCCAGCAATATCCCCCTCTCTTGTCCCTCCCAATACCCCTCTCCCTCCCTCTTCTCCTCCTATGCCCCTCACAAAGTCCACTGAAAGGGAAAGTCCTCCTCCCCTTCCTTCTGACCCTAGCCTATCAGATCTCATCAGGAGTGGCTGCATTGTCTTCCTCTGTGGCCTGGCAAGGCAGCTCCCCCATTAGGGGGAGGTGATCAAAGATATAGCCAGAGTCCATGTCAGAGACAGCCCTTGTTCCTCTTACTAGGAAGCCCACTTGGATACTGAGCTGCTATGGGCTACATCTGTGCAGGGGTTCTAGGTTATCTCTATGCATGGTCTTTGGTTTGGAGTATCAGTCTCAGAAAAGACCCCTGTGCCCAGATTTTTTTGTTGTTCTGTTGCTTTCCTTGTGGTGCTCCTGTCCCCTCCAGGTCATTCTATCTCCTCTTCTTTCATAAGATCCCCTGCACTCTGCCCAAAGTTTGGTTATGAGTCTCAGCATCTGCTTCGATACCTTGTGGGGTAGAGTCTTTCAGAGGCCTCTGTGGTAGGCTCCGGTCCTGCTCCCTGTTTTCTCCCTCTTCCAATGTCTAATGTATATTTTAATACATTTCTTTAAGTGCTTTCAATTTGCAGACAAGTTTGCAGAGCATAGTGCTTCCCCAGCTACCCAGGCACCCTGGGATCTTGTTAAAATGCAGATTCTAATACAGGAGGGCCAGGGTGATCTTCCTCAGATTTCCCAGTCACCCGGGTGCGGTGATGCTCCTGGCAGGTAAAACACACCTTAAACATCATACAGTGCTGATCTTTACATATATTTATTTCCCGAAGGTACTTATTAAGTTTTCTGGTGCCAAATTCTCACAGTTTCTGAATACAAGGAATCTGGTCATATGCAGGTCTGATAACCTCATGGGGTAATTCAACTGAAAGTGATCACGTAAGGCAGTGGTCTAAACAGTGGCCACATTTGGCAAAACTATAACAAATTCTCCTGCTAGGCACTGCCATCCCTCACAAGCCCCCCCACTCCCATCACCTCCCAGAGTCTAAATTATAGCCATATGGGTGCTCTTAATACATAACAAGTTTGAGAATCATTCTGATAAAGCCTTCAGGTCACAAAAGATTTCAGATTTTTTTTTTACATTAATTACATTTTATTTTCTTTGCATCCCAACTGTAGTCTCCTCCCTCATTCCCTCCCAATCCCACCTTCCCATGCCCCTCTCCAAGTCTACCAATAGGAGAGGTCCACCTCCCCTTCCATCCAACGCTAGCTTGTCAAGTCTCATCAGGACTGGCTGCGATGTCCAAGATTTCAGATTTTATTCTAACTATAATACTAGTGATTTCTTTTGAAAGTGATTTGTGTCCAGATCAAAGATGCTTTAAAACAGGTTTCTGATGCTCTTACCTGAGCTTCAGATCATCTGTCCGGACAGGCTATCTTTGTTCTTTCATCATTGAACATGAGGATTCCTCAGTGAGGTCAAACTGGAATTTAATTCCTGTAAAGAAATATACTAAAAGCCGCACATTGGATAATTTTAAAATCTACTCATGCCAAACTGGCTGTATTGTTTTTACTCCAAGATTTTATTAACTTGAATCTGTTCCATTGTGGGTGTGGGTTATAAAGCAGAAGCTAATTACTGGGAGCCTGTAATTTGAAGTGACAGGTAATTAGTTTCTCTGTGAATATCTGTGTAATGCACAATACAGTATTAAATAGCAATTATTTAAAATGCAAATGAAGCTGATTAAAGTCAGTTTCAGGAGTTAGTAATTCATATTAAACTTGAAACTCGATAATTAACCAGAGTACAAAAAGGCCATTTAAGTCTAGCTGTAAACAATGATTTTATTTCTGTCATTTGGCATTAATTATGACATGCTAATATCCATAATTTCTTTTGGTCTATGTACATTAGCCTCATGAATTCAGGATGAAAAGCTGAATGGAGGTTCTGAATTCAAGAAAGGAAGAAAATAATTTGTCTGATGCATGTATTAATATTTAACCTTCTTCTTTGAATTAATACTGTGCAATTGCCAGCAAAGTTCTCAGTGGAAATAGCGATTCCTGAAAGGACATGAAATTGGACTGAAGAGTAAGATAGAATATTATTATTTTATGAGATTTGATTACATTTTTCAAAATAAAAAAAAAATCTTATATTAGAACAATGGATGCATGTTGTCAATAGTTCATACCCACAAGACATACTATAGTAAATACATGGTCTATAATTCTACTATATTATGTTAAAATATATACACATTATGTATTATGGTATTAATATGTGAGTTTTCATATATAACTATATAAAGTTATATATATATATAAAATGTAGTTTCCAGATTTTGATTTTAAACTTGTCCACTGGATTTTTATTTTAACTTGTTCATCTGATGCTTTAAACTCTGTAGTGCTATCACTTATAATGATGAAACTAAAAAGGTAAAAGTTGCAGCTCTTTAGGGGTGGGTTTTATGTAGTAGGAATTGGTAAATCATCCTCTGAACTTTGTAACAATGAGCACTGAATTCTGTATTGTGAACCTCTCAATTCCATACATAGCCTTACTGCTATGTAAATAGCCAATTTATCAGTTAACCACATGCAACTTGGGATGTAAAAGTCATATTCTAACTTAATAGAATCCTGGTGGGTATGGTAGATCACAATCTTCAGGTACTTAGTTTTTTTTTCCTTTTTTTAATTTAAAAATTTTTAAATAAATTATTCACTTTACGCCCCCATTGTATCCCTCGTTTATCTCCTCCCAGTCCTACCCTCCCTCCCTCTTCCCCACATCCTCCTCTCCCATTTTTCAGAAAGGGGGAGCCCTCCTCCTCTATCATCTGACTCCACCCTATAAAGAGGAATGCTTGCATCATCTTCCTCTGTGGCCTGTCAGTGCCCGCCACCAGGAGGAAGTGATCAAAGAACAGGCAACAGAGTCTGTGTCAAAGACAGTTTTCCAAGAGTATCCAGCTTTCAGATCAAATTTTTTCTTGTAATAAAAGTTACTATAGGTGTAAAATTGATTTTTAAAAAAATATAACTCTCAGATTTATTTATTTAATATGAGTATTTTGCCTATATTTATGTCTGGGCACTACATGTGTGCCCAGTTACTAAGGATGACAGAAGAGGACGTAAGATTTCCTGAGACCAGAGTTACAGAAAATTGTGAGCTGTAGGAGCTGGGAATTGAACCTAGGTTCTCCTGAGGACTAGCCAGTGCTCTTAACTGCTGAGATATCTCTCCAGCTCCTAGAGGTATAAAAATTTTGTAACGTAAAAAGAAGAGGTTAATTTTCTTGAACCCAAGTCCTTTTAGTTGTTGAGAAAAATATTTCTTTTTCAGTCTAATCTTTAAAAAAGCAACATATGAAAATGAGGTTTTCCAAAGCCTGTTGGACCAAAGACATATCAGCTATGTCACAGCTGGGCTGCATTTAACCCATTCGATTGTTCATGTAAAATCCTGTGCAAAGTTTCTTCATTTGGATTCCACAAATCACACTTACTGGAATTTTACTCCTTGGTTGTATCTGTCACTGTCTTCTGCTCGCCTTTCCTACTTCTGTTTGCTGCTTGCTGATATCACCCAGTCTTGAGGTTGCAAATATCATCTATCTGCTTCTGACTCAGGCTTGACCATTGCATTGAATTCCAAAGTTATCCTTTACAGAAATGTTTACCTCAGAGTTAACACAGTCTCATCTCCTGGTTTCCCTATTGTCGTCTCTGTTTCACACCTATCTAGCCACCAACTTGTGTCCTGCTTGGGTGTAATGATAGCTTTCTAAACTATAGGTGGGTCCACTGTCAATCCATTTTGGTTTATTCTTGTCAGAAATACTAGAATAGACATATTCAAACCTTGGTTAGCAGATATCCTTCCACTACTATCTTCCAGAGGGAAAGACTCAGTGGACATCATCTGTCTGGCCCCATGGAGCCTAGCCCACCGGTACCGTGGGCTACTGCTGCTGCTCATGCCTGGACCCATTGCGTCCTACCCACACTAGACTCCTCGCTGATCCTTGAACTTCATAGAGCCGCTCAGATCTCAGTGTTCTGCTTTCTAATCTGCCTGCATCACTCATTCTCCAGATAGCTGCATGTTTTATTCCCTCAACTCCCCTAGCTCTTTAAATAAGTGCCACCTGTTCAGTGAGTCTCCCCTAAACATCTTTATAAAATCCCAAAGAGCGTGTACTTTTGACTATACACTTGGGTTCACTGATATTATTTTAGCATGTCTTATGATTATTCATATTATTACCTACTTATTCCCATCACACCATAGACACCATGTTGAATGGTATTTTTGCCTTATTTAGTCTATAGTATACTCGTTTCTAGTGACAGCAAAAGCACCTGGTTCTTAGTAGATAACCTGTAATATCTGTTAAATTATTGGGTTACTGCCTCCTTGTACTAGTCTTTTGAGGTCTGACCAAACAAAAATGTATTTAAAAAAAAATAGTTCTCACTTACTTTCATAGCCTGTTTATTCTAATAGCTAGTTTCCAGGTCCAATTATTTAAATTACATAAACCTGTTAATTGCTGTGCATTGGATGCTATAATAGTTGATGAATCATGCAACTTAAAACAAACATTACTTCTATCATTAAAAAAGGACACTGAACACATAATAACACAAATGTATGTGGTATTATAAGTTGAGCTAAAGAGTGTGAGGTCAAAATTTTTGTGAAGAAGTAATAGTGGAGGTATTGGGGAAGAGAATTTATTCTAGACGGTGTCTGAGTTTACCTTAAGGTGTCATTTAATCTTAGGTAATGTGTAAAATAAAAGAAAAAGCTGGTAAATAGTCAAGACTTGAAGACTGAATAGTACACTTCTAGAAAAAAACAATCTGATATGGAAAAATTAATAAGTAGCAAAATAGAATATTTTAAAAACCAAAGGAAAGCCATTGTGATGAAGATGAAGCTTCAGGAGACTGGCAGTTCCTCAAGCTTGCGACTTCATCTTTCAACACGCTGTGATATCTGGAAAGTTGCTCAACTACCCTTATACTTAGGTTCTTACCTCTAAAATAGAGATGACCAATGCCTACCTGCTTTGTAGCTGCACTATCAAATGAGTCATTGTTTAGTAAGTATTTATAACATTATCTATCAGGTAACATTTTGTTCTATTTGTGGTGCTGTAAAGAATATAACACAAAGCCCAGTGGCTTATAGGAATTTGTTTCTATGTTGCATGACTTCTCTCTCTCTCTCTCTCTCTCTCTCTCTCTCTCTCTCTTTATGGAAAAGAGTGGAATCTACCTCTAGTTAAAGACATGGCATCTTTTTCTCCCTTCAGAGTTAATTCAGTTGCTCTTTGGTCAGCAAACTGAGGGACCAACCCTAATTAAAGTGGGCTCACCTTAGGAAATACTGAAGAAGTGGAGGAATCCTTTTAATAAGATAACGTTCTTGTGCTTCTTAGAATTCCTTTTTCCTAGTTAAATTGCGCAGAGTCTCAGCCATGCAGCTTCATAAGGCAGCCTACTTTCCTGAGTAATTCACTGAATTATAACTTTTCTCATCCTCTTAAAAACAATCCCTCTCCTAAGCATGCTTTCCCAACACTGTGGTTCGCGCATTCTCCAGCATCTTCTTCCTGCCATGTGGCTGCTTGTCTACCATGTGGCTGACCTTCATGAGGACCTCCCCACTCTCTGTTCTCTAACTCCCTCCTCTGGGCAGCTGCTGAGATTTACAGCTTGTTTGTCTTGTCCCTTTTCTTTTAAGCGTTAACAAAATTACCTCAGAGCTTTTTTCAAAGACTACTTTTAAAATTCTTTTACTGAGATTAAGAACCTCATTAGGGACCCCGATTTATTCAACAACATGTGCTGATTCTGCTAAGATCCACCAGAATCTATAACAACATATTTACCCTAGGTAGGACACCCATAACAGAAGAAAGAAATGCTTCCATTGAAGTTCAACTTGACAAAACATTGAGTTCATTGGGGTTATTTACAGGATCGTGAGTAAGGCTTACATATTGCAGTGGCGATGATGACTCACAAGCAAATGAAAAACACTCATCCCAGCATGGGTGATGGCTCACTAAAGCTGTATCCCTCTGATCTCTGAGTGATTGCTGGCAACCCCCAAATTGAAGAGTCTTCCCAGACAAATTGATGATCTAAGTATTTCTCTCTCAAAAGTAGTTTTTACTAATATAACCTTGCGGAGGGAAATATGAATCTGGTAAGTTTGGGGGACTTCCTGAGACTTGTGACTTGTTTACTCCCTGGGTCTTTTTTGTTTTTTAATTTTTTATTCACTTTACATACCAATCATAGTTCCCCTCTCTCATCTTATCCCCATCCCACACTTTCTCCATTCCACCATTCACCTTCTTCTAGTCCTCAGAAAGGGGGAGCCCTCCTACCCTACCAACTGACCCAGCCTATCAAGTCTCATCAGGACTGGCTGCATCCTCTTCCTCATCCCCCTATCCTCCAGGGAGAAGCGATCAAGAAGCAGTCAAGGGAACCCACATGGTGACTGAGTTGCCTATAAGCTACATCTGAGCAGGGGTCTGAGGTCCTCTCCATGCATGATCCTTGATTGGTGCATCAGTCTCTGCAGACCCCCCCTGGGCCCATACTTGCTGTCTTTGATGGTCCCCTTGTGGAGCCCCTGTCCCCTCCTGGGCCTTCTATCCCCCAGTCTACCATTAACACTCTCTACACTCTGCCCAAAGTTTGGCTCTGAGTCTCAGCATCTGCTTTGATCCCCTACTGGGAAGGCTCCTGTCTTATGTCCAGTTCTCTCTCTTCAACTGCTTCTGGTGTTTTTTATTTGCCCTTCCGAATGAGAATTAAGCACTCTCCCTAGGTGCTCCTTGTTATTTATTTTCTTTAGGTCTGTGGATTGTAGTATGGCTATCATGTATTTTATGGCTAATATCTGACTGTGAGTGAGTATATACCATATGTGTCTTTCTGCTTCTTAGTTACCTCACTCAGGATGATCTTTTCTAGTTCCATCCATTTGCATGCAAATTTCATTATTTCCTTGTTTTTAATAGCTGAGTAGTATTCATGGAATTGTACCACACTTTCCGTATCATTCCTTCATTGAAGGACATCTGGGCTGTTTCCAGATTCTGGCTATTATCAATGAAATTGCTATGGACATAGTGGGGTAAATTTGCTTGTTGTATTGTGGACCATTTTTCAGATATATACCCAGGAAGCATACATCTAACTGGAACTTGACATAGCACTGTTCAGTTTTCTGAGAACACTCCAGATTGATTTCCAAAGTGGTTGTGCAATTTGCACTCCCACCAGCAATGGAGGGTTGCTCCCCTTTCTCAACACCATCACCAGCATGTGCTATTGCTTGACATTTTGATCTGAGCCATTTTGACAGGTCTGAGATGGGATTTCAAAGTCTTTTTGGTTTTGTTTTTCTGTTTGTTTGGGTTTTTTTCTTTTCTTTTCTTTTTTTTTTTTTTTGGTGTGTATGTGAACTATTTTTTTTATTTTTTATATTAATTATAGGTGATTCAATTTGTATCCCAGCTGTAGCCCCTTCCCTCATCCCCTCCCAATACCACCCTCTCCCCTTCATCTCCTCCCATGCCTCTCTCTAAGTCCACTGATAGGGGAAATCCTTCTCCCCTTCCATCTGACCCTACTCTATCAGGTCTCATCAGGAGTGGCTGCATTTGCATTGTCTTCCTCTGTGGCCCGGTAATGCTGTTCCCCCCTCAGATGGAGGTAATCAAAGAGCAGGCCGATCAGTTCATGTCAGAAACAGTCCCTGTCCCCATTACTATGGAATCCACTTGGACATTGAACTACCATGGGCTACATCTGTGCAGGGGTTCTAGGTTATCTCCATGCATGGTACTTGGTTGGAGTATGAGTCTCATAAAAGACACTGAGCCCAGGTTTTTTTTTTTTTTTTTTTTTTTTTTGTTTTTTTTTTTTTTTTGGTTCTGTTGCTTTCATTGTGGAGCTCCTGTCTCCTCCAGGTCTTTCTATCTCCCCCATCTTTCGTAAGATTCCCTGCACTCTGCCCAAAGTTTGGCTATGAGTCTCAACATCTGCTTTGATACACTGCTGTGTAGAATCTTTCAGAGGCCCTCTGTGGTAGGCTCCTGTCCTGTTCTCTGTTTTCTCCCTGTTCTGATGTCCATCCTGTGTGCCTTTCTGAGTAAGGATTGACCATCATACCCAGGGTCCTCCTTCTTGATTAGCTTCTTTAGGTGTAAAAATTTTAGTATGTTTATCCTATATAATATGTCTAATGTCCACTTATAAATGAGTATATACCATGTGTGTCTTTATGCTTCTGTGATACCTCGCAAAAAATGATCTTTTCTAGTTCCCACCATTTGCCTGCAAATTTCATGATTTCCTTGTTTTTAATTGCTGAGTAGTATTCCATAGTGTAAATGTACCGCAATTTCTGTATCCATTCCTCAACTGAGGGACATCTGGGTTGTTTCCAGGTTCTGGTTATCATGAATAAAGCTGCTATGAACACGGTTGAGCAAATATCTTTGTTGTGTACTTGAGCATCTTTTGGATATATACCTAGGAGTGGTGTAACTGGATCTTGAGGAAGCATTGTTCCTAATTGTCCGAGAAAGAGCCAGATTCATTTCCAAAGTGGTTGAACAAGTTTACATTACACCAGCAATGGGGGTGGATTCCTTTCTCCACATCCTCTCCAGCATGTGTTGTCACTTCAATTTTTGATCTTAGCCATTCTGATGGCTATAAAGTGAAATCTCAGGGTTGTTTTGATGTGCATTTCCCTGATGACTAAGGTCATTGAGCATTTCTTTAAGTGTTTGTAATTTGATATTCCTCTGTTGAGAATTCCCTGTTTGGCTCTG
This sequence comes from Meriones unguiculatus, assembly GCF_030254825.1. Lineage (NCBI taxonomy): Eukaryota > Metazoa > Chordata > Mammalia > Rodentia > Muridae > Meriones > Meriones unguiculatus. Next base: position 82,392,152 of record NC_083350.1, on the reverse strand, counting down.
TACCTCCCTTTTTTAAAAATTGGATTACTTTCTTTGTTGGGGTTTAACTTCTTGAGTTTTTTATATATTCTATATATATTCTCTATCAGATGTAGGATTGGTGAAGATCCTTTTCCAGTCTGTAGGATGTCATTTTGTTCTGATGGCAGTGTCCTTTGCTTTACAGAAACTTTTCAGTTTCATGAGGTCCCATTTATTGATTGTTGATCTTAGAATCTGTGCTGTTGGTGTTCTGTTCAGGAAATTGTCTCCTGTGTCAATGAGGTCAAGACTCTTCCTTACCTTTTCTTCTAACAGATTAAGTGTCTAGTTTTATTTTGAGGTTTTTGACTTGGACTTTAGTTTTGTGCAGGGTGATAAATATGGATCTATTTTCATTTTTCTGCATGTAGACATCCAGTTAGACTAGCACCATATGTTCAAGATGTTGTCTTTTTTCCGTTGTACGGTTTCGGCTTCTTTGTCAAAAATCAAGGTCTGCGGATTTATTTCTGGGTCTTCTATTAGATTCCATTGATCCACTATTCTGTTTCTATGCCATTACCATGCACTTTTTAATACTATTCCTCTGTAGTACAGTTTGAGAATAGGAAAGGAGATACCTCCAGACGATTTGTTGTTGTACAGGATCATTTTGGCAATTCTGGGCTTTTGTTTTTCCATATGAAATTGAGAATTTTCTTTCAAGGTCTGTAAAGAATTGTGTTGGTATGTTGATGGGAACTGCATTGAATCTGTAGATTGTTTTGGGCAGGATGGCCATTTTCACTATGCTAATCTTACCAATCCATGAGCACAGGAGATATTTCCATCTTCTAAAATCTTCTTCAATTTCTTTCTTCAGAGACTTGAAGTTTTTTTCAAATAGGTCTTTCACTTGTTTGGTTAGAGTCACACCAAGTTACTTTATGTTATTAGTGCCTATTGTGAAGGGTGTAGTTTCCTGAATTTATTTTTCTAATATTTTGTCTATAGTATACAAGAGGTCTTCTGATACTTTGAGTTAATTTTGTATCCATTCATTTTGTTGAAGGTGTTTATCAGCTGAAGGAGTTCTCTGATTGAAGTTTTGGGGTCTCTCATGTATGCTATCCTATTATCTGCAAATAGTAAAACTTTGACTTTCTCCTTCCCAATATGTATCCCCTTGATCTCCCTTAGTTGTCTTATTGTTTTAGCTAGGACTTTAAGTACCATCTTGAAGAGATACAGAGACAGTGGGCAGCCTTGCCCTGTCCCTGATTTTAGTGGGATTGATTTAAGTTTCTTTCCATTGAGTCTGATGCTGGCTACAGGCTTGCTGTATATTGTCTTTACTATGTGTCCATAAGTGCCTTGTATCCCTGATCTTTCCAAGACTTTAAACATGAATGGGTGTTGGCTTTTGTCAAATGCTTTATCAGCATCTAAGGAGATGATTGTGTGGATTTTCTCCTTCAGTTTTTATATGGTGGTTTTTTTTATTACATTGATGGATTTCCCCCTATTGAACCACCCCTGCATGCCTGTGATGAAGCCTGCTTGGTCATGGCGTGTTCTTGAATTTGGTTTGCAATTATTTTATTGAGTATTTTTGCATCAATGTTCATAAAAGAGGTAGGTCTGAAGTTTTCTTTTTTTTGTTGGGTTTTTGGTTTAAGTATCAAGGTGACTGTGGCTTCATAGAATGAGTTTGGTATTGATCCTTCAGTTTCTATTTTGTGGAATAGTTTGAAGAGAATTGGAGTTATCTCTTCTTTGAAGGTCTGGTAGAATTCTGCGCTGAAACAATCCAGCCCGGAGCCTTTTCTTTTTTTTTTTTTTTTTTTTTTGAAGGGAGACTTTTGATGACTGCTTCTATTTCTTGGGGGATATAGGACTATTCAATCTGTTTACCAGATCTTGCTTTAATTTTGGTAAACGGAATCTATCAAGACAATTGTCCATTTCCTTTAGTTTTTCAAATTTTGTGGCATATAGGCTTTTGTAGTAAGACCTAATAATTGCTTGATTTCCTCAATGTATATTGTTATGTCCCTCTTTTCATTTCTGATTTTGCTGATCTCTATAGTTTCTCTTTGCCTTTTAATTAGTTTGGCTAAGGGTTTGTCTATCTTGTTGATTTTCTCAAAGAACCAGCTCTTGGTTTCATTGATACTTTGAATTGTTTTGTTTCTACTTCATTGATTTCAGCCCTGAGCTTGAATGTTCCCAACCATCTACTTCTCTTGGGTATGTCTACTCCCCCCCCCAAGGGCTTTCAGTATGAGCCATTAAGGTTTTTGTATGAGATGTTTCAAGTTTTTTCTTGAAGGCACTTAATGCTATGAATTTTCCTCTTAGCACTGCTTTCATTGTGTTCCATAAGTTTGGGTATGTTGTGCCTTCATTTTCATTGAATTCTAGGATGGCTTTGATTTCTTTCTTTCTTTCTCCCCTGACCCAGTTGTCATTGAGTAGCGAGTTGCTCAGTTTCCAAGTGTGTGTAGGCTTTTTGCTGTTTCTGTTGTTTTTGAGGTCCAGCTTTACTCCATGGTGGTCAGATAGGTTCAAGGTATTATTATGATCTTCTTGAATATGTTAAGGCTTGCTTTGTGCCTGACTATATGGTCAATTTTTGAGAAGGTTCTATGAAAAGCTGAAAAGAAAGTATACTTTTTTTAGTTTGGGTGAAAAGTTCTATAGACATCTATTAGGTCCACTTGATTTAGGACCTCAGTAAGTGTTATTATTTCCCTGTTTAGCTTTTGTCTAGATGATGTGTCCCTTGGTGAGAGTGGAGTGTTGGAAGCTCCCACCATTAATGTGTTGGGATAGATGTGTGATTTAAGCTTTAATAATGTTTCATTTACAAATATAGGTGCTCTTGTATTTGGGGAATATATGTTCAGAGCTGTGATGTCGTCTTAATGGATTTTTCCTTTGATGAGAATGAAATGCCCCTCCTCATCTTTTTTTATTAATTTTGGTTGAAATTCTATTTTATTTGATATTAGGATAGCTATCCCAGCTTGTTTTCTGGGTCCATTTGCTTGAAAAACATTTTTCCATCCCTTTACTCTGAGGTAGTATTTATCTTTGTTGCAGAGGTGTGTTTCTTGGATGCAGCAGAATGTTGGATCCTGTTTACACAAACATTCTGTTAGTCTGTGTCTTTTTATTGGAGAGTTGAGTCTGTTGATGTTATACATAATAGTGACTAATGATTTTTAGTTCTTTTTAAAATTGTGAAGTTAGTGGTGTTATTTGTTTCAATGGTTGTTTTCTTTTAATTCTTTGTTGGGAAGTTATCTACATCCTGTGTTTTCTTGGATGTAGTTGATTTTATTGGATTGGAATTTTCCTTGTAGTATCTTACATATGGCTGGGTTGATGTGTAGATATTGCTTAAGGTTAGTTTTCTCATAGAATATTTCATTTTCTTCATCTTTGTTGAAAGCTTTGCTGGGTATATTAGTCTGGGTTGGCATCTGTGGTCTCTTAGAGTCTGTATGAAATCTACCCAGGCCCTTCTGGCTTTCATAGTTTCTGTTGAGAAGTCTGGTGTGATTCTGATAGGTCTACTTTTATGTATTACTTGGCCTTTTCCCCTTGCTTTTAAAATCTTTTCTTTGTTCTGTAGATTTAGTGATTTGACTATTATTTGATGTGAGGAGTTTCTTTTCTCGTCTAGTCTATTTGGTGTTCTGTAGGCCTCTTGTATGTTTATGGACATCTCTTTCTTTAAGTTGGTAAAATTTTCTTTTATGATATTCTTGAAAATATTTTCTGGACCTTGGAGCCTGGAATCTTCTTTTTCGTCTATTCTTATTATTCTTAGATTTAGTCTTTTTATGGCATCCTTGATTTCTTGGATGTTTTGTGTTTGAAATTTTTCTGATTTTATTTTTTCTTTGAGAGATTTATTCATTTCTGCAATTGTATGTTCAACACCTGAGATTGTCTTTTCCTTCTCTTGTATTTTGTTGGTGATGCTTTCCTTGTGGATCCTGCTCTTTTCTCTAAGTTCTCCAGCTCCAGGGTTTTCTCTGTTTGTGTTTTCTTTATTGATTCTAATTCTGTTTTCATGTCTTGCACCATTTCCTTTATCTGTTTGAATGTGGATTCCTGTCTTTCCATGACGGCCTTTATTTTTTTTGTTCATTTCCTTTCTATATGCCATTAATTGTGCCTGTACTTTTTCCTGTACTTGTGCCTCTATTTGTTTGGTTGTATTTGCCTATTATTTTTTAGAGCTTTGCTCGTTTCCTCTTAATGTGCCTCTAACAACTGGGTAAGTATAGCTTTAAAATAAGTTTCTTGTGTTTCCAATAAATTAAAATATCCATTTATTTTGGGGTTTGCTGGTAAAACCATGATATCCTGATTTTTGTTGGATGTGTTCTTATGCTGACCTCTAGCCATCTGCTTCCCTATAACCTTCACTGTTTGTTCCTGGAGTCTGTACTTCAGACTGGGTTTGTCTGTCTCTGGTGTTTGTAGTATTCTTCAGGAAGATGAGAGAGGTTCACTGCTTTGAGAGTGGATGTTTTTGTTTCAGCTGTAGCTAAGGAAGGAAGGTCACAGGTACATATGAACAGGTACATATTAACTGCGGGAATGTGTGTGGCAGTGCGCCTTGAGGGAGAGGGTGCTAGAGCTTGTAGATGCCTAAAGGATGGTGCTTAAGTGGGGGTGAGGAGATGGGGAAGGGGAGGGGAGGGTGTTGGTGCTGTTTGCAGTTGCAAATTGGCATGCTTCAACGGCCTACAGGCCTGTCATACTGTTCTCTTGGCATTCAGATCTGTCTGGGATCCAGTAATTGTTTACCTGGAGGCCACTGGCTGAACCACAGTGTAGGGGCTTCAGTGTTGCAAATGCTGTCCCAAGGATCCCTGTGTTGCTCACAGTGGGTGTGTGGGTGGGAGGGATCAGATGTCTGGCTGCTAATATAGGAGACTCTTGTTCTGGAACTCTGTAAGGCTCACTCACTCACTCACTCACTCACTCACTCACTCACTCACAGGCCTAATTGGAAAGCACAGGGGATCCTCCTGTTCTCTACTTTCAGATTTGAGCCCACAGGGCAAATGAGAGGGCAGGAGATCCATCAACTCAGTAGTGTCCACTGTTTGACCCCTGGGCAGGTATGCCTCTGTAGCCTCAGCCATAGAGCATACACAGGCTCCTGCTTGGACCAGCAGCTGCCCCAGTGGCAGCTCTGGGAGGCCCACTTGTGCTGTTTCAGTCTCTGAGCACTGAGGCTTGTGCTTGGGGCAATCACTGCAGTCTCAGTGCTTGGGGCAGAGGCCACTGGCAGCTGCCTTGCAGAGCAGGGACACCAGTGCCTTGGGAAAGGGGAAGTGCAGGAGGTTGAATATTCTCCATTCTCAGTCTCCGGAGACATCCATAGGTGACCTGGATCCAAACTGCCCCAGCTCCCAGGTTGTCCCCTCTCTTCCAGGAAGCCTCAATGTGGATGTTCTGGCTTCAGCTCCTCCACTCACCAATTTCAGAGTTTCTGATCCCGTGCCCCTCAGATAAGGTACACTCTCGTTGCTGCCATCTTGGAATCCTTCTATTATTATATTTTTAATGCTCTAAGCTAATCTGGCTTCCTCCCAGTGCTCACCCCAGAGACATTTGCACATTGTGGGTTTCCTTCTCCAGTTCCTGTCCATTGGATTTCTGCCCATGGCTGAATTTCCTACTGTCTCCTCTAACTCCTTCTACCCTGGAGGACAGGAAGTCCAACCTTATTTTTTCCCCTGCTTATTGATTGGCTGTAAGCTGATTTATTGCCTATCAGGGAACAACTGGCGAGCAGTATTTACATAACATTGAAACAGGAGATTTTCAAAGGAAGGATTGCAACCAGGTTTGGGGGGGGGCATCAGCATTTGAATTACATTTGAATTACACAATACTCTTATGCCTAACAGAAGCCAGAAGTCAAATTCAGATGTCTTCCTGAATTACTCCTTACTTGATTTTTTGAGATATGGTCAGTCATTGGTTAGTCTGAAGCTCACCACTTGGGTAGAGGCTGGTTAATGACAGACCTCTACTCTCTACTTCTCAGAACTAGGGCTACAGGACTACATAGAGAATACATGTTTCTCTATGCTCACTTAAAAAACAAAAACAAACAAACGAAGAAACCTAAGTGCTGAGGATCTGAATTCAGTTCTTCATATTCATACTGCAAGCACTTTCCCCACTGAGCTATTTTTCCATCCAAGGTGGATGTTAATAGTATACTAAGCTTTTTCACAGCCTCTGAAGTCCTACATTATTTAGTCTTTCTTGGATACATTCAACACATTGACTGCCAATTTCCTTTAACTCACTGTTCTTTTCTACCACAAACCAACCTCACCCCATTGCCAATAAATGTAATGTTTCTGAACAGAGTCTGGAATGTTCTTGCCCTAACACTCTTTTCCTCATTTATCAGGATTCTACGAAAATGTCTTTTAGGAATGATTTCAATGAGCATCCCATCTAAATGAGCATCTTCTTTGTTATCAATTCTTCACATAAACTACATGCCAATGTACATTTACAGTTTTTACTCTTAGTCAACTGTAATTATGAAGTTTCATTGTTTTTTATTTCTTTCACTGGATCAAAGATCTTTTAATTTTAACATGCAGTATTCAAGTAATTCTTGAATGAAATAAGTCTTTTCTATTCTGAAAATTAATTAAAAAGAATTCAATATATGTCCTTGGAAGTTGGAAAATATTTCCTTTTTTGAGTTGCTTCCTATGTTTCTTTTCTCATTGGATCACTGTCCAATGCTATCTCTTAGTCACTGTCTGAAAACTATTGTTTTATGCTTGTTCTCTTGTGGTTTGAGTTGCTTGAAAGAAAATGCTCATCATCCCTACCACTTACACTGTGGGAAAAAATATAGCTCTCTGTATACTATTTTCATAAGTAAAAGTGGTCTGTGTTTGTGGTGGATAGACTTCTGACTAATGTGGGATTTCTCATAAAAGCAATTCATATTGATTAACGAGTTCTGAGTCACTGTGCTTCGGCTTTGGGAAACATGGACTGATATAGAAAAATGCATTTACATGTGTGGGATAACACAGTATTTCCTTTATTTTGCTTTTCTAAGACTTATTTTTGTTTTTTTGTTACTTCCTAGTAACAAAAAGTAGAACCAGAACCAGGCAGCTCTTATAACAGATGCTTCCGGGACCCGGAGTCAGGGATCTGACTTCGATGGTGTAGTGCTTGAGTAAGTAGCTTTCAGTCTATGTAAGCTATACCATTTTGAATCTGAATACTAAAATTTGAGAAGTATGAATTAAATACCTTCAGGAATGTGATATTTCTAAAAGTCAAAGTGATGAGATCTCACTTTCTCCCACTGAAAATACATTTCAATACTAAAATTGCATTGATGATGTGAACATTTATTCAATAGATCTATACTTGGAAATTGGAATATAGCCCCAAAACAATAAAACACATTGTCTTACAGAAAATTAATTTTTATGGGATTGATTTCTAGACAGAACATTTTAACTTAAATATCCCACTATTTCCCCTCTGCAAGTGAGAAGTGTGTAATTAGATATGAATTCATCTATTAACATTTATGCTTTCTATTTTCATTTTGTACAAAACAGCTTCCTCCATCAATTAAAATGCTAAAAATAGAAGATTTTATTGTAGCAAAGAAAATTCTTTGTTATCCAATCCTTTGTGTAATGAAAGAGAAACGCAAAATGAACTTTGAAAAAAAAATTTCTGTTGGTAATTGTTCTGGTGTCTGCTGCCAGTTCTGCATTCAGGCCTAATGTGAAGCCAAAAAGTTGTATATAGACACTTTTGATGTAGTTTTTGTATTTCTAGCAATAAAGCATGAATGACATAATGATATCTTAGAAGAGGTGGTGAAGTTAACTTAGGATGAAAAACAGTTCTCATATATAGTTCATACCAACTAATCATTTCATTCTATTCAAACTTGAGTTTCAAATATAGACAGAACATTAAAAGATATTGTTCCATGTTTTCTGGTTAACCCTGATGTTTAGCTTTGGAGAACTAACTTGATTTAAAAGTTATTGCTAAAATATTTTGGTTGAAGAGCTAGTTGAAGAGTTCACTTATGAAATGTCTTGTTTTCTATTACTTTCTGGAAGATTGCCTGGATAGGAAAGAAAGTGGGGACAGAGGGAGGGTTAGAAAAAAGAAGAATATAAGTTCTTCCCAGTCAAGATTCTATGCACAAATTCCCAAATGAAAGTCTTAAGTTGTCCTAACAGTGTTTCTGGAACCCTCTAACAAATGTGAAAATGTATACATTCAGTCAAGAAACAATGTGCAATTACCACAGGAAGTATAAGTCATTCTTCTAAATATTTTAGAAAAAGCAATAAGCTAAAATAAAAATCACTTAATTTCCACCCCTCTGCAGTTTAGATTAAGTTTTTGCGATGTTTGTTGATGTCGTTGTAGTGGGGCCTCAGGTAAACATCTGGCCCCTCAGTATTGCGTGATGCTGAAGTCCATGATCAGCTCGTTAGCCTTCAGCTGTTCCAGCTCTTGTAGAGTCTTGCCACAGTACTGCACAGCTTCGGATGTTGTCCGATGATTGGCAGGGAATGCATGTGTACAGTGATAGCCTATATTATTCTCCTCATTCTTTTCTGAGTTTCTACCTGCTGCTCCTTTTTTCTTTTTTTCTTTTTCTTTTTTTAACTTTGGCTTATTGTTTATACTCAACCAGCTCAACTCATTCAAAACTGAAAGTTGGGCTAGCATAGTTCATTCTCTGGACAATACAAAATAGAAAACAGCAGCAGGAGAAGGAGGTTGGCTGGTCATACTGCAGTCATAGACAGGAAGTGGAGAGTGAAGTGGAAATGGAGGTCAGATTATAAAACATCAAGGTGCCCCCTCCCTTAGTGAGGCACTCCATATAGTAAGACTCCTCCTTCTAAAGATCTGTAGCCTTCTGAAACAGCATCCCTAACTGGAGATTGTCTTTAAGAACAGCCTATTGAGATATTTCATATTCAAACCCAAACTTTGAGTGACACTGGGTATATCCTTTGCATAAATGTGATGGAAAGTCATTGTTCAATTTATCTCCTTTAATCTTTAGACAGGACTCTAGAAATTATCTTTTACCAGTGGCCCAGAAAAGACAATAACATTCTTGAAGTAAGGCAGCTAACGACTGTGACATTCAGGCAGTCTGTCTCCACAGCATACTGCCAATGTAACCTCCACTCTAAGATTTTTTAATTCTTTCTTAGTGTATCATTGTGTTTAGTTTATAGAATGTGATGCTTAATTTTACATACCAACTTGGTCATGAGATACATAGGTGTATGAGAATGCTTTGTCCTGCCTAGAAAAGAGTGATGGACACAGAAATTTTATAAAGAACAGGAACTTCACAATTTTAAAACAAGGAGGTTTACAGTCCGTGTCTGGAAGGATTGGGTGTTTATTAGGGCTCAGTCTCAACTTCCATGATAGCGCCTTGAGCACTAGAAGAGATACTGTTTCTTAAATAACTAAGAAGGAAGTAACAACCCTTTCCCAGATGCCCTTTTCATTGAAACACTAGTCCATTTATGAAGGGAGATTTTTCAAGGACCTACAGTACTCACTGGACCCCATCTCTCAATACTTTAGTACTGGAGACTTGCTTCCAACACACAAGATCTGGAAGGGAGAAAGTTCTTGAAACCACAGAGCTAAATATCATCATTTGTTTGCGACATGTTTTCCTCATTTAAATTTTTGAATGGAGTAAAACAACATTCCCTCTGCAAAGTAGGCAGAAAACATCCAACTTTCTGAAAGATCAAGTAGAAGAAAAAGGTAGAAGGAAGTAAATTCATTTTCTTCTTTTCCTCTCTTTTCCTTCCTGTCCCTTCCCTCTCCTCCCCTTCTTCCTCCTTCTCCCTTTCTTCACTCCTACTTCCTCTCGGTCCTTCACTGCTTGAGTTGAGACTTGTTTTGTCCTCAGTTTGGAATGGGTCTTATGCCATCAGTGGCATGAACCAATTCCTCTTCTCTCCTGGTTTTATTATTTTTCATAATCCTAAAAAGTAGAACATTTTGATATAAAAGGCAAGCCCAGGTTTTATCCAGCCCTTTGCCTCTGAAAACCAATTTTACTTTCCACAGAAGGGTTCTTGTGACTCCTGTCAGAATTACATGTTGTTGCCTCTGGGGCCGGCGCAATCCACTGCAGCTCTTCCTTTCTCTCCGGAGGTGAACAGCAGGAGCGTGGGTTGGCCTTGGTTCACCTCTGGCACAGTTTTATTTTTAGAATTCATTTGCAATGCTAACAAAAATCAAGCAGTGCCTAAACCTGGCATTACCTTTTTAGTATTTTCTTCTCTGAATCATGAGTTTCCCTTGGCAAGCATTAAGTCTGCGCACTCCCACCTCTACCTCATCCAGTCACCCTGTGGTTTTAGCACTTCACGGCTGTGTTTGTCAGGGTTCTCTAGAGAAACCGAACCTGTAGGGTGAAGTGCATGTTAAAGTGCCAGGTCTCACACCTGAGGCCGAGAACCTAGCAGCTGCTCAGTCTGAGGCTGAGTGGCTCAGCAGTCAACAGTTCCGCTAGAGGAGCTGATCACCCGTCGAGGAACTGTCTGGTTCACAAGGCTGAGAGCCTTCTGCGAGTCAGATTCTGTGCCCCAAACGGGGAAGTTTCCCGAAAAAATGCTTCTCGCTGGTCGACAATGAAAGCCTGGAACGTTTGTGTAGTTTTTCTAATGGGAAATGTCTCCTTTAATCTCAGGCGTTTGAACACTTGATGCCCAGGTGGTGGCAATGCTTCCAGAGGCTCTGGGGAGGGACGGCCTTGCTGGAGGAAGTGTGTCACTGTGACGGGCTTGGAGAATGTCAAGCTCTACCCCGCTGCCGCTTCACCTTCTGCTTTGTACTTATTCTTAAAGATTTGAACTCTCAGCTTCCTACTTCGCTGGTTGCCATGCCTTCACTCTGCCGTGACGGCCTTTTATCCCTCTGGAAATGTAAGCCAAAGTAAACTTGCCCTTCCCTGACTTTCCCTTGGTCAAGGAGTTATCTCTTCTCAAATAACTCTTGCTTTTGTCTAATTGACAAACAAAGAACAACAAAATAACTCCCAGGATACCACCCAGTCTGTGCTCATCTGTTACAACATCCTTAGAAAAGGAAGAAAACGAAATATTAAGGTTTTTTTTTTTTCTAATTCAATATGATGTTTGCCTTGTGATTTAGTTCTTTTAAGGAGGTAGACACTGTAATAACCAGTCCAGTTTCCTGTCCCATTCCTTTGTTTTCTATGATTTGTCTCATCTTCAGATTGTTCACACGTGTTTAACTTGGTGATTTTGGAACATCACATGGCCTGTGTTGATTTGATGGATCCAGCAGTATCCTAGCCATCACAAGATTCTCATATGGGCAGCTTACAGTACCTGATACCTAGTTGTACAGTCAAAGAGCTCAGCAAATGTTTCTTTTCCATGACAACTTTGACAAGGAGAAAGGTACAAATTTTGTGATAATCAGTCCCAATTGTTCACTTGATGGGACTTAGATTGACCATAGAAACAAAGGTTTAGCCATGTCTGTGCCTGCTTATGTAGATTAGGTTAATTGGAGTGGAAAGATCTACCTTAAATGTCTGTGGTACCAATTCATGAGCTAGTAGCCCTGACTTAATTGTAAAGAGAAATGGAGCTGAGCACACCCATTCATTACTCCTTGTTTCTTAACTGTGGTCACAGTGAGACCAGCTGTCCCCTGACACCATGATGGATGGTACCATCTAGAACTGTAAACCAAAATAAATCTTTCTGTCTTTAAGTTGCTTTTGTAAAATATTTTGTCACAGCAATGAATAATTAATGCAGCCTTTTTCTAAGACTATGTCTTTTCTCTCTAACTCTGAAGTCATAGAAAGAAATTAGACCCACTTTCCCAAATGCTGTCTCATAAAATCCTTCCTAAACTTTATATCTAAACTGTGAATCCTCTAATTTCTTTTTTAATATTTTTCTTTATTATTATTTATTTCTATTTATTCACTTTGTATCCTGGCTGTAGGCCCTGCAGACGCTTCCTCTCCCTCTCTTCCCCCCCATCATGTTCCTCCCCTAGTCCACTGATAAGGGAAGTCCTCCTTCCCTACTATCTGACCCTAGTCTATCAGGTCTCATCAGGACTGCCTGGGTCTTCTTTCTCTGTGGCCTCGTAAGGCCACCCCTCCAGGGGGAGGTGACCAAAGAATCAGCCACTGAGTCCATGTCAGAGACAGCCCCTGTTCCCATTACTAGGGAACCCACATGGCAGCTGAGCTGACCATGGGCTACCTCTCAGCAGAGGGTCTAGGTCCTTGGTTGATTCATCAGTCTTTGCAGGACCCCCTGAGCCCAGAATTTTTGACTCTGTTGATCTCCTTGTGGAGCTCCTGTCCCCTACAGGTCTTTCTGTGTCTCCCTTCTTCCTAGGGAAGAGGCTTAATCCTCATTCAGAAGGGCAAACAGGAGAGATATTGGCGGTAGGAGAAGACAAGGAACAGGACCTGAGCCTTCCACAGGGCCTCTGAAAGACTCATTCTATCAGGGTTTCAAAGGAGATGCTGAGGTTCATAGCCAAACTTTGGGTAGAGTCCTGGGGATCCCCTAATTTCTTAACTTAAAACACAGGAACACAACCCCCACAATATTTATTAGTTTCTCCATCATTTTCAGTTTTCTCTCTCCCATTTTTTTTTTTGCTTCTCTTGTGATATAAAAAGCCCAGAATATGTGCTACAGAATAAGATGACAAAACAAAACAAAACAACAACAGGAAAAGTTTTGGTAAAAACCAAAGATAATTAGCTAATTAATAAAAAGTAGCATGTAGATACTAGTGATACAGAAGGAAGAAATACTCTTGATGCCAAAAAGACATGAACTCAGATGCCAACCATGTGATTTTTCTGCCTGTAGAATTATTTAACTTGTGTTTAGTCTCCAGAGACTTTGCATTTTCACTTTCAAAAATAGATGAGGTGGGAGACTTACCTGGAGATGTTTTGAAGACTAAATACAATGAGATAATTTATGCAAAACCAGAGTGCTTAAAACACAAATATGACAGCAACTTGTCAGGCTGAAGCCACAGGACTGCTCTAAGACATTTCTACCCTCTTGCCTAAGAAACTAGCACCCAGAAAGACGATGTATTTGGCCGGAAAGATTCTATCCAAATGTGGTTTCCCACTGCTGTGTGTCCAAGATGAGATTTTGAGGATTCCGTGCCTTAATTTTCTTCCTTTTGTGAAAGAGAATATACCAGTGATGAGAGCCATGTTTTCATTTCTTCTTTTTTAGGCACTATTTTTGAGACTTAGTGTACTTGAGACAGGAAAAAAAATATTTTTATTTTAATCTCAGTTTCTGGATAACCCAGCGATCTCTCCTGGAGAATAACATGTGTTATAGTGTATTTTTAGAAAATGGAACCTGGGCAAAGCTACTTCGGCTTTGCCAGACAATCCTCATCTAAATAAGAGCTTGTCATGAATATTCTGGGCCACTAGATGTCACAAGTGGGGAAATGTTCTCATCTGATCATCGAGGTTTGTCTTGGAAAGGTGGAGTGAAGGATGGTGTCCTATCAGTGGCAGGCTACAAGCATTTGCTATAAAAATGTACCATGCCCTGCTTGCAAACATTTAAAAATTTTTTTTATATTACAGTCCTAAGTATAAACAAGGTTGGGAAAGCCAGGCCTGGGTGGCACACACCTTTAATCGCAGCACTCAGCGTAGCAGAGGCAGGTGAGTCTGAGTTTGAGTTTGAGGTCAGCCTGCTCTACAAGTGAGTCCAGGACAGCCAAGGCTAAACAGAGAAAAAAAAAAATTTTTTTTTTTTTTTTTTGCAAAGACTTCACTATGAATGTTAATGATGAAATAAAGGGGGAAGATAAATGGGTGTAATTGATCAAAAACCGTGAAACTTGACTCTAGATATTATCTGTATTATTTTGACCAGTAGATTACAAACTGATTCCATGGCACTGACATTGTTTTCAACAATTGATTAAAAATATACAGCCACAACAAATAAAGCCATTAGGAAATTAATGACAAACACAATAGTACCTGCTGTCTTCCTGTGGGGATTAATGGAGCCCAAGAAACATAATCTACATTGAAACCAGACGATAAGGACATGGGGTCAGTTTTCTTGTCAATAAAGTTATTTACCATAAAGAATGTTTTTTTCTTTAATGTTTAAAGGTTTGTTATTTTATGAAAGAATAATATGACCATGTGGAAACCTTTATTTTAATTTTAGAAAAATTTGAGCTTTATCTTGATGTTTAACATACTTTTAGAAAGAAGAAAACTTAGGGTTTTCTTTAAGGTACCACAGTCTTTCAATTCTGATGTCTGGTATCTCTCAGTGTCAAACTCTAAGACATGTCCTACTAGGATTCTTATCTTAGTTAACACTTGCTTCTCAGCCATTCCCACTGCAGAAGCCAAAAGAGAAAGCAGGAGGAACCCCCTCAGGGTTAAATAAATAAATGGCCTTCAAATAAGCCAAAGCTGAAAATAAACAACTTAATAACAAATAGTATCAAAACTCTCCTTAGGGAAATCCTTTTTCTAAAGTAACAGGTTTTTTTGTTTTTTTTTTTTTTTTTTGGCCAGAAGATTGTTAATGCATATTGAATTTTAGTCTTTGGGATTGTGTTATACAAGTTTTTTACATTTTGTATGTCCACTCACTGAACAGCTGTTGGGGAAGCAGTATTTGACTCTAGAGGGCTTCTCTACCCCAGCTAATTCCCGAATAATAGAGACAGAGACCTTTTCGATGTATTAAGGCTTTAAAGCACAGTAACTGGGCAGGTACCACCCCCCCACCCCAAGTTATGTTACCATTTTCCAGCTACACATGCCATGTTTCTTGCCATATTTGTTCCTGCCTGGACTGCTTCTGTCCCATCAAGCCTCATGGCCACATGCTCATGGTCCATAGTGCTCCATGACAACTTCCTTCTCTCTAACTTCTACTCTTGCTTCTTTCTCTCACCATGTGGTCTCCCTACAACCCCAAGCCTGGGAACCTGAGCTCTGTCTGCGTCTCTTCCGCCTAGCTACAGGCTGTCAGCAACTTTATTTAATCAGTCAGAAAATGCTGGCGTGCAAAGTTTACACAACATCACTTGGCGTATGTGAGTGAGAATGTGCTCGTCTGGGCTGTAACAAGGTTGTGGGAGCCAGTATCTAACAACTGAATGCAGAGTACCAGACCACGCCCCAACATTCCCCACTATTTGTCTAAATAAAAAGTCTCTTTCTCTTACAATAATAAACTACACACAGTGAGAACAATTATGGAACAATTATGAAAACTATTATGGGATAATTACATTCACAATGTGCAGTCCATATGCATTTGTCAACTTAGGAGAAAGTACTCTATTGTCTATCCTATCTTAGTGAGTTTAGAGTTCTGTATCCAAATTATTTTCTAACATAGCTTGTATTTAACAACCTAAACATTTTTTTTACCTAAAAATACTTATTAAATCATAAATAACTTAAACTTAATTGTAAACCTATAACTATCTAGTCATCAACCCTATGAGAAATTTGAGAAGAAAATAATATTACCTTAGTATGTAGGATATCCTGAGGCAAACAGTCCTCAAAATATCGAACAGACAGATAGCTGGTGGCATTGACAGTCCCCCAAATTTCTCTATAATGTTGGAGCGTCAATCATCAGCCTTCTGGCCCAGTATATTTGACAGACATATTTGTGAAACAGAAATTTTGAAAGAACTGCCTACCTTATCACCCATTTTAGGAAGCATTCTGTCTGCAGATGAAGCAAGGAAAGATTTTCCAAGTGGCTACCTTGCCACAATTGAAGCAAACTCCACAGAGGTTCTTCAGTACTTACCATCATCTTCCAAGTTGAATGGGATGCTGTCAGATGCTGACATGTCTCCTTGCTAGAAAACCCTTAAAGTAATAAAATAGCATGTTAAATCCTATTTTTTGTAGGTCTCTGGGAATTTTGAAGACCATCTATCTATCAGCACATGTTTACATAATGCATAATCATTATCTAGCTATCATCTATAGTATATCTAAATAGGCAAACATTGTTTGTTTCTAGCTAGTCACTATCTGTTTAACCTAGGGTGTATATTTTTGTGATAATCTACTGACATGACCATGAGTTTGACTAACGTTAACTTGCATTTTTCAATCATTCTAAATAGTTTGTAATAGCAGCTTATAAAAAGACTAGAACTAAATTTTGTATTTTTAAATTAGTTGCATAGTTATAGACCTTATGCAAGAGTTGACACATAATATATAGTATGTAATAACAAAAATAACCTTAATAAGAAATAAAATATTTTTTCATTAAGCAATATCAACAGCCATGGTACACTCAAAAATAAACTATAATTCATGATAATCACATACGTGGTGCTTACAATTAAAAAGTAATGGACAGCATTATCCCTGACTAGAGAACACTAACAGGAACACAATTAATATAGGGGCTGAAAGTTTGTGATGTGTGGATTCTTTGGGTAACATGGGTAGTCTTATGTATGTAGGTAAACAACAGACTGACTTCCTCAAGAAGAAGGGATCTGTGTTTGGCATGCGGTGCTAAGAAACTTCAGCAGACTTTAGGATGAGGGGCTCTTCCTTCCTGTATGCTTTCTGTTTTCTTTATGTTTCTAACCTGCCTTGTCATACGTGCTGTACAATACGGCTACGATTGGCCTGAATAGAGCCTAACGCCAGTGAGTTATTCTGGGAGGGGCACAGACGATGAAGAAACAATGTAGAATGTGAAGGTCATTCTGATGAGGTCACAGATGCCAATGAAAATTGTGTATTGGAAGTGGAAGAAAAGGCAATTCTTATAAAGTAAAAAGGAACTTGACTGAACAGTGTTCATGTCCAAATGCTTTGGAGATACTTGAACTTCTGAGTGACAAAATGGGATGTTGGACAGAGTAAATACTTAAGTGTTGGAATGAAATATGGCTCCTCTTGTTTGCTTATAATAAAATATGAAAAAAGAGAAACACAATTGAAGATGCAGTTTGTAATCAATTTCAAGATAAACAGAACTTAAAAGTTTGGGTTTTCAGCGGGGTCTTGTTATAAAGCATGAGAAAGCATGTCCAGAAAACACCAATGGTATGGATAACTGACCTTTTGATAAGGATGTTTTCTATTCATGACAGTGAAAGCAGGATCCTGAAATCATTTCAGAGACCAACGCTTCTAACAAGGCACGTTAAGAGAAAGATGTCAGAAGATTTCATGGATACCTCAGAATTGCTGGTGTCCTGTGCAGCCTCAGGTTGCTGCCACTCCCTTCTTACA
Organism: Meriones unguiculatus; assembly: GCF_030254825.1. NCBI lineage: Eukaryota > Metazoa > Chordata > Mammalia > Rodentia > Muridae > Meriones > Meriones unguiculatus. Next base: position 82,374,787 of record NC_083350.1, on the reverse strand, counting down.
TAGTGTTCAGCCACCTCAGATGCAGATAAAGGAAGCACAGTTGTGCTTCAGGCCTTTAAGACATAAAGGTGGCTGTTTCTGTGGGGTCCTCTCACTACAAGCTTGAGAGAGCATGGGCTATGGCGTCTGGCTATCACCATCTGGTTTCAAACATGCCTGGTTGAATATCAGAGTAGTACCTAAGAGTAATTTTAGTGTGGTATGGGTGCAAGAAACACCCCTTAGAGAAACAAGGGGTGTCACCACAGACAAAACAGGATATTCCAGATTCTGGCTATTATGAATAATGCTGCTATGAACATCATTGAGCAAACGTTTTTGTTGTATGGTATAGCATCTTCCAGATATATGCCTAGGAGTGGTATAGCTGGATCTTGAGGTAGCATTGTTCCTAGTTTTCTGAGAAAGTGCTAGATTGATTTCCAAAGTGGTTGTACAAGGTTACATTCTCACCATCAATGGAGGAGAGTTACCCTTTCTCCACATCATCTCCAGCATGTGCTGTCTCTTGAGTTTTTGATCTTAGTCATTCTGATGGGTGTAAGGTGAAATTTCAGGGTCATTTTGATTTGTATCTCCCTGATGACTAAGGATGTTGAGCATTTCCTTAAGTGTTTTTCTGCCATCCTATATTCCTCTACAGAGAATTCTCTGCTTAGCTCTGTACCCCGTTTTTTAATTGGATTACTTGATTTGTTGCTTTTTAATTTCTTGAGTTCTTTATATATTCTGGATATTAACTTCTGTTAGATATAGGGTTGGTGAAAATCCTTTCCAATTCTGTAGGCTGTCATTTGTTCTGACGACAGTATCCATTGCTTTACAGAAGCTTTTCAGTTTCATGAGGTCCCATTTATTGATTATTGATCTTAGGGCCTGTGCTGTTGGTGTTCTGTTCAAGAAGTTGTCTCCTGTATCAATGAGTTCTAGGCTCTTCCCCATTTTTTCTTCTGTGTCTGGTTTTATTTTGAGATCTTTGATCCACTTGGACTTTAGTTTTGTGCATGGTGATAAAATATGGATCTATTTGCATTTTTCTGCATGTAAAGATCCAGTTAGACCAGCACCATTTGTTGAAGATGCTATCTTTTTTTCCATTGTATGGTTTTGGTTTCTTTGTCAAAAATTAAGTTTCTACAGGTGTGTGGGTTTATTTCTGGGTCATTGATTTGATTCCATTGATCCACAAGTTTGTTTCTCTGCCAGTACCATGTAGTTTTTATTGGTGTTGTTCTATAGCACAGCTTGAGATCAGAGATAATGTTGTTGAATATTAATATTCATTATTGACTGATCTTTTAGTTAAGCAGTGATTATTCCTAAACCAGCTATATACCAAAATCACCACACAGAGACTAGGATGTAATTAACCTAGACCACTAGACCACGCTAGGCAATAGTCATTCCATCCTAAACCTCCAAGCCTGCATAGTTTCCTGCCATTCAGATTTCACCCATTATACTTGCTTTTAGTCATATCTTAGGTCTGGTTCATCTCTCCTTGTGGTTCGAAATCCTTTCCTCCCGATCCCTGCTCTCTTACTCTCCCACTTGCTTCTTTCTCCTCCCTTCCAGACCAGGATATCCCACCCTATTTTTTCCATTGCTCAGCGTTGTGGCTGGCTTATTGACAATACAGAGAACAATTGGTGGCATGTTTACACAAACTTGAGACAGGTGATGCTTAGCATCACAATGCAATGTCCAGTTTGAAACCACATAGTGGGGTAGAAAAATCAGCATTTGAATGAACAAGGGTAAATTGTATACATTGCAAAAGAACATTATACCAACAAGTAGAGATACCTCCAGAAGGTCTTTTATTGCCTTAGGCAAAGGGCACAAATGTATGTTTCTTTCACAGAGTCTGATAACCTGCAATTCTTTTCATTTTCAGTCTCATATTCTTGGGCCTGTAGGCTTTGCATTTAGTCCTGCATTTATTAGTAAAGTTGCCATGTTGTCCTATTTGATAAAGCACTAACTACAAAGATATGCTTAGAATAAAGTTGTAATACCAGGTTACTTGTTAAAATTCAAAGGAATTATGCTAGAGTCACTGTCTCAAAGATAGTTATTTTTTAATTTGACCACTAGCAATAAGTATTGGTCTATTGTTTGAAATATAATTGCAGGCGATAAACTACGTGTATGCTACACAATGCCCTTCCATAATTATCTTTGCTGTTATCTTGGGACATGATCTCAATATGTATCCCTGACTTCCCTGGATCTTGCCACACTGACTAGAGTAGCCTCTGTCTCATAAAGATTTATCTTTCTCAGATTCCCAAGTGCTGATATTAAAGACATGCATCACCATACCTGGCTTCTAATCATTTTTCTGTCAATAAACCAAATGTTTAGTTTTTAAATATATTTTAATATGTTAAATATATTTATATATAAATATTAAATATATGAACATATAGTAAAATATATTAAATATATACAATCTATACATATATAAATATATACAATATATATAAATATATACAATTAAAATATATACAATATATTTTAATATATTTTTAAATATATACAATCTATTTAATTTTATTTTTATGTGCATTGGTGTGAGAGTGTCAGATGCTCTGGAACTGGTGTTAGTATTTAGGCAGCCTCCTTCTGGGTTGCCTAGCAACCTATGATGCCATCATGTGTTGTCTGCCAGGTAGCCACACCTGGCAGGTGTCGTTAAGTTGCTCCTTAAAAGGACCAACCCTCCACTTTGTCCCTCTCTTGCTCTCTTGTCCTCTTACTCTCTTGGTTTCTTCCCTTTCTCTATAGGGGTGCTCCCTTCATTCCCCCATCATATCTCTCTTCTTCTCTCTCTCTCTCTCTCTCTCTCTCTCTCTCTTTCTTTGTCTGTATCTAATAAACCTCTTTCATATAAAATCTAGGCGCATCATCATTTCATTGGTCTTAACAATGAGAGTTACAGACAGTTGTGAGCTCGAATGGGGTTGCTGTGAATTGAACCTGGGTTCTCTGGAAGAACAGCCAATGATCTCAACCACTGAGCCACCTCTCCAGCCACAAGAATCCAGGTTTAGTTAGCAAACTGTTGAGGGATGGTGTTGTGTTCTTTGTTTTCAGATGCTGATTTCTATGCCCTGAGATCTGGTTGCAGTCCAGGAGTGGACATTGTTACTTCCCGTCTCAATGTTGTGCAAATATTATTCTCAACCATCCCTGATTGGTTAATAAAGAATGTGATCAGCTTATAGCTGGATGGGAGAGGACAGGAGACAGGACTTTTTTTGCCCAGTGTGCAAATTTCAGGTAGGGACCAGAAAGGAGAGGAAGGAGGAGGAGGTCACCATGAGAAGGCACCATGAAGACCTTGCAATGAGGACAGAGAGATAAAACAGAAGACCAAGGCAAGATTGGGATGGCAAGTAAAAAGGGCCATGGCTAAGAGGTAGCCAGGTTAGCACAACTGGGTTATAATAGATGAATTTTTGCCCAGTTATAGTACTTTAAAGCTTGATGAATAAGTCTAGTAGGTGTCTGTGTCGATTATTTGGGAGCTAGGGCGGGTACTAGAAAAGGCCCCAACATATACCATAATTCAACAGCAAACCATGGAATGTTTGAAGATCAATATTTTGGATCACTTCTTCAGAACTAGACAGCATACACACAAACTTAACTTTTTTTTTCTATTATATGCAAGTTCTTTTTTAGGACTCAAGGTTCCTTCCCCTGCCATGCATCTCTAATTTCTTCTTAGAACTACGTTTCTCAGAGTGGACTCTTCGGTCCCCAAATGATCTCATTGCACACTTAATGCCTTCTTATCTCCTATAGCCTTGGAAATTCATTGCAACAGGCATCCATATGCTTAATGTTCATTTTCTAAGGATAAGAATAAATCACACACACACCTATCTATACATACATATGATTAGTAGTGTGTGTCTACGTTTGGTGCTAGAGTGGTTAGTACTGTCTTTCATGTCATTACCTGGGATTGTTCACTGAACTGTAATGTAGTTTTCCAAACCAGGTTCCATCACACTAATGACCAGCCCAGACCCAAGAAATACACAAGCGAAACATTATGAGTCTTTCCAAGAATGTTCTTTCTCACCTGTTATCCTCATAAAGTCTCTTCAAGAGCTATACACTTTAATATCATCTATGCCAATGTCCTTATAGGACTCAGAAAAAGAATATCTTTTGTAATTGCTTACAAAATCAGAATAAAGTTAAATAAGGAAGAAATGACACCTACAGATCAATTTTAAGACACTGAATTTCAAAACTGAAGAAGGCACTAGAAGATGGAAAGGGTTCCCCTACTCACGATCAGGAGGATTTTTTTTATTTTTTTATTATTATTTTTTATTATTTTTTTTCTTTTCCATAATTTTATTTTTCTCATTAGTTACATTTTGTAATTCTGTATCCCAGCTGTATCCCTCATTCCCTCCCCATTCCCACCCTCCCTCCCTCATCTCCTCCCTGCCCCTTTCCAAGTCCACTAGTAGGGGAGGACCTCCTCCCCTTTCATATGACTCCCTTTTGTCAGGTATTTTCAAGACTGGCTGCAAAGTCCTCCTCTGTGGCCTAACAGTACTGCTCCTCCCTTGGGAGGTGGGGAGGTCAAAGAGCCAGTCATTGAGTTCCTGTTAGTAATAGTCCCGACACGCTAAATCTGTTAGAAGAAAAAGTAGGGAACAGCCTAGAACTCATTGGCACAGGAGACAACTTCCTGAACAGAACTCCAACAGCACAGGCTTTAAGAGCAACAATCAACAAATGGGACCTCATGAAACTGAAAAGCTTCTGTAAAGCAAAGGACACCGTCATCAAAACAAAACGACTGCCTACAGATTGGGAAAGAATCTTCACCAACCCTCTATCTGACAGAGGGCTAATATCCAGTATATATAAAGAACTAAAGAAGCTGAAAAGCAGCAAAACAAGCAATCCAATTAAAAAATGGGGAACGGAGCTAAACAGAGAATTCTCTGTAGAGGAATATAGAATGGCAGAGAAACACTTAAAGAAATGCTCAACGTCATTAGCCATTAGGGAAATGCAAATCAAAACGACCCTAAGATTTCACCTTACACCCATCAGGATTTATTTTTTTATCTATTCATTTTTTTTTTAGCTTAGAAAGAGAAAAGGTTTATTTCTGCTTCAGTTTTCACTTTCAGATCTATAGTTAATGGTGTGTAGTGTGAGAAATTGCCTTTCTCATGGCTAAGAAGGAAAGACAGAGGAAAAGGATGGACTTCCACATCTCATTTAGTAGCACAGTCCCAATGGCAGGATGGACTGGCAGGTCCCACATCTCACAGCCACCACCAGTTTTCAATAGTACCTCCTGGGGATCAAGTGTTTAACATGTGGAGTTTGGGACACACACATCCAAACCACAGTAGCCACCAAGAAAGGCATCTTTAGTTTCTCCAGCTTGACCCTGAGTGTGAGGTCTTCCTCTGCCTGTCACTCTTCAGGCTGGAGAGATGTGTGCTTCCTCCAAGAATGGTGCATCAGACTTTGAAAGATATTCAAAGGCTACCCTGGGAAAATGGTAAAGAAGGCTGATTAGAATGCTGGGATTCGGTGAGCACAACTTATACTGAGAAAGCGACCATGACACTAAAATGATCAACACATACTATGACATCCCCACTTTGTGATCTAATTACATTCTTTTTAGAAATTAAAAAAAAATTACAATTTGTGTGGATGCACAAAAAGACCCCCAGACAACCAAACAAACTGAAAGCAAAAAGAGTAATACTAGAAGCATCAAAATACTTGATATAGAGTTGTATTATAGAGCTATAGTAGCACAAACAGCATGGTACCACACAGCAATGGACACACAGACCAGCGGAAAAAAGGGGGCAGCCTGAGGACTCTTGCAACTACAAATGCCTGTATTTGACAAACCAGTCAGAAAGCACTGTACGAAAAGAAGGCCCTTGGCCAAATGATCGTGGGACTTGAACATTCCCCTGTAAAAGAATCATACTTGATTCTCTGCCTTACAATGTACCAAAATGAATTCAAAACATACCTATGATATTAAGACGGGATCTGAAACTCTGAAGCAGTTTCTAGAAGAAATCATATGGAAAGCTCTTCATGACATAGGCACAGGCTGTCTGAATTAGTTTTATTTCTTTTTCTGTCTGGATTATTTACAATAATTTTACTTGGTGATTTAAAATATTTTGTTCTGCCATTTAGACAGCCATTATTTAGGAAGGAGTGAATAGTTTAACTCTATGTGATGTTAAAACCAACTCCTTTGGATATGGTGCTGAATTGTTACCCTGGCCTTCATAGATTCCTTACATTTACTGCACTTGATGAATGTACTGTGACCACAAATTCATCAGTTAGCAAATTAATTCTATGCGAAAATTTGTCTTTTTTAAATAGTATGAAATCACAGCTTATGCTTTTATTTGTGAGGATTACTTATCTAAAAACATTACTTTAGGTGACATATAAACTTAGTTACAAAAATGATATTATTCATTTAAAATACTGTTGTCACCATTAACCAAATTTAGCATTAACAAAATTATTGTTTAGTATGTTAGAAAAGCTCCATTGACAAGCACAGAAATACTTTCTCCTTAAGACAGAGGACCCCATCAGTGTCAGTCAAAAGCAGGTGCTGTATGGCCCCTGAGGCCTAACTACTTTTTACATGAAGATGATATAAATTTAATTTTTCAAAATAATCCAATAGTCACAGTTACAATTGCGATTAAGTCAGTGAATCTTGGCACACATCAGTAAAATGCAGAGCACCCCAAGCCACTCCCTACAGGATTTCCTTTGCTAGAAACACAGCTGTTCCAGAACATGTCTGGTCTGCTTACAAGCTTCAAATGACCTGATCCGAGATGCTTAGGATGCAAGGCAGGTTGACTCTTCCCAGCCTGCTGCCGCTGTCTCTCATTGTCTCTAAACAGTGGAGCCTAGGACAACCTCCCAGCCTTGGACTCCTGAGTATGCCAAGCTGAAAGAAATCCAAGATAAGAACATAGACAAAAGACGTGTCTGATCATTGCCCATTCTTTCCATGGGACCATTCAGTGTCTTGTTTTATATCCGGAGTGAAGGAAGGCTACTCAGAAAAAAATAAAAAGAATAAACAAACAGAACCAGATCTTAATAATTTCCTCCAAATTCATTATGATTAAATGATACATCCTTTTTTTAAAAATTATCACATTTCTATAATAAACTTCTACACAAATATAAATTCTTCAACAAAATTAAGTAAAATAAAGCTATTGTTTCCCCTTGGTTTTGGGGGGGTCTCCTTTTTTTTTCCTTTCAAAACTCCCTTGAAGTGGTGAAAGCAAGTAAAACTTTGTTCTGTTTCTCTTACTAATTTCCTTTTGTTGTGATTGTCACAGGAGCAGAGGGATGTAGAGAAGTTACTGCTTTTTCTACTTTGTGCAAATGTGAAACTAGAGTCAGGTCTTTCGAGTCCAGGGCTGAAAAGTGTGATGTGGGAGGCACATGACGGCAAAATGATTTGTGTGGTTTAACAACCTCTGTGAGCAAGGAACTCAACTCAAGAGTAGAGAGTATGAGTCTGAAGATAGTGTATGAGGTAATGTAAATGAGCATGGACTCGTGGGAATGTTTGCGGTCAAAGCTCAGCGGATAGATACTACCCATACTCACTAGAGTGGCTCCTACCAAATCTCAGAAGTCTTTAAGGATACAGAGAAGCTGGAACTCCTAGGAATGGTGATGGATGTTAGCATGACAATCCTGAAAAAGTTTAAATTGGAATTACCATATGGCATAGTGATACTTTTGTGTGTCTATTGTGGCAATCCAAAGCACCATATTGCATCCTATTTCATTTGGTATCAATCCAAGCATATAACACATTGAAACAAAGCAAGGTGCATCTACAAAGAACTGGATAATCTAAGGGTGAGATATTCATGGCATAATATTCAACCTTATAAAGGCAGAAATTCTGGTATATGCTGCAACATTTCAGGCACTGTGTTAGGTGAAATAAGTCAGCACTGAGGTCTGGCTGTTTGACTCCTGCTAATAATCCACTAAGGTGTTGTAAACTTAATGTCCCTGTCAATACTCTTAGGGGGTCAGACTTAAGGGAACATTTTGGATCCAGAAGTCTCCAGTATGAATGGATGAATGCTGTAATAAAGATGTATTTGGAGAATGATATTTCTCCTCCCAATTATGTGTCATGTGAGAAACAGCACTTCTTTTATCTAGAAGATATAGTATTCAAAGAATCTTTTTGAAAGGGGACACCAGGCTTTATCAGACAAAACTGTTAGTACCTTGATTTGGGATGTTCTTATCTCTACAATTGTGAAAACACATTGTCATTGTTTATGTATTTTCTGGCATCAGATAATCTGTTATATAAACACAGAATGAAGTAAGATGGCCACAGGAGACCTGTGTTTCTTTCTATGAGAAGCACCTGAAGCAGCTGAGTTTTCAAAGAAATAAAAAGGCCTAATGGAAAGAAGAAAAGAAGAAGAAGAAGAAGAAGAAGAAGAAGAAGAAGAAGAAGAAGAAGAAGAAGAAGAAGAAGAAGGAAGAAGAAGAAGATTTGGAATTACAGTTATAAGATGAAGAATTCTGGAGAGAGATAGTGAGGATGGTTTACATCATCTAAGCTGTTCATTTAACATGGTCACATTGGTGTGGTAATATTCAGCTGTCAACCTGGCAGGATCTGCAAACACCTAGAAAGGGAGGGTTTTTTTTAATTAATTAATTAACTAATTAATTAATTAACTTCACATTCCTATTAGTTTTTCCTTCCTTCTCTACTCTCAGTCATTCCCCTTCCCACCACCTCCTTCTACACCTCCAATTTCTTCTCTTCAGAAAAGAACAGGCCTCCTGTGGCTATCAACCAAACATGGCATATCAAGTTGCAAGAAGACTAGGCAACTCTCCTCACATTAAGGCTGGATGGAGCAACCCAGTAAGGGCGAACCATCCCCAAAAGAAGCAATAGAGTCAGAGATAACCCCTGTTATCACTGTTAGGAGTTTCACATGAAGACTAACTACACACCTGTAGCATATGTACAGAGGGCCTAGGTCAGTCCCATGCATGCTCTCAGGTTGGTGGTTCAGTCTCTGTGAGCCCCTGTGGACCCAGGTTTGTTGACTCTGTTTTCTTGTGGTGTCCTCAACCCCTCTGGCTCACATAATTGGAAGGAGAGACTTACTGAGAGATTATGTAGACAGGTTGGTCTCTGGCATCCCTGTGGATTTTTTTTTAAACTTGGGCTAATGAAGATGGGAAGGCCTCTCCTTTGTGTAGGAGGCGTCATTTCATGAACCGGACCCTGCACTGATCACGAGGGGCGACGGGCGTTGTTCACAGACGTTGGTCACTGTTTCTTGCCAGTGAATGCTATGTGACTATTGGAGCTGCTTTGCTCCTGTGATTTCCTGTGCAGCTCTCTTGAGCAACTTTTGTTAGGGTATTTTATGACAACACCAAAAAAAGAGAAAAAAGAAAGAAAGAAAGAAAGAAAGAAAGAAAGAAAGAAAGAAAGAAAGAAAAGAAACTACAATAGATGTATTTTTACCATAATTAAATGTTGGGAAAAAAAATCTCTCTACATGGTTCCATTTATGTAACAGCCACAAAATAATAAAGGCAAAAATATCTGGCATAAAACTTAATTAGAAAAGTAACAAAGCTATAGAGAATCTGACCATTGTTCTGGGCTTCCATAATGAAGTCATGGGAGCTGCAGTTTGATGGGCCGAAATACTATAATCTTAGAATTATCTGCACTTCGAGGAGTTATCCACCCTTCCTTGTAAGAGGCCAGCGCTCTACCAGATGACACTGATGATCACACCTTGCAAGATAACTTGAACCAGATATTCCCCTACCTCTTGGCTAGATTTGAGTTGTAACATAATCTGTATAGAAAGCCCCAGCAGGAGATGGAGAGATAGCTCAGAGGTTAGGAACACTGGCTGCTCTTCTAGAGGTCCTGAGTTCAATTCCCAGCATCCACAGGGTGACTCATAACCATTTATAGTGAGATCTGTTATCCTTTTCTGATATGCAGGTACACATGCAGGCAGAACAGTGTATACATAATAAAAACATCTTTTTATTCTTTATTTTTAATATAATTTTTTATTTATTACAATTTATTCACTTTGTATTCCAGCTGTAGCCACCACCTTCATGCCCTCCCAATCCCATCCTTCCACCCTCCTTCATCTTCTCCCATGTCCCTTTCCTAGTCAACTGATAGGGGAGGTCCTCCTCCCTTCTATCTGACCCTACTCTATCAGGTCTCATCAGGACTGGCTTCTTTGTCTTCCTCTGTGGCCTGGTAAGGCTGCTCCCCCATCAGGAGGTGATCAAAGAGCCAGCCACTGAGTTCATGTCAGAGACAGCCCCAGTTCCTCTTATTAGGAAGCCCACTTAGACACTGAGCTGCCATGGGCTACATTTGTGCATGGGTTCTAGGTTATCTCCATGAATGATCCTTGGTTGGAGTATCAGTCTCAGGAAAGACCCCTGGGCCCAGATTTCTTGGTTCTGTTGCTCTCTTTGTGGAGGTCCTGTCCCCTCGAGGTCTTTGTATCTCCCCCTTCTTTCATAAGATTCCCTGCACTCTGCCCAAAGTTTGGCTGAGTCTCAGTATCTGCTTTGATACCCTGCTGGGTGGAGTCTTTCAGAGGCCCTCTGTGGTAAGCTCCTGTCCTGTTCTCTGTTTTCTCCTTCTTCAGATGTCCTTTTCCTTTGTCTTTCTAAGCGGGGATTGATCCTCTTAACCTGGGTCCTCCTCCTTGTTAAGCTTCTTTAGGTGTACAGATTTTGTATGTTTATCCTATCTTATAGGCCTAATATCCACTTATAAGTGAGTATATACAATATGTGTCTTTCTACTTCTGGGATATTTCACCCAGGATGATCTTTTCTAGCTCCCACCATTTGCCTGCAAATTTCATGATTTCCTTGTTTTTAATTGCTGAGTAGTATTCCATTGTGTAAATGTACCACAATTTCTGTATCCATTCCTCAACTGAGTAAGTAAGTAAATAAATAAATAAATAGGTAAATAAATAAATAAATCTTAAAAATAAAATTCTGGCTTCCTGAGGAAGAAAGGCATTGTCTCTTGAAGAAACTGTACGAGTTCAACAAAAGTTTTCACCAGGACTTGGAGGGGATAAAGGGGACTAGATTATGACGGTACTTGCAAACAGGTGCAGAACATGAAGTTGGTTATGAAATGTTTTTTTTTTTTCCAAATTGGGAACATTCTGCTTTGATACATGATTTAATACCCAAATGTACCTAAGAGATAGTACTAATACTCTGCTAGACGCTTCAAGAAAATCCACAGAGAACAGTCAAAGTGTTAGAGCTGCAGGTACAGACGGTGGGAAACAGAGGTTCAAAGTATTGAAATTGGTGCAAGTTGTAACTACTTTATATGAGGAAGAACACCAATGAGGAATTACAGAGGAAATATAAAGTATGAGAGATACAGTCATGGTGACTTATACAATTGCATAACTTAACTCACTTAAGTCACTTAACTCATCTTGTGGTGTCCACAAATGATTCCTTATTAAGCCATAGTGTAACATTTGAAGCTTAATAGATTGAGGAACTATAGAGACAGTAGATATTCCAAATGGACTTTCTCTTCACCCAATAAGCACCCATCAAGTTAGCCATACTCCATTCCAACTTAATTTAATCTGAGAGTACTTAAACAGTTTGTCTTTTTTGACAAAGAATGGACACCTCTATTGGTTTAGTCAGGGTGACATCAAATAATCCAAATTGAAAGCATAATTTAGTGTGCAGAAACTTTGATCACTCAGCTCATCAAAACAGAGGACATCTACTCAGGACATTGTTTACTTTCACCATGATCTAAAGAAGGTGTGAAAGGGTAGTTTCTCTCAATTGTTTCATAAGGTCTTATTCTTAGAGATAGTAAGTGTCTTAGTGTTCTCTTGCTGTGAAGACACCATAACCAAGCAACTTACAAGGGCAGGATTTAATTGGAAGCTTATCACAGTTCCAGAGGGATCACCCATGGCTACCATTATAAAGAGTCTGGCAGTAGGCAGGCATGCAGGCATGGTGCTGGAACATTAGCTGAGAAATTAGATCTGATCCAGAAGCGGGAGACAGAGACAAAGACAGAGAGAAAGAGAGAAAGACACACACACAGAGATGAAGAGAAAAGGAGAAAAACTCATACAGATAGAGAGATAGAGAAACAGAGACAGAGTTAGAGCAAAGCCCACCCCAGTAACATACTCTTCCAATGAGGCCATACCTAATCTTTTCTTAACAATCCACTCCTGGGAAACCAAACAACCAAATAGGTGAATGAGGGCCATTCTCATACAAACCACCATAACAAGTGACACAGCACGGAGGAGCAATATCTCCAATAACACCTCCAATATTGGGGACATATCTCTAACTCACTTTAATGAACAAAGCACAGACTATAAATGTTGAAACTTCTGGTGTAAAATGATCACATAAATAATATGTGTGAGTTGTTTGTGTGTCCTGAGATGCTCTTCATGAATTTAGATGTTTCTGCTTTATGAAACCACAGATTTGGGCAAGACATCATCATATGGAAGGTTGTAAGTAGGAGGCTGGGCTTTGGCAAGTCCCAAAGCATGAATTACTTAAATTGATGATCAGCCAACAGAGGTAGCGCTCATTCATTAGACATTAGTACCTCAGATTCAATCAGCATCTGTGACTCATTTCCTAAGAAAGAAAACACTTGTGTGTTTTGTATATAATAAAGCCTAAAGCAGAAAGAAGTAGAAAGTAATAGCATTACAACCTCATTAAAGAACACTTCTCAATAATTAAGCAACTGTAATTCTTCCATTAGGTAGAAATTACAGCATTCTGTATATTTGGTATTGCTTTTACTTGGAAAGTGGCATAATTAGACAAGTGGGTATACACAGCCTTGTGGATAGATGTTGCAAACAAGGCTAAAAGGTCAAAGATTAAATATCCCTAATAAAGTGCAAGAAGAGTCATGAGATGTACTTTTGAGAAATGATAAATGGAAATCTCACCAAAGCCAACTCATTGCAAAGGGAGCTTTGATCATAAGGTGGATAAGATGGCTCATTGTGTTCATGTTATTTAAGAATTTTCTGCTACTATTCTCGTCTCTCAAGCCTGAAAGAACTAAACTAGGTGGTAATGATGGTATGAATATGTGTTGAACATGGGTACCACAATGTTAGCATTCCTTTGTAACTTTTAATAAGGCTGACATCACATGGATGGAGACAAGCAATAGTGACAATGAATCCTGAGCTTTTGAACTGGAATTTCACTCCAGTAGAACTGGCTGTTCATCTGGTTTTAGTGAGAAGTGAAATTATAGTGGAAAACTTTTTCCAGTTCTTTGATAATTTCTGGTGGCAATAACTACTAGGAAGCCTTGAGTTTTTTAAAGTGTTTCAGTGTTGAGTCATTAATTTACAGGAATTTTGAGGGGGTGTGGCATTCAGTGGTTTTATTCTCAAGGTATCACAATTATAACATTATCTTTAGTATTTAGCAGATAGTGGTGTCTCAGTCACATGCTTACCAGATTAGATTATATTTGATTGTATCTGTAAAGAAAAGTCAAACTAAACTTTGCTATAGTATTAGACATAATATAGGATAATCATACTAATATCTGTACACTTAAAGAAGCTAAGCAAGAAGGAGGACCCTGGGTAAGATGCTCAGTCTTCATTCAGAAAGGAAATGGGACAGACAGTGGAAGAAGGTAAAAATAAGGAACAAGACAGGAGACTACCACAGAGGGCCTCTGAAAGATTCTACCCTGCAGACTATCAATGCAGATGCTGAGACTCATTGGGCAGAGTGCAGGGAATCTTAGGAAAGAATTGGGAAACAGTAAGATCTGGAGAGGACAGGAGCTCCACAAGGAGAGCAACAGAACCAAAAAACCTGGGCCCAGGAGTCTTTTCTGAGACTTACACTCCAACCAAGGACCATGCATAGAGATAACCTGGAACCCCTGCACAGAGCTAGCCCGTGGCAGTTTAGTCTCCAAATGGGCTCCCTAATGAGGGGAGCAAGGGCTGTCTCTGGCATGAACTCAGTGGCTGGCTCTTTGATCACCTCCCCCAGAGGAAGGCCACAGAGGAAGACAATGCAGTCAGTCCTGATGTGGCCTTAGAGTCAGATGGAGGAGGAGGAGGTCCTCCTCTATCAGATGACTGGGGAAAGGGCATGGGAGGAGTTGAGGATGGGAGGAAGGGTGGGATTGGAGGGAATGGGGGTGGAGCTGCAGCTGGGATACAAAGCGAATAATTTGTGATAAATAAATAAAAAAGACTAATATCTATTTATAGCAACAAAAAGAATTTCAGAATAGACATAATTTTCAACCAATGATTGTACCTATCAGTCTTTCTATTAGTATGCAGTTACTATGCTTTTATTGTTTGTTAACAGAATGTGTACAAAAAGAAAGAACATTTAAGAAGAGCCTGTTGTCCATCATATAATTCTGATTCTGTATTAGTTGTTCGGAGAAGGGGATTTCACTATTCTACAACTACACATCTCTTCCATTCTAGATAGGCCAGTGGGTGAGGAATGGACAATCAAGGGTCTAGATGCTTACCGCCGGTGTTCCGGGTAGGGCATAAATTCTGTGCTTGCTCAGAATCAACACATTGCTGTGTACAGATGCCTTCCTCTTGAATAAGTTCTCTAATTCTTTCTTGCCTGCTGTCTTTTTCATAGTCTTGTCTCTCTTTTCTTTTTCACTGCATTATTTTCTGCTTTTGGAGAGCAGTGGTGTTCTTTTGGAAATATGTATCTCAACCTCTATGAGGCTGTTGAAAAGTTCTGTATGTTAGCTTTATTTTTTTTTCGTTTTATTTTATTTTATTTTTATTTTTTCTTTTTTTCTTTTTTTTTAATTTTTCATCAATTACACTTTATTCATTCTGCATCCCCCCATAAGTCCCTCCCTCCTCCCCTCCCAGTCCCACCCTCCATCCTCCCTCTGCTTGCATGCCACTCCCCAAGTCCACTAATAGGGGAGGTTCTCCTCTCCTTTCTGATCTTAGTCTGTCAGTTTACATCAAAAGTGGCTGCATTGTCCTCTACTATGGCCTGGTAAGGCTGCTCCCCACAAGAGGGAGGTGATCAAAGAGCAGGCCAATCAGATTATGTCAGAGGCAGTCCCTCTTCACATTACTATGTAACCCAAGTGGACTCTGAACTGCCCTGGGTGACATCTGTGCAGGGGTTCTGGGTTATCTCCATGAATAGTCCTTGGTTGGAGTATGAGTCTCTGGGAAGTTCCCTGTGTTCAAATTTTCTTGTTCTGTTGCTCTCCTTGTGGAGACCCTGTCCTCTCCAGCTCTTACTATTTCCCAGTTCTTACCTAAAATTCTGTTCACCTGCCCAACAGTTGCCCATTAGGCTCAGCATCTGCTTTGATAGTCTGAAGGGCAGAGGCTTTCAGAGGCCCTCTGTGGTAGGTTCCTAGGTTGTTTCCTGTTTTCTTCTTCTTCTGATGTCCATCCTCTTTGCCTTTCCGGATGGGGATTGGACATTTTAGTTAGGGTCCTCTCTCTTGCTTAGTTTCTTTAGATGCACAGGTTTTAGTGGGTTTGTCCTATGTTGTATGTCTATATGAGTGAGTATATACCATGTGTGTCTTTTTGCTTCTGGAACAACTCACTCAGGATGATCCTTTCCAGATCCCACCATTTACCTGCAAATTTCATGATTTCCTTATTTTTCATTGCTGAGTAATATTCCATTGTGTAGATGTACCACAATTTCTGCATCCATTCTTCAGTTGAGGGGCATCTGGGTTGTTTCCAGCTACTGGCTATTACAAATAAAGCTGCTACAAACATGGTTGAGCAAATGTCCTTTTTGTGTACTTGAGCCTCTTTTGGATATATGCCCAGTAGTGGTATGGCTGGATCTTGAGGATGCGCTATTCCTAGTTGTCTGAGAAAGCGCCAGATTGATTTCCAGAGTGATTGTACAAGTTTACATTCCCACCAGCAGTGCAGAAGGGTTCCCCTTTCTCCACAACCTCTCCAGCATGTGTTGTCACTTGAGTTTTTGATCTTGGCCATTCTCATGGGTGTAAGCTGAAATCTCAGGGTTGTTTTGATTTGCATTTCCCTAATGGCTAGTGAGGTTGAGCATTTCTTTAAGTGCTTCTCTGCCATTCGATATTCCTCTACAGAGAATTCTCTGTTTAGCTCTGTTCCCCATTTTTTAAGTGGATTACTTGGTTTGCTGCTTTTCAGCTTCTTTAGTTCTTTATATATACTGGATATGAGTCCTCTGTCAGATAAAGGGTTGATGATGATTCTTTCCCAATCTGTAGGCGGTCACTTTGTTTTGATGATGGTGTCCTTTGCTTTACAGAAGCTTTTCAGTTTCATGAGGTCCCATTTATTGACTGTTGCTCTTAGAGCCTGTGCTGTTGGTGTTCTGTTCAGGAAGTTTTCCCCTGTACCAATGAGTTCTAGGGTATTTCCCACTTTTTTTTCAAGCCGATTTAATGTGTCTGGTTTTATGTTGAGGTCTTTGATCCACTTGGACTTCAGTTTTGTGCAGGGTGACAAGTATGGATCTATTTTCATTTTTCTACATGTAGACATCCAGTTAGACCAGCACCATTTGTTGAAGATGCTATCTTTTTTCCATTGAATGATTTTGGCATCTTTGTCAAAGATCAGGTGTCCATAAGTGTGTGGGTTTATTTCTGGGTCCTCTGTTCGGTTCCATTGATCCACCATTCTGTTTCTATGCCAGTACCATGCAGTTTTTAAAACTGTTGCTCTATAGTACAACTTAAGATCAGGGATGGAGATACCTCCGGAAGATCTTTTATTGTAGAGGATTGTTTTAGCAATTCTGGGTTTCTTGTTATTCCATATGAAGTTGAGAATTTTTCTTTCCAGGTCTCTAAAGAATTGTGTTGGTAATTTGATGGGCATTGCATTGAATCTGTAGATTGCTTTTGGTAAGATGGCCATTTTTACTATGTTAATCTTGCCAAGCCATGAGCATGGGAGATCTTTCCATCTTCTAATATCTTCTTCTAATTCTTTCTTCAGACATTTGACATTTTTTTCATACAAGTCTTTGACTTCCTTGGTTAGGGTTACTCCGAGGTACCTTATGTCATTTGTGGCTATTGTGAAGGGTGTTGTTTCCCTAATTTCTTTCTCAGCTCTTTTGTCTTCTGTATACAGGAGGCCTACTGATTTTTTTGAGTTAATTTTGTATCCGGCCACTTTGCTGAAGGTGTTTATCAGCTGTAGGAGTTCTCTGGTAGAGTTTTTGGGGTCACTCACGTATACTATCATATCATCTGCAAATAGTGATAATTTGACTTCTTCCTTTCCAATTTGTATCCCCTTGATCTCCTTCAACTGTCTTATTGCTCTAGCAAGGACTTCCAGCACTATGTTGAAGAGATATGGAGAGAGTGGGCAGCCTTGTCCTGTCCCTGATTTCAGTGGGATTGCTTTAAGTTTCTCTCCGTTCAGTTTGATGTTGGCTATAGGCTTGCTGTATATTGCCTTTACTATGTTTAGATTTGTGCCTTGTATCCCTGATCTCTCCAATACTTTGAACATGAATGGATGTTGGATTTTGTCAAAGGCTTTTTCAGCATCTAGGGAGATTATCATGTGGTTTTTTTCTTTCAGTTTGTTAATATGGTGGATCACATTGATGGATTTCCGTATATTGAACCACCCCTGCATACCTGGGATGAAGCCTACTTGGTCATAGTGGATAATATCTTTGATGTGTTCTTGGATTCGGTTTGCAAGTATTTTATTAAGTATTTTTGCATCAATGTTCATAAGGGAGATTGGCCGGAAATTCTCTTTCTTTGTTGAGTCTTTGTGAAGTTTAGGTACCAAGGTGACTGTGGCTTCATAAAATGAATTTGGTAATATTCCTTCTGTTTCTATTTTGTGGAATAGTTTGAAGAGAATTGGTGTTAGCTCTTCTTTGAAGGTCTGGTAGAATTCTGCACTGAAGCCATCTGGTCCTGGGCTTTTTTTGGATGGGAGACTTTTGATGACCGCTTCTATTTCTTTGGGGGATATAGGACTATTTAGTTGATTTACCTGGTCCTGATCCAGCTTTGGTAAGTCAAATCGATCAACAAAATTGTCCATTTCATTTAGATTTTCAAATTTTGTGGCATATAGACTTTTGAAGTAAGTCCTAATGATTGTTTGGATTTCCTCAGTGTCTGTAGTTATATCCCCCTTTTCATTTCTGATTTTGTTGATTTGGGTGGTGTCTCTCTGCCTTTTAGTTAGCCTGGCTAAGGGTTTGTCGATCTTGTTGATTTTCTCAAAGAACCAGCTCTTGGTTTCATTGATTCTTTGAATTGTTTTATTTGTTTCCAATTGATTGATTTCAGCCCTGAGTTTGATTATTTCCAGCCATCTACTCCTTCTTGGTGTGTCTGCTTCTTCTTTTTCTAGGGTTTTTAAGTGAGCCATTAGGGTGCTTGAATGAGCTGTCTCAAATTTCTTCTTGAAGGCACTTACTGCTATGAACTTTCCTCTTAGCACTGCTTTCATTGTGTCCCACAAGTTTGGGTATGTTGTGTCTTCATTTTCATTGATTTCTAGAAAGACTTTAATTTCTTTCTTTATTTCTTCCCTGACCCAGCTGTCATTTAGTAACAAGTTGTTCAGTTTCCATGTGTGTGTAGGCTTTTTGTTATTTCTGTTATTGTTGAGGTCCAGCTTTATTCCATGGTGATCAGACAAGATACATGGGATTATTTCAATCTTCTTGTATCTGTTGAGGCTTGCTTTGTGACCCACTATATGGTCTATTTTGGAGAAGGTTCCATGAGGTGCTGAGAAGAAGGTAAATTTTTTTGTGTTTGGGTGTAAAGTTCTGTAAATGTCTGTTAGGTCCATTTGATTCATGACCTCTGTCAGAGACAATGTTTCTTTGTTTAATTTCTGTTTTGTTGATCTGTCCTTTGTTGAGAGTGGGGTGTTGAAGTCTCCCACTATTAATGTGTGGGGATCTATATGTGCTTTAAATTTTATCAATGTTTCTTTCACAAATGTGGGTGCCCTTGTATTTGGGGCATAGATGTTCAGGATTGTGATGTCTTCCTGGTGGAATTTTCCCTTGATGAGTATGAAGTGTCCTTCCCCATCTCTTTTGATTAATTTTGGTTGAAAGTCTATTTTATCAGATATTAGAATGGCTACTCCTGCTTGCTTCTTGGGTCCGTTTGCTTGGAAAGTCGTCTTCCAACCCTTTACCCTCAGGTAATGTCTATCTTTGTGTCTTAGGTGTGTTTCTTGTATGCAACAGATTGCTGGGTTTTGTTTAAGTATCCATTCTGTTAATCTGTGTCTTTTTATTGGAGAGTTGAGTCCATTGATGTTGAGAGAGATTAATGACCAGTGTCTGTTAGGTCTCTTGATTTTGATGTTGGCTGTGGTCATCAGGTTGTGTGCTTGGTTGCTTTTTGTTTTACTTAAGTGAGGTTATTTATTTCCTGTGTTTTCTTGAATGTAGCTAGCTTTCTTGGGTTGTTCCTTCCAGTGTCTTCCGTAATGCTGGATTTGTTTGTAGGTATTGTTGAAATTTTTTTGTCATTGAATATCTTGTTTTCTCCATCTATGAGGACTGAGAGTTTTGCGGGGTATAGTAGCCTGGGCTGACATCTGTGTTCTCTTATGGTCTGCATGATATCCGTCCAGGCCCTTCTGGCTTTCATAGTCTCTCTTGAAAAGTCAGGTGTGATTCTAATGGGTTTGCCATTATATGTTACTTGGCCTTTTTCCCTTGCAGCTTTTAGTATTTTTTCTTTTTTCTGTATACTTACTGTTTTGATTATGTGGCGGGAGGATTTTCTTTTCTGGTCAAATTTGTTGGGTGTTCTGTAGGCCTCATGTATTCTAATTGGCCTCTCCTTTAGCTTGGGGAAATTTTCTTCAATGATTTTGTTGAAAATATTTTCTGGGCCTTGGAGAAGGGAGTCTTCTTTTTCCTCTATACCTATTATTCTTAGGTTTTGTCTTTTCATATTGTCTTGCATTTTTTTGGACGGTCTGTGACAGGAATTTTTCGGATTTTACATTTTCTGTGACAGATACATCGATTTCTTCCATTGTATCTTCTACACCTGAGATTCTTTCTTCCATCTCTTGTAGTCTGTTGGTTATGCTTACCTCTGTAGTTCCTGTTTTCTTCCCTAGATTCTTCCTTTCCATTATTTCTTCCATTTGTGTTTTCTTTAATTTTTCCAATTCTATCTTCAGGTCTTGAGTTGTTTTGTTTACTTCCTTCACCTGTCTGATTGTACTTTCCTGTTTTTCTTTTAGTTCCTTCAACTCTGTTTCTATCATTTCATTCAGTGTTTTAAGCATTTCCTTTCTAAAGGCCATAAACTCTTTGGCTGCAGCTTCCTCTATTTCTTTACGGATGGCAATATTCTGTTTGAGTTTATCTTCCTCTATGTCTTTACGAATCTTATTTGTTTCCTCTGTTATCATCTTCATGAGCATACTTGTTAGGTCATCCTCTTGGATTTCAGTCATGGTGGGGTGTCCAGGGCTACTTGCCCCTGGGTAACTGGGTTCTGGAGATGCCATATTGCTCTGTCTTTTGTTGCTTGAGCTTTTACGCTCGCCTCTACCCATTGTGTTATCTTAGGTGTTTGGGGTTATTTTCTGGTGGTTCCTGGGGATCCTGTGGTGGAGAGAATCCCCTTTGCAGAAAGCTGGTTTTTCCTGAAGGATGTCTTCTCGGCTTTTTGGGTATAGTCCCTGGATGGCTGGTGTTTTTTCAGGAGTTGCTCACCTCAGGGATATAGACCTGAGTGGTAACTGTGGTCTTTGTTAGTCGAGAGGGTTCTCCTCTCACCCATGGAGTCCTGAGGGCAGCTGCCCTGTTTCTGGGTTTCTTGTTGTAAATTTAATGATCAGCTGCTGTGACCCAGTTGGACATCAGGTGCGCCTCAACTGTTTGTGCCTGTGTCTGGAGCACAGCTGAGTGCTGGCGCCTCGGCCCCACTAGACTGCTAGACTTTTTCTAGGGAAGGATTGGGTGATTTAGGTCAGTACAGTTTCCTTCCTTCCCCGTGGATTCTCTGGAGACACGGACTCCCAGTGTCTTTTTTTGCCCTGGTGCACACTGCTCAGTGTCCGCCAGCTGGTTGGCCACAGAAGCTGCTTGTGCCTGGAGCACAGCTGTGTGATGGCGGCTCAGTCTCTGCCAGCTGTCTGGTGTGCAGAAACTGCCTGTGTCTGCCTTTGTGGCTTTTGGGAGCCTGAGTGCCTCCCTAAGCTGGGTAATTTTCCGGGGACCTTTTCAGGTTGGGGGTGAGCTGAGTGCTCTGAGATCAGACCCGCCGTTTCTATCTCAGGCGGCGAATCAGGCGCGCAGGCAGGCAGGGCTCTGTGCTGGAACCTCGTTCCCGGCTCTGGCTCTGGGCTGGCTCCTTGAGTGCCCGTGGAACCCGCCCGAGTCTTTTCCAGGGGATGTCTGGGTGACCTAAGGCTGGTCCCAATCGTTTCCTGTACCCTGGGGTTATCTCTCGTCTGAAAATTCCAGTCTCTGATAGTGTGGTGCACACGGTTCAGTCTGGGACCGTGACGAGAGACACTGGCTTGTGGCTCTGGGCTGGGGCTGGGGCTGGCGGACGGCAGCCAAGTTTCAGGTGGAACCGGGATCTCTTCCAAGGTTTAGCCAGTGAGTTAAAAGCTGATTGAATCCCCCACCGTGGGGTATCCTCTCACCTGGGAAACACAATGACTGTGTGTTATGGCCGAGAGTTCTGATTGCTGGTCACTGTGCTGATCCTGCTGTGCTGCTGCCCAGAATGAGAGTCCTCCCGGCGCCGCCATCTTGCCGCCCCCTCCCGTTAGCTTTAATTTTAATGCTCTATTTGGTGACAGTTGATTCTACCCTTGAGTTTATGGGGGAGAGAAAAACATGTTAGTTTTTCTGTATTTGTAGGAAATTCTGTATTTGATAGGAAAGACACACACTTCACAATATTATTGTACAATGTCATGAATATTTGTATTGTTTTGTTTTGGGTGTAAATGACAGAAAATAGTATGAGAACTTCAGAAAAATGTATCTTCACCTTACAAGACCAATCAGAAAACATGTCAGCTTGGTGGCTGACACTGAAGATTTGTGGTTTTTAAATTTTATGGTTTCTCAATATTTCTACAAGGGCAAGTTACATACTCTACATCTTTTGTCTTAGCATAGATCACCAGCAAACTTGGAAATCTTTTCATCCATAATTTTCTCCCATTTTGACGAAGACTGACTCACACAATATCACTGGATAAAACACTAGCAGCGTTTTCTCCTTACATAGCTTTCTTACCACTGAAGGCTATGAGACGAGGAAAAAAAGTCAATTATTTTGAGATAAAAAAGTTAGGTTAGGTGGAACTCTGCATATTTACAAGCCATCTGGCTCAGCAGCAAACTCCCCAGGGAGCTTGAACATATTTATAACTGAAAAAGACTTTGAACTTGAATGACTTTTAATGGGACACAAAATGTGGTACCACAAGCATTCAGAGAGACTTAGCAAGGTCTAATGAACAGGTATCTTTGGGCCTATGTTCCATATTTCCTTTTCTTTGGGGAAGAAGAACTTGAAGGATGTGAGTAATTATTAAGAATTGACTGAAAACTCAACAGTAAAGCATGTTTATAAAATATATGTTGTCTTAGTATAAAAATAATGTAACATGGCTAACATTCATCTGTAGAACTATATTCATACCTCACTGAAAACACCATGTGTTCTGCCAGAATTGTTGAAGAATGGTGGACAGCACTTATCTAAGAGACTTGCAGTATTTTTCTGTCATGGACCAGAACATAAGTGACTGGTTCCTATGTCAGAATATAGTATGCCCTCATTTTTTTTTTAATTACAAAAGTTTATTACAATGTACAATAGGCTCCAGGATAACCCTTCATTCCAGCTATAGGTGGCAAAGGTGCTATGACAGGGGATCCAGATGTTTAAATAGAAATGGAAGGGGGTCGCCATCACCTCAGATATGAGGAACAGCTTACTTTTTTGCCATATTTCTTAATTCCACCTGTGGCCAGGGGGTACTTCCCTGCGGCCTTGGCTTTTAGCTCCTTGAGTTTCTTCTGCTCCTCTTTCTGTTTCTGCTTGAAAGCCTTATCTTCGTCATCCATCTCCTTGGCCTGCTTCTTGGGCTACTTCAGGGGCTTCTTTTTGACACCTTTGTGGCCGGACATGGCACCAACAGCCCCTTCACCAGACCCTGATCCTCTACACTCCTATTATAAGAATTCAGTAGATAAAAATTCAGATCTCATTAAAAGCATAAATAAGTAAATACTGTTTTAATAATTAAATTAATGTTATCATTAAATAAAACAGTATTTACCAGGTCCCAGGCTGTGTCACAAAATCATTGGAAGGTGACATACATCTTTAATCCCAGCACTGGGGAGCAGAGGCAGGTGAATTTCTGTGAGTGTGAGGCCATCCTGGACTACATAGTTGTTTCATTTCAACTAGCACTATATGGTGAGATTCTGTTGCAAAAACAAAAGAAAAAACAAAATCTCTAATTTTGCCTGAATGATGCTGATGGTGAGGAAGTTTAATATAGTTACTCTAAGTTTGAAGACTAGAGAGAGGTTCTCTCTACTCAGCAGGGAAGATTTCACGGGCCACAGAGAGATTTGCTAAGCCAGGAACAGAATATAGGGTCCAAATGTCATTGGTCTTATGTGTGAAATGAGTAGTAAAATCTGTTGTAGCATATGTGAATCTTGTATAGATGGAAGAAAATAAAGGACATTGGTTGTCCAAACAGAGGAAGATTGGATTATTTCCTTTACATATTAGTGAATAATAAAATTTAATGAAAAAAAGAAACTTCAATTATGCTTCCTTCCAATAGTTGATATTTCTTTAAAGTATAACATTAAGCATAACTCATTGAATCTTGAAGAAGAGGAGGAACTGTTGTAGAAGCCAAAGAGATCAAGGATAGCACAAGAGAAACCACAGAATCAACAAACCCAGACTCACAGGGCCTCACTGAGACTGAACTAGTGATCAGGGAGCCTGCATGGGTCTAACCTAGACCCTCTGCATATGATATAGTTGTGTAGCTAAACATTTTTGTTGGACTCCTAACAGAGGCAATGGGAGCTGTTTGCTTTTGCCTGCTCCTGGGTACCTTTTTCTCCTAATGGGTCGCCTCATCTAGTCTTAATATGAGAGGAAGTGACTAATCTTATTGCAACTTGATGTGGCATGTTTGGTTGACCTCCTTCGGAGGCCTCCTCTTTTCTGAAAGAAAACAGGAGAAGTGAGTTGGGAAGGGTGGGGGAGGAGAAGGACTGGGAGGAGAGGAAGGAGGGGAAAGTTTTTTCAGGAAATAATATATGAGAGAATAAATTAATAAATAATAAAAAAATAACTTCTTTCCAATTCACAACACTTCTAAATGAATGTATGTGTCATGAATACTTTGTCTTTTGGCTTTGCAACTTCATACATATTGTTAATGTTTGTGAAGAATTCTGGTAACTTTTTGAAAAACACCTTTTCAGAACGGAATTCTTTTGCTTAGTAGGAATATGATGAGTCTAACAAAAATTCAGATTTTGACTATTTGAGAAGAAGTCTTTAGACTTTTGTTGACCAACACTGCATTGTAGAGGGTTAACTTCCTGTGTGGAACGTTGTTGATGGTACACTGAAGAGTATCCATCAGATGTCTCAGACTTGGTTTCTGTTATACCGTGATGACTGAATATCTGAGTCTGTTCTATTGCTGTGTAGAGACACCACGACCAAGACAACTCTTACAAGAGAATTTAATTGCAGGATTGCTTACAGTTTCAGAGATTTATTCTGTTGTCATCATGGCCAGAAGCATGGGAACACTCATGGCAGTCATGGTGCTGGAAACATAGCTGAGAGCTCTACATCCTGATCTTCTGGCAGCACGAAGAGAGAGACTGGCCTGACATGGGTGTTTGAAACCTCAAAGCCCACCTCCAGTGATGCACTTCCTCCAGCAAGGCCACACCTCTTAAACCTTCTTCTAATCCTTTCAAATAATGGGGCTATTCCTTGATGACTAAGCATTCAAATACATGCGCTTAGAAGGGCCATTTTATGTGAACATCACACCAAATTTTCTTAAATAATTATTTTAGAATGCATTTTTCTTGTGGAAGCCTTAAAAAAGTAAAATGTTAACTCTGAACATGTTGACATTGATTTCTTCCAGACTTTTTAACTGATTGCACATGGTTGAGGTCATAAAATACAGTTTAAATTGCTGTTCTTATGATTTGCCTAGAGAAGAAATAAATATTTTCTGCTTGTTTTGGCAGTTTATTATCAGAACAGGAGTGCATATGTTTGGTGATCCAAGGAGTTAATAAAATCATATTTACAAGTTTTCCCCATGACCATTGCCTTTAGTTATGAACACATGTGGTTCTGAAATGCTGAGCACACCTATGTGAACAGATTACCAAATTTTCACATGCACTGAACTAAAAAGAAGTTAATTTATTTAATCACATTGAGTATTGAACCTAGGGCCTCAGGCATGCTAAGTTAGTGTTCTACCAGTGAGCTGGATACCCATCCAAGAAAAACTTTTTGAAAATATTCTATTAGAAGAGCAGAACTTAGTATTCAGTCACTTGAAATTGGTTCCCCTCACAGAAGCAAGCTTCTTCCAGTGATGTTACCCTGGGCAGAACTCAAAAACAGAGGGGACCACAGAGGATACTGTTTTTCCTGAGAGTGAAGAGATCAGAATAATGATAATTAATGAGTATCTTTGTATCTCTGCTTTTAGAGTCACACACAAGATTCTTGACATTTTTAAAAACAGGAATTTAGTAGTCTGTAAACCCTCGAACTCATTTTCTTTAAAAATATTTTTTCTGCTCTTTAAATATACGCATCTTGTAAAAATGAATTTTCATTAACGAAAAATCTAAGGGACTTTTTTAAGCAAAAATATTTTCAGTGTAATAAAGACATAGTTTGTAGATTCCTTCTTTGGACAGAAAAAACATTGGGATTAATATTGTCAGAAAACTATTAGTATCCAATGTTTCAATTACTAGACAGAAGAGAATTTGAGCTTTGTATTTACTTTGGGAATATTCTTCCAAATCAATAGTGGTTATATAACCTGGTAACTACTACATGAAAAAGCCTGATTTTATAGCTGAAGCGTTAGATGTGTGGACAAACTCAAAGGGCAAGAGCAGAAGAGACAGACTTAAGGAAGAAAAGCTTCTTGATTTCATAAGCCATTGGCTTCCACTCTGGCCTGGCAACAGTTTCAGATGAACTGAAAGAGATCTAAAAACACTGAAACGAATTTGAAGTTTGTTTCTTATGGAAAAAATAACAAATGCAATTAAAGTTTGTAGCTCTAGTTTCTTGTGAAAAATAATATATGAAAAAAAAATTTCCCTTAAGTTTGGAACATGAATCAAGCACTCATATATAACTAGCACTATATATAGCACTCATACCTAGCTGTCTACACTACTGAGAAGTAAAACTGCAGAGCCTTCAAAGATCATAAATGGAGGGACCAAGAAATTGAAGTAGAAGCCAACAGTACGTCAGTTTCTGAAGTTCAGTAGGCTACATGCCTCTTCTTAAACATCCAACAGAACTCATGGTCAAACACAGGGTCCAATCTATTCAAGAACAGTTGTAGTATTAAGCCATTTCCTTGGTAAGCAAGTAACACACCACGCTTGAATGGTTTCATTACTTTTATTTGGGGACTAAGAACTGCCATGGGATCTTTCACCCTGTCTCACAGACTTTGTTTATGACAAGATTAAAAAATATAAAAAATAATGACAGAATGAATACGATATCTCTCATTTTTAAAGATCTTACATACTAAAAGGAGGTTTATTTCACCTCGCTGCTGGAATTTTTTTTCTTCAAGGCTGCTTAATGTATTACAAATAGTTACGGGAAAGTTCTGAAGTATACTTTCTTGTTTGACTATCAAAGTTCTAACTCAATTGAGTGTGGTTTCATTCAGAACACTGTGTCAGCATAGAGCATTGCGTGAAATGCTTACCAAGTTTGACCCAAAGGAAAATGACTGATTCTACAAGTCAGAAGAATCAAATTATACTGTATTAAAGCAACATTGACTTTTAATATTTGTTTACCAGATCATGTGTCTTACAGAAAATGAAAACATATTTTTTAATACAGATTGGTTCTCCTCAAACGCATACTTATTAATTAACTACTAAATGCATTTAGATGCTCACTTTCTTCTAATTGGGTGGCCTAACAACTTCTGTATTATACATAACTTTTGTTGTACTCTGTGCTGTCCTGGCAGTCTTGAACTATGACACACTGAACTTCTTAAAAACGTTGTCAACTGTCAATTGATTTTTCTTTAAGCATTCTATTGAAAACTGAAATGAAACAAACAAACAAAAGGAAAAAAAATAAGACTAAACCAAACCTGATGACTGATTCCCTTGTAATCCTCTCTTCTGTAGTGGTCCGCTGCTCAGTGACACAAGCACGTCATTAGGAGTACTGAAATCAAGAAACCCAGTATGGCTGCCAGCAACCAAATTGGAATCTTATTTGAGTGTACTAATTGCCAAAATAGCAAGCGGCCATCTTACTGAATAAAATAGCACTGTATCAGGTACCGGCCCCCCATATATGAAAGACATTTTAAATTTACAAATACTATATTTGGCTAAGAGTTTCTGTGACGAAATATGGCAGCAGTCATTAAGAGATGGCTTCCAGTGTTAATATGACAAATTATCTTCATCCCTATATTGTATTTTATATGAATTGGTTCTTTTTGCTTAGAGTTTTCAAATGAAAGAGTCTCAGTGAAATTTATAGATACATTTTGTTCTTTATATATGAGCCATAAGACAAAAATGATGAAGACATTTTGTAGCTTATCTGTCATCTCATCTTCTTGATACTCTAGGAATTTTTGAAGTCTACAAAGTAATTTCTGAATTAGACAGCATTATGTCAACTTTCTGCTAGGAATTTTGCTAAGACAACTTTTCTTTCAAAGGCATTGAAATGCGATATGAAGTATGAAAATAGATTTTTGGTGGAATAAAACAGCAAGATGAGAGCATTAAAAGACCCCTTTCAGTGAGGAGTTCAGAGGGCATGAGGATTCTGGTCCTTTATGTGAAATCAGAAGGTGAAATCTCTGCCCCGCAGTGTTCATTCTAGGAGTTTTCAAGAATAAACAAATGGTATGCAATTGATATAGATGTGAGTCAGCTAACAGTCACTTTGGAGATTTTGATCAGCACCGTTTCCTGTACTAAGTATTTAAAAGGTAAGAAATACTATTGTACTTAAATGTGGAGTTCTGTGATGATAAATGAGCAGGATTCATCTACTTCAATATAAAATCTTCCTACTTGCACTTTAGACAAAATTCTTACAATATAGGTAATGATAATTCAAGTATGGTCTTCTTCCAAAGAGCTTAGCCCAGCCCATAAGGTGATTGAGGAGCTAGTTTGAAGTCTCCTTCTTAAAGAATGTATTTATTATATTCTAGACCATTCAATATCTTAAATTTGTGTTTGGCTTATAAGTCTGAGTTCAATTCATATCAGCAGTATTGGAGCGAACCCCCACAGTCTCTTTGGATTTATAGTTCTGTGTACTTTGCACCTCTTAACTTACAACTGCATGCATCATCATGTTTTAAGACTAAAACATCTGAAAGAAAGGATCTATTTTTTACAATAATTTATCTAAATAATGTATCATGATAGTTGCAGTATCATGAACTTCCAACTGCTCTGTTTGCAACACAGGTAACTGTATTCATAGAGCAAATTTATTACAGTTATTACAGAGCTTTAAATGAAACCATGGTCAATTCAGGAAACAGATTTATTTACTCATGTTCATGGATGAAAATCTACATAAAAACTTCGACAGCACACCAGCTATGTTGTACTTGAATTATTATACTAAGGCCCACGCAACAGATTTCACTGTAAAACAATGGGAAACCAGAAATATTACTTGAATACAAATATTGGTCCCGTTGGGGTCTCAGCAGTCACAAAAAGAAAGCTTTATGTAAGTTTGGAGTTGCTCATATTGGAAGTCATTTTTCTGAACCTGAACTTTTCACTTAAAGCCTGAAGATGAAAAGTCCACTATGAGAATGTCAGTATTTTATTATTGCCAAATGTTAACCAGAAAGGAAACTGACAGTGATGGTAGTTTCTATTTGAGAGACTATTTAGAACTGTATTTTGTTATTTTTTTTTGCTTTCTTTTCCTAAATATAGGTCCTATTTGGGCTCTCTGTTGTATATACAAACAAGAACAATTTTGGAAGTTGAGTCTTGTTTTCTTATTTAGGCAAGTGTAGAGTTATTCATTCACTTGGTTTTTGTCATGTAATGTAAATAAGAAAGAAATATTAAATAGGTTAAACTTATTTTATAGGACAATAAGGTTTCATAAGCTAACATAAAATCAAGTTGCTACATTTTATATGTTTTCTGTCCAGCAGTTTATCATTTTAACTGCCCTGAGTAGATTCTAAATACTGCTTAGCAAAGTTCTTAGAATTTAAATATGATTCAGTAAAGCTACTCAAAAATAATAAAACAGTTCTTTTCAGATAGATAATTTTAATTAGAAGGTAGGACTCTCATTGGTAAGATATTATCTGTATATTTAAATCTATACTTCATATAAATGGGTTGAACTAGGAGTTCTAACTGTGGTTTAATTATTATGCATCTGACTCTATGGTTTTCTTTTTGGTCAAAAGGGTAGAATTTTATAGAATAAACTATTCTGTATACTGGACACTTGAAGTACTAACTTTTAGAAAAAGTGTCCATTGTTCCCTTGTGAAACTGAGATTTTTTGCACCTCCCAGAATCCTGGTTTATGTAAAGAAGCCTGTATTTCAAATATGTTGTTTTAATTTGTTTAGTGAAGTGCATTTCAAAATTGTAGAAATATGTAAAATTTGTGCTTGTGGAAGTTGCCGCGGCAAGTTATGCTACCTTCCCTGACACAGCCCTGGCGGTTCTCGGCCCACTGCATGCCCCACTCATGAAATGGCATCTTGTTGGGATGACAGCATAAACCAGTTGGCTCGTGTTTTTGTTTGTTTGTTTGTAGCTTCCCTTATATACATTAATTTATAACATATTTTGACTGATAGCTTTACAAAACAAACGAATGAATTGGCCTTTATGAAAATGACTCTTTACAGTAAGTGAAAAAGGGTTATCACAGTTTTGGTAATTTGCATGAGTTCATAATAAAAACAAAACAAAACAAAAAAACCTTTCACGTGTTCCCTACGACAGGAGAACTGACTCTTTCTAGGGCGCGCTCAGTTGTATGCTCTGAAACAGTAGACCCCATACAGCTTATGCTTTTTATCCGGGAAACCCACAAAGCGCACAGCGGCCTCAGTAGGACTGCAGCGCCTTCTTGGCCTAGAAATAGGGTAGCGGACACTGCCATCTGCCAGCCAGCCGGCATCGCACCGGTCATAGCCCAAAAGCTTCCAGGCAGCAAAGATCTGGCCCACTTTTGCGATCTGAGCACCGTCATTGAGGCAAGCTTGCACAGCCTCGTCGTAGGTGAGCTTGGTGGGATGGATCAAGTAGTAAAATCGGCCTGTGGAGAGGAGGAAAGAGTTAGCCTTTCAGAACCACTGAGATGGAATGAAACAAAAGCAAAGTGCCCTTCAATGAAAGGAGACAGAGAACAACGCCTGGTATTTGAAGAACATAAAGTTATCATTTAAATGCCAGCCTCCTGTATGTGTACAGGTTTTAGTATGTTTATTCTATCTTATAGGTCTAGTATCCACTTATAAGTGCGCATATACCATGTGTGTCTTTCTGCTTCTGGGACATCTCACTCAGGATGATCTTTTCTAGATCCCACCATTTGCCTGCAAATTTCATGATTTCCTTGTTTTTAATTGCCGAGTAGTATTCCATTGTGTAAATGTACCACAATTTCTGTATCCATTCATCCATTGATGGACATTTGGGTTGGTTCCAGGTTCTGGCTATTATGAATAAAGCTGTAAAATCTGTACACCTAAAGAAGCTAAACAAAAGGAGGACCTGGATAAGAGGATCAATCCTCACTTAGAAAGACAAAGGGGAAGGACATTGGAAGAAGGAGAAAACAAGAAACAGGATAGGAGCCTACCACTGAGGGCTTCTGAAAGACTCTACCCAGCAGGGTATCAAACTTTGGGCAGAGTGTAGACCTGGAGAGGACAGGAGCTCCACAAGGAGAGCAACGGAACCAAAATATCTGGACTGAGGGATGTTTTCTGAGACTGATACTCCAACCAAGGTACATTCATGCATATATCCCAGAACCCCTGCTCAGATGTAGCCCATGGCAGCTCAGTATCCAAGTGGTTTCCCTAGTAAGGGGAGGAGGGGCTGTCTCTGACATGAACTTTGTGGCTGGCTCTTTGATCACCTCCCCCTAATGGTGGAGTGCAGCTGTACCAGACCACAGAGTAAGACAATGCAGCCAGTTCTGATGAGACCTGGTAGACTAGGGTCAGATGGAAGGGGAGGAGGACCTCCCCTATCAGTGGACTAGGGGAGGGGCATGGAAAGAGATGAGGGAGGGAGGGTGGAAATGGGAGGGGACTAGGGAGGGGGCTACAGCTGGGATACAAAGTGAATAAATTATAATAATAAAAAAATAAATAAAATAAATGTCATATTAATAGGTCTCTCTAAATTAAATAAATTAGCTTTCCCTTGATTCTCATATGCTCACACATGCCCTTGCATAGCATTAAAAAGAGAAGAACAATGGCAGATGAAGTTTCTGTTAGCTAATTAGGGACTACGAGCCCTTCTGTGGTTCCAGGGAAGACAGAATTCCACGTTGAAAGAAGGCCTATTTAAATGCTACTTGTAGCAAGACTGAACACCAGTACAAGTTTCTAGAGAGGCAAAATTTGAATGTGAAAGGATCAAAAAACATTCTTGGCATTAAAGTCCATTTAGAAAAAAAAAATCAAAAGCTCTCAAGTTCTTTTCATTACAGGTATCAATAAGACCTTATTCTCCACCAAAGCTAGCGCATAAAAATTCATCAAACACAGGAAGTCACTTGCCATCCGTGATACCCTCGCTGCATGTAAACTGCTCTGCAACCCCCCGCTAGTGGAGGAGTGTGCTGGTGCTTCAAAACCTCGTCTGCAGCCCAGCTGGCAGCTTGCTGGTCCCTGGCTGCACAGGAACACTGCGACTTTCAACCACTTACTGCAGTATGAATTGCTGAGTTCCCACTAACAGAAAGAAATGTACACATGTATCTTTAAATGACTGAAGTGGCATAACCCAAATGTTTTCACTTAGTTTTAAGTGTAATATCAAATTTTCTTATCAGACGCATCATATAGTGTATTATCCACTAACTCTCATTAAGCTGGATGCTCTTTGACTGTGTGTGTGCTCATCTGTTTATGGTTTTGACTGTGTGTGTATGGCAGCTAGAGGCATAACCCTTGATGTCCTACTCAGAAAAACTCTCTACCTCCTTTGTTACAAGGCCTCTCATTAAACTGGCCTCGCTGAGCAGTGAGTTCCAGGAATCCTCCTGTTTCTGTATCTCCATTACTGGGACTGTGAATACTCCACCACATCTGGCATTTCAACGTTAGTTCTCGGGACTGAGCACAGCAATTCGTCTTTGTGAGGCAAGTGCTTCACACGTGAGATGTCTCCCTAGCTCTAAACAGGCTGCCAAAAGTATAAGACAATGCTGCCCGTTCTTTCTCCTCTAACTTAACAAGGTTTGAAAGAAGGGAAGCCACTTCAGCATCCCTGTACTAGAGTCTGGCCTGCCATCTACATGCAGACCATAGGACAAGAGTTCAAACTGGACCTCCACGTGTTTGAAATTGAAGTTTGCCTGGACCCCATCCATCTGTTCATTCCGCTGATGGTTGACCTACCTCACTGAATGCTCCCTTGGGTAACAACATGGACATCATATATATATATATATATATATATATATATATACACTTTCTTTTTTACGGAGATTGCACAGTGCTCATCTCTTCCTTTTCGTTTACTCCAGAGTCTGTGTCCAGAGGCCCTAAATATAAAACTATAGGCACAGAGCTTGATCCATAGGCACTTGACTTGTGCATTTGCTTTGGCTTCCCAATGAGCAGACCCTACTTTTGGTGCATCTGGATTTTGTCTTTGTTAGTTTTAGTTAGTCTGGCTCTGTAGCTCAGGCTGGGCTTGAACCTGTAATCCTCCCTCTTCAATCTACTAAATGATAAGATACAGGCTTGTGCCACACACATAGCTTAAAATTCTTAATAAAATTTAACAACATCCCCTGCATCTTCACTTTGTGATGGACCCCAAGATTATGTTCAGGAGGGTATACAAAAAGGACTGGGAAGAGTGTGACGAGTCGGTTATTAGGGCTGTTAAAACCTTTCCCTGCCTTTTGCTTCTGGTGCTAATTGTGGTCCTCCTTTGGCCTGAACTTTGCTGATTCTGTGACTGGGAAAGAGAGGGCTGGCATGGCAGGCTAGCTCCTTCCTTCGGCAGAGAAAACAGTGGCACATGGAGAGCAAACTGTGGTAACGTGAAGCGTGCACCAAGTGACAGCTTCTACTGCTTCATAAAAAGACAGGACACTGAAATTGTTGGAGAACCAGAAGTATGTGGCGTTTGTTTGATTATGTAGACATTCTAAATAATATGACATTCAAGATTCAAGAACCCTTTAAATATAACAGTACTCCCCCCACCACCACCACCCACACAGGGTTTGTCTGTGTAGCCTGGATTTGCTTTGTAGGCCAGGCTGGCCTCAACTCACAGAGCTCTGTGTGCCTCTGCTTCCCAAGCATTGGGATTAAAGGCGTGCATCAACACGCCTGGCTTGTATCAGTACCTTAAAGGGTTAGTTTGTTGGTTTGTTTTCAGAAGGGAACACACATTTCAGTGCTTTAGGACGGCTTGTTCTCTGGGATAGAAGGGAAGGCTATGCAGCTACATCTTACCGTTGAAGTTGGATGTAAAGCAGAAAACATCATATCTGCTTTTATCTTTGTCCCAAAACCCGTAGTTCCTCACGCCAGGCACCGTGTTTCGGCCCCCGCAGGGCTCTCGCGGCTTGGTGATAGGGTACTGCACAGACCCGTCGCTGAGCCAGCCAGCGTTGCACCAGTCCAGGCCGCCCCGCCAGGCGTCGTACAGCTGCTCGAAGGAAGCGATCACCGCGTCCTGGTCCAGACAAGCCTGCCGCGCCTCGTGAAAGTTCAGGTTGTAGCGGCCCAGCCGGGGAAAGTAGGGGAACACTACACCTGTCCAGAGGAGACACAGCAAAGTCTTAGTGCTAGAACCCTGAGCACGCCCCCCAACGCGCAGCTGGGGAGAAAAGTGCCATCTCCAGGATGAACGATCGTAACTTGACGTGGCTTCTCACCGCCCCCTTCTCCCTCACACACTTCGTTAAGTATCACACAAGTAGCTATTACTTGGATTGACAACTTTAGTGATTTGCCCCTGCTGCCAAGAGCTCACCTTCTGCTAAAAATATCTCCTTTTTGAAAGAGATGCAGCCATGGGTTACAGTGTGTAAACAATGTCCTGAAAGAATGCCTTCTGCGAACCCCAGATCAGACAACTGCTGAGCTTGTCTGAGAAGGGAAAAGTTGGTGCTAATACTGAGGGGAATTGAGGGATTGAGAGGGAGGTAGTACTTGGGCAGATGATATTTTTAAAAATTCATATTTCTTTTCAGAATCGTTATGGAGTTTGCAATTAATTTCATATAGTCTTTGACTATATAGCCTGACTATATGACATATGTTGAATGCTTCAAATAAGCATGTCCATTTATTTTAAGTGTGATGCTGAAACCATGCAAGTAATTTACTGTCTCCTTGGGATTATTATTTGGAGAAACTTCAACTAGATTTGCATACTTAACAAAAATCTCATTAGTCTCATTTCATGTTAATGAGGTAATTCTGTTCCAGTGAGGCACACCCCATCTAAAGCACAATAACTCTTCTGTTTCAGCTTTTTGTTGTTGTTGTTGTTTTCCTTTTAGTTTTTCAAGACAGAGTTTCTCTGGCTGTCCTGGAACTTAGTTACTTTGTAGAGCAGGCTGGCCTTGAACTCAGAGATCGTCCTGCCTCTGGCTCCCAAGTGCTAGGATCAAAGGCTTGCATTACCATACCCAACCCTTGTTTCAACTTTTAATGTATTCCTTAACTATTGCTCCCTGCCCCTGAAACAGCTAAAACAAGGGCTTTTACTTAAAAAAAAAAATCTCATTATTGTTTATTTAAAGGCCAGGCAAAGAAAGTCTACTGAGCAATAAAGGCACATCCCCTGGCAGCAGAGAGGTACTGCATGGAAGAACCTGAAAATGGGTTTTATTTTAGGATTTTTGTCTTCCTTATTTACATATTATAATATTATTTTGTAATATGATAATATTACAAACTGAGACTGACATTGTGAAAATGTTTTCCATATAAATAGACAAAAAGAATTGCATCCCTAAACTTGTGGTACACAAGATGAGCAAACATTTCTTAACTGAGAGGTTAGTCCTGAGAGCCAAGTATTTCTGAGAACAATCCCTTTGTAAAAGCAAAGAGTATGGATTGACTTTGTTTCAGAGGCAATGGCCTTCTGAAAGCATTTCTTTTGGCCAAATAATTATTGGGGGAAATTGAGCTATCTCACATCCTACACATTTCTTTAGGATTGATTCCCAAGTCAAGTATTCAGAATTTGTCATTTACTGCATATTAAAGAAGAGCTGTGTCAATATGTCCCCCCACAGTTAATAAAAGATAATTCAGAGCAAGAGTTCTTAGAAATAAGATCATAACTACTCATTATCTTAGCACATGGAATGCAGGCATCTTATCCCAATGGCCCAGTGATTATACAGGCTTTAGGTCACATGCTACAAGACTGCAAATCCTATTCAAGGTGATGTTCGGTGTTCTAACAGCCAGTCATGGGTAGTGTTTTCTAAATTATCCTGGATGCTTCTAGGAGAGACTTTGAGGTTTTAAACCAAGCCTCTTCCCTTGTCCCTCTAATAGTCCAGCTGGCGCAGAGCGCTGCAGGAGAGGATCCAAGAAGGCTTTCTGGTCTCATTCTGCTGTCTCAGGTCCTTGGCTGGGAGATCTATCAGCTGCATCAGAGCTAAAGGAAGAAGGAAAGACTCTTGGTTGCCACTGACTCCTGCAGCAGTAAGATGGAGGAAGAGCCGGAGATGGTTCTCAGGATGCTCTACCCAGCTAGGACAGCAGTGTGCCCAGAATAGAAGTGCTACGATGCTCTCTACATTAGAGCAGGTGCTCTCTGTACCCTTTGTCGTGTGTTCTCTTTTCTCAGCAATCCCAGATATATCCCTGAGAAGGAAAATACTCTCTTGAGCAATGGTTCTCTTAGTGGCTAGAACACAAGGGGCAGAAAATCTCCAGAATTTTTACCTGAAGATAGAAACTATTCATGTCAGCTTTTATTTTCCCAATGCTTCATGATAGAAACAGTGGAAAATATAGGACACTTTGATTTGTACAAATTGTAAAGACCTGCAACTATTTCAGATTTCAGTCCACTATCCCACGTTATGGTGCTGCTGTTTTCGAGTAGCAGAAAAGCTTCATTTGTTCTCTATTGACACATGATTGAGTTAGGGCCAAATCCAGTATACCGTATTTATATTTGCACTCCTTTTTATTTGAAAATGATGTCATAAAATCCTTTTATGAAGTAACAAAGCTTTTATAACTTTTGAAAAATGTTTAATATTTTCTTTAAAAATAAACTAATTATCTTTTATATATATATAAAAACTTGAAAATAAAGAAGTATCACATGCAGGAGTCCTACAAGGAGACCAACAAAGCCAAAATATCTGGGCTGAGGGGGCTCTGCAGAGACCAATACATCAACCAAGGACCTTGCATGGAGAGGACATAGACTCCCTGCTCAGATGTAGACCATAGACAACCATATGAGCCATAGACCATATGAGTTCCCTAGTAAGGAGAGAACTCCATTGCCTGCTACTTGATCTCTTCCCCCTGGTGGGATGACCTAGCCAGCTTAGAGAGGAAGAGGATCCAGGCAGTCCTGATGGAACCTGATAGACTAGGGCCAGACAGTAGAAGAGGAGGACTTCCCCTATTAGTGGAGTAGGGGAGAGGGATAACAGAAAAAGGGGGAAAGAGGGTGGAACCAGGAGAAGATGAGGAAGGGGGCTACGACCGGAATACAAACTTCATAAATTGTAAATAATAATAATAATTAAAAGTGAAAATAGTATTACATATGAGGATTAACTAGATGCATAGTCTATACGTCTCACTGAACTTCTATACAGCTAGAACATGTGTTCTGAAGTCACGGAGCTTCATATTGGATTTTATGAGAGACATGAAGCTGAGGAATATCTACATGCCTGACAGAATCCTGTGGGATTCAGGAAGGCCAATGTTCAGTGTTTTCATTTTCAAAAGACACTACTCTGTTCTGAGATGGGTTAAAAGCATAGATCCATTATTTTGTAAAGGAAACCATCCTACTAATGCAGCCAGTTTCATTCTTCAGTGTAGAACACTGGCAAAACGCAAGAAAATAAAACAGTTTGCATTATGTAAAAAATCCTAAACACAAAAAGTTTTCCTGAAGTGATCACTGAGCAGAAGTGATTCGAAGGCAAAGGCACTTCTGCTTCTATATCTGTGTACAAGTGCTGAGTTTTGAACTTTTTAATTGTGTTGCCTATGCAAGAGATAGAAAGTCTCTTCAAATACCTACATTATTTGATATTTGAATTTTAAAGATCCTGAGCCATTGAAAGAATCACCTTTTGCAAGAATATGTAAGTAAACCCAGGTTATGTTTTCTGCTAAATTAACTTTTACAGTCATTTCACAGAATACAGTTACATGCATTATGCTGCAAATGTTCTTTAGCAATTTTAGTGTTGCTTTGAAACAGAGATAACTTTAGAAGCACAATAAAAAGAATTCTCATTTGACTTTTTCTCAGTAACCATATTGGGATTTAATCTTTGAATAGCATAAGGCTATTTGAGAAAGTTATTAATTTAGTTTCATTGCACGTTCCGCCTTGTGGTCAATAGCTTCGACTTTGCACGTAAGTATTGTGTGTACATTTCAACCATGAATCTGAAATCATATACAGATGACAGATCAGAAGGACAAGAACCACTAAGCACAGACTTTGGGTTCTTACACTCTTACTACAGTAACCACTACATGTAACTTCCTATTAAAACAATAGAGTCGTGCCTAATTATCCCTTCAAAGTTTAACATGCTGTACGAATACTTACCTTGCAACTCTAATGCTACCACAGCTGTATCATCTTCTAGTCCCTCAATCACCTCACACTTGTATCGTCCGTAATCCTCCAGGGTGAGATCTGTGATGACCAGGGAGGCGTCATTGTCACTGCCTCCCTTCAGGAACACCCGACCTTGGTAGCCTCCATAAGTCTTCTTGTGATAGCCCATGGAAACAAAGACATCCACTTCCCTGAGGTAATCTGAAGTGAGCTTGGTCCACTTAATGCGGATTTTGTGGATTCCTGAGCCAAACGCTGTAGGGTCTCGATAAAATTTACATGGCAGTGTCACATTGCCACCTCTGTGCGAGAAGACCTTGGCTTGTTCCGCTTCCACGAGTAGACGGGGGCCATTTTCCGCTATAACAACAAGGGGTAGAGGAGAGAAGCAGAAGACAAATTCATGTGCTCTGAAGCATATACTAAGATATCTCCACAAGCCAGGAAGTGTCTGCAAGCCACTATAAAACTGGGAACAGTATTCACAACCATCAATATAAATTATGGGATTCAAACAGTATTAATGACATTGAAATAAATTCTAAGTGTTGTTTGGATTCCATTTTTCTTTATTTAAATAGCAAAAAAGTAGATGCAAAGTTAAGTTAAATAGGCACAGTTCCCTGACCATCAAGATGAATCCCAAATCTTTCAAGGTAAAGTCAGTTCAGATACATTTTCTATTGCAGTTAACTCTGAATACACGTATAAGAAAACTTTAAAGAAACACTTTTCACTTGCCCCTTATCATTATGGTCAAATGCAAGTACTTTTAGATTTATGTCTTCCGTTTACTTGTACATCTGTACCATGCTGTTCTAGAGCACTTCATGTGACATTCATATATTCCATTTTAACAGAGCCTGGGCATCAGGAGGGTAGTTTTAATGCTAGTGATGAACTCTGGTAAGTTTTGAGATACATTCTTCAAATTTTGAAAGCTTAAAGGGTGGTGAAAATTATAGTTATTGTCTAGTACCAAATAACTATTTCAGTCTTTATCCCCTTTAAGTGATGTCCCTTCCTCTCTATTTCTTCTCCCCCCATCCCCTATCCTCACTCCCTTGACTCCTTTACTTTCTTGTTTTACACTTATCACTTCCTCCTCTATTATTCTTGCCCTTTGGTTTCCTGCCTTTACCCTCCAAGGACTTCATAGCTTTCCAAAGAGAAGCACAATAATATAAGTCGCAAAGTCAGCAGCGCTGTCTCTTTAGAAAGCCAGCTGTTATTTTCAGATCTCGGCTATCCAGGGGTTTCCCCTGGTTAGCACTTTATGGTTTTGACCTTGACACATTCTACTGAGGATGTCTGAGATATGAGAGTGAAAAAGTGTAAGAACTCTAGGACAAATATGCTCCCTGTCTACACACAGTTTCCAAAGTATAAAAGCTGCCTTTTCTATAGATTGGCACTCCTCGGAGCCTGAGAACAACTGCTGTTGAACAATCCATGGCCACGAACTTTTTAAGATACATAAGTCAACAGAGCAGTGGTTTTCAACTTTCCTAACGCTGCAACCCTTTTATAGTTTCTATGTAGTGGTGACCCCAACCGTAAAGTTATTTTCATTGCTTCTTCATAACTGTAATTTTTCTACTGTTACGGATATTTTTGGATATAGAGGTTACGGACGTAAATATTTTGGGGTATAGAGGTTTGCCACAGGGCTCACAAGCAGCATGTTGAGAGTAACCATCTGATCGGGGACAGAGCTCAAAACTTATTTAATGACACATACCCATCAGATTCTGATTGAAAATAAAAATATCTAGTGAAATCAGGCACTTTTGATGCTATTGTGATCAGAATTAGATATTCAAAATTTAGCATATCATTGCATTTATGTAAATGAGCTACAACCCACAAAAGCAGAAAAGTATAACAAAGTCATCAATGTTCCTACTTTCAACACATAAAGAAAGCAGAGAATATGACTTCATAGAGAGTCAGTTAAAATGAATCACAAGCACAGCTCATTAAACATTTTTACATATTCTAATCATTATCTTATTATTCAGTACAAGAGAATCTGGAGAAGATGAATCTCCACCTTACATATAATCTCCTCATCTGCTACCCCAATGTCTGTAT
Organism: Meriones unguiculatus; assembly: GCF_030254825.1. Taxonomy (NCBI): domain Eukaryota; kingdom Metazoa; phylum Chordata; class Mammalia; order Rodentia; family Muridae; genus Meriones; species Meriones unguiculatus. The sequence goes on along the minus strand of NC_083350.1, from coordinate 82,334,155 downwards.
CTAAGTTCTATCTGAACATCTCTAGTCACCTTTCCGGGGTGGGGGAGGAAAAGACGATGCTGACTAACCATTCTCACTTGGTGGTTTGAATAAGAAAGGCCTCCGTAGACTCATGTTTTTGAATGCTTGGCCCATAGGGAACAACACTATTAGGAGGTGTGGCCTTGCTAGGAAATGTGTCACTGTGGAGGTGGGCTTTGGTGTCTCATGTGCTCAAACTAAGCCTACTGTGGCAGTCTCCTCTCCTGCCTGTGGATCAAGATGTAGAGCTCTCAGCTCTTTCTGTGGCACCATGTCTGCCTTCACGCTGTCAGGCTTCTTGCCATGACAATAATGGATTAAACCTCTGAAACTCTAAGGCAGCCCCAGTTAAATATTTTTCTTTGTAGGAGTTGCTGTGGTCATAATGTTTCTTTACAGCAATAAAACCCTACTTAAGACACTCATCAGTGACCAAAGGGGACATTGATGCTAGTGGTTGAGGAACACACCTGGACTTCATTCCATGACGGGCTTTGAGGATACATTAAAACTCTACACATTTCTACAAGAGGAGGCGTTCATTTGGTCTAGCTGTGTATCACTTAAGCTCCTTGCCTTGCAGATAGACTAGGGATATGTCATATGAAAAGCCCTGTTTCTATCTGCTGGAGAGACAGGTCAATTATCAAACAAGAAGATATAGAAGAATGCAACATGGCCGGCAGGCCAGGAGCTTTCAAATTTCTGTTAAAGCCATGCTATGCTGGAGTTTCACCATGTCAAGCTCAGGAGAACATCCAGCTCAATCTTATACCAGGCTCTATTTCACAGGCTTTTATCACACGGAGCAATCAGAAAACACATTAAGCATGGGAAGTGAAAAGGTAATGGCAAGAGATCAGAAAAGGAGCTGAGAGAGCTGAAGACTGAACTCACAGTGTTGCCTAGAGTAGAACATTTTGGATCTGATCATGATGTTTTAAATCCTGGCTTAGAGTCCTGATGATACCTGATAGGTTAAGGTCAGATGGAAGGGGAGGAGGACCTACCCTATCACTGGACTGGAGAAGGAGCATAGGAGAAGAAGAGGGTGGGAGAGTGGGATTGGGAGGGGCGGGGAGGGGCTACAGCTGAGATACAAAGTGAATAAACTGTAATTAATTAAAATAAAAAACAATAAAGTAATAACTGCTCAAAAAATCCTGGCTTAGTCTGACATATTAATCTTTCAGTCAAAATTTGTTGATTGACAAGGTGGTCTCACAGCAATACAAATGCAAAATACAACATTAAACCTTGATCATCAAAATCAGTATTTCTTGTCTTGCTTCTTAACAAAATGAAAGAATTAATAACACAAAGCTTCATATGTGTTCTTATTTCGTTCTTATCTTACATGGTAGGTTCACATAAACTCTTAAGTAAACTGCAAACCTTGTTCTTAAATGAGGCTGTTTATTCAAAACACAAAGCTAATTTGGGAAATTAAAGATGCTCAGCGGGGAGTGTTGCTGTTTGGAAGAGCATCTTTTAAGTATGAAATTCCTTGTTTCAATCAGAAATGGTGAGTGATGGTGACTTGAGGGACTTGATGCCCTTCCAAGTGCAGGGCTTGCTCGTGGGGGGTGGGGGAAAACAGCAGGGCACACTGAGAACACCAATTGGGGATGCACTGGACCGCTTGGACCCTGTTATTGCTTTACAGACTGCTGTGAGAGCTAGAGGGTGGACTCAGCTGCACCAAATGGACGAAGTGTGACTTTTGGATTCGCCATACACTTTCTAGATGAATCCTTTAAACAACAGGTCAAAGTGATTGCCAAAAAAAATAAATAAATAATAAATAAATAAATTAGAAACACAGCTTTCAAACTACAGTTCTTAGTTCTCCTAGAAGTGTAATTTTTTGAAATTCATATTCATAGAAACTCAGGTAACAAAAAGAAAAAATGTACCATGAATCAACGCTTGTTACTTTGAAATAAAGTCATACAAGAAAACAAGTCTTGTAATGTAACTTTCTCTCACAGTGTATAGAAAGAAGCAGATTCCAGAATTTTAGATTTCTTAGACTAATTGAAAAAAAGATGTGAAGACTTATTTAAAATAGTCAAATAGGAGAATGAAAAACACATCTCTGCAAGAAACACAACAAAACAAAACTTTTTAACCTTTTTGTGTGTGCGTGGAAGGTATATAAGGTATTTACAGCTGTGAATATATATGTATATTCACATATATACATATGTATTTAAAAATCATGTTCAATGCAGCACCACTGCTTCCTGTCACTGTAGTAGTGTTTTGCCATCACTACTGTCTTTTTTTCAGAACATCTGTATCACATAGACTAGAAAGCTGATTTCTCTCGTATATCCTAAACTCATAGGCAATGATACATTGCAAGCCTCATGACAAGTCATTTAAAAGGCTTTGAACAAAGCTTTAAAAATTCTTCCTGGAAGAGTAGAAAATTGTGTCTAGTACGTTTGCTTGCCTCTTTGTTCTGCATACTCCCATGTTTTAAACACTCTGAACTCTGTGTTAAACTATGCTTATCAATGCTGTGAAGAGTAAATTAAAATTTGAGGAAGCCCTTAATAAATAAGCAACCCAAAACAACAAATCCTTGACTACAGTTCCTCAGGAAAGACACAAGAAGTCGCCACGTGTGACTGTGGTGCATTGCTGTGAATGAAGTGTTACATATTTTACAGAAAGCTTGTTGATCTCCTAATTAAAGCCATATCTCTAAGCAAAATTTTAACAATGGTTCACGTCACTCTCCTTAGTCCCTAAAGGCACTGTTTCCAAGGACTCTCTGGTGTCTGGTTTGTTTTGAATTGTAAGTGAAAGCCCCAATGCTGGAAATGGTGATGACGATAAACCTATTAGTGGTAGTGATTGCTGCCATTTTTCTACCTTCTCTGTCTTCAGATTGCACAAGCTGCAGGAATGCAAGCCGGGCATCCAGTTCACCTCCTCCCTATCGTGGGAGTGTCCTTTCTAACAACCACAGTCTCCGTGCCCAATTCTTTTTCATTAATCTATCTAGCTCTCCAGAACTCTATTTTTATAATCTTGTCAGGCAGCCTGCATTTTTCCTTTGGGACCTGCATTTTCTGATCTGGTATGTTATGGAATAAGCACCGTTTTAGGAAATAAGTATATTGTCTTCCTCTCTTGCCTTCTGGCTAAACTGACTGTGATGTGAGATCATCCAACACTGAAATATAGCGCTGTTTGGGGCAGTTCTGATCACAATTGTGTGCTATGTTATTGTTATTGCCAACTTCACAGTAAAGAGAAAAGAGACATGCCACTACTCTTTTAAATCCAAAGGTGTATTTATGGCAATATTGAAAATATTGTTGCCATCAAAGGTGCCTGTCTGCTTGATCTAGGCACCAAGAAACCCAAAAGAACTCTATGTTGTCACATGAATTACATTTTAAAACTCTCAACTCTGAGATAATCACTGAAATCTGTGTTAATGTGCTGATAAACATTCTGTTTTTGTATTTCCATTTTCTTCAGATTTTTGTATAAGAAAGAAAATCTTATCTCTGGCTTAACTCTGTTTTTGTGGGCTTTTCCTTTCCTGTTAGTTATGTCTTCGTTGTTTAATTTTTTATATTTCACTATTAAAAGCATGAGTTAAGCACATAAGTTAGGCATGCCTCTTAGATAATATTGCCTAATCCCTCCAACCCTAAGTTTCCTCATCAGTACAAGAGAACATGACGATTTCATCCAAGGGTTCTTATGATCATCTACTTAAACTCAACACAGAGACAGCTTTGCTAATGCCTGGCTGACAGTGAGTGCCCAGTTCAAGTCCTTTGTACTAAGAAGCGCTCACTCAGGGTCCATCATGTGTTGGGTGAGCCTAACAGGCTCAGAAAACAGCTCCTAGAAGCAGTTGGTTCTTCAAACCTTACATCCCATCAGTGCCTCGTTGATTCTTCTAAGGCAGTGATTCTTGACAGGGCTGTGTTTGAGCACCATCAACACCCACGAGGCTCTGCCCTTCTCTTCCAGCCCACTAGAAGTTAACAGTTGATAAAATATGAGGTTTCATTTTCTTCCGTGGTGTAGCCTCTTATTTGCTGCCCTTGCTGTACTAAATAAACTCCCACTCTTGCTCAGACAAAATTTTCTAATTAAATGAGTGGGTCACACACACAGAAAGAAGACATTAATGCAGTAGGAGGATTTCCCTGGAAGAAAGGATTCATTGGGAAACAAACCCTCTTTCTTGTCTTTATTTCTATATAATACAATTTCTTTCTGACCCATCCTCAATTTCTTTGTAGGTTTCAGATAATCTTTATTTAAATGTATTCATCACTGTAATCTTCATCTTTATCTTATTCCTATTCAAATCATCATGACATCCTAGAAGTAGGTTTCTTGTAAGACTAAACTTTTCACAGTGATTCATTTCACTCGCTTTCACACAGTTCTAAACATTTGGAACAACACTGAATGGACTAAAGTGTCAGCCATTTTTACCTATTCCTCTACTCGAAAAGTAGTTCCCACCAAAGAGGGGGAGATTACTTAGAGTCTATCTGGCTCCTATGAGAGTGTGGCATTCAGTAGAAAGAAACTGCTGAAAAGTGAATTCCAGCTTCTATAGCTGACTGCCTGGCCTCTGTCAACATTACTGAGACTCACCAGCTATGTACATGTGGTGGATTAACTGGAGAGAGAGGGCTTCACACATGTAGCTGACTGTACATGTAGCTGACTGTACATGTCAGTGCTGATCATAGATTCTGTCATGCCTTCTGCTATTTGTTTCAGAGCAGATATGGTGTTGGTATTGTTATCTTAAGAGGTCTCTGGTTAATAAGCTTCTAAAATTTAAATTTATTTGGATTGTCAGTGGATTAAAAGTGAAATTTAGCATTAAATTCTTATTTATATTGAGTAAAAAATAAAACAGGGTATCTGAAAAATTGAGGAAAACAAAACAAAAAAGATCGAATTGGGACATTTCAACAGTGTTTTGAGTGACACATTTTCAAGATAAATGGGACATCTGTTTTATTCTCATTTTTCTCAGGGATCATTGAAGCAGAGGAAGTGGAAAGATATTAAGAGCCAGAGGCTGTGGATAACTTTTAGAAACCTGTTTTCTGTGCACAGCAAAGTAGTTGCATACAGCATGTGTGACAGCGTGCGCAAGACCCTTGCAGACTTAGGTCATACAAAATCCCAGCATGGAGAGAGGAGGTGGATGTGAAGTCCTACCCCCGCAAAAGTGAAATTGGCAGTTGATAGGTCCTGGGAGAGGGAGAGTCGTTTTTCTTCAGGGTGAGGTCCCTGATGGGTTGGCGATGTTCTAGTGAAGGCCATGCACCCAAGAGTATATGGGCAGCACAAGCTGTATTGAATGGGCCTTAAAAAAAGAGGACACAGATTTCGGTGGGTAGGGAAGGTAAGAGTGTACCTGGCAGGGTGGGAACAAATAAGATCAGAATACATTATATGAAATTCCCAAAGAACGAATAAAAAATAAGAAATAAAGATAGACATACAGATTTTGGTATGTTTACACTGTATTATATGTCTAATATCCACTTATAAGTGAGCATATACCATGTGTGTCTTTATGCTTCTGGGATACCTCACTCAGGATGATCTTTTCCAGTTCCTACCACTTCCCTGCAAATTTTATGATTTCCTTGTTTTTAATTGCTGAGTAGTATTCCATAGTGTAAATGTACCACAATTTCTGCTGCATCCATTCCTCAACTGAGGGACATCTGGGTTGTTTCGAGGTTCTGGCGATTAGAATAAAGCTGTTACTAACATGGTTGAGCAAATGTCCTTGTATACTTGTGCATATTTTGGGTACATGACTAGGAGTGGCATATCTGGATCTTGAGGTAGCACTATTCCTAATTTTATGAGAAAATGCCAGATAGATTTCCAGAGTGGTTGTACAAGTTTACATTCCCATCAGCAATGGAGGAGGGTTCCTCTTTCTCCACATCCTCTCCATCATGTGTTGTCACTTGAGTTTTTCAACTTAGCCATTCTGATGGGTGTCAGGTGAAATCTCAGGGTCGTTTTAATTTGCATTTCCCTGATGACTAAAGATGTTGAGTATTTCTTTAAGCATTTCTCTGGCATTCTATATTCCTCTATTGAGAATTTACTGTGAAGACCCTGGGTAAGATGCTCAGTCCTCATTCAGAAAAGCAAATGGGATGGGCATTGAAAGAGGGAGAAAACAGGGAACAGGATAGGAGCCTACCACAGAAGGCCTCTGAAAGACTCTACCCAGCAAGATATTAAAGCACATGCTGAGACTCATAGCCAAACTTTGGGCGGAGTGCAGGGAATCTTATGAAAGAAGGGGTAGACAGAAAGACCTGGAGGGGACAGGAGCTCCACAGGCAGATCAACAGAACTAAAATATCTAGGCCCAGAGATCTTTTCTAAGACTCATATTCCAACCAAGGACCATTCATGGACATAACCTAGAACCCCTGCACAGATGTAGCCCATGGCAGCTCAATATCCAAGTGGGTTCCCTAGTAAGGGAACAGAGACTGTCTCTGACATGAACTCAGTGGCCTGCTCTTTGATCTCTTCCCCCTAAGGGGGGAGCAGCCTTACCAGGACACAGAGGAAGACAATGCAGACAGTACTGATGAGACCTTATAAGCTAGAGTCTGAGGGAAGGGGAGGATCATGGGAGGAGATGAGGGAGGGATGGTGGGATTGGGAGGGGATGAGGGAGGGGGCTATAGTTGGGATACAAAGTGAATAAATTGTAATAATTTAAAAAATAAAAATAATAGATTAAAAAACAAAGATAAATATACTTTCCAAGTTGATGACTTATCAGGGTTTGTTTCAAATTTTATGGAGAAAATGGAATAATTGTGTATGCTATTTTCCTTAGTATCTGTGATTGCCCACATATTTTGTAATTGTTGAAACTGTTCTATTGTGTGATTAGGGAACAAAACTACAATCTCTGTTTCTATCTAGAAATGCCCATTCTGGGAGGAAGGAGAAGGTCAACCGAATTTATAATTTACAGAAAGGGCACTTACTTGTGTGCACTGATAAGATTAACACTACTACAGAAGGTGAAAGATAAAATAGTAGTACAAAAGCACTCAGAAAATATTTAGGGAAATTTTCATTTTTGTTTTGCGAACAATCATGAATTATTAAGCCTTCGGTGGATCAGGCATTGAGCTTAAGGCTGAAAGACAACAAAAATACATTTCTGTTGGGAGCATGAAAGTCCTTGCCCCCACAATCTCCAGCGATATGAGGAATGTTAAGCATGCAGGATTGTCTTCTCAAATGAAAAGACCTCAAGCCTGTTCTTCTATACAGAGGGCTGGGAATTGGAGATGATTAACAGCCTGGTGATCTGCATTATCTCTTGGGTCAGGCTGTGTCAAATGCTCACAACCAGGACTGTAGATACCTAATAATCTAAATTACCCTTACATTATCTGCATAGTCAGCTGCTCCCCCAAATTCTTATAAACAGGACCAGAGGTGGCTAATAGTCCAAGTGACCTCTCTGCTATCAGTATGACCAACACCACACCAGATCCTTCCTTTGGCCCTTCAACTGATACATGTAACCTATCTCTAGATCCCATCTTCTTAGAAGAAATAGCTTGTGCTTTGAGTTAAACTTCAATGTAATTTTACCTGCTTGTCCTCTGGGAGTTGAATTACACTAGGAAACTTCTTTCCAAATTCTGTTGTTTTTAACTACATTGACAATAAGCTGCCTGGCATCAGACCCTCGATAGAGTTGATAGAGTTTAATTAAGTAAAACTGAATGGAGTTTTCATTTTCATCAATTTGTGGTTTATTTTCCTGACTGCCATGACACCTTCAGAGACCTCAGAACAGGTCAAGCACAAATGCCTTTGTTGATCAAGGGTCAGAAAAATGACGGGAGCAATGTGGTTTAAAGAAGGATAGCCTGTCCGGGAAGGCACACTCTGGTCTAACGGGCAATAGATACAGGTCCTACCTGTATCTACCAAGTCCTCCTAGAAAATACCAGAAGAAAATGAGCCAGCCTTTGGTTTTCCTCCACAGGTTAGAAAAATAATATTCAATATCAAAGTGTATATTTCTAATTCCTTGCAGCTAATTTAGATTTTTAAGAGTTTTTTTTTCTACCTATATATCCAAGCTAGTTTGGAACATGATTTCTTGACACATTCTCTCAAGTTCTGTGATTATGGACATATTCTATCATGTAAATTTAGAAATAAAAATAATGAGAAGATTTTCACATTCGTCAGAGATCAGAATTTAGACTTTTTGGAAGTGAATATATATAATATTCCCTTATTCAACTTTCCGTAGTGGAGCTCTCCAGAGGCATCCTCTTGCCTCTGTGTACATACTCTACCTCTATTGCCTATCTTGTCTATTCCCTAATCAATGGATCTATATATGTAGTTTGTAAATATCACCTGTATTGATAACTCTATAAATTAGGAAATCAAAAAACTTCTGGTCACATATTGTGCTGTCAAAAACTTCTCTTTCTCTTTATTTATACAAACCCATTTCCTAAATTTCTATGAGTCTAGGCCTTGCCTCCATCATCCATTAATTTATTCAATATAAAACATGTGGGCTATGTTTACGATACCTCACTGATTCTCTACATCCATTCAATCAGTAAGTTCTGGTATGTCTACATCCATTAAAATAAAGACTCGTGCTGTCATGATTTCCATCTACAATGCCATAAGACCCTCCATATCCTCCTAGTTATGTTTTGTTGTTGAGATAAAACACTGTGACCAAAAGCAACTTGCGGAGTACTTATTAGGCTTACAGGCTATAGTTCATCCTCTAGGAAAGCCAAGGCAAGAACGAAATGCAGGACGTTGAAGCAGAAGCCATAGCATGTTGTTCCCCGGCTTTGCGGCTTGCTCAGCTTGCTGTCTTTTGTAACCCAGGGCCACTTGTTCAGGATGGCACTGGTCACAGTGTGCTTCACCCTCTCACATAGATTATCAGTTGAAAAAATGCCATGCCAACAAACTGAAGAAAACCCACTGGAGGCAATCCTTCCACAGTGTTTCCTCTGCCCCACGAGTCTAGTTTGTCAAGCTGACAGAAACTCACCACCACCCCCTAACAGGTCCCTCCCATTCACTCATGGACCAATCATTGTAGTGTGTTACCCGCAGGGTCTTTTATAAGAGGCAATCATAAGAGATTACACCTTTGTCTAAGACTGAACCAGTTTTCAATGTCTGAATATAAAATGCAACCCTGAATGACAAAAATTATGGTAGTCTGGTTTCTGTTTACTCGTCCAGTCTCTTTTTAAATCATACCTTCTCCATTTGAAACTTTCAAATGCTTTGTAAAAACACAATGAAGGCTTTCTTCCCCATACTGCTCTCATAGTTTATATGCTTTGGCTGTAATAAAATGATTACTGTTCTATCAGGTTTCATACATGATGCATTGTGGCTCTTTGGTGTTTATTTCCCTCAGGACATCAATGTCCCTTTGGAGTGAAGAGTAGAAAAGGTTGGATGAATTCTTATTTGGCTTACACTTTCAAAGGACAGTCTTTGAACATAAAATGATATACCACTCAGCATGTGGACATGCGGTGATTAGTGACTGATTGTACCAAGTAACCAACATACACAAATAAATCAGGCAAAAGTGGCTACCTTTTGTACTGCTTCCTGGACAATGATGCCTGATGTCACATGTGTCTTTGTGGTCCTGTGTGCAAACACAGTCCAAGAATGGAGTCATGTGAGGAGATATTTAAATCTTGTTAGAAAACTGCGAGGAACCAAGACAAGAACCTTGCAACCTCAGTTTATTCAAAAACATGAGATTGTTTATGAACTGTGCTTTCATGCCCCTCCCAGGTATAGTGGATAGGAGTGATTTTTTTCTTCATGTTATTTATTAAAACTGGTTATTGTTATCTGTTTATATGCCTGTGGGGAAATAAAATGTGTTTTTGCTGCATGCTGTTTGTCTGCCACATGGTGTCTGCCCCTGTGATTAGGCACTTTACTCCTTTTAAGCCTCAGAGTGTACATTGTCTGATGCTCTGAATAAAGTTATCTTTTGCATGGGACTTTAGCTTATTTCATTCATCAGCTCCATTTCTCCTGGTCCCATTGCCTCTAGAGTGGTAAATAGTACTTCACTATGGTCATATAAACTTTTGAAGTAGTTTTTATAATGCCATTTTATTTGTTTTTTTCAATGCTTTTATTTTGAAATAATTTTTATTTCTCCTACTTACTGGTAATCCTTGAGCAACTGTTTTAATTTCTAAGAAGTTGATGGTATTTATGTTCCAAATGACTTCATTAAAATAACAGATTTTCACTGTATTTTAAGTGAAAAGCAGAAACAATGAAAATGTAAATATTTTAATCATGTGATAAAATAGAAAATTAGCATGTTGTAAAGATTTTAGGCAAGTGCTTTAATTGAGTCAGCACTCATTCTTACATACTTTCAAAGGGCTTTACTAGTTAAGGATTTACTTGTTTGTTTGTAGATATGTATTTTCTAATAATTTGATTTTTTTTCATAGTCTGTCAATTTTGGCATCCAGGGAAAAGAAAGTAAAATGCAATGGCTGTCCAATATGAATTTGTTGTCACTTGAAAGGAAGATTTTGTATCTAGAAGAATAAAACTACAAAGTTCTAATTGATAGCTACCAGAATGGCATAAAATAACAGTGTGTGCTATTCATAATTAGCTTAGAAATATTCACATGCAGGGGCTGGAGAGATGGATCAGCTGTGAAGAGCACTGTCTGCTCTTCAAAACCTAAGTCCAATTCCCAGCAACCACACGGTGGCTAACAACCATCTATAGTGAGATCTAGTGCCCTCTTCTGGCCTTCAGGCATACATGCAGGTAGAACACTGTATACATAATAAATAAATAAATCTTTTTTTAAAAAGAGAAATATTCCCAAGCTATATTTTTCTTTTTAAATTTAATTTAATTTTTTATTAATTATAGTTTATTCACTTTGTATCCCAGCTGTAGTCCCCCCCTTCATTTCCTCCGAATCACACCCTCCCTCCTTGTTCTGCTATACCCTTCCTCCAGTCCAATGATAGTGGAGGTTGTCTTCCCCTTCCATCTGACCATAGTCTATCAGGTCTCATCAGGAGTGGCTGCCTTGTCTTCTTCTGGTAAGGCTGCTCCCCCTCAGGTAGGGGTGATCAAAGAGCAGGCCAAACAGTTTATGTCAGGGGCATTCCCTGTTCCCATTATTAGGGAGCCCACTTGGAAACTGAGCTGCCATGAGCTACATCTGTGCAGGGGTTCTAGGTTATCTCCATGCATGGTCCTTGGTTGGACTGTCAGTCTAAGAAAAGATCCTGGTGCCCAGAATTTTTGGTTCTGTTGCTCTCCTTGTGGAGCTCCTGTCCCCTCTAGGTCTTTCTATCTCCCTCTTCTTTCATTGGATTCCCTGCACTCTGCCCAAAGTTTGGCTATGATTCTCAGCATATGTTTTGATAACCTGCTAGGTAGAGACTTTCAGAGGCCCTCTGTGGTAGGCTTCTGTCCTCTTCCCTGTTTTGTCCCTCTTCCGATGTTTGTCCTGTTTGTCTTTCTGAATGTCGATTGAGCATCTTATCCAGGTTCTCCTCTTGACTAGCTTCTTTAGGTGTACAGATTTTAGTATGTTTATCCTATATGTCCAATATCCACTTATGAGTGAATGTATACCATGTGTGTCTTTCTGTTTCTAGGATATCTCACTCAGGATGATCTTTTCTACTTCCCACCATTTGCCTGCAAATTTCATGATTTCCTTGTTCTTAATTGCCGAGTAGTATTCCATTGTGTAAATGTACCACAGTTTCTGTATTCATTCCTCAGTTGAGGGACATCTGGTTGTTTCCAGCTTCTGGCTATTAAAAATAAAGCTGTTATGAACATGGTTGAGCAAATACCCTTTTTGTATACTTGAGCATCTTTTTGAAATATGCCTAGGAGTGCTATAGCTTAATCACAAGCTATATTTTATGGGCTAAAATTGCCAAGTATTAAAAACTCCAGTTAATTTGGATAAACGTTCTAAATAAGACCCTTTTGTGACTACTTCCTTTTCTCTCTGCACTCACTTTTATTTGGTCCTTATTTTCTTCTCTTGAATCACCTCTGTTGCCCTAATGTAGTGTTGACGAGTGTGCTGAGATGATTTGTCCTTTGACAGTATAACTGATGTCAGAGTTTCGCGAACACCCAAATGAACAGATTCTTAAAAGCCTGTACAGAAGTAAATATATTAGATATGAACCAGAAATTATAAATACTGGCAAAGTAAAGTGTGTAATGCATATATATTCATGTGTAGTCAGCAGCTTTCTGTGCCTATGTGTGTTAGTGTATATGTGTTAAATTTATGTGTACAATGGTATATATGTGAATGAATGCTTGTGTGTATACATTTGGAGGACAGAGGTTCATCTTCCTTATTAGTATTATTATTTTTTGTTTTCTATGTTTTTGAGTCTAGCTTTCTCACGGAATCTGGAGCCCACTGGCTAGGCTGGGCTGTCTAGTCAATGAGCTCCAGAAATCCATCTGTCTCCGATTCCCTTCTCCGCACAGTGCTGGGGCTACAGAATGCTGCAATCTCTGGCTCTTTATGTGGGTACTGGGGATTCAGAATCGGGTCCTCAGGCTTGTCCAGTGTGCACTGCACCAAATGAGGTCTATGCTCTATGCTCAGGATTTTATTTCCTGCCTGTCTTTCTTCTACTCCTATCTCATTCCTTCTCTCCTTTCCTTTCTTTCTCTTCATTCCTTCTTCTTTCCTTCCCCTTTCTTTTGCTAGATTAAACATTCCTATGTCTGTATTTCTATAAAATCTACAACAAAGCTGTAAAGGTGTCACCAGAAATTCAAGTAGGTGAGTCTGATGTGAGAGGCTCAAGGAGAAATCAGTAAAATGTCAAGCATCTGTACCAAGGTATCTAAGGAGAACTGAAGGACACATAGCTTTACTTCAGCCATTGAGTTTTGCTTGGGGAATTTTGAATATAAAATAGAACATTAATGATGGATTAAGGACGTAAAATATATTTCCATAATAATGAAAATTCTAAATTTTTTTTCCTACCTTTGTGAAACCAAACTGCTTATCAGAACAATTTGGTACTTTGAGGTTCAGACAGCCAATTTAATCCTTGGGGTACAAATGGCTATACTATTTTATGAGGATTTCAATTTCTTTAATTTTTCTGGGTTATTACAAATGAAGTTTAAATATGAAAAAGTAAACTAGTACTTCTGCTGTTTTGTTTCCTTACTGTTCTGAGGTTTATAGTTGTATTGTAAGAGATAATTGAAACTAAAGCATGACAATTGGACATGGATTCTCAGAGCTCTGTACTTTGAAACTTCAATGTGAATGGTAATGCTGTAAGAAAAATGGAGAAGGGGGACTAGTCGGGATAGTTATTTGAGCAACTTTAGAATAATCAGTTCTGATCTATGAGGAGAATTTCACAATGCTATGACCTAAGCCACAATTTCCATGTTAATTTCTATCAGAAAATATAGGTTTGGTAGTAGCATCACTTGAAAGCTTTAAGTAATTCTTCCAGGGCAACCTACACTTTCTAAGAATATGAATTTACAATTGAAATAAAGTGGACTATCAAGGCATTTGGAAACAATCCAACAGTGTATGAAATCATTTGAATAACTCGGGTACTTTGGGTTACAGTCCCTTTTAACTAAATTTCAACAAACACATGGGATTTTGAGCGCTGGCCTATATGGATTTTTCTTCTTCAAATAACCTTACTCTAACATGAATAAGTCAGTAAATAGTATATTTTTAAAGTAATACTTTCATTCATTAGGTTTCACATAGACTAATTGGATCACATGATTAATGCTATAACTTGAGTAGATCTTGTAAGTTGAGAGCATGGTTATGTAAATAATATTTTATATTAGATTAAAGTTGCTATTACTAATGATTCAGTATTCCTAGGTGTGCTCAATTGAATTCTGTGACTAGAAGTTAAAAGGATGCTATTCTTCATCAGTAACCACAGCGTGTAAACACATTACAGCCTTTGGGAAGGCACTTTGATTCTAATACATATATTAAGAAAACAGCTGAGTTAGCAGCTTGCAGAGGAGAATTTACGGTTATATAATTTCTTTTCATGCTTCAACAATGAAAAAATAAAGCTGCCTGGAATCAAACAAAACTGAAAAGGATGTGCTAAAATACTCAGAGACAGATTAATTAGAAATCCTACTCCTGACTGCCAAAACATTTACAGGATAGTATTTCTACCAGATTTGCACTGTTAAATGACCTTCACAAGTCTTGCTTTTTTTTTTTATTAGTGAATATAGTTTTCTGAGACTACACTTTTGACCTTGAAATTATAACTTGCTCTTTTATGTCTTTTAGCAAACTTAAAATGTTTCTGGTCCTCAAATTGAACTTATCTAAAATTACTAACATTATACATTTAAACTGTTACATTCTGAAATTCTTAGTTTAATTACTTAGCATCCAAGGGCAGGTGCAAGACTCCTGCCTCTCTCCTTATTGCATAAGTCTCCAGTTCTCTCATTGCAGGACATCCCTCTACAGAAGCTTAAACTGACGAAAGAGCTGCATTATACTGCAGCCACTAGCTTTGCTACAGCTCTCTGAGGATCAGCTGAGCTCAACAGAAATATGCAGGGCTAGTATATTGGTCCATGGTAACGAAAGCCTCACACAGAAACTGTAAGAGGAAAAGCTCCTATTTCCCAGCCATAGCTGGTTTGACATTTTCCTTACTTGCATTGCTTCTCTCAATCATTAAGCAACTACTGTGACACAATGACCTTACACGCTAAGTTTGGCTGCTCTGTAGCTCTCCCGTTCATCTTGCGTTTAAATGAACTTCATGCACTCCATGCTACTTAAAGATACCAACCACAGTGAACAGCTTGAAGTTAACTGCATCAGCTCACTGCAGTTGGCCGTTCTTAAGCTGCCCAACTTCACTTGTTCCAAAGTTCTAACGGCCCCTCATGCATTAGCTTCCATGCACCACAAGCATGCTTACTAATTAGCAGAAAGGGGAGGAAAAGTTTATGCAGCAGAACAGACATTCACAAGCATCAAACATCTCAACTGTAAGTAACTGAACATTTGTCTGATGTTCGTTTGAGAATTTGTGCTTTCTTACCTTGGATGTGAATGACTCTGTCTTGATCCGGAGTGTAGCTGTCTGAAAGGTGGTCAGCCCAACAGACTGAAATCAGCACCAGGAAAAGTAGACGCTTCATCCTCGGAGCCCTGACTCTTCTTCACTGTGAGGATCACATACAGAGAGGCTTGAGAATCTCGGAACCCTTTGGAGCATTGCACTGCACAAATCATTACCGCCTTATCATCATGGAATGGGTCTCTAAGAATGTTTAACCCCATCAGTTCAGAAAGTTACCGTGCCAGCCTCTGAGAGCTGACGGCCGAGCTTTGAAATATTTCAGTACTTCTGAGGCAGTCAGAGACCAAACAGTGTTTAACTCTGTCTTTGCAGAATTGTAAATCCAGAAATTTAAGACACTGTGTGCTTTTTGGCATGAATACTTACAGAGAGTTAGACAGAGCTTTAGTAAGCAGCAAATACTCTCTTAAAACATTAACCCACCAAGTTGGGAGTATAAGTTAACAAAAGAGCAATTTGACACATTTATTTATGGTTATTTATCTAGCCAGCCTAATTAGGAACTGAATCTTAGACCGGAGCAAATAAAGAATATTTGCATGAGCCGTGGCATCATCATTCATTGCACATGTGGCTTCCTAAGCAGGTTAGATTTGGTTGTTCTAAATAGAAAAGAGGACAAAAAAAAATTAATCAGAAGCAGCCGATTTGCTATAGATTGACTTACCATCATAACCACTGCTGGGTTCTGTGGTGAAGAGTTGGGAATGTGAACAAGCTAGATTAGAACTATGTATGGTACAGCATTGCAGTCATACTGATGGATTTTTTCATTCATCCCAAGCTAAAGTGCTGACGCACCAACCTAGAGTGTTAGTAGGGTCTCTGCAGTCAGGCAGCCCTGCAGGGGAATGTTCCTGCCGGGCTCACAGGGCAATTAGGCAAATGAAGAGCTGAAATAAATAGAAGGGAGGCTTAGCTCTGATCCTAAGGAAAGAGGCAGTCACCCTTTGCCTGTCCTTCAGCCCTGACAGACTTGATAAGAGAGGACAGGACCCCGCACCCCCTAAAACTTTGTTATTGGAAGGACCGAAAAGTAATTTCAAGCAATACAAACCTTTCATCCTTGGCAGGATTTACAGGGAAGAATTTCAGTATAGTTTCTGTTCCAATGTAAAAGCTGAGGCAAACACCAAGATTCTCTTTTGCTACCACACACAGAGCAGTTTTAACAATACTGGGTATTTTAAAAACTGAAATTGCAGAGTTCTTCTTCTCACACTAATTTGTTTTTTGTTTTTTGTTTGTTTTTCCAGGAAAGCCTGGATCGCTAGCATAATTATGTTAATGAGTTTGCTGCCTGTTCCGGGAGGCCCTTAAGGGTGAGGTGCGCTCTAGCTCTACCATGGCTTTGCAGGACTTCCCCAGGCCTCGGGGACCGAACATGCACTTCTCTGCAGTTCTGCCTCAGAATGCTTGCTGTTGCCTCAACCTTTCATGTTGGCTGGCATTTCTTCTCTTTATTACATCACAGGAAGAAGTTGGATGTACGGCTCATTTGTTTTCTGAACCAAGTGTGGTTTCTTCAAAATTCTACCTAATTTACTAATCTCATTTTCAGAACTTTGTTTCCCTAAGGGTTTTGTAAAATGTGTTTTTGTACCAATGACTTTGTCTATAAGGCTATAGCTAACAAGTATTGCCTATTGTCAACCCAAATGTGATGAAGGTGAACAATTAGGAGAGAGGTGACTTTGTCTATAATTCTTAATATTATTGAGATAGCTATACAAATATGAAACACCAGTCCAGCACTAGTCAGGGCATGCTGTGCTATCTGCTTGCCCTAGGTGTCATGAAAGAGAAAATTATGCATTGTAAAAAAAAAAAATTAAATAAAAATGCAATTTCAACAACAAAAAGAAAACCCGTTCTAGAAAAAGGGTAAAATGAGTAAAGGTAGAGATTTGCTAGATTAATTTTCATATCACTGTGATATAGCTTAATTCATGGGGAGCTATAAATATGCACATGTCTAAATGTATGTGAATTTACTAATTCAATTTTTTAGTTGCCTTGAATAATTTTTACCTTAAATCATAATATATGTAAGATCTAGATAGACATAAAAGTTGTTAGATAGTTAGCTGGACAGGTAGATAAACACTAGCTAGCTAGCAGCTAGATATAGATAGATAATAGATAGACAGATGATAGAAAGATAGAAAGACATGGATGGATATAGCTCTTTTAATTCCATAGCATAGTATTCAAACATATCACTAAAGGTGCATTTTATTGAGTTAAGAAGATGCCTCATAGCCTAGTTCCGAAATGCAAATATGGTGAGAATGTGACAATGATGATAACGATGATAAATAATTGCAATTTCTTTTAATTACTTTTCTCTTCTTTGCCATGTCCTATGTCGTGTGTATTGCCAATTGTGGCCAATGGTAAGAAACAAATATTTTCATTTTCCTGCTGTAGTCAGTCCTTGTGCTCAGCGTTACACATCTGTTGTTTTACCTTTAGGCAAAAACAGTTCTACTTTTTTAGTTGTGCTTACTTACTTTTTTGTTATGGAGACCTATTTGCTATTTTTCTTATCTCTTAATGTATGCATATTGCTTTGAAACAACTATAAAATTAGTACTTTGAGGTCTGTCATATGTGAATATAATGTTCCATGGTTATATAATGGACAGACTGCTGGTGTGTTTCCTATCACCAATGTCCCTGACTCATTTATGATACAGAGGTGATGACATGTATCTGCTTGGTGGCTCATATTTAGGCACACACAAATATATACATCATCTTTGAAGACTCTAAGGAAATGACTCATGTGTGGTGAGTCCTGATTAATACAGTGGCATATACGAATGAATACTCTGGAGTATTCACACTCGTGTTAGTGCACTTCAGACAGGTACAGGGAAGTTATCAGAACAACAACCATTTTAATGATCAGAAAATCAGAAAAGAAAAATTTAGGGACACAGTTGCCAGGAGTTGGAGCAAACTGCAAGCCGAGCAGGCTCTGAATCCCAGGCTGAGCCCCTTGATCACATTGCTAAACCATGGATCTACGTGCTGGTCCCCAACAGATGAGGTCGACATTGGTGGTCGTGGGAGTGAATGAATGAATCTGACTCTTACTTCTAATGATATCTTTTTGGAATATCCGTGTATGTCAAGTGAAATCTTCCAGTTTTTAGTGACAGTAGAATTCAGGAAATTAGGGATACTTTTATGTAACCAGCTGTTATTAACATTTACACTTTGTCAGAAATTCGCACATTGACAGTCTTTTTAAAAAAGCATGTTTGTTTTTATTTTGTGTGTCTCTGTATTGGTATGTGTAATGAACACATATGCATTGTGCTGTGCTGTGTGTGCTGTGTGTGCGAATGCTTACGTATGAGAGTATATGGAGGAAAAAGGAAATAATGGAACAAAAAGAATTAAATAGGGTTGAGGATGGGAAGGTGGAATAAAGAAAGGAATATATGAAGGATAATTAACACTGAAGGCTTTTAAAAACAGTTGTATGAAATCCTAGTAATGTAGAAACACTCATGTGTGGGGTGTATAACACTATATAGGTAGAAGCATGCCTTTGTATTCATGGAGCTATGTTATTCCTTGGGGTAATATCCCAAGCTGACATTGCATGCTAGCAATTAAAAATCCCAGTGTCAGAAATAGTGATTTTTTTGAGTTGCTGGCTAATGGGTCCCCTATATTACCAAACATTATTGGGTACTATGAATGCTCTTGGATACCCTCCATACTTGATGGTAAGACCCTGTTGCTGAAGCTACCACATAACTGATTATTAGAACAAGAGGAATTAAGAAATAAAGCTGGAGCTCGGGTCCCCTCCAGGTCTTTCTATCTCCCCCTTCTTCCATAAGGTTCCCTGTACTCTGTCCAACATTTGTCTATGAGTGTCAGCCTCTGTTTTGATACACTGCAGGGTAGAGCCTTTCAGAGGCCCCCGTGAAAGGCTCCTGTCGTGTTCCTTGTTTTCTTCCTCTTCTGGTGTTCATCCTCTTTGCCCTTCTGAGTGAGACTTCAGCCTCTTCCCTAGGGTCCTCCTTGTTTAGCGTCTTTAGAACTGTAGAATTTAGTATGCTTATTTTATATGATACGGCTAATATCCACTTGTAAGTGATTATGTACTTATGTGTCTTCTGCTTCTGGGTTACCTCACTCAGGGTGATCTTTCTAGTTAACACCATTTGCCTGAAAATTTCACCATCTCCTTGTTTTTAATTGCTGTGTAGTATTCCATTGTGTAAGTGGTTGTACAAGGTTACATTCCCACCAGCAATGGAGGAGGCTGCCCCATTCTCCACAACCTCTCCAGCATTTGTCATCCCTTGGGTTTTTGATCTTAGCCATTCTGATGGGTGTGAGGTAGACTCTCAGGGTTGTTTTGATTTGCATTTCTCTGATGACTAAGGATGTTGAACATTTCTTTAAGTGTTTTTCTGCCATTCAATATTCCTCTGTTGAGAATTCTCTGAAAAACCTGGGCCCAGGGTGGCCTGCAGAGACTGATACTCCAACCAAGATCATGCATGGAGAAGAACTAGAATCCCTGCTCAGAGGAAGCCCGTAGACTGCTCAGTTTCCAAGTGGATTCTTTAGTAAAGGGGGCAGGGGCTTTCCCTGACATGAACTCTGTGGCCAGCTCTTTGATCACCTCCCCCTGTGGGGAGCAGCCTTACCAGGCCACAGAGGAAGATGATGCAGACAGCCTTGATGAAATCTGATAGGTTAGGGTCAGATAGAAGGCAGAAGGTCCTCCTCTATCAGTGGACTGGGGAAGGGGCTGGGAGGGTATGAGGGAAGAGGGCTACAGAGGGATACAAAGTGAATCAATAGAAAGAAAGAAAGAAAGAAAGAAAGAAAGAAAGAAAGAAAGAACAAGAAATTATGCTGGTAATGACCTAGAAGTTTCATTCCCACTGGTGGAAGGCACTGTGCATGCTATTGGGGCAGAAAAGTAATCATCAATATCACGTAGCTCTGACACCGGTGAGGTACAACAATGGTTGACCGGGTACGGTAGGTGCAGCTACTGCAATAGTGGCATGAATGCTACGGGAGTAACCAAACACTTTCTGATTGCATCTAAGACCTCCTCCACGAGTTGGAACTCAGGCTCTAGGGGAGAACATAGTAATTATTCTGGGAGAGAAGTCAGTTTAATGATGTGACTTCTGGTACACTGGTCCCCACGCCAGGCCCCACTCCTGAGTACAAAGTAGACTTGACTGGTTTTTTTAAAAGAAGAAAACTCAAAGTTGAGTGAGTAGGAAGGTAATGGTAGTAGGTAATGGATCAGGAAGGAGTTGGGGGAGGTAATAAACATGATCAAAACACACTGCCTGAAATTCTCAAACACTTAGTAAAAACAGATGAGGAAAGGTGGACAGGACTGGGAGGGAGTGAGGGAGGGGCGACAGCTGGAATACAAAGTGAACAAACTGTAATTAAAATAAAAAATAAAAATATAAAAATAAATATATATTTTAAATATAAATATTTTAAAATATAAATATAAAATATATAATAAAAAAATAAAAATTAAGAAAAACATATGGTCCATCAGATGGCTCATTTGTTAAATATACTTCCTCTTAAGCTTCATTCCCAGGAAAGGTCCCCAAAAGTCTATGGGGTAACCCTGGCTGAAGGAGCCACCTCCTGTAGCCAATTGGGACTTCCAGTGCAGGGAAAGTGTCAACAACCTGCCCATAAACCTTGGACCCAAGTTTTGTCCTGCCTGCAGGAGGTGTTGGGATGAAGACGGAAGGGATAGTGAGAGAATGGTAAACCGGTTCCACATGGGAGGTGAGATAACTGCCACATGCAAGCTGTCCTCTGATTTCCACTTCACACGCGTATCCTCAGGGACCCTCCATAAATATGTGAATAAACATGATAAGAACAGAAAACAGACGGGAATCATGTAACTTCACAGTTTTCTTTTGGTGATAAGTAAGCACCATTGGGAAGCAGGATATCGTTTTGAAAGTGCAATTGTTTATTTTTTTAAATAAATTTCCTACTGCTGCTCTGTTCTGTTCTGCTCTGCTCTGTGCTGTTTTATTCTGCTCCATTCTATTCTATTCCCCCTTCCTTCCTTCCTTCCTTCCTTCCTTCCTTCCTTCCTTCCTTCCTTCCTTCCCTTCCTCCTTCCCTCCCTCCCTCCCTCTCTCCCTCCCTCTCTCCCTTCCTTCCTTCCTTCCTTTTTTTCTTTTTGAGACAGGGTTTCTCTGTGCAGTTCTGGCTTTCCTGAAACTTGCTCTATGACCAGGCTGGCCTCTAACCCAGAGAACTACCTCCCTCTGCCTCCCGCATGCTGGGATTGAAGACAAGAGCTACCACCACTCAGCCCAAAGTAAAATTCTAATAGTCTGAAATAAAAATATAAAAATAATACCAACAGTCTGATCCTAAAGTGGTCAGTTGCACAATGTAGAGCTGCTTGCAACACAGATAAATTTTCAAGAAAGAAGCCATGATTAGGGAAAGAACATAAAAGCTAAGACAAACAAGCCAAACCAAGCCCATGTACATTGCTCAATTATATGATGATAATACTCCCTAAGAGAAACATGGAAGGGTCAGCATTCTGCTCAGGGGGGTCTTAGACCTATCACACAGCACAGCCTTGTAGAAGCACAGGTGACAGAGTGACTCTCCACTAGTCTGTCCTGCCCCAGCCACAGCCCTTCCTCCTCACTGCCTTTCTCTCTAATTTGGCTATGGAAATGTATTGCTTTATTGTCCTTGGTGTGATTTGTCCATTTGGTTGACAGGAAGAGGTGAAATCCTAGAAATGAGGAGTATGAACTCCTGCCATCCTTCCAAATAAACATTTACTTTTTTACTAGGTGTTGTGTCAGAGGTTCATGGGCATAAAACAAGAATGAAGACAATTTCTCCCTGGTTAGAAAATATTCCAGAAAAATAGCTACAGAGACTAAGGAATTTTTTTTTTAATCAGATAGACAGCCTACTTGAAATCTGGTCAATTTTCATGAATAAATAACTATAACAAAATTGTCAAATGAAAGCGATTTACATCTCAGGAGCAGCTGTGTCTTCCTCTAAGCCTGCTATCTGATTGAGCTGAGATGTCAAATTGTTCTGGAGCCCGGAGCACCCAGGGCCTTGTGCAAAGCACAGGCTCTTGGTGCCTTGAAAGTGCAGTGAGTCATAAACTTTGGGGAGGGTTTGTATCTTTCCCCTCCACACCCCTGCAGTTCTGATGCTTACCTCTGAGGAGGGCCTAAGCCTGGAGGGCTTAAGCCTTCAAGGTAGTGGGCTCTTACCTAGCTTGTGTGGTTGAACTTGTGAGAGTCCCCAGTCTTTGGCAATAATGGTGTGACCTCATTTGTGTTTTTTTTTTCTCTAGTTTCATCATTCTTTTTATTTCTATATTGTATTGCTTTTGAAATTAAATATATTCCTTTAGAACACAAGAAAGTATATTTATACTTACTGATTTGCCTTCTGTAAAATAAAAGTTAGATAAATAATTTTCTTATTTCTTAAAACAAACTCAATGCTTACTACATTTGTTAAAAAGTGAGTAAAAGCTTTATTCATTTAAAAAGATTCTCATCTAATCATAGTTAACAAAGATAAAAATAAAATTGACATCAAAGCACTACTTGCCTTAATTTAGTTTGTATAAATTGAGACAGCTGCTATTTTGTGGAAATACAGTTCTCTTAAAGGTTCAGCACATCACATAATACTGTTCCTTCATAATATCTCACTGGGAAATTTGATCCCTCTGATACATAGCTGTATTTATAGTTTTTCCTACCAAGACAAACAGGGGGAAGGAACGGGCTAGAAAACATGGAGGAAAGTGCCTGGCATATTAATAGAGTGAAAAGGAAGAAGCCACTCAACATGAAAGGAAGAGGTGTGTGGGGAGAAAATGACTAACAAATGGTGACTGTTAGGTACATTGTTTCTAAGCTTGAGGAAATAAAATTCTGAAACTAAATGCATATCACATTACATTTTCATATCCAAAAACGAATGTCGATGTATGTCATTTCCAAGAGAAAACTCAGTTCCTTCCATGGTTTAGAATGACGTTTCCCTTATCGAAACTGGCAGCTATGCACCTCAAGGAAGGATGCAGTGGCAGAAAGGGAAAGGAGGAATTAGGAGCAGATTCTTCTCCTCCCTCCCTAACAAGGCAAACCTCATTTTTATTGTCATTAGTAAGCCAACAGGCTGATCTTAAGCTTCTAGTAATCAAGGCTGAGCTTGAACTTCTGCTCCTCTGGCCTCCAGCTCCCTGCTGGGATTAGATTACAGGCATGCACCTCAGTTTTATATAGTTTCAGAGATCAGAACCAACTGAGCTAAATCCCAGTTCTTCCTAATTTTTACTTAGTTTATTTTAGGTGAACTACCATATTTGTGAATTACACTTTTTTGAGATTATACTATAACATTATTTACTTCCCTTTTCTCTCTCCAAACCCTTCTGTAACCCCTACCCACTCTTTTCAACTTCCTGGCCTGGCCTTTTTTCACTAAATACTATTGCATGTATCTATGTGTATGTTTATACATGTATAGTCCCAGACATAATATGTGCAGTCCAAATGATGCCTCTTACATACATGTTTTCCATGCTGACCATTTGGAGCCGCACAACCAGTTGGTGTGCTGTTTCCTGGGTAGATCCTCTTACCAGCTTTCCTCAGTTTCCTCAGCTCTTTGTGTATGTCCTGCGTACCTCTCCCTGTCCATGCTGGCATGTCCGCTGATATCATCATTGCTCAGTTTACATTTGATCAGTCATCTTGGGGTGATTTCATGGGGTGTCTTCTGTTAAATTTACTATTTAATGGGATTTTCTTTTTTAATTTTTATTTTATTTTTATTAATTACTGTTTATTCACTTTGTATCCCAGCTGTAGACACCTCCCCGACCCCTCCCAATCCCACGTTCCCTCCTTCTTCTCCTCCCACGGCCCTCACCCAGTCCAATGATAGGGGAGGTCCTCCTCCCCTTCCATCTGACTCTAGTCTATCAGGACTTGTCGGGAGCCTTGACTCCAGCGGCCTGCTTTGATATTTAAATCTCGGCTGAGAGATGGCTTTTAGGAGGCCTTTACTAATGGCAAAGGAGAACTTGCAAGTCTATCTCCTTTTGTTTGTGACAGCAGGTGGGAGAGCTTGGTGAGGGTCACACCTCTTCCTCAGGCTCCTTGTGCAAATTAATCCATTGTTCTGAGATGTTTTACTGGCTAAAGGTAACTGCTGACAATAAAAGAGGTCAGAGGGCTGGAGGCAGAGGAGGAGGCAGAGACTTGAGACTTGCTGCTTGCTGCAGCCTGCCTTTTGCTGTGGCTGTCGAGTCTGGACCTTTAAAAAGTTTCCTGTGTGCTGTGTGTTTATTTTATTAATATTAATCCTCACTCCCGACTCAAGAACCATTGGACTCTGCCTGGCTGGCTACAGCAAGGACTGGCTTCTTTGTTTTCTTCTGTGGAATGGTAAGGCTGCTCTCCCCTCAGGGGAAGGTAATCAAAGAGCTGGCCACTGAGTTCAATGTGAGAGACAGTCCCTGTTCCTCTTACTAGGCAACCCTCTTGGACAGAGCTGCCATTGGCTACTTCTATGCATGAGTTCTAGGTTATCTCCACATATGATCCTTGGTTGGAGTATCAGTCTCAGAAAAGACCCCTATGTCCAGATGTTTTTGTTCTGTTGCTATCCTTGTGGAGCTTCTCTTCCTTCCAGGTCTTTCTATCTTCCCCTTCTTTCATAAAACTCCCTGCACTCTGCCTGAAGTTTGGTATGAATCTCAGCATGTTTTGATACCCTGCTGGGTAGTCTTTCAGAGGCCCTCTGTGATAGACTCAGACAATTAGGAAGAGTGCTACCTCAAGATCCAACTATACCACTCCTAGGCATATATCCAAAAGATGTTCAAGTATACAAGACATTTGCTCAACCATGTTCATAGCGGCTTTATTTGTAATAGCCAGAAGCTGGAAACAACCCAGATATCCCTCAGTTGAGGAATGGATACAGAAATTGTGGTACATCTACACAATGGAATACTATTCTGCAATTAAAAACAAAGACATCATGAAATTTGCAGGCAAATGTGGGATCTAGAAAAGAACATCCTGAGTGAGATAACCCAGAAGTAGAAAGACACACAGGGTATAGACTCACTCATAAGTGGATATTAGACATATAATATAGGATAATCTTACTAAAACCTGTACAACTAAGGAAGCTAATCAAGAAGGAGGACCCTGGTAAGATGCTCAATGTTCATTCAGAAATGCAAATGCAATGGACATCGGAAGAGGGAGAAAACAGGGAACAGGACAGGTTAAATTTTTATTTTTTTAATATCAGTTACAGTTTATTAACTCTGTATCCCAGCTGTGGCCCGCTCCCTCATTCCCTCCCAATCCTACCCTCCCTCATCTCCTCCCTGCTGCTTTCCAAGTCCACTGATGGGGAGGTCCTGAACTTGTACAACCACTTTGGGATTTTCAATTCCCGCCATTTTTGCTGAAGAAGAGGTAAGCATGCCTAAAGCGGTTAAATAGAAATTGTTCAGTTTTGTGACTTCATTCTACATGTTTCCACCATTTGTGGTTTCTTCTCTGGATTACAGTTTCAGAAATCTCAGTTAATTATTGCAGTCAAATACAAGCACTAGAACCAGGAGCCTTGTAACTTAAAAGCCTGCATTTTTAGAGCACTGAATAATTTTTTTGTTTCCTTTTCTATGTTTTGAAATCAGTTACTTTGATATTTTTCTCATAAAATGTTCACATTTCTGTCAATTTTCGTGTGTTTTCTATAGTTGTGTTTATCTATTTATCACTGTAACTTTTACTCATCCTTTCTGATTTCATGTCTTTTCTTCCTTCTGTGTTATTATATTAGTTGAACTTTTCATAAGTTATCAGGATCACAAGATTATTGACTATCCAAATCAGGCAAGAGAGCTCACAGAACTTTCTGTAACTATGGCCTGTAAACTGAGGCTGTCCTAGGGGGATAGGAAGATGTAATATGAGTGGAATAAAGAAAAGGCACAACTTATTTTCACTCGTTGGCCAGTCATGTTCTAGTTGTATGACACAGGAAGAGGGAAGAGCCATGCAACAGTTGTCATCATGTTTTTATTGTTCAGTTGAAACAGCATCAAAATCATACATTAGTAATTTTACTATTATTATTATTTATTTTTAGCAGGGATGGCAGAAATGGAAAGGACAAAATTATAGATTATTCCCTTCTCTTCCCCCATTCTGTTACCATGACTCTTCTCCTTTTCCTCCTCCTTTCTTCCTCCTCCTCCTCCTTGTTCTTTACTGAAGTTTGTGTTCTAAATTCTTCTTTCTTACACTGCATTTTAGGACTGCTTATCTAAGCAAAAACATTTGCAGTTTTTTTTTATAGGATGGTATCAATAATGCTTAAGTGACAATTCAATTCTTTATTCTTGGCTGGCTTGTTGTTAGACCTCTCTTGGAAAATATTGACTGAGTTTTTTTGAGCTCACCAACCTTTCATAAAGTACATTGACTCAAACTTTTCATTGGCTTATTTGAGCCTTAGGTGATTGGTGGGCCAAAACTATAGTAATTTTCTATCACCAAAACAACTATCAAAAAATAATTAATAAAGAGATATTTCAAAAAAGAAAAGAAAAAGAAAAAACCTTGATCTTGTGGACTCTTGAAGAAAAAATCTCCTACTTTAATTAGTGTTGAATTATACTTAGTATATCCAATAAAGTTTGATATATCATAAAAAAACAACCATCGACAAATGCTGGAGTAGGTGTGGGAGAAAGGAAACCCTCGTTCATTGTTAGATATTGAAAACTGTTTTTCATCCACAGGGAAATCAGTGTGGAGAATCCTACAAACAACTAAATATGAATCTAGCATGTGCCCTTGCTATTCGTACATATCCTTTAGCTAGGAAATAGATAATGAAAATGCAGTGCATGTATACTCTGGAATACTGTTTAGCTGTAAAGAAAACTTAACATTGCAGGTAAGTGGATGGGACTAGAAAAGATCATACCCAGACCTGGAAAGACAGACATCACATATTCACTCTTATTTTATATCCCTAGCTCCAGATTTCCAGATGTGAGTCCTGTAGAAACTAGGAAAGCAAAAAGGGACCATTATGGAGATGAGGTGGAGAAAGAGCAACAGGGGGAGAACAGCAGGGTACTAGTGATCTAAAGGGACAAATGAAGGAGCTCTAATTATGGGGGGGAGGAGATAAATACAGGAGAAGTGATGTGGATAAAACAACACTTCATTTGAAAAAGTCATGAAAAATAATACCACAAACTGCTGCTTAAAATACCTATAGTACAATAAGTCAGTGTATAAATGTGTGTGTGTGTGTGTGTGTTAAACAAAATTTTCCTATCAGGGTTGGCAATGCTACTCCAAAGAACCGTAACACCGGCAGGAGAAGCTCCCTTCTGAGTAGTGTTTCGGGTGTCCAAGAGACTTCAGAAACATTGCACACTCTTGTCCTTGGTTTCCTCTGCCTGTGTCAAAGATAATTTCCCTATCCGTGAGGACACCATACACTTCAGACACAGGGCCCAGAGGCCCCAAAAACTGATCTGAGCTGAAAGCCTCCTCCCTGAGAACGAGCATTCGGTGATAGAACATGCCTTGCAAAGTATAAAGAAGGGAAGTAGACCACAGCCCCAACCTGCTAGGTCGCCTGTAAACCACAGCTATAACAACATGGCATGGTACCTCAGTAGTAAACAATAGTCCTGTAATTGGACTTGAGATCTGCTCAACAAGAAGGAAGATACACCTGGTACTGGAAACCTAGACAAATATCTAGGCCGAATGAAGTCATGCATTCTGGAGCAGAAGCTGCAGCCAGCATAGTCCTTAACTGTACTCTGAATGTTTATCCTTATACTCACAGAGAAGTATAGTTCTCATCCTGTATCAAGAAAACCTTTTTTGTACCAGATAGAGCAGATAGAGACTATTTCAGAGAACCACAACAATCAACATGCAGAGTCATGGGGCTCAGTCTCAATAGATATGTCTAAAAATAATTCTCATACCTAAGGGTCACGGAACACTGGGGAACAGGGAGTAGAGATATTATAAGAGCCAAAGGATCAGAAAGTGTGCCCTGAGACTGGCTCTCTGTATGGTCGGCAGCTGTGCCTGTGTAATCTTATCAACATGGCTGCCCAGACACAATCTCACTAAGGATGACACTAACTGGTGCAATAGCACTGACAGGGGACAGCTTTTTTCTATATTAATTACAGTTTATTCACTTTGTATCCCAGCTGTAGCCCGTTTCTCATTCTCTCCCAATCTCACCTTCCCTCCCTCATCCCCTCCTATGCCCCTTTCCAAGTCCACAGATAGGGAAGGTCCTCCTCCCCTTCCCTCTGACCCTCAAGTCTCCTCAGGACTGGCTGCATTGTTCTAATCTGTGGCCTGGCAGGGCTTCTCCCCCATCAGAGGGAGGCAGTCAAAGAACCAGCCCATGAGTTCATGTTAGAGACAGCCCCTGTTCCCCTTACTAGAGAACCCACTTGTATACTGATGTGCCATGGGCTACATCTGAGCAAGGGTTCTAGGTTGTATCCAGGCATGGTCCTTGGTTGGCGTATCAGTCTCAGAAAATACCCCTATGTCCAGATATTTTGGTTCTGTTGCTCTCCTTGTGGCGCTCTTGTTCCTTCCAGGTCTTATTATCTCCCTGTTCTTTTCTAAGATGCCTTGCACTCTGACCAAAGTTTGTTTATGAGTCTCAGTATCTGCTTTGATACAATGTTGGGCAGAGTCTTTCAAGGCTCTCTGTGGTAGGCTCCTGTCTTGTTTCCTGTTTTCTCCTTCTTCCAATGTCCATCCTGTTTGCCTTTCTGAGTGAGGATTGATCATCTTACCCAGGATCCACCTTCTAGCTCAGCTTCTTTAGGTGTACAGATTTTTGTAGCTTTATTATATATTAGAGGTCTAGTATACACTTATAAGTGTGTATATACCACATGTGTCTTTCTGTTTCTGGGATACCTCATTCAGGATGATCTTTTCTAGTTCCCATCATTTGCCTTCAAATTTCATGTTTTCCTTGTTTTTAATTGCTGAGTAGTATTTCATTGTGTAAATGTACCACAATTTCTGTATCCATTCCTCTGTTGAGGGACATCTGGGTTGTTTCCAGGTTCTGGCTATTACAAATAAAGCTTTTACAAACATGGTTGAACAAATGTCCTTCTTGTATACTTGAGCATATTTTGGATATATGCCTAGGATATAGCTGGATCTTGAGGAAGCACTATTCCTAATTGAGAAAGCACCAGATAGATTTCCAAAGTGGTTGTACAAGTTTACATTCCCACCAACAATGAGGAGGGTTCCCCTTTCTTTACATCCTCTCCAGCATGTATTGTAACATAAGTTTTTGATCTTAGCCATTTTGATGGGTGTAAGGTGAAACCTCAGGGTCGTTTTGATTTGCAACTCCAGGGGACAATTCTTAATGTCTCAGTCCTAGACAAAGAGCTACGGGCAACCAAAGAATGCTGAGACAGAAGAAACAGTCTCAGGTAAGGGCACACCAGTTGGTTATCCAGTACCAGCCCTGAAAACATACATACAAGAATGTAGACTGAGCAGGTTTTTTTTTTTTTTTTGCATACTTAGGAATCTAGGAATACATGCATACACACAAAATAGTTAAAAAATGACGGTAGTACACATGGGAGGTTTGGGAGAAAGACAACAGAAGGAAGAAATGATGAAATTGTTTCATACTACAAATTTAAATACCTTTTATTAAAAAAAAATGACAGGAGAAACAGTTTTTTCAAGGGGAGGTCACGCCACTTGATTATCCAGTGCAGAAGGCCAGCCCTGAAAACGTACATACACATACAACTGCGTGTGGGTTTCTAAATTCCTAAATATATAAAACCAACGTGCTTAGTCTGCATGCTGTAGGTATGTTTCAGGGATGGCCATTGGTACTGGATAACCAATTGGTGTGCTCTTCCCTGGGAAAAACATTTCTCTTGTCATCTTTAAAAAATACTTAAAATTTTTGAGATTATAATATAATTTAATATAATTTGTGAAATGACAATACAAAGAAAATATATATTTATTTTTACACTTCCTTAAGAAAAAGAAATTGCCTAAATAGTGAAACAATTTAAAACATTTATTTCTTCTCTCTATTTCTGTGTGTGTATACACATGTGAGAATGTGCACATAAAGATATTCATATAGAGGTTAGCTGACATCTCTGTGAAGCCTGTCCTCTCCTGCCTTTACATGGTCTCTAGGGACTAGGCTCAGGTTTCTTTGAGGCAAGTGTGTGTGTTGAGACATCTCACTAACTAAAGAAGCACAACTTTTAAATGGTGTGTAGGTTGAGCATATGAGCTTGGGAAAGATACCGTCTCATAGATTTCATTCATACTCGATCTGACAATCAATAGCCCAGTGATATCCATATCAGTGCATTATACTGAACAGTACACCTTTTAACTCAAAATAGTTTTCTTCATGTATGTCATGTATATGTCAAATGCATAACTGACATGGAACACTGACTAGGATATTGTTAACTTAAAAAAATAATAAAAATAAGCTAAACAGAACCTATTTTCTAGTAAATTACAATTTGAATGGATATTGGAAGCATTTAAAAAACTTTGGTAGGCCCCTTTAGCTAACAATGTAAACATTTATACTAATTTTAAAGAAACTAAGAGCTTTGATCGTATAAAATAAAAGAAAAAAAAAACAAGTAAAGCAAAGCAACTTCCTTTTAAGTTGCTCTTTTATATTACCTTTTACAAAGAGGAATAAGTATCCCTTCATATTATAATATAGAAATAAAACTGTTGAGATGTTTTAGGCTTCTTTGAAATGTGGGCTGCATACCTATGAGTTTAGTACAAAATATCTATGCATACAAATAAATGAACACAAATCTCTTAGTTACAGGTTTCATAATTTGAGTCAGTTTTAGAAGAGGATTTTCATGGAAAAGAAAATTGTAATGTCACTTGAACTAAATTCCTTTTGAAAGTGTTTCTACGAGAGCTAACAAAGCCAGAAGATTACATCTTATGTACAGTTTTACTGTTTGTTTACAAGCTCGAAATGTGAGCAGCTGTCAAGTAAACACCACAATTCCACAGGCTCTGAAAATGCAGCTGCAGATCATCTGTGGGAAGCTCTGCCGCCATCACAGGTGTGACAGAGCCCATTGTCTACATCGGCGTGACGCAGAGCCCAACAAGAAGCTCACCATCGCTTTCCACAGAAATTTGGACAGAGCTGACACACATGAACTAGACAATTCACATCTGTGTTAAGCACAGAATCGATCATGAGGAGCTTGAGAAGGCCTTAAATCACCTGACAAAACATTAGTGATCAGTGATTTACTGAGGGCTGACTGTGCTGAGCCATCAAACACAAAGATCTATTAAATATCTCTGGTAGCAGAGACTTCTCTCCCTCTCCTATGTGGCATCTTTTTCAGTGCCCCATTACAGACAGCTTTAGAAGACTCCATGCTGGTCTGCTACTGCTCAGCACCCCAGGGTGAAGCATTATTTCTTTGCAATTAAGTTCATTAGTCTATGTGCAACATAGCATGTTTCGTCCTCTAACGGTGTCTACAGAGCACAGGGCCCAGGACAATACACTAGTCAGCAATAATCTTTCTTAGAAGAGATCCAGTGACTGCCGAACTTTTTGTGAGGCAGCATGCTATCTAAAAGTTAATCTTAATTATTTTTAAAGTTTATGTAGTACTTTTGCATGTTTCTGTGTTGTGTGTGTGTGTGCAAGTGTGAATACGAATGTGTTCATCTGTACGAGTACATACGAAAGCCAGACTGATCTCCAGAAGTATTCATCAATCACTTACTTATCCATCCTAGCATTTGAGACACTGAGCCTGTGCTTAGAGTTTTTGTTAGGATGGTTGCCTAGCAAATTCCCCAGGATTTGCCTATCTCTGCTCTGTAGAGAGCCACAAAACCCAACCAAACAGAACTAAAACAGAACAATCCCACACAGACAAGTGCTGACATGTCTGGCATTTTCCATGGACACTAGAGATTTATGCTCATGTCCTCATGCTCATGTAGCAAACACTTTATGTATAGAGCCATTTCTTGAGACCCGTGGTTTCTAAATCACACGGGTATCTGAGAGTATTTGTAACTCTTCAAAAGATTCTCAGAACTTCCCACGAAGTACTGAATTTAAAAGCAAGTGAAAGCCAGATGTGGTGGCACACACCTGTAATCCCAGCACTTGGGGAGGCAGAGGCAGTCAGATCTCTGTGAGTTCCTGGTCTGCCTCCCTACAAAGTGAGTCTAGGACAAAGGACAGCAAAGGCTTCACAGAGAAACTGTCTTGAAAAACAAAATAAAACAAAAGCAAGTAAAATTATTTAACCAACTTAGATAAAGTGACCATCCAAGACAAAAAAAATCTTTATAAATGTATTTGCAGCTTATAAACAGCAAAGTTTTTTTTAACTGTAATGTTTATATAGGCTTAAAATGTGTATAAATCACTTAAAGAAATGCTCAACTTCCTTAGTCATCAGTGAGATGAAAATCAAAACAACCCTGAGGTTTCACCTTACACCCATAAGAGTGGCTAAGATCAAAAACTCAAGTGACAACACATGCTGGAGAGGATGTAGAGAAAGGGGAACCCTCCTCCATTGCTGCTTGGAATGTAAACTTGTACAATCACTTTCAAAATCCTTAGATAGTTAGGAATAGTGCTGCCTCAAGATCCAGTTATAGCACTCCTAGGCATATATCCAAAAGATGCTCAAGTATACACCAAGGAAATTTGCTTAACCATGTTTGTAGCAGGTTTATTCGGAATAGCCAGAAACAAACCAGATGTCCCTCAGTTGAGGAATGGATACAGAAATTGTGGTACTTTTACACAATGGAATACTACTCAGCAATTAAAAACAAGGAAATCCTGAAATTTGCAGGCAAATGTTGGGAACTAGAAAAGATCATCCTGAGTGAGATATCCCAAAAGCAGAGAGACACACACGGTATATACTCGCTTATAAGTGGATACTAGACATATAATACAGGATAAACATACTAAAATCTGCATATTTAAAGAAGCGAAGCAAGAAGTAAGACCCTGGGTAAGATGATCAATCCTCATTCAGAAAGGCAAATGGATCCAACATCAGAAGAGGAAGAAAACAGGCAACAGGACAGGAGCTCACTACTGAGGTCCTTTGAAAGACTACCCAGCAAGGTATCAAAGCAGGTGCTGAGACTCATAGCCAAACTTTGGGCAAAGTGCAGGGAATCCTAAGAAAGAAAGGGTAGAGAGAACGACCTGGAGAGGACAGGAGCTCCACAAGGAGAGCAACAGAACCCAAAAATCTGGGCACAGGATTCTTTTCTGAGACTGATACTCCAACCAAGGTACATTCATGGATATAACCTAGAAACCCTGCACAGATATAGCCCATTGCAGTGCAGTGTCTAAGTGGGTTACCTAGTAATGGGAACAGGGACTGTCTCTGACATGAATTCAGTAGCTGGCTCTTTGATCACCTCCCCCTGAGTGGGGAGCAGCCTTACCAGGCCACAGGGGAAGACAATGTAGCCAGTCCTGATGAGACCTAGCGTCAAATGGAAGGGAAGGAGTACCTCCCCTGTAGGTGGACTTGGGAAGGGGCATGGAAGGAGATGTGGGTGGAGGGTTGGATTGGGAGGGGATGAGGGAGGGAGCTAAGTCTGGGATACAAAGTTAATAAACTGT
The DNA here is from genome assembly GCF_030254825.1 of Meriones unguiculatus. Taxonomy (NCBI): domain Eukaryota; kingdom Metazoa; phylum Chordata; class Mammalia; order Rodentia; family Muridae; genus Meriones; species Meriones unguiculatus. The sequence continues at coordinate 82,300,076 of NC_083350.1, read as the reverse complement.
AATTAATAAAAAGTAAATAAATTAAAAAATAACAACAATAAAAATGTATAAATCTTTATTATATATACATATTAGTCTTGCCATAAACTCAAAATTAAATAGCTTATGGTAATGATTGTGTTAAATAAAATATTGGCAATATTTTCTGAAAAAAAATGAAGGAAACTTAGGCTCCATTCTTCCTCACTATTCTAAAATTTATTAAAAGCCACACCCTTTCACAGATCCTTACTTCATAATGGCCACCAATCTCATAATTACTTGTATCAATAGAAAACTCCCAATTTGTTTGCTGTAGTTCCAAGAATTGTATGGAAAGTTTCATGACTATGCTGATGGGAGCACTACTGGAGTGATAGGGTATTTGGTTGGGTACTGATCAGATTAAAAGTCAATAAGCAGCCCCAAACGAGCCAAACAAAGCAAAACAGAATAGTGGTCACAAATAAGTTTCAGTCTTCTATAATTTTTATAGAAGATGATGATCATTCCATGAGCACTTCCTCTGAGGAACCACATTCTCATCAATGCTGGTCAAGTGATACTTGGGCATTATGTGTGTACTGGTGACTTTGAAACACCCTACCTCTTCTAACTAGCAAGTATATGCAAACCTAAAACGTAAGAGAATGAAATGCAATTATGAGAACACAGCCTCTAAAAGCAAAGGTATTGACAACATGTAAAACAACAACAACAAAAACCCACCACCACCAACAAAACCTCTGGTTAATTATTGTCAATGTGACACAACTGGAGTCACCCGGAATAGGTTTCTTCAGTTGAGGAATTGTCTCCATCAGATGGTCTGTGGCCATGTTTGCAGCTGTGTGCTTGCTAATGTATGCAGGGAGGCCCAACCCACTGTTCTCCTATCATTCCTGGTGGGCCTGGCTACATAAGGAGTAGCTGAGCAAACCAGAAGGAGCAGCCAGTGAGCAGCATTCTTTCATGGTCTCTGCTTCAGTTCTTGCTTCCAAGTTCCTACTTGAATTTCTGAACTGGCTACCCTGTCCTGTAGCCCATAAGCAACACAGACCCCTTCTTTTCCCACGTTGATTTTGGTCAGTGTTTTAACACAGCAACAGAAACCAAACTAGAACAGAAACCCTACTCTAAGACTACTGTATTGCTCATCTAGAACCCTACTATATTAGTCATCAGTGTTAGAGCTTGGCAACAGCAATGTACTTGGAAATCAATTTTCATTTACATACTACTACAGAGACTCAGGGAACACTGAGGCCATGCGTGGCATGGAAAATAAAATGCAAAATGTTGATTCCAAAAATTCTAAAACATGGTTTGTAAGAACACATGACTAGTTACATATTCTTGGAAGTATTTCCATGAAAGATTTTAAAGATTATTTGTAGGAAAATATAAAGCATATTTCTCTTTCTCTCTCTTCCCCTCTCTCTGTGTGTGTATTGCTATGGTTTGCTACCCTTACTGTCTGCCCCTTCCTTACCTTTCCAATAGTCTCATTCTCATGAGAGATTTGCAGTATCTCAGCCAGAAAAGCTCTGGTCTGATCATTACCTCTTTCATTTGTCTACTCTGGCAGACTGGAGATTGTATGAAATTGTACTACTACCATTAAAGATTGAGCTAAATCAAAATCAGGGTTGAAAATGTAGCCACAAGGGAACTGGTGAGGGTAGGAAAGAAGATGGCAAGACTCAAAAGGCTGTTACCAATGCTATCTCTTCCCATCCTCAGCCTTATCCCTTCCTTCCTCTACCGCATTATTCCCATCCTTGGGCTGAAAATTTACTTAAAATATGTGCCATTTTATCCACTTGTTTTTTAAATCTATTTATTTACACTACAACTTTAAAGAATCAGCTATTGCAAGTGGAGAAAGAGGAGGTAATGAGATGGGCCCGTGAAACATTAGCACCTCTAAGAAAGCTTTCTTAACATGGGCAGACTTTTCCTACCAGGTAAAGTGTCCTGCTACCTTGATTCACCCACGACACGAACAGTGAGATCATCATGATTTCATTCTTATTTCAGTTGATAACAATGATGGAAACTATGCAGCAAGAAGAATTCAATGTCATTGGATTTCAAACAGAAAATTCTCCGAATGAGCTAGTTCAGAAGCCAAGCCACCTTCTTCTTGCACCAGCATGGACTAAAAGTATAATAAATCAGGTTCAATAGAAACAGGAGGACACGCCTGTTCCTTGCTCTAAACTCGCCCAGATTACTGTGTTGATGGCAGAGAGCCAACAAATTTAGGAAATTTCTGTAAAGTTATCTAAACTACTATATCAGGAGGTGGAAGCATGCTGTCGAGCAGGTGAGGATCAAAGTGAGGAAAAACAAAACAAAACAAAACCCCACAATTTCAGTTTCAGTGAGTTCAATACAGGATAAAATTCACATCTGCAACTGTGTTTTTATTTGCATTCCTGAATTTCAAAGGGAGAATGTTATTCTCTAAGATTCCTATTGTTTTTATACAATTGCAAAGGAATAAATTCTTAGGTAAGGTTGGCACTCTGAGTAATAGGCTGAGAGGAATGTAAAATAAAAGGGAATGAGCTTAACATTATGAAATATGAGCAAAAAAAGGGAGCATCCAGAGGGAAGGAGAAAGCAGAGGGAAGGGAAAGAGTTTCCTATCTGGCTTGAAGGCTTCCATGCTAGTCTGGTTAAAATCCATTTTGAAAAACTGCATGAAATGCCAAATATTCTCTCCAGGTGCAATGGATGGCTTCAGTACGCACCTGCCATCCAGCTTATAGAGCACATCATGGCCCTGGGAACCTCTTGACTATAATTTGCATTTTCTAGTGACAGCGTATTAAGGTCTTTTAAAAATAGCTTTCCCAGCAAAAGCGCCAATTTCTATTCAGCAGTGTGCATAAGCAGAAGAAATAGCTGCTTCCTGGTAGAGTAGTCAAATCACTTATTCAACATCATTTTAGGACCAAGTGCATAAAATGCAATCTAAGTCCCCAAATATCCTTCACCATGATTAAGTTCAAACCATAAGAGGAAGGACCTTGTTAAATCTCAGAGGATTCTCGGCGGATTCTAAAGGATTCTAAGATTCTATATCATAGAATTGTGAATCTGTATCCACTTTAGCCCCTAGATTGAAAGTGGTTGAGTTAGAATAGTTTCAGTTGTGCTGTTGATTTTTTTTCTCTACCACAGAAGCCTCTGAATACTACCACAGTGATGCATCACATCTAATATTTCTGTGCATCCCATCTATTATTTATATCATAGAGGAAAAACAGGAAGAAAGCATGGCAATGATCTGCTGTTTATTTTCTGCTGTTTGGTGTTAGAATATTAAAAATTTGATAGGCATTTTTTTTTTAAAGAAATTGCCCCTAGATACAGCTGTTCCTGGAAGATCGAATGACAGTGTTTACTGCTTTGGTTTCTTACAGAGGTAAGCTGAACAAGAACTCCTGTGTCCCCGTGTCCTTGGTCCTGTCGACCAAGGAACAAGTCTTGTGGCTTTATGTCTGACCACTGCTTTCTTTCCGAAAAATTTCATTCTTTTTAATATAATTGGTATCTGAGACATTTTATCTATAAAACATGTATGCTTACATTCTGTCAAAACGGTGTCTTCATTTTAACTCACTCCCATTAAGATCACATTTCTTTGGCCTTAGTCTTTGCTCATCTCTAGCTTCTCCCATACTGCCTTTGATGTAAAGGCTTATTGTCATAGTGGAAGGAATATTTTGCCCCAGGAGTCCTGCAGTGACCACAGACTCCCAGCATTCACCCTGGCTTCTTCTTCTGAGGCTCTAGGTATACTGGTCTCTCCTCCACAGTGCAATGCCTGACATTCTCTTTACTTTCCTTCACAAGTTGAAGTTTTCAATACCCACAATGGCCCTGGCAGAGCACACTGGCACAATCCCCACTTTAAGGAGGCCTCATTCTCAAGAGGAAAATGAAGTTGCTTCAAAACAAGAACATAATTGCCCAATCAAAATCTTTCCAGTAATTAAATGCACATGAAAAGTAAGTGGATGTTGTCCTCTTTTGTGGGAATCCACAATTTTGGATAATTTCCTGGGTTAGGATTTGCCAAATGTAGCTTTGGCTAGTTTTTATTTCCTCTTTTGGTTTTGGAATGGGTATTTGAGGAAATCTATTTAAATAAGAGGCATTCATATAGAGTGAGGTGCTTATGACACTGAAATCTGATGCAGTAAGGGAAATATCAAACAAAAGTTTAGAGCTTCCTACCATCATCGACATATTCTAATAACTCCTCTAATAAAGCAATACACAAAGGAAACCAAGCTGAAGGCTGTGTAACACTCATCTCGCACCAAGAAAGCTGGGCAGCACTTCAGGGAACTCAAATTCAGCCTTGGTGTTCACACTCATGGACATTTACAAATACAGTCATTGTTATCTGCACAGACCCAGCACCATTCAGAATGGGCTTGTCTCGGGGATTTCCAAGGTCACATCCGTTCCTAGTGCACTTAATGTAAGTCAGCTAATCAATCCGAATTACTAGGTTCTCATTCGTGTAGTATTATCTGAAGAGCAAAAGAATGCTGGGAAGGTTGAAGTCAGTGTATTTAACTAAGGTGTAAACAGTATAAGTACCCTGAAGGTTGGCTGTCTTCATTGCGCGCGCACACGCGCGCGCGCGCACACACACACACACACACACGCACACTCACACGCACGCACGCACATGCACACACACAGAGCCAGAGCCACTGTGGTAACGGAGATTATCCCTACAGGCATGCGAGTAGTAAAGTGTAACAATGTTGCCAACTTGCCCAGTGTTCTCCTGGAGTGGAAAGCTGGCTGCCGAGACATTTTTTTCAGGGTAATAAATCATTTTGCAACTAAGATGTATTTTTTCATTACATATATAAGGAAAATAAAAGGACTGTAAGATTTTAAAGAAAGGGAGAATCCACAAAAACAAATATGAATACCTTAATATTTCACTGTGGGTAAATTGCAGTGGAGTAATAATATCAAGAAATCATCTTGTGATTTCACACTTGAAAAATGAAATCAAAAGTGTTGACAAGGCTGAATAATAGCTGGTTTCTGCAAACGTAGGCTGAAGCTTTTATTTATTTATTTTTTTTTATATCCCTAGATATATTCAATTTACTATGTGTACATTTTTACGGATGGAGATTAAAAACCATGGCCTCATGTCCACCCTGTCTGTGCTCTAACGCCAGAGCTCGAATTTATTGCCAGTCCTACAATGAGTTTTATACGGAAGGTAGTAAGTATGGGGCACTGAGTAGCAGAAACAGAAACAAATCAGGAGATGCATGTCTGCTTTTTCTATAGTGTCTCCCAAAGACCGATGTACTAAGGTTCTAGGCATAGGAGGGGTTGATAAGGACCCTTGGGAATTGTGGGAGATTTAAATATTTAAATCAGTGGGAGATTTAAATATTTCATTTCATCATCACTATAATCATCATTATTATTTTGTTGTTGTGGTGTTGTTTTTCAATGTATTTCTGTGTAGCTCTGCTGTCCTGGAACTCTGAAGACTAGGCTAGCCTCAAACTCAAGAATCGACTGTCTCTGCCTCCTGAATAGTATGATTAAAGGTGATTGTGAGACAGCACGTGAACGCTGTGAACTGAACAGTGGCCCACTTGAACAGCAGCCAGTGCTTCTAACCACTGAGCCTTCTCTCCAGCATCTAAATCATTCTTTTCATAAGTTAATTGTGTCAGATACTTTACTGTTGTAGTGTGAAACTGACTAGTAAATTCATACACAGCTCATCAAATAAGCTTAGTTGGTTTTAACACTGAGTACATATACTTCAATTTTCCCCTTTGGGTTTTTATAAGGAATTTTACCCTCTTATTTGAGGCATTTTTGAAAATTTCCATCTCAAAAGTGAGGTAGGATCTAGAGTGCTTAGTGAGCAGTTATGGATGTGTGTGGCTCTTCTGGAGGTCCTGAGCTATGTTCCCAGTTTTCAGTAGGACGTCTGCTATTACCTGGAACACAAGTTCTGAGGGATCAGAACCTTCTCCTGGCGTCCTTAGAGGAACCCATGGCATTCGCTCACAAAAATGAATAAAAATATATCTTTAAAAGCTGAGGTAAGAAATTCTACACAAATAAAAGTGGTCAGTTGGTACTCATTCATCCTTAGCTTCAAGATTACAAAGACAACTGTTATTTCACATTGACAGTGGCATTAGATGACTGCTGTCTTCAAAGAATTTTTTCAAAGACCACCCAGAAACTTAACTTATTAGGGAAGCAATCCTCAGTTGACTTAGGTAGGAAAGCTTAATGGGAAGTGTTCCTGGGTTCAATACACGTTGACACCTCTTTGTGTTTAATGTAAGTCAAGATAGTTTTAAACTCTCAAAGTATTCTGCTCTTTTCTTTTCCTCCATATGTTGCCCTAAGGGAGCATCTAGAATCTCTGTTACATTTTTTCAGAAGTTTCCTTTCATAATCAAAGCTTTGAAAATTCCAAAGGGGAAAAAAATGAGCCACCCAAGGAGATCACAGACCCCGATTCACAGGTGTAGAAGCAGGAATTTTGTACTGTGATGCATTTCTAGGTTTGGGAGAGCAGATGATATTCAAAGCAGAATATCTAAGTAGTCGAATTCTCCTCAGCTCTTTGGTCGTAGAATAAATACTTGTCCATAGTAGCTGAAGTCCCTATTAAACATGACCAAGAAACATATTGGACAGTTGAGTTAGGAAGCCATGCAATTTCTATTGAGAGCCATTTAATTCTGTTTTTGTATGTTTCATTGTAACCATTTAAAGTTTATTAATACAATTTTTTTATTTGTATTAATTTGTATTTAGAAAGTGATATTATACTTTAAAGAAGCCTTTACTTCTTTGCCACCTGACTTATGATATTGTGTATCCCCAATTACCTATTCTTTAAAGGAAAAAAAAAGCTATAACTTGGGTGTTGATGATGGAGCTGGAAACTATGTTAGAATTTATGAGCTACTTAGATATGTTAACATGACTAATTGTTAAACATAGTCCTCAGATATTATCAAGAAATGCAACATATTTTAATTATTACAACTGTGTTATATACATCTGCAATTCATTACAGAATTTATAAAAATGAAGAACAGTCAAACCATGAAAATAAAGCCAGGCAGGCTCAGCTTCCAGTCAAGACCAGCAAGGAAGACTTAACCTACTGCTCAAAACAGGCTCTAAGAAAATGAAGAGAGGTGTTTTTTTGGTTTTGCTGTTTTTCTTTTTTCAATCCAGTAGTTCTTAAGAAATTGGCTATCAAGAAAAGAACCATTACATTCTAACTGATATGTAACCAGTGAGGTGAAGCCTCTGATAGCCAACATGGCTTCCCAAAGAGAGTTACCATGCAGAGGAGGAAGGAAAACTAGCCCAGAGTAGGACATTTTGACGATTAGAGTGGAGTGAATGAGCCTAGAGGTTTAAGGATGCTACTGACTACAGGGAATCCATAAAGATTAAGGGAGTGGAAGAGAGGTACCCAGGGAGAAGGGAGTTGTTTATAGGGGTCCCCTGGGATACTCCAAAAGAGGCTGAGCAGGGCTGTATATGAGCGCTTATCCCCGTGTCCTGGGAGTCTTTGCTTCACAGCACCTGCTTCAGGCACAAAGTCGGCAGCCCAACTCCAAGCACTGGTGCAGTGCTTTTTAAATAGCTCTCTTCAGGAACAGGGTAACAGTCACCCTACAGCTAAATGCAGCGCTGGTGCCACCTACCATACACTGAAAAAACTCACGAAATTCATCATAACCACATTTTTAATATTATCAGTAATACTTGAAGTTATAAATTACTAAACAAGACAAAAATCACAATTTATGGCAATGGGTAGAGGCTTCTATGTGAATAATTAGGAAAATGGCAAGAGGGAAACTAATCAATGTTCTGTTTCAAAAATGACTCGGAAATAGTAGAAAATATCATTAAATCATATTATATCTATATTATAAATGTAGTCAGTACATGAACTCAATGGCACACTTTTCGACTCCTCCCCTTCCCCAAGAGAGGAGCAGCCTTGCTAGGACACAGAAGAAGACATTGCAGCCAGGCCTGAAGAGAGTTGGTAAGCTAGGGTCAGATGGAAGGGGAGGAGGTCCTCTCCTGTTAATGGACTTGGAAAGGGGCAGGGAGAAGATGAGGGAGGGAAGGTGGGATTGGGAGGGAAGGAGGGAGGGGGCTATGGCTGGGATACAAAGTAAATAACCTATGATTAATATAAAAAATAAATTTAAAAAAATGAAAAAAATGTAGTCAGTAGAGAAATTATTAAAAATATTGAAAAGAAGCACATACTAGATATTTACAGAGGACCTAGTCAAAAATATTTAAGTATGAAAACTACGTTTTCTGAGATGAAAATTTTACTAAAATTAATCACAGGTTCAACAACTCAGATTAAAAGATTATTGAAGTGAAAACTTGCAATTGAAATTATAGAAAAGAAACCACAAATGGGCTGAACAATACAACAGAAAGTGAATAGAAAACTCAGCTTTGAGGCAGCTTAAGTGGCCAAATATATATATATATATATATAATATTGTTAACTCAAATGAAAAGAGCAAGGAAAAGAAAAAAGATTTTTTTAAAGAAATAATGAGTAAAAACAATCAACGTTGAGGAAAAATATAAGCACATATATCCAAGGAGCTTAGAAAATCCCTAATAATGAACATAAAAATATTTAAGCAAAAAACATAATCACGGAGGAGGGGCAAGATGGCGGCGTTGGGAGGACTCTCATTCTGAGCAGCAGCAGCAGGATCAGCACAGTGACCAGCAATCAGAACTCTAAAACATAAAACACAGTCCTTGTGTTTCCCAGGTGAGAGGATACCCCACGGTGGGGGATTCAATCAGCTTTTAACTCACCCGGCTAAACCTTGGAAGAGATCCCGGTTCCGCCAGACGCTTGGCTGCCGGCCACCAGCCCCAGCCCCAGCCCAGAGCCACAAGCCAGTGTCTCTGGTCACGGTCCCAGACTGAACCATGCGCACCACACTATCAGAGACTGGAATTTTCAGTCAAGAGATAACCCCAGGGTACAGGAAACGATTGGGACCGGCCTTAGGTCACCCAGACATCCCCTGGAAAAGACTCGGGTTCCACGGGCACCCCAGGAGCCAGCCCGGAGCCAGAGCCAGGGACCCAGGTTCCAGCACTGAGCCCTGCCTGCCTGCGCACCTGATTCGCCGCCTGAGATAGAACTGTGGGCACCAGGGCACCAGTGAATGAGTTTCACTGTCTGGTGCAAACACACAGTGAGGGAAACGGCTGGTCTGATCTCAGAGCACTCAGCCGACAACCCCAACCTGAAAAGGTCCCCGGAAAATTACCCAGCTTAGGGAGGCACCCAGGTTCCCAAAAGCCGCAAAGGCAGACACAGGCAGTTTCTGCGCACCAGACAGCTGGCAGAGACTGAGCCGCCATCACACAGCTGTGCTCCAGGCACAGGCAGTTTCTGCGGCCAGCCAGCTGGCGGACACTGAGCAGTGTGCACCAGGGCAAAAAAAGACACTGGGAGTCCGTGTCTCCAGAGAATCCACAGGGAAGGAAGGAAACTGTACTGACCTAAATCACCCAATCCTTCCCTAGAAAAAGTCTAGCAGACTAGTGGGGCTGAGGCGCCAGCACTCAGCTGTGCTCCAGACACAGGCACAAACAGTTGATGCGCACCTGATGTCCAACTGGGTCACAGCAGCTGATCATTAAATTTACAACAAGAAACCCAGAAACAGGGCAGCTGCCCTCAGGACTCCATGGGTGAGAGGAGAACCCTCTCGACTAACAAAGACCACAGTTACCACTCAGGTCTATATCCCTGAGGTGAGCAACTCCTGAAAAAACACCAGCCATCCAGGGACTATACCTAAAAAGCTGAGAAGACATCCTTCAGGAAAAACCAGCTTTCTGCAAAAGGGATTCTCTCCACCACAGGATCCCCAGGAACCACCAGAAAATAACCCCAAACACCTAAGGTAGCACAATGGGTAGAGGGCAGCGTAAAAGCTCAAGCAACAAAAGACAGAGCAATATGGCATCTCCAGAACCCAGTTACCCAGGGGCAAGTAGCCCCCACCATAACTGAAATCCAAGAAGATGACCTAACAAGTATGCTCATGAAGATGATAACAGAGGAAACAAATAAGATTCGTAAAGACATAGAGGAAGATAAACTCAAACAGAATATTGCCATCCGTAAAGAAATAGAGGAAGCTGCAGCCAAAGAGTTTATGGCCTTTAGAAAGGAAATGCTTAAAACACTGAATGAAATGATAGAAACAGAGTTGAAGGAACTAAAAGAAAAACAGGAAAGTACAATCAGACAGGTGAAGGAAGTAAACAAAACAACTCAAGACCTGAAGATAGAATTGGAAAAATTAAAGAAAACACAAATAGAAGAAATAATGGAAAGGAAGAATCTAGGAAAGAAAACAGGAACTACAGAGGTAAGCATAACCAACAGACTACAAGAGATGGAAGAACCTCAGGTGTAGAAGATACAATGGAAGAAATCGATGTATCTGTTAAAGAAAATGTTAAATCTGAAAAATTCCTGACACAGACCATCTAAGAAATGCAAGACAATATGAAAAGACAAAACCTAAGAATAATAGGTATAGAGGAAAAAGAAGACTCCCTTCTCCAAGGCCCAGAAAATATTTTCAACAAAATCATTGAAGAAAATTTCCCCAAGCTAAAGGAGAGGCCAATTAGAATACATGAGGCCTACAGAACACCCAACAAATTTGACCAGAAAAGCAAATCCTCCTGCCACATAATAAGCAAAATAGTAAGTATACAGAACAAAGAAAAAATACTAAAAGCTGCAAGGGAAAAAGGCCAAGTAACATATAATGGCAAACCCATTAGAATCACACCTGACTTTTCAACAGAGACTATGAAAGCCAGAAGGGCCTGGACGGATATCATGCAGACCCTAAGAGAACACAGATGTCAGCCCAGGCTACTATACCCCGCAAAACTCTCAGTCCTCATAGATGGAGAAAACAAGATATTCAATGACAAAAACAAATTTCAACAATACCTACAAACAAATCCAGCATTACAGAAGACACTGGAAGGGAAAATACAACCCAAGAAAGCTAGCTACATTCAAGAAAACACAGGAAATAAATAACCTCACTTAAGTAAAACAAAAAGCAACCAAGCACACAACCTGATGACCACAGCCAACATCAAAATCAAGAGATCTAACAGACACTGGTCATTAATCTCTCTCAACATCAATGGACTCAACTCTCCAATAAAAAGACACAGATTAACAGAATGGATACGTAACCAAAACCCAGCAATCTGTTGCATACAAGAAACACACCTAAGACACAAAGATAGACATTACCTGAGGGTAAAGGGTTGGAAGACGACTTTCCAAGCAAACGGACCCAAGAAGCAAGCAGGAGTAGCCATTCTAATATCTGATAAAATAGACTTTCAACCAAAATTAATCAAAAGAGATGGGGAAGGACACTTCATACTCATCAAGGGAAAATTCCACCAGGAAGACATCACAATCCTGAACATCTATGCCCCAAATACAAGGGCACCCACATTTGTGAAAGAAACATTGATAAAATTTAAAGCACATATAGATCCCCACACATTAATAGTGGGAGACTTCAACACCCCACTCTCAACAAAGGACAGATCAACAAAACAGAAATTAAACAAAGAAACATTGTCTCTGACAGAGGTCATGAATCAAATGGACCTAACAGACATTTACAGAACTTTACACCCAAACACAAAAAAATTTACCTTCTTCTCAGCACCTCATGGAACCTTCTCCAAAATAGACCATATAGTGGGTCACAAAGCAAGCCTCAACAGATACAAGAAGATTGAAATAATCCCATGTATCTTGTCTGATCACCATGGAATAAAGCTGGACCTCAACAATAACAGAAATAACAAAAAGCCTACACACACATGGAAACTGAACAACTTGTTACTAAATGACAGCTGGGTCAGGGAAGAAATAAAGAAAGAAATTAAAGTCTTTCTAGAAATCAATGAAAATGAAGACACAACATACCCGAACTTGTGGGACACAATGAAAGCAGTGCTAAGAGGAAAGTTCATAGCACTAAGTGTCTTCAAGAAGAAATTCGAGACAGCTCATTCAAGCACCCTAATGGCTCACTTAAAAACCCTAGAAAAAGAAGAAGCAGACACACCAAGAAGGAGTAGACGGCTGGAAATAATCAAACTCAGGGCTGAAATCAATCAATTGGAAACAAATAAAACAATTCAAAGAATCAATGAAACCAAGAGCTGGTTCTTTGAGAAAATCAACAAGATCGACAAACCCTTAGCCAGGCTAACTAAAAGGCAGAGAGACACCACCCAAATCAACAAAATCAGAAATGAAAAGGGGGATATAACTACAGACACTGAGGAAATCCAAACAATCATTAGGACTTACTTCAAAAGTCTATATGCCACAAAATTTGAAAATCTAAGTGAAATGGACAATTTTCTTGATTGATTTGACTTACCAAAGCTGAATCAGGACCAGGTAAATCAACTAAATAGTCCTATATCCCCCAAAGAAATAGAAGCGGTGATCAAAAGTCTCCCATCCAAAAAAAGCCCAGGACCAGATGGCTTCAGCGCAGAATTCTACCAGACATTCAAAAAAGAGCTAACTTCAGTTCTCTTCAAAGTATTCCACAAAATAGAAACAGAAGGAATATTACCAAATTCATTCTATGAAGCCACAGTCACCTTGGTACCTAAACCTCACAAAGACTCAACAAAGAAAGAGAATTTCCGGCCAATCTCCCTTATGAACATTGATGCAAAAATACTTAATAAAATACTTGCAAACCGAATCCAAGAACACATCAAAGATATTATCTACTATGACCAAGTAGGCTTCATCCCAGGTATGCAGGGGTGGTTCAATATACGGAAATCCATCAATGTGATCCACCATATTAACAAACTGAAAGAAAAAAAACACATGATAATCTCCCTAGATGCTGAAAAAGCCTTTGACAAAATCCAACATCCATTCATGTTCAAAGTATTGGAGAGATCAGGGATACAAGGCACATATCTAAACATAGTAAAGGCGATATACAGCAAGCCTATAGCCAACATCAAACTGAACGGAGAGAAACTTAAAGCAATCCCACTGAAATCAGGGACAAGACAAGGCTGCCCACTCTCTCCATATCTCTTCAACATAGTGCTGGAAGTCCTTGCTAGAGCAATAAGACAGTTGAAGGAGATCAAGGGGATACAAATTGGAAAGGAAGAAGTCAAATTATCACTATTTGCAGATGATATGATAGTATACGTGAGTGACCCCAAAAACTCTACCAGGGAACTCCTACAGCTGATAAACACCTTCAGCAAAGTGGCCAGATACAAAATTAACAAAAAAAAAAAAATCAGTAGCCCTCCTGTATACAAAAGACAAAAAGGCTGAGAAAGAAATTAGGGAAACAACACCCTTCACAATAGCCACAAATGACATAAGGTACCTCGGAGTAACCCTAACCAAGGAAGTCAAAGACTTGTATGAAAAAAATGTCAAATGTCTGAAGAAAGAATTAGAAGAAGATATGAGAAGATGGAAAGATCTCCCATGCTCATGGCTTGGGAGATTAACATAGTAAAAATGGCCATCTTACCAAAAGCAATCTACAGATTCAATGCAATGCCCATCAAATTACCAACACAATTCTTTACAGACCTGGAAAGAAAAATTCTCAACTTCATACAGAATAACAAGAAACCCAGAATTGCTAAAACAATCCTCTACAATAAAAGATCTTCTGGGGGTATCTCCATCCCTGATCTTAAGTTGTACTATAGAGCAACAGTTTTAAAAACTGCATGGTACTGGCATAGAAACAGAATGGTGGATCAATGGAACCGAACAGAGGACTCAGAAATAAACCCACACACTTATGGACACCTGATCTTTGACAAAGGTGCCAAAACTATACAATGGAAAAAAGATAGCATCTTCAACAAATGGTGCTGGTCTAACTGGATGTCTACATGTAGAAAAATGAAAATAGATCCATACTTGTCACCCTGCACAGAACTGAAGTCCAAGTGGATCAAAGACCTCAACATAAAACCAGACACATTAAATCGGCTTGAAAAAAAAAGTGGGAAATACCCTAGAACTCATTGGTACAGGGGAAAACTTCCTGAACAGAACACAACAATCAATAAATGGGACCTCATGAAACTGAAAAGCTTCTGTAAAGCAAAAGACACCATCATCAAAACAAAGCGACCGCCTACAGATTGGGAAAGAATCTTCACCAACCCTTTATCTGACAGAGGACTCATATCCAGTATATATAAAGAGCTAAAGAAGCTGAAAAGCAGCAAACCAAGTAATCCACTTAAAAAATGGGGAACAGTGCTAAACAGAGAATTCTCGACAGAGGAATATCAAATGGCAGAGAAGCACTTAAAGAAATGTTCAACCTCACTAGCCATTAGGGAAATGCAAATCAAAACAACCCTGAGATTTCACCTTACATCCATCAGAATGGCCAAGATCAAAAACTCAAGTGACAACACATGCTGGAAAGGTTGTGGAGAAAGGGGAACCCTTCTCAACTACTGGTGGGAATGTAAACTTGTACAACCACTCTGGAAATCAATCTGGCGCTTTCTCAGACAACTAGGAATAGTGCTTCCTCAAGATCCAGCCATACCACTCCTGGGCATATATCCAAAAGAGGCTCAAGTACACAAAAAGGACATTTGCTCAACCATGTTTGTAGCAGCTTTATTTGTAATAGCCAGAAGCTGGAAACAACGCAGATGCCCCTCAACTGAAGAATGGATGCAGAAATTGTGGTACATCTACACAATGGAATATTACTCAGCAATGAAAAATAAGGAAATCATGAAATTTGCAGGTAAATGGTGGGATTTGGAAAGGATCATCCTGAGTGAGTTGTCCCAGAAGCAAAAAGACACACATGGTATATAATCACTCATAGACATACAACATAGGACAAACCCACTAAAACCTGTGCATCTAAAGAAACTAAGCAAGAGAGAGGACCCTAACTAAAATGTCCAATCCCCATCCGGAAAGGCAAAGAGGATGGACATCAGAAGAAGAAGAAAACAGGAAACAACCTAGGAACGTACCACAGAGGGCCTCTGAAAGCCTCTGCCCTTCAGACTATCAAAGCAGATGCTGAGCCTGATGGGCAACTGTTGGGCAGAGTGAATGGAATTTTAGGTAAGAACTGGGAAATAGTAAGAGCTGGAGAGGACAGGGTCTCCACAAGGAGAGCAACAGAGCAAGAAAATTTGAGCACAGGGAACTTCCCAGAAACTCATACTCCAAACAAGGACTATTCATGGAGATAACCCAGAACCCCTGCATAGATGTAGCCCAGGGCAGTTCAGGGTCCAATTGGGTTACATAGTAATGTGAAGAGGGACTGCCTCTGACATAATCTGATTGGCCTGCTCTTTGATCACCTCCCCCTGGGGGGGAGCAGCCTTACCAGGCCATAGTAGAGGACAATGCAGCCACTTTTGATGTGAACTGATAGACTAAGATCAGAAAGGAGAGGAGAACCTCCCCTATCAGTGGACTTGGGGAGTGGCATGCAAGCAGAGGGAGGAGGGAGGGTGGGATTCGGAGGGGAGGAGGGAGGGGCTTATGGGGGGATGCAGAATGAATAAAGTGTAAAAAAAAACATAATCACTAAAATTGTCAAAAAGAATCTCTAAAAGAAAACAGTAGAGAGGACATAATATTTGTGAAGGAATAACGATGGAGGCAGACTTTGTGCCTGAAACAAAATAAGTAAGATCAAAGTGAGAGTTATTTTTAAACCAGATAAAGAAAAGATGTGTCAACCTGGAGTCCTTCAGCAGGCACAGAAACACCACATCCAGAAAACAAAGACCACAAGATGATGCTGACGGGGATAAAAAATCACCACTCAATGGCTGACGCCTTAATGGATTTCTTTAAATGGTACTTGTAAAAGGAAAATAGTGTTAATGATAACCTAGATTGACGGAAGTAATGAGGGCCACTGAATGTACTAACTGCATGGGTGAAGTCTTTTACCTTCTTGTGCAAATCTTTAACAAGGTAATTGATGCATATCCAAAAAGTATCAGAGCCTAATGCTGTTTATAATACATTTAAATGTAAATCTCATGGTGACATACTCACTGAGGGCAAACTCATTTTATTTTATTATTCTTGTAGTTTACATGAAGTAGTATTATATTGTCTGAAAGCCAAATGTGCATTGTATGCTGTAAGTCCAAATGTAACCAGAAACAACAAGAAATATTATAAAAAAACATAATGCAGCAAAAGGGAAAGAACACTTAAATGGTGCCAAGGTTATTTTAAAGAAATACTGACGCTGTCAAGGTGAATGAGCAAAGAACACAGAGGTACATAGAGAAAGAATCAGGACCAACTGTATCAATACTCATATTTAACGGAAAATGTCCAAAAGTGCCAGTACAGATACAAGGACTGACACACCGAGTTTAAAGTAAAGGGTAAGAAATACGTTTTCTAAAAGACATTCCATGTAAAATTTAGAAGATACCAATAACAGGTAAATGGACGGGAAAAATATATATCACATTAACAGTAATTTAAAGGACTCAAACAGTAGATTTTGGAACAAAAGTTAAGAAAAATGAGCAATGTAATCATGATAAATAGGTAAGTAACCAGGACAGTATTACTATGTGCATTCCTAATAGCAGAAGTTCAGGATACAGAAAGTCAAAGCCAGTAAGATAGTAAGCACAGGTTAAATGCTTCTTCATCAATAAATGACAGTGCACACAGAAAAATTAGTGATCATATGGAAAATGTGAGCACTGCAAGTCACTTTTCCTAATTAATATGTACAGAGCATTCCAGGAAACATGGATATAATACATGATCTTTTCAATATATGATAGTCCACAAAAAGGGAGCAATGTAAGGATTCAAATCATGCAAACTTTGTTTATTGATCATAAAACTGTCTTTAAGATAAAGAAAAAAGTTATACTTAGAATATCTGCAATTTGGAGGACTTAAAGAACAGAATTTTAAATAACTCCAATGTAAAAGAATAGATTAAAATGTCTTGTAATTACTTTGAAATGAATGAATACACTGTACATGAGGCTGGGAAGGTGCCTCAGTCAGTAAGTGACTGTCATGTGTGAGGATTTGAGTTTGGTTCCCCAGAACTCACATAAAACCATGTGTGTTAACATGTGCCTGAAACCCCAGAGCTGGGGGTGGGAGTGGGGTGGGCCTGTGTATCCCCAGAGCTTTAGGCCTATCCACCTAGTCACATCGAGATTCAGTGACAAAATCTTACTTCAACAATCCAGAAGCTGAGGTATGATTGATTGCATGTGCACACAAATAACACACACACACACACACACACACACATAGATACACACAGATACACCCATGCACACACATTAAAAAGAAAAAGATTATCAAAGATTCTGGGATACAGTAAAGCAGGGCTTAGTGAACAAATTGTAACCCTAGATTAGGAAAGAAGCAAAGATTCTAATTAATGGGTTCAGATTCTACCTTATGACACTAGAAAGACAAATGTATGAAACTCAATGTAAGTAGATAAAAGAAAATTGTATGAGAAAAAAATCAATGAACTCTCTCAACAGTTCTATGAAAGATCAATCAACAAACCTCTATCCAGGCTCTTTTCAATGACAGATAAAGGAAACTATTAATAGCATGAATGAATCATGTAATAGCTCCATTAGTTCTATCAATAGAAAACATTAAGTTTATATCATGCATATTGTAGATTCTAAAAACCACAATGAATTAAGTAAAACTGGTCAAATATCTTTAAATACACAAAATACAGATTCTCACACAACCATAAGATTACATGATTTTAACTGCATTATTAAAGACATTTCACTACAATGGGGGCAGATCAGGGACAGCTTCAACAATGAATGAGAGCTAACATTTAAAGAGGAAATAATATTGACTTTATAAAATTCTTCCAGAAAACTGAAGAGGGGCAAAATATTTCTTCATTCACTCTGGGAAGCCAGTGTTACTTGCCAAAGCAAGACAAAAACATAGCAATGGCCAATTACAGATCAGTTATTCTGTATGAAGAGAGAGAGAAACAGAGAGAGAGAGAGAGATACACAAAGAGAGAAATACAGACATAGAGACAGAGAGGGAGGGAAGAAGTATTTGGGGTTAAAAGAAACTGACACATACATGTTTGACATCTAGGCTGATAAGCTGAGGAGACTACTCATTAGGTAACTCTGATGCTCAAACACGAGGTGTTATTGGGTGTAGAGAAGGAAATGACAAGTGGTGGATCTGTGATGGTTAATTGTGATCAACTTGATTGGATCTGTAATCAACTAAGAGACATGCTGCCTTAGTGATTCTCAACCTGTTGGTCACAACACTTTTGACAAACCTCTGTCTTCAAAAATATTCATATTACAATTCACAGCACTAGCAAAATTACAGTTGTGAAGTAGCAACAAAAATAATTTTATGGTTGGGAGTCTCTCCAACATGAACAACTGTATTAAAGAGTCACAGCTACATGATACCCCTGTGAGAACATTGTTTGTTTGTTGAGACACTATCTCTCTGTGTGATCCTGGCTGTCCTGGACTTGCTATGAAGATCAGGCTTGTATCAAACTCATAGAGATCTTCATGTCTTTGCTTTCCAGTTGCTGGGATTTGTATACTCCACCATGCTCATCTGAGACCTTTCCTTGATCAGGTTAGTTCAAGAAGGAAGTTCTGTCAAATGTGGGTGGGGAACCTTCTGTGGGTGGTAGACCAGGTAAAAGAAGCCGGAGGTAAAAGCTTTTTGCTTTTTGCCTGCTTTTCTTCCTGTCTAGATATCAAGTTCATCTACTCTGTTGCTGCCACTACCACTAGTTATGGTTGTCCATGAGGCATTCTTCACTGCTATCAGAACATAGCTTGTTTGTGATCCATAGAACCGAGAGAGAGAGAGAGAGAGAGAGAGAGAGAGAGAGAGAGAGAGAGAGAGAGAAAGAACCAGGCAAGTCTAGGGTTTGTTTTTGATCCCAGCATGGGAAAGCAGAGAGATAGAGAGATGCAGATCCCTGGGGTTTGCTAGAAAGCCAGATTAGCCTCAAAATAAAGTTTATGGATCCTTACTAATGATGCCAGAAGCTGACCGCTGGCTCCCACATGCATGTGAAGACATATGAACTCACTTGAATACACTCACATAGAAACACAAACACACAAAACACAGTACACTCGTCTACTCCTGTAATGCACAGGTGTTAAGGTTCTAGAAAGCAGAGAGCCTAGCAGTCTAAGAAAGCAGAGAGCCTAGCAGTCTAAGAAAGCAGAGAGCCTAGCAGTCTACGAAAGCAGAGAGCCTAGCAGTCTAAGAAAGCAGAGAGCCTAGCAGTCTAAGAAAGCAGAGAGCCTAGCAGTCGACGATTAGTAGGTGTCTTATTGAGAATGTCATTATGTCAGAATATAGCATATTATCCAGGAGAGCACAATGAATATTTGCAAGTAATGAAAAATAAAGCTGTACTTTGATTTATACCAATAATAGAAAGCTGGAATTTCCTTTATGGTGAAGATATTAAACTTCTCAAACTGTTTTGTTTTTGCCTTTGAGCAGTTAATGAATAAAGCTATAGCTATATCTTTACTGACATAAAGATCACAGTAAGTTTAGTTTCTGTTACTGCAGTGACCATCAACTTTTTGATACAGATTCTGAGTAAGAATAAAATGTTCTCCCACTTTGCTCTCTGATGACTGATTTTAACAGAAACAATATGCAATGAAGTAAGAAATGGTGAAAGCAAGCAAACCACCATTGCTTTCAAAGCAAAGGATTTTTAGCCTGTATTGACATCTATTTCCCTTCTCCATTTATTTAGTAAAAAGAGATCTTTGTAGTAACAAGGATATTATATTATTAATTTATAACCTTTGCTAGCCCAAAATATTTGCTTTCAGATATGCTAATATAATGTTTTTCTTTTGGTTTTAAAGTTCCCAAGCACAAGTTCTGTTCCAGTTCATTAAAACCACTACTAAGCATAATTATGAAATGGCTTGGAAGCCAGATGAAAGAAAGTGATCTCAAGTGTTTGGACCAATTTTCCTCCGATAACAAAACTTAGAAGAAAAACACCACAAATTTGATAAATATATTGTTAAACTGTGAGGCAGATACAATGTATTTCTTGCAGCTTTGCAGGGCCTAGCTAGAACAAACAAATGGAAATGAGGATGGCTAATCTTGTACATCCTAGGGAAGAGCTTTCCATGTTATCTATGAGTGAAGCTCATTGTCCAGAGGCACTGGAGGTGGTGAAGCAGGACAGCCTGCACAGGGTACATCCAACACTGAGCATTTCCAAGTTGGGGAGGATGTTAGAACAGACATACTCTGATTTCTGCAATTCTAATCTTATCCTTCCTTCAGTTTAGAACTCCTAAAGGACAGGCGACAAAAAACAACTTCATACTAAGAGCTTTATAAATCACTGAAGAAGCGCATTTCCGTAGGGGACTGCAGCACAAGATAAATAAAACAGCTTGAAATAATATAGAACACAAGATATCAAGAAAGCCCTGAGAGGGATGGGACTCATTCCAGCGGGAGACCAGTGAGAGGCCTGGAGGAAGAGCTCTCTCACTCATCCTGGCAGGTGCCTAGGGTCCTGGGGATAATGGAAGAGGAAAGAGTCCTACTGTGCATCAATGGTTGAGTGAAGAATCAGGGCACAAGACAGACATTCAGAAAGTCAAATCCTTTATGATGAATTTGCCTTTGCCTGGGTTTCGAGTTTTACTGTCAGTGACTCAAATGGGACATTGCTAAATATCCTATGTAAGAAACTAACTCTGGCCAAGGGGATGTCTCAGCAGTTAGAGTTTCTGGGCAAGCCTGGGCACCTGAATGATAGTCTGGAACCCACGAAGAGATGCAACTCCGTGAAGCTGTTTGACCTGAACATGCATACCATGGTACCCGAACCCCACACGTGTACCAGAGATACACATCGATGTGCGCACAGATAGTGCAAACATGGTGCCGGCATAGAAACAGAACGGAGGATCAATGGACCCGAACAGAGGACCCAGAAATAAACCCACACACTATGGACACCTGAGTTTTGCCAAAGATGCCAAAACCATACAATGGAAATAAGACAGCATCTTCAACAAATGGTCTAACTGGATGTCTACATGTAGAAAAATTCAAATAGATCCATACATATTACCCTGCACAAAACTAAAGTCCAAATGGATCAAAGACCTCAACATAAAATCAGACAAACTAAATCTGTTAGAACAAAAAGTGGGAAAGAGCCTTGAACTCATTGGCACAGGAGACAACTTCCTGAAGAGAACACCAAGAGCACAGGTTCTAAGATCAACAATCAATAAATGGGACCTCATGAAACTAAAAAGCTTCTGTAAAGCAGAGGACACCATCATCACAACAAAACAACAGCCTACAGACTGGAAAAAGATCTTCACCAACCCTATATCTGACAGAGGGCTAATATCCAGAATATATAAAGAATTTAAGAAGTTAAACAACAACAATGCAAGTAATCAAATTTAAAAAAAATGGGATACAAAGTTAAACAGAGAAGTCTCAATAAAGGAATATCAAACGGCAGAGAAACACTTAAAAGTAATCTTCAACATCCTTAGCTCTCAGGGAAATGCAAATCAAAACAACCCTGAGATTTCACCTTACACTCATCAGAATGGCTAAGATCAAAAACTGAAATGAAAACATATGCTGGAGAGGTTGTGGAGAAAGGGGAACCCTCCTCCATTGCTGCTGGGAATGTAAACTTGTACAACCTCTTTGGAAATCAATCTGGTGCTTTCTCAGACAATTAGGAACAGTGCTTCCTCAAGATCCAGCTATACCACTCCTAGGCATATATACAAAAGATGCTCAAGTACACAACAAGCACATTTGCTCAACCATATTCATATCAGCTTTATTTGTAATATCCAGAAGTTGGAAACAACCCAGATGTCCCACAGTTGAGGAATGGATACAGAAATTGTGGTACATTTACACAATGGAATACTACTCAGAAATTAAAATAAGGAAATCATGAAATTTGCAGGCAAATGGTGGGAACTGGAAAAGATCATCCTGAGTGAGGTATCCCAGAAGCAGAAAGACACACATCATATATACTCACTTATATGTGGATATTAGACACATAATATAGGATAATCATACTAAAATCTGTACACCTAAAGAAGCTAATCAAGAAGGAAGACCCTGGGTAATATGATCAGTCCTCATTCAGAAAGGCAAACTGGATGGATATAGGAAGAGGGAAAAAAACAGGGACCAGGACAGGAGCCTACCACAGAGGGCCTTTGAAAGACTCTACCCTGTAGGGTATCAAAGCAGAGGCCGAGACTCATAACCAAACTTTGGGCAGAGTACAGGGAAACTTATGAAAGACCTGGAGGGGACAGGAGCTCCACAAAGAGAGAAGAAACAAAACAAAACAAAAATCTTGGCCTAGGGGTCTTTTCTGAGACTGATACTCCAACCAAGGACCATTCATAGAGATAACCTAGAACCCCTGCACAAATGTAGCCAATAGCAGCTCAGTGTCCAAGTGGGTTCCCTAGTGATGGGAACAGAGACTATCTCTGACATGAACTCAGTGGCCTACTCTTTGATCACCTCCCTCTGAAGGGGGTGCAGCCTTACCAGGCCACAGAGGAAGACAATGCATCCAGTCCTGATGAGACCTGATAGGCTAGGGCCAGATGGAAGGGAAGGAGGACCTCTCCTATCAGTGGACTGGGGAGGGGGCATGGGAGGAGAAAAGGGAGGGAGTGTGGGATTGGGAGGGGATGAGGGAGGGGGCTACAGTTGGGATACAAAATGAATAAACTCTAATTAATAAAAAATAAATGAATTAAAAAACAAATAGTGCAAATAAAGAAAGACTTAAAGGGAATTAACTTCCCAATGATTGTTTATTTTTTATTTTAATTTCTTTTTTTTTGCAGTTTGTTCATTATATATCCAGATTGAACCCCCCCTCCCTCAACTCTTCCTAGTCCAACACTGCCTTCCTCTTCCCCCTCCCCTTCCCCTAGTCCGAAAGGGGACTATTGACATCTGCCCATAGCTTATCAAGTCGCATCACGACTTCCTGGATCTTCTTCCTCTGTGGTCTGGTAAGGTCATATGGCCTGGGGCAAGTGATCTAAGAACAGGCAACTGAGTTCATGACAGAGGCAACCTCTGCTCCCCTTACTTGGGCACCCACATGGAGACTGAGCTGCCAATAGGCCACATCTGAGTCCGGGGCCTAGGTTCTCTCCATGCATGGTCCTTCGCTGGTGCATCAATCTCTGCAGGACCCATTGGGCTCAGAGTTTTTAGCTTTGTTTGTCTCCGTGTGGGGCTCCTGTCGCCTCCATGTCCTTCTCTCTCTCCTTTTTTTTAATTCTTTATTAATTATACTTTATTTACTTTGTACCCCCCTTGTGGTTCCCTCCTCCCGTCCCAATCCCTCCCTTCCTCCACCATCTGCATGCATGCCCCTCCCCAAGTCTGAACTGATTGGCCTGCTCTTTGATCACCTCCCCATGAGGGGGAAGCAGCATTACTAGTCCACAGAAGAAGACAATGCAGCCTCTCCTCCTTTTCTTACATAAGACTCCCTGTGCACTGCCCAAGTTTGGTAGTGAGTCTCAGCATCTGCTTCAAACCCATAATGGGTGGAGCCTTTCAGAGGACCCTCTACTGTGGGATCCCATCCTGTTTCCTCTCTTCCACCGCTTCTGGTGTCTGTCCTGTTTGCCTTTCTGAGTGAGATTTAAGCATCCTCCCTAGGGTCCTCTTTAGTGCTCAGCTTCTTTTCTATTTTTAATTTAAAATAACTTTAGATTGTACTTTTTTGTTTGTTTATTTTTGAGACAGGCTTTCTCTATGTACCTTTAAAATGGATGGGAAAATCTGAAGAGGTGTTTACAATTTTTCCTGATATCATCAGAACTACCCAGCAGCTGGAAGCAGACAGCAGGAAGAAGACAGCAGGAAGAAAACAGCAGGAAGAGGGCTTCCACCAATACATATCTCCATCGAGGAGCCTCCTCACCATGGCTCTCTGACACCCTTCAGCCTTGGAGACATAGAGGAAGCAGGTTAGGCAGCTCAGTGCTATGTGGGATTAGGTCACATCAACATGCCGGTTGGGGGCCTTATTTAAGGTGGAAAGAAAAGCAAATTTTCTGAGTGGTAATTTTTGTCACTCATTTCGTCTGGAATCTTTTTAACTATAGGGAGAATTTAATGATGTCTTTGTTTTTGAGAGCAGTTGTGCTATTCCATGCCCAAGTATTGAGTTCTCAGTGATTTAGATTTTGTAGTTCTGTCTCCGAAATTATTTCTTAAAAATCACCTAAGGAAGCTCTAAGCAAGAAGGAGGATCCTGGGAAAGATGCTCAGTCTGCATTCAGAAAGGCAAATGAGACAGACATTGGAAGAGGGAGAAAACAGGACAGGAGCCTATCACAGAGGCCTCTGAAAGACTCTACTCAGCAGGGTATCAAAACAGATGCTGAGACTCATAGCCAAACTTTGGGCAGAGTGTAGGGAATCTTATGAAAGAAGGGGGAGATAGACTTGGAGGGAAAAGGAGCTCCACAAAGGGAGCATCAGAACCAAAAATCTGGGCCCAGGGGTCTATTCTGAGACAGATACTCCAAACAAGGACCATGCATGGAGATAACTTAGAACCCCAGCAAAGAAGTAGCCCAAAACAGCTCAGTGTCCACGAGGGTTCCCCAATAATAGGAACAGGGACCTTCTCTGACATGAACTCATGAGCTGGCTCTTGGATCACCTCTACCTGAAGAGGGAGCAGCCTTACCAGGCCACAGAAGTCCTGAAGAGACCTGATAGACTATGGTCAGATGGAAGGGGAAGAAGACTTCCTCTATCATTGGACTGGGGGAGAGAGGCATAGGAGAATAAAGGAGAGGGAGGGTGGGATTGGGAGGGGATGAGGAGGGGCTACAGCTGGGATACAAAGTGAATAAACTGTAATTAGTAAAATTTTAAAAAAGTAAAGAAAAAAAATTTCTGCCATGTTCCTCGTAGGACCATGTTGTTAAACATTGTCGTTGGCACTATTTGGGGTAGGAAGGTTGTTGAACCTTTAGAAATTGGTCCTCAGTAAATAGGCCTTGAGGTTTTATTATAGCTGAACCTACTTTCTACTCTCTGCTTCCTGTTCTCTCAAAATGAGGAGCCGAGGAAACCCAGTTTCACACTTTTACAATCATAGAGCCCTCCCCATCTTGATGGACCATATCCCTCAAACTATGAGCCAAAAAAAACCCCTCCTTTCCTTAAGTTGACAGGTATTTGGTCACAGAGATGAGAAAAATAATAGAGATATCGATATACTTTTTATTACTGTACTCAGTAATTTCATTTATAATTCTATGTGTATTTGTGCTATAACCCTAGGTTTCAAGTTCAATTCATCTTGGACTTTCATTCTCTATGTGGAAGAGAAAATACACCTACAAATTTAAAGTATACATTCATACTCATATTAATTAATGTATACCCAAAATATAGTTAATGATGTTAAATTGTTGATCATCATTTGTTTATTTCATGGACAGTGAGAAAACTTTAAGGTCTTAAAAGAGAAAATTAATGTTTCATAATAACATAATATTTTGAATTAAATATTGTTATGGCCTCGAAAAATTATCTCTGCCCCATTTGCCATTTTTTTCTTTTTGAGATGCCAGTTTCTAAATGACTCATGTTTTGACTCTTCCCACCGCCTGTAGTATGTTTCATGATTTTCTTCTCATATATAATTCTACCTATGTTTGTTCAAACTTATTTTTCCCATTTACCAACCATTGCCTTAATATGTCTAAAATTATGATGAATTTGTAATTTCAGTTGTTACATTTTCCAGCTCTAGAATGCTCAATAGCCATTTTATTTATGTTTTCTTAATCTTCCATTTTTGTACCTAATTTATTAAACATATCATAATATAAAGCTTTCATCTAATGACTATTATATGTACATCTTCTATGAGTCTATTTCTATATTCTGTTTTGTTAGCTCGACTTTTGATAGTTTAATCATGACTACTGGGATAGTGCGTGATTTCAGAAGACACTGGAAAAGAAGCCTACAGCAATTTACCCTAGAACTTTCAAACTGAAATCAATAATTTGTTTCTGATTTTCATTACAGTGGAAAGACACTGAAACAATTTAAGTGGAAAACTATATTTACCCTTTATAAAGATTGTTCTCATTTTGACACAAGCGAATGAATTAGAATCAAGAATAGAGACATCGAACTCATGGATAAGGTTTTCGGGAATTCATCCAGAAAGGTGTGAGATGCAGGGTAGGGTTTATGCTGAGAGTGACAGAAAAGCTGTGTGCACTGGAAGTGCTTAAGAGATAGAAGCAAAGGGTGGCGGTCAAGCTTTGGTCCTCAGACATGGAATAGAGATAAAATGGAGCCATTTACTAATGGAGCTAGATTGGGGTTATCAAAATCAGGAGAAATGGAAGAGTTCACTTGGATGTGAGGAGTTTTGAGTTGTTTGTGAGTTGCCCTAGCAGAGGTGGTTAGAATGTCCAGCAGAAAAGTTACACCAGGAGTGGACAAACAAGGTGCGAGGCTGGGCCCTATGGGAATCAATGAATACGCACAGGAGAGTGTGAAGAGTGAGGGAGAGCGTTCCGGAAGAGACGGAATTAATTAAGTCAGGGTGGCACATTTGGGAGGGCAATGTAGTCTTCACGAAAATAGTTCTTTGAGACCTGGTTGTTGCATAAAACAGCAAAATTCCAAGCATGAATAAATTCTAATAGGGAGGAATGAACAAAGCCAGAGAATTGAAGAGACAAGAGAAGGAAGTCAAATTAACAGAAAGTTCTCTAAGAAGACTAGAAGAGATGGATTCCACAGCTCAGGAAACAATTCCCAGACTGCTAAGAGCCAAAATGGAAGCCAGGTACGTCAGTGCACACCTTTAATCCCAGCACTTTGGGAGGCAGAGGCAGGCAGATCGTTGTGAGCTTGAGGCCAGCCTGTCCTAGAAGGAGTTCAGGACAACCAAGGCTACACCATAAAATGTGAGAGTACAGTCCAGGGACTAACTTTGATGCGAAGGTGTGGGAAGTCTCTCTTTATGTGGATGTTGTTTTTAGCACGAGTTGACAGAGGCTTGGGCATCTGCTGCTTTCAGCTTCAGGGAAAGTATTTTAAAGGATTATGGTTGGTCTGTGTCACAGGAACCATAATGCTTCATGGCTTAACTCTCCTCAGGATGGCTTTCTACTTTATTGACACAGTTCAAAGGAGATGGATGGGCAAACTGTAAAGGAAAATAATTTGTCCGGCAGATGCCTTTACAGCAGTAGGTGAAAGATGCAAAGGATGGTGGTAAGCGAGCTGGACGGTGCGGAGGGGAGGAGGCGGAGCAGGAAACAGCCGAGGGTCAGCAAAGCCTGCATGCTGGTTTCAGCCACTCTAGGAGCCGGTGGTCGAGAACTCTCACCTAAGTGACTGAGATTATGATAATTTTTAACTTACGTATCAGTAAAATGCTTTCTTGGACATTTTTTGTTTATATTTCTTTTTGTTTTAAAGGTACTGTTAATCTTGATTTAGGAAATGCCTCAGCGTTGGATAAGCGAAAATGAGATCAATTTTGAAATTGTTGAGTTCACAAAACTGATGGTAAATCTGTTAGACGGTCAAATCACTTGAAAGTTCTAGCAAATACAACTAAATGTATAATCCATAATGTATATATTCATCCTTAATGTATAAATTCATACAACACTGAATGACTTTAACTCAGTGATTATGGTTTGAATGACAAAACTATTTGAAGATAAGCTCGAAAATATTTGAGTTCTGTACCCAGCGCTCTCTTAGTACTGCAGTTCACGGCACCTGGGGAAAAAGCCACACTTACACAGGTGAGGCAGTCTTACCTGTCAATCCCTGTACTGGGCAGTCCCTGCACAGGCCACAAGGTGGCAGCAAAATAGCAAACTAATTACCGCGGGAGACATGCTCTTGAAGGCAGTGTGCGGTTAGAACACTTGAGTTACACCTCTTGTATCTTACATATTTTTATGAATGCATAATCTTTTATTGTACATTTTCTGTCCTACTATTATTTCTGACTTGCAAAAACAGGAAATATGAGTACTAATGCGCATTCAAGGCTCATGACACCACAGTTAAACATTGTGTATAAATTTGTTTTAATATGTTGCAGTTTGATAATTTTATTTGAACCATGTATTTGTTTGAGAAAGTGTGTTGTTATGTTGTTCAGGCTGACCTTGAACACCTGCCTCAGCTATCCCTAGTGCAAGGATAAGGAGCACAGACAACTATGCCTGCTCACTTTTTTCTCAATACAATAATCTCATTAACAAAAAGTAAATTTAGTTTTGTAGGGATGGTGATCTAAGCAGTAGCTTAGCATGTACAATGCTTTTATCCACAGGAATAGACTCTCTCTCTCACACACACATACATACACATGAAACACAAATACGCTCAATAACTTCATTCGTTGTCTGTTGGAAGGAAAGTGTTTAAAAGCATCATGAAGGATTCTTGTGCGGTAAATTCTAGTTACAGCAACTCCCACTGCAGGTGGGATGACAGCTTTAGCCAGCAAAAAAAAGCCACAGAACGCCCAGTTAAGTTTGAATCTCAGATGCACAGGAGATGTTTGGTTTAAGAAGTTTGTTCCGTACAACTTTCGGACATGCTTATGCTAAAATTCTTCAATTATTCATTGTGGTTTACCTGGCAATTCTGTTGGAGTGAAAGAACTGGAAAGAAATACAAGTCGTTGAGAACATGAGGGAAAGCTGACTCAAAGTTGAGAAGTCTTGAGAATGCAGGAGCCAGTGAACGAACGGACTGCTGAGGGTCTTGACCTAAGTTCCCTCCTGTGGGCACTTCTCTCGTATGTCCAGGTAAACGCTGTGGGTGTGGTCGGCCAACTGTGGCGAATTACCGTCTGTGCCACACAGGGACTGCTGATTTTCAAACAACAGCATGCAACAACATATATTTAAAGCTAACTGAGTATTGGATGAAATTGAATAAATAAGTACAATGCAGGCGTTTTGGGGTCTTACTCAGGGTTGTCATTATGGAAATCTGTCATTAGAGCATCAAGGTTTAGAAATGCCATTTTAATTACATTTAATTCAACAAACATGTCTGGCAGAGGGTTGATGGGAAGATGCAGAGATTGGTGGGATGCTGCTGTTACCCAGGCCAGTGAACAATTACAGACAAGACAGAGACTCAAATGACACATCCAGTTGGGGGTGTGTCTCAGCCGGGGTCTGACTGCAGTGTGTGTGTGTGTGTGTGTGTGTGTGTGTGTGTGTGTATGTATCAGCTGGGGTCTGCCATGTGTGTGTGTGTGTGTGTGTGTGTGTTTGTGTGTGTGTGTATCAGCCGGGGTCTGCCGTGTGGTATGTGTGTGTGTGTGTGTGTGTGTGTATGAGTGTGGCCATGGGCTCAGCCGGAGTCTGACTGCCGTGTGTGTGTGTGTGTGTGTGTGTGTGTGTGTGTGTGTGTGGCCATGGGCTCTAACCCGGTATCCAAACAGACATGATGCAGTTGTAATGGCAAAACTCTATCAGTTTTTTCCTGGGATTTAGCTTTTGGTCAACTTGTGCTTTCCCTTGTGCCCTGAATGTGCTCTCCATCCTCCTCCTAAGATTTTTCAAATTCAGAGTTTAATGTTAAAGGTTCAGAAATCTCCATTTTCAGCCTTACTTCTCCCCTTGACGTTTTCGTTAATTTATTTGCATGGCCCCAGAGGCAGTGCCCAAGTTCCACTCACACTTTTCTCCCAGAGTATTTGTTCCTTCCTTGCCAGTCTGAGTCACCAGCATCTCTCTTCATATGGTTATAGATCCTTGAATCATTCTCCTTTTCCTAGATTTCTCTCCCAAGCCAATCAGCACACCCTCCAATGCAAAGGTCTCTGAACTGAATCCTTGCTTCCAGCAGCTTTCAGTTTTTATTTGCTTTCTTTGTTCTTTTGTTTGCTTTTGATGGTGGGGCTAGACCTAATCCAGGGTTTCACCCTTACTAGGAAAGTGCTCTACCGTTGATCGTATTCCCACCGCTGGGTTTTTCTAAAAGTTAGAGATTTATTGAAATTATTTAGAGATCTATTAAAATAATTTTAAAAAATTATCTATTTATTTTTCGATTTTAATGCTATACTAATTATTTGACTCTGAGAATAATTCGTGAATTTGACATTGATGGATAGGAAGAAAACATAAATAAGCAGCCAGGGAAAAAAGGCTCGAGAGAGGATTAGATGCGGAAGGGCAGGCACTGGAGATAGAAAATCTCAAAGTAGACAAACAGACAAACAAAACCATGCTGAGTGGTCACCACTCAATATCCGGTCAGATGGCTGAGCTAGGCTGGTAAGAACGGTTAGTGATGTCACTTCTCCAGGTTATAGAAAGATAAGGATGACACCTCTCCCAGTCAGGACCTTAGCGAGATGAAGTCGTGCTCTCCTTAGTATGCTGGCTCCGAATCGCGTCTTTCAGGAACACCAAACTACAATGACACGCTCTAACACGTCATAAACAAACAAACGAGAAAACGGTGTAACTCCAGACGCAGGGGACCTCACGCCATCTTCTGGTCTCTGCAGGAACTGCACAAATATGCAGACCCATGTGCAGGCAAAATTCACACTCATAAAATTTAAAAACTTATGTAAGTTAATTCAAGACACGTAATAAAATATACCCATCACTGTGTCTTATTTAATGAAGCACAAAACTAGGAGAAACAAAGAAATCACTCCTGTTAGTGTTAATTTTGTAGAGCTAAGGCAGATTTTTTTTTTTACTATGACATTTATTTATTTACTATTTACTTATTTGCAAAATTTGTTTTACACTCAAAAAGGCTACACTCAGTATTAGTGTCAAAATTTTCTAAATCAATTGTACCTAAGCACATAAGCATGCAAGGTCTGAAGGAGGTCACCTTTGACCCAAATTTTCAACATGACAGATGCTTCTCCTGTGTGTACCCCTCGTCTTCCAGCTCTATGACTCTGTGGATGTTATGTACTAAATAAACCTTGAATCTCCACTGTCCCTTCTCCCTATACCTTGTCCTATAGGTTGACTTTGGAAGTCCAAACAGTAACACAAAAATATCTCTGAGCGCTCTCTCTGTCCCAAGCTCTCAGTGGAAGGCAGAGGACATAATGGGTAATGAAAAAGTGAGCAGTGATACCCAACAGCAAAGGCTTTGGATGCCCTTGGGGTAGAAGTGGAGGTATTTTTCTGCTCAAATTGCTGGGACGGGTCGAAAGACAAGCTCGTCAGGCTCAGCTCAAAGGCTCCATTGGTCAACAGGAAGCGCACAGTCCTTTGAGGTCTTACAAATAGGCCTTGAGGACACTCTCACAAGGGACAGTGACAACTCAGAGATTGAACTGAAATTAACCCCCTTTGGGGAAAACACAGATGCCTCCAGATGCTTTACATTCTTTTACTTAAAACAAAACATTTACTTTACGAGATAAAGGGCTTGAAATGTAAATGCAGGAGTAGAACTCATGGTTGGATGTAGTGAAGAAGTCAATAAACCAGAAGAGCAGCTGGTCCCCTGGGAAGAGGAGGCTGGAGAGCCTTGGTCTCAGTTTACTGTATACAGGGGCCGGAATGTTTGGAGAAGTGCAAAGAAAGGAGGCACCAGAGAGTGGGGAAGGTGAATTTCACCCCTTTGGCACATTGGAGTTGTGATTCATATGTGCCCATCTGTGTTTTCCACTAACCTAAGAACACTTACACTAATTATTGCTTAGCACTTACATGAGGCTTGCTCAGTGCAAATAGTTAGCACCAAGTCTTCCTTGCTCACTCTGAATTTTAAATGTAAACTAGTAGATAGCACGGGTACAAAGAAGCAAACTTGCATTTCCTGTTTATCTGAAAGAGGTATTGTCAGCACCTTGTGCCTTCTGGGGTTCTGGGGTGTCATGCTGTCTTCTTAGGCTTAACCATGCTCACACAGCCAAGAAAACCCAGCTGCTTGAAATGGAAGTGCCTTTCAAAGAAACAGCTTCAGATCCATCTCCATACCAGAAAAAGGACTCTAAATTTTTGGGCTTGTTTCTGTCACTCAAAGTATACATCAGGGTTCTGCAATGTGTTAGTCCCAGTACCATCAATTTTGATTTTCTGATTATTTTAAAATGGATTTTCCTAAAATAAAGTATGGGGCAAAGTTAGAGTATATAATACTGCTAAAATGACTGACAAATAGCTTCTGCTTGGTCAGATTTTGGTGACTGAACAGGTGGATGCTTGAAAAGGTCAATTCTCAAAACTTAAAAGTCAGAACAAGAAAGAGTCATGTAGTATGAAGATGAAGATCTACAATCATTCATAAGAATGAAGAAATGGTTTAATTTAACTGGAGTTTTCAGAAATTAGAATTTAACAACCAATTAAATAATTTTGAATTCGCTTTGGAATTTTAGAATTGACGGATAGAAGAGAAGTTTCTGTTACCCTAGGGAACAAAGTCAAACCTTGTTCTAAATTATTTTTATCCCATAGGCTTTTGTTTTCATCCTTAAAGAGCCTCCTGGTCTTCTAGCAATGTGCTTCCCTCATGTGTATAAGGCTCTGGGTTTAATTTCCAGTGACATAGATAGACAAAAACAAGCAAGTGAGCAAGCAAAAAAACAAATCTTTAAAAAGGTGAGGTGAATTTGGGAATCAAAATAAAATAAGCTTGGCTTTCTTTGAGAAACACAGCTAAAAGTCTTAAATCACCTACCCAATCATCATGAATGGGTGAAGACATCACACAGAATTCCTCACGCATAAACCAGCTGCAGCCACAGCACACCTTTAGAGAGAGTTGCTCCAAGTTCCCTCATGAAATGGAGTCTGTCCAGCATCCCAACGTCATCAGAAGACTTCAGTTCTCCTCTAACAGCTTTGCGATCCATGCCTGAACTTCCACTTTCAGGGCACCCAACTTTCAGTGCGTCTCTCCCCGACCCTCACACTGAGTGAATACGGGATTTCCTCTCTGTCACATGGTGGCCAGATGAAGTACTGACATTCTTTTTTCTTCCCCTTGTTGGCAAAAATGAAGATAAGACTTCTCATTCTACATGAGTGATGGCCTTGAACCTGTTGTCACCTCTGTTCAGTTGAGACTCCAGTTTGTTTACATTCATGAAAGAGTACTTGGTGAATGGGTGTCTTTTTGTCACTGTATGGGTCCCAGTGCTATACAAGGACACACAGAAAACAAAGCCAGACCTCCTGTCGGGAGGGTTCCTATTTCACGGCAGCAGGCCTGACTACGCTTGCCTATGACATCTTGAAAGCTTAGCAAGTGACCCGTTCATCAGATTGTTCCCACTGAGGCATTGTACTTTCCAACTGGGCTTCACAACACGTTTTTATCAATGTCCTTCTACTCAATGCTGCAAGGAACCCATAGGAGTAGTAATTCATCTATCTCGGGCTGGAGAGATAGCTCAGAGGTCAAGAGCACTGGCTGCTCTTCCAGCAGAGGTCCTGAGTTCAATTCCCAACAACCATAAGGTGGTGCACAACCATCTATAATGAGACTTGGTGCCCCCTTCTGGCGTGCAGCTGTATATGCCAACAGAACACTATATATACTAAATAAATATTTAAAAAAAATAGCTCATATATCTCTTAGAGAAAAAGTGTTTCGAATCAGTAGTACACGAATGACCCTCCATGTTATCCCAATGCCACTGTCAAACAGTGATTCTGCACTGTAGACATGCCTGTCCCAGAAGAGTTTTCTGTCATATGAACTTCAGAGATTCAAGGTCCTTGTTTTAAAATTTCATGTGAGCAATCGGGGTGGGTAAACTTGCCCTCTATACAAGTTATCAGTGTTTAAAAGCATTTCATAAAATATACCTCATACCTCAAGGCATTTTTGGTTATCCTTGTCCATCTGTTTAAAAACATAAAGAATATGCAGGAAATTGTACTGTCAAAGGGTCTGTCAAGCCTTTCAACTAGCAATTCCTTATCCAAACAGACTTAGCAACAACAAACTGTACTGAAATTTGTTTCTACTTGAGAAAGTAATCCAGGAGAGTGCTCTCTCTACCTTTCTTTGAACTGTATAATAATATCTCTGTACTTTAGAAGCGAGTTGTGTAATTAAACTGTTTAATATGCTCAAGAAGGCAGAAAGTTGACAGCAAATTAACCGATGGAGAGTAAAGTGATTTTAAGTGCAACCACTGGCAATTCAATAAGCTAGTCAGTGAGGCCATGATTTTTAATTTACATAAAAATTACACTTATTTTCATTTCTGTTCTTAGCACCTACCCCACAGACTGCCATTTAGATAAGCAAACTAACTAGTCAGTTTTCATATAATTGACCCCCAAACCAGTGAATTTTAGAGGCTTGCAAGAAAGCCTTCTATACACAGCCACTAGGTGGCGATGAGGAACCATGCTTTTCCCTAAACCACGGCCCCTCCCGTCCTAGCGTGAAGGAAGAGCTGCGTTCTTAGTTTATAGCATCGTGCCCTCTCTACACCTAACATTGTTTAATCAGCTCTTTCCTCCAGTCCTCCTCAGATGCTAGTGATTGAATTTTCTCTTATGGTCATATTTCTGTTTTTCCTTATTTCCCCTAACATTTTGTTGCCTTTTGAATGACAGGGCAAGTAAATTTAAATGACATAGAGTAAGTGATGTGGTTAGTAATAATGACGGCAGGTAGTTGGGAAACTAATTGGAAGAAATAGAAGACTATGATGTAAAAAAAAAAAAATGTTTCCCAGGTTGCCCTTGGCTGCTACTGGAATTTTAATTGGTGGGATATCATTAATCTCCAAACTGTAATCTGGAAAAATAAAACATGTCTTGGGTTAAAGGAAATGAAAACTGGTGTTAGAAAAAGAAGTCATTTCCTGAATATGATCTGTGTTCATCTTTACGAAGATGAAATGCAAAGACACTCCAATGTCTTCTTCAGGAAATACCAGCGCTCTACACCCAGAGCGCTAAAAGAGAGGACTGTTCAGAAACCCATGGACTATAAAGGTATTTTTCTGTATACTCTGAATGTATTTATACTGGATGTGATACTTACTCCCAAAGGAAGGAAAACGAACTGAAACCACTAGGGACATAATGACTCGATTCTTCTCTGTGAAGGTTTCTTCAGTACTTCTAAATTACTGTCAGTTATTCCTCTCAGAGACAGTGCCTTGTTGGAAATAAATGGCTCACTTCATAAGGACACGAATTTCCCCCTGTCTCAGAGCCTCCAGAGCACTGGGCATGCCTGTTTGGAGTACTGGCCTCTGGGTCCATTCCCCACATGCCCTGCTGGTACTTGAGTTTGGTGCCTTTCTTCTAATCCTTCAATTAGCTCTCAGAAAATTTAGTTTTTATTTATTTTTTTCTACTTCTAAGCAATTTACAGTTTACTAAGGAAGTCACTACAAGGAAAAGAAAGTAAAATAATGTCATCACTTAGCTGAAACTGTTCATGTCTGTATCTGTATACATATAAAACTAAAGACTAAAACTTAATAGTCAAAAGTCCTTTGACAAATGTTGTGTTTCATTAAATAAAGGGAAAATACTCTCATTCAAATAAATAAATAAATGAATAAATCCCTGATGATATATTTTTATTAGATAGAAGTTCTACTTTATATCATTAAAATGTGTATCAAGTTACTGAAAACTTTGGATACTGAAATAATCAAATAGAAATGGTTACCAGATACTACATTTGGAAAGAATAAATATTACATTAACTAGAAAATTAATTCACAGACTTTATTTCTTCATAACCATTAGGTTCTGAGCAGCCAGCCAGGATGTTTGATTTTATGACATCACACTGGACCACTTACAGGAACATTTTCCACCCTCAGGATCCCAAAATGTACTGGCTACTTTGTGTACTTTTCCAGTGATAAATGAAAACAAAACAACTTCTTTTCAAACGAATAGACTCTGTGACTGGAACACAACAGGCATATTCAGCTGAAGAGGACAACTTAATCTATCCCCAGGCGTTCAGGTTGCTTTCCTTAACTCCTTAACGAGTAGCTTCAATGTGAAGATAACTCCTTTAGGCAACTTTTTAAAAAGGATTATTAACAGCTGTGACTTGGATTTTTTTCACACATTGATAATGTACATTGGCATCATTTTCTACAAAAATGGATCATACTTATCTGTTCTTAATTTTAAAATTACCCAGAGGAGACCTATGCGCAGCATGATCTTCCAAAGGCTGTTAATCTAACAGGTATTACCTCTGACTGGAGTAACTTCTTTTTCAAATAAACCTGTATATCCCCTAAGACAGAAGTCATAAATCTGGTGTGGACATTCTCGTTCCTCAGCTCTCCAGTCTGTGCTACCCTTTTCTCATCTAAGCTGCTATAAAACCGCTTGCTGAAATACAGATGGAAAAGCCACCATTTGGAACAGTGCGCCTCTCAGATTGATAGCAAAAGCTAAGGAAACTTGAGTTAATTCTTTCTTCGGGTCCAGACCCAATCTGTTTATTGCAATGATATTTTATCTGACAATGAAGTTTGAAAAGTGAGGGTGCTATGTTAAATAAAGACTGATGAAAATAATAATAAAAAAAATTGTTCCCTAAGTCTACGTGCTGCTCGCAAATATTTACGGCACCAAGATATGTCTGAACGAGAGGGAGGGAAAAACCCACCAAACAGAAATGCTGGAAGTTTTACCTTGTCCTGAAATCCAGTTCAGAGGTTCGGAGTCCCGCTTAGTTGGGAGCTGGAGAAGAAGTGAAGCCACGGGCCCTCCTCACCTTAAGTCTGTCTCTGAGCAAGTGTGGGTGTGGGTGTGCGCGTCCGAGCGCGTGTGTGCAGAATGTCTCTTTGTGGTGCTGGATGGCAGAGGTCCTGATCCGGGGATGAAGGAGGCACTTCTCACCAAGAGCAGAAGAAAAGCAAAGCGTCACCAGGAGAGTCCTCCTCCCAGATTCTCTAATTACAGCCTAACTGCACTTCATGCAAACTTCAGGGGGGGAGGGCGGGGCAGCTCTGTGCCCAGACCTTGTAAAACAGCAGTCTCTAAGAGGACTTTCCCTCGGCCCAGATCCGGACCATTCCGCTCTGGAGTTCAGGAAAAGCAGCAGGCCCAACCACAACCCTCGCCCCCCTTCACCTCCACTCCAGCACCACACCTCCTGCTCGCTGTCTACCCGGGGCATGTCCGCAGGAGACGTTGCCTGGGGTCTGTGGGAGCAACTGTAGCCTCTACTGACTCCCCTACACAATTGTCACCTTGTATCAAAGAAAATCCAAGAGAGGGGGGGGGTCTTTTCTCTACACACAAGTGTGACAACAACGCACCAAACTTCCTAAACCTTTACCCATATTGCTTGTTCTTCCCAAATTGTTGGCTGTTAGACCAGTATCAATGTTGGACTAAATCTCCGTTAACCCACAGCTGCTATTGCGTCCTTAGATGATCGCGCCTAAGGACCTGGGTTTATTTATAAAGTGAGGAATGTAAGGGGAAGACTGGGTGGGTGGGGTTGGATTATAGATTCACACTCAGGATTAGAACCAGATGTCACAGGACGCGCGCGCGCGCGCACACACACACACACACACACACACACACACACACACACACTTAAAATAATTACTGGAGAAGATGCTGGGACACACA
Source organism: Meriones unguiculatus (assembly GCF_030254825.1). NCBI lineage: Eukaryota > Metazoa > Chordata > Mammalia > Rodentia > Muridae > Meriones > Meriones unguiculatus. The sequence goes on along the minus strand of NC_083350.1, from coordinate 82,262,195 downwards.
AGAAAACGCCTCCTGAACAAATAGACATTTATTTATAACTCGAGGGAGAGTGTATAGGTCCATTGATTCCCGCCTTGAGTAACCAAGGGGTTTGGCGAGGAAACGGCTTCGTATTTCAATAACAGAGCCACCTTTGATTGGGCCTAGGAAAGGTGGAAAAACGAAGAAAGAACGGAATAAAGTAACACCGCAGGAAGCACATGGCTGTGGAGGCAGCAGGGGAAGGGAACTTCTCTGGCTTTTGGGCTGAGGACACGTAAACAAGCCCTAGGGGCCCACGGGCAGGGGAGGAGAGAGCCGGCGCCCGAGAGCGGGCGCAGCGTGTGGGCGAGCGCCCTGATCTCCGCGGACGCCGAGCGGGGAGGAGCGGCGGTGCAGGGGGCACCAGGGACTGAGGAAGGGGGGCCCCGAGCTCTGAGCTCTGGGCAGATGAGCTAGTGAGGACCAGGCGGAGGAGGGTGATGGGGACTGCGGGTCGGGAGGTGACTGGGCAGGAAATCTGAGTCCTTTGGCTAGCAGAGAGCGGCGCTATTGTCTTAGAGATAAAGCCGAAGGGGCGCGTGGCCGCTGCTCGGTCCAGGACTGCAGAGGGGCGGTGGTGGAGGCAGTGTGGGGTCACCTCAGGGGCGGGGGACACATTCTCCCCGCCTTTTAGTGAATTCTTGCTTCCAGGACTGCCCCTCCACCTTCCACCCCCTAACCCTTGCTGCTTTCGGGATTTGGGTTCCTGTGGGATAGATTTTGCTTCTTTATTTTTCTGTTTTATTCTTATTTTGTAAAGACAAAGCATGTATCTCTAAGAAAAGACAGTTAAAATTTGAAATAGAATTCTTTAAAGTGAAGCCTGTATCCAGCAGGCAACCAAATACCTTTCTTTCCAGTCTGGGCGAAGCGCGGGCCTTCCTTCTACTCGGTTCTCCAACCAGGGAAGAGGTTGCAGGTTTTGCAGTTTTATGTCAATCATTTGGTGGCTCCTGAGACAGCTGGTCTTTAGTTCCCACATTAACCGTCAGTAAAAACAAGGCACAACTCTTGTTTTTTTTTTCAGCTAAGAAGGATCTCTGTGCAATTTCTTGAAAACGTTTAGGGTGGTGGGTCTTTTAAAAATCGTCAAAGAATTATATTTAAAAGCAAATATATTACAATTTTTATAGTAAAGCACCATCCAGGTGGTAAGGCCGGTTACGAACGGCCGTGGAAGTGGATAGAGTTTAAATGCGACTCTTGCTCCTTCAGTTTAAAAATGTGATTTTATGCGGTTGCCTGGGAAGTAAATCAGATCTGATGAGTCAGGATGGCTTGTTCTCTTTCTCTGTGTGTGTGTTTTGTATTGTATACACTTATTCCAACAGTGTATTAGGCAAAGTTAATTCATTCTTGTCTTATCACACAAAATTTTGTTTTGAAAATTAGTCACACCATAACGAGTTTCACTAAAATTTATTAACTTGTATTTTATCATTATTTTAAGTATGACCTCATCAACTGAGGCAGTTTTTCAGAAGCGAGGGCCTCTTGCCTCTGCTACTCTGGACAAGCCACCCCATCCATCCTTCCTCACTCCTGGTGTGCTGCCTCCACTTCTCAGTCTTTGCCGAAACTTCTCTAGTCCTTTCTCACCACAAATATTTATCTTGCGGAGGGTGTGTGTTTTAAAGTGTTGTTCAGGATCGGTTGGACTGAAGTTATATATAATTCTAATCATTTTGGCCAGGTAATTTACTTTCTTTTTCTAAAAGATTTTGAGTGAGTGTGTGTGTGCTCAATGCATCAAAAATATTTTTTATAAAGGTACACACTATTTAGGTTAACTGTTCAAATTCTACATTGGAGCACAGATGTTAAGCTTAGGTTAACATAGCTACAATACTTGTATAAATAATTACAAAGCTATATTTTCTTCACTTAAAATATTTTACAGTGGTATAAATTATAAAAATTTAGATGATGTAAATATCTTTCCAAAGAAAACCATATCAAAAGCACTCTGTATTGAAGACTCCCTCTTATTATAATTAATATTACCAATTCAAAATGCCTTCATAAAGTGTACCTCTTCATTCTTTTGCTCATTGCTTATTTTAAGGTAATATACTAACTAGAGAAAACCAAACAATCTAGAACATCGAAACAGTTGTTTTGCCCAAATTCATCAACAAAAGAAATTTTTAGCTCTTTACGAATGGATGTGTGCAAAACATAAACATAGCAGTAACATTTCCAACATAAAAAATAGACACCTAAAAGATCTTTAGTCTTTGATATGGAATACATTTATTCTGAAGCATAATGTTATTCCCCCTGGTATATTATACAGCTAATAAATTGTACATTTATATTCAAATGGAGATTATCTCTATTCACCCACTCTTCAAACTCCCAAACAGGCTGTTCTATTATCCATTAAATTCCAGAGAAGTGCTTCTCTGTGAACTCTGGTTTCCTGGAATTTTTGCCTTGGGCTAATATTATACCTGGTTGAACATCTGTTAAGATAAAGGTGCAACTAGGAGCCCTGTGAGGCACCGGGGAGAAAAGCCATTTGACCTTTCTGTCTGAGGGCTCTGGACTTCATTAAAGCGCCTCTTGGGATTGCGGGCATAACCATGAGAGAGACATCATTTGTAATTAAATCCTTCCCACTGGCTATATTCCTGTTGAACTCAATGATTAAAATACAAATTCAATATTCTAAATGGTCACAGAGCATTTGATAAAAGGTTATTTTACACTTAATGCAACGGGGAAAGAAAGCTTTCCAAGGACCCACTTTCTGTACTCTCATTCAGCAACTGTTCTGCAGACCAACTCTTCAAAAGGGCAAACCAAATAATTAGGCAATAAATTGTTCAAATGTTAAGAGCTGCTCTTCTCCAGAAGCTGGTAAGTCCAAATGGATATCACAATGAGTGATAAATAGCCTCAACTCCAGAGAAGTACATGCCCACATGTGCCCCTGTTGGTGCGTTGGCTTTGGTTTCCGAGGACCATCAATCAACTTTCCTTTAATATGCTCTTCTTTCAGTGTTTTCTGTTTCCAGAGCATCTACGATGTTCCTTCATTTTCTTCAAATAAATTACCATGCATTTCATTATTAACTGTATTCTTCTCTGCTCATATTCAGTTCCATCTCTTTTAAAAAATACTAAAGTTTACACAATGATGACTAATTAGAAATGATGAGAACTAATTGGAGATGAAGTGCATCAAAATCAGAATTAAATGAAATTCAAAGAGACAGATGCACAGAAGTGTTCAAAAATAGAATATCCACTTAATGATGTGTTTTTAAATTTCTCCAAGTATTATACATCTTCTCCCTCCTTTACAGTTCCACATTACAAGCAAGAATATACTTTTGCTTTACTTGTATTTTTATTTACATTTCATGTATTGGTTTCTTGAGCCAAGTGTCGTATAAGCTCTCTGAGGACACAAATCATATCTCTGCATCTTCAGCTTCCCCATACAAAATTGCAGCTATTTAAACTTATAAAAAATGATTAATACTATCAACAAAGGTGATGGTGAGAGAGATTGTATAGAAAAAAATAAGAATAAAGGAGAGTATTGAATAAGTTACTTTAGAGTGTTTTGCATTTAATAGCCAATGGCATAAATAATAAATCCTCAAAGGTTGATTAATAATTTTATTATTGCTATTGATCTAGTATAATTAAAAGAAACATAATACATGTTTTTCTTCCATGCTTGGTTGATGAATGATTGTGTAAATGATAATCAATGAAGACGAACTGTTTTGTTCTTTTGAGAAACTATGTTGAGGTTAGTGAAAAAATACTGTTATTATCTTAGAATTACAATATCAGTCACTTGACTATTGATTTTTCCTCTTGAATATGTGTAGGTTCTTTTAAATTTTAACTAGTAATGACTATAAATAAACATGGTCTTCTTTGTATTTTATTTCTGTTCTTTTCTTATAACTTTCAAAGGAAAGGTTGTCAAGTCTAATTGGTCTGGAATGATTTATATCTAGTCTTTGAAGGGTAAAAATGGGTGAATTAGCTAATGCATCAAGGTTAGCTTAGGGCAAACCTGCTCAGGAAAACTTGAAGTGTGGAACTTTGGTTATCTTGAAACAATGGAAAATATTCTATAATTGTTAGAAATAGAAGGAGTTGCACAAATTAGCATCAAAAGGACGTTAAAACAAATTTAAAGGACAAGATGACTGAAGTGCCAAAGTCAGAAAGAAGCTACCAAAAAAACCCAACAAACATAAAAAGCAACTAGAAGATAATAATGCAGAAATACTTAGAACAAACTTGTCTTCTATTAAATTTTGATTATACGGGTTTAAATAGGTATCTGGTTGAGTTGAAATTTTATATATTTTTATGTTAAGCTTGATAGACACAATAAGATCTTTTTAAATATTTCCATAAACAGAGAATTACTTCTCTTTTGACATTGAGAGTTTGGAGTATGGATGTGTGGGTATTTTTTAAAGAACAGCTCAGTTCCCTCATAATGTATACATAATGTGTATATAATTTTCTGATACTCAGAAATCTCACTTTATTTTATGAATTGACTAAGTCAAACAAATTTGGAAGGGACCTTTGAATAGTACATCTGGAAGTGGCTCTACAATGATGTATCTCAAATACTTCCTTTCACAGACCAGCTCGCCCTATTGATTCTACAGAGAAACAGGAAATCTGTGATTCTGCCCTCCCACTATCTAGTTGTCCCAACATATGACTAAATTAAGGCACCAAAGGCTAAACTCTATCAGAACCTGAGAAAAAGAACAAGAGGAAACATTTCTCCTTTTGGGCCTAATTACTGTTAGTTTCTTTGTGTAAGATGCAATAATTCTTCAGTAACACTGACCTAAATGTCAGGCTTGCCTGCGTAAGTGCCTGCTGTTATATTTCTTTTAAGTTTCAAAGCAAGTTAATTTGAGAATGGGAAAATACTGAAATGATACAAAATTGGCCCACCTCTCAGCTCACATAGAGAGTGGAAAGTAACTTCAGAATCTGGGTCTTCTAGTTTCTCACCAGTCATAATTTCCTCCATCATCTCTTCTCTTCCAGTAATACTAAGTAGATGGAGAACACCTTTTCAAAATTAAAAGAAGTTAAACTGAGCTAACTAGCTGCTTTCCTTTACAGAAAAATAAATCGAGTCTAGCAAGGCTAACCATTTCCCTTAAAGTCAATCTGGCATTTTGGTCTGAAATTTGCCCATTTCTGCATCAGAAAACAGACACAGCATCAATATATCTCCTCTAGAATACAGCCAGGATAAACTTTTCTTCAGCGTTCATTATTTGATATGTCCATTTTGGAGCCTACCACAATTTGAATAATTATTTTCTTAACTTATCTGTTTTTCTGTTATGCCAAGGACACATTGCTTGATCATATCTAATTCATGTCTAGATCTTTTAGCGCTGCTTCCCACCCCACCTCAAGTATAGCATGTAAGTGGGAAGAAAACGTGTTGACTTGAGTCTAACCTGAACTACTGAGGGTGTGTGTCAGTGCCAAGAAACTTTAGAGGTGGTTTTTAGATTTGCTTCTTAACACTTACTTATTGATTGTATGTGTCTGTGAGCTCATGTGTGTGCAAACTCCTTTGAGTCGTGGCACAAACCGGAAGGTCAAAAGATGGTTTGAGAAAGTCTGTTTTCTCCTTCCATCCTGTGGGCCCTCGGGATTGAACTCAGATTGTCAAACATAGTGGTGGCTAGTGACTTTTCCTATTGAGCTGCTTCCTAGTCTAATGTTAGATTCTTTACACTTATCTGTTATAATAAAACAAACAAACAAAAAAAACAAAACTGAAAACAAGAATAAAACAAAACCATAAACACAACAGCATATTTTGATTTGGGCCTCAATCTGATTCATTTACTGTTTCTCAGACCTCTTGTCTTTCCATTTTGAGTATTTTGTTCTTATTTTGTTCTTAGCATGCTGCTTTTCTTTCTTGCCCTTGGTCTTCTTCACAAGGGTGGACTTTGTTATACCTTTAACTCTTGCATATTTTTTTATCGTTCTGAACATAGCATTCCTTTCATTAAAACCTCTTTTTTTTCTTTTCTGACAAGTCTTCCTAGAGTGCAGAACTCACAAAGCCCAGGCTGTGTGTTTGATTTTTTGACCGAGATGTTAAAATCTGCACTGATTTACTATTCTTGGCCTCTGAGTTTCATGCTTTACTTTTCCAATTAACCAAGCAGTAGACACTACTTTGGATCTGGTTCATAGAATGTACTTTTTTCCCTAGACTGACAACTCTTTAAAAATATTTTAATTACCTAAATTCTGTGTATGAAATTTTCTTAAGTAAACAGCAGTCTGCATAATGGAATTTTGTACTCCATTTTTAAAGTCTCTCTGCTTTTATATCTAGACTCAAACAATAGAGAAATATTTTTGTGCAGCAATCACTGTACTTGACATTATTGTATCATGGTTGTGATCCCTTGGTGGACTTGTGACCATGAGACTTAGTGTGGTTAAGGTGTTTCTTTTTAAGCAAGCTTTTCAAGTATAGAACACCTTCCTTTATCTAAAGCATTCTTTAGAAAATCTGAAACTTATCACACTGCACAAAAGTAAAGTCGAAGTGGATCAAAGACCTCAACATAAAACCAGGCACACTAAATCTGTTTGAAGAAAAAGTGGGGAAGAGCGTTTAATACACTGACACAGGAGACAACTCATGCTCTAATATAAATAAATGGGACCTCATAAAACTGAAAAGCTTCTGTAAAGCAAAAGATACTGTCAACAGAACAAAAGGATGGCCTACAGACTAAAAAATGATCTTCACCAACCTTACATCTGACAGATGTAATATCCAGAATATATAAAGAACTCAAGAAATTAAACACCAGCAAACAAAAGCATTCAATTTTAAAATGGGGTACAGAGCTAAACAGAAAATCCTCAACAGAGGAATATTAAATGGGGGAGAAACACTTAAAGAAATGTTCAACTTCTTTAGTCATCAGGCAATGCAAATCAACATAACTTTGAGATTCCATCTCACACCCATCAGAATGACAAAGAGCAAAAACTCAAGTAATGACACTTGCTGGAAAGGTTGTGGAGAAGGGGGAATCATCTTCCATTGATGGTGGGAATGTAAACATGTACAACCACTTTGGAAATATGGCACGTTCTCAGAAAACTGGAAATAGTGCTACCTCAAGACCCAGCTATACCATTCCTGAACGTATATGTAAAAGAGTCTCAACCATACAACAAGGACATTTGCTCAACTATGTTCATAGCAGCTTTATTTGTAATAACCAGAATCTGGAAACAACCCAGATGTCCCTCAGCTGAGAAATGTATACAGAAATTGTGGTCCAGTTATACAATTATACTCAATGTATACAGTTATACTCATTGTATACAGTATACATTTATACTCAGCAATTAAAAACAAGGAATTCATGAAATTTGCAGACAAATGGATGGAAAGAGAAAAGATCATCCTGAGTGAGGTAACCCAGAAGCAGAAAGACACACATGGTATATACTCACTTATAAGTGGGTATTAGCCATATAATATAGGATAAATATATTAAAATCTACAGACCTAAAGATGCTAAACAACAAGGAGGATCCTAAAGAAGATGCTTAATTCTCATTCAGAAGGGAAAATAGGATAGACACCAGAAGTGGTAGAAGAGAAGGAACAGAAATCTACTACAGATGTCCTCTAAAAGACTCCGCCCAGCAGGGGATTGAATCAGATGCAGAGACTCAAAGCCAAAAGTTGGAATGAGTGCAGGGAATCTTATGGAAGACAGGGAATACAGAAGGACCAGGAGGGCACAGGAGCTCTCTACAAGGAGACCAACAAAGCCAAAGTAGCTGGGCCCAAGGGGGACTGCAGAGACTGATGCATCAACCAAAGACCTTGCATGGAGAAGAACTAGAACCCCTGCTCAGATGTTGCTGATAGATAGCTCAGTCTCCATGACATTCTCTGACATGAACTTGGTTGTCTGCTCCTTGATCACTTCTCCCTTGTGGGGTGACTTGGCCATCCTACAGAAGAAAAGGATCTAGGCAGTCCTGAGTCCTGATGTGACCTGATAGGCTTGGTCAGATAGTAGGGGAGGAGGACTTCCTTATCAGTGGACTAGGGGAAAAGGGATAGAGAAGGAAGAAGGAGGGAGGGTAGGACCAGGAGGAGATGGGCGTACAACTGAGATACAAAGTAAATACAGCTGTAATTAATAATAATAATAAAAATAAAGAAAACCCAAAATGTGTCATATTGCTTTCTTAGGTTTACATTTTTAAAGATGTCTTGTAGTTGTGGAAGCTGTCTGTGGATTTTGGTGTGCTCCTGATCCATGTCAACATGGAAAACATAAGCAAGCACACTTGGGAAAAGTTGGAATCTTGTTGAATTCAAAACTTATTCTAACATTTTTCATAAGAGTCTAGAGAGCTTAGAAGAGAGAGTGGAGGTAGATTGCAGATGAAGTAATTCTGGGCATGAGGGTTTTAAAGGGTTTCTTTGTGCTATTGGACCAGTGTGATTGCAGCTTCACCACTGCTGATACTCAATAATTAATCTTCCTTTAGTCTTTGTTCGTGGAGGAACTATTTTTCATTTTGCATTTTTGCTATTAAAATCATGAATTATTGAATGTGGTGTTAAGGTTCATAGCATCAGTTTCATCTCATTGTAAAATATGTATGTCATATTGTGATCATCCTCCTAAAAGTTAACTATGAATCTGGCTTCTTCCCGTCACATTTTTAAAAATAATTGAGCTTGAAGCATATTTTGTGTCACACTAATTCTTCAAAGTTCTAGCTGTCAAAAGATTTTTTTCCTTAGGGTTTAGAAAAAAAAAAACCCCGACTCTTAAATAATAAAATACTCAATTTTAAAGCATATAATCTTTCTATATGGTGGCATTATCAAAGGAAAATAATTAATGGGCATGGTTGTAGTTTCCTTTTTTTCCTTTAATATTTTAAACTAGACTTCTAGGCAGAAGGTAATTTGGTATAATCTATTTTTATTGGTTTAATAGGGTAAGTGTTTTGGTTAAAGTTTATGCTCTATTTCAAAATGCGAGCAGATTTTTTTTTAACCTTAAACTACTATTTGGGAAATCAAAATTGATAAATAAAAAGTAATCTTTTCTTAGTGCTTTCAGTCACCTAAGTTTGTGTTTCTGAATCAAAATGCATATGGGCAGCTCCGAGGGTATTTATTTTAGTTGCTCTTGACTGTGTATTGAAGACCTATAAACAACTGGAGAGATCGAGGAAAATATCTCAGGGGTGAAAAATGTTTGCTGTGCGAAGAGAAGGGCAGCAGCAGGACAAAGCTTTGGGCGCGGCTGCGCATAGTCTCGGGATTGGGAGCTACCGCAGCAGAGATGCTGACTTCCAGCTGAGTGCAGGTACTGCCACTCTCTGACAAGGAAGAAAGCGAGAGAGGAAGACCCATATCCTGCTCTGACCTCCACACACAAGTGTGTATCACACACACACACACACACACACACACAACATAGACACCAGATCTCACACATACACACAATAAATATGCACTTACAAAGGTTGGTGTGATGCATTTATACATGCATGTATGCATTATGTGCTTTTTCATGTTTGTGTGTATGTTTATGTGTATGTATGTAGAACCAAATTATCTTACTAGCATAGTTTTGGTTGATTTCTCTCAAAAATATCATTTTACTTTCTCCTACTAAGACGAGTTTACCAGTGCATGAGTATAACATGTCTGTTTTTTTAAATTAAATTTTTATTTTTTTTATGTTAGTTACAGGTTATTTACTTTGTATCCCAGCTGTATCCAGCTCCCTCATTCCCTCCCACTCCCACCCTCCCTCCCTCATCTCCTCCCTGCCCCTCTCTAAGTCCACTGATAGGGGAGGTCCTCCTCCCCTTCCATCTGACCCTAGTTTATAAGGGAAATCCATGTCTGTTTTTAATTCAACATAATAAATAACTTTTGGGAAAAATTACAATCTTGAAATATTAAGTTATTTAAAATCTTGCTTGTAAAAAAATCACAACTGCTATTTGTGAGTTTAAATCTTTAAAAAATTATATTTTATACTAGGTTAGGTAATTATATTTATACCATATAATATTACTATTTTCTAAGTTCTAAATATTTTTATTAATTAAAAGCGTAGTTACAGGAAAACAAGATTATTAAACACCCTTAGTTAAGCTCATCTTCACTTGCATTTGTTTTTTTATGATAGTTCTCACAGTATTAAGGAAAAAAGTATAAAAATTGAAGTAGATTTTGAAAAAATGATACATAAAATTTTTCTGTTGCGAAAAATGACTTCAGTTTTTTTCACATACTCCTTAGGCATCCTGAATCTCTTCAGAAGAAGAGATTATTATTTCTTTCTTCTGTCTTATTATTTGATACTATTTTTCTTCTGTAGCAGTGAGTTACCCTATGGCAGTAGTTTATGGCATGTCAGCCACCGTCTGGCTTTTAGTTCCGATGATAAACTCTTGATCAATATTTGGCTATTTAAAAATAATGAGGTTATTTTAAAAGTTTAAAACAAAAATGAAGGAGAGCAATGACTGCACCAGTAAATTTGAATTTCATGGCCAGTATGTTCTTAACCAAATATTTGGATGGCACTGTTGCTTGAGCACAGTCTGTTTTCCTACCTAGTTCACAAGCCTCCCAGCAAATCTGCCTTCAGGTCTATTAATCAGAGATCATATTGAATCAGGTTGAGCTGAGATGATTCTATTTATAGGCAGAGTCAGAGTCAGCGTGGGTGGCATAACTCAAGGGACTGAAAGGTCTGTCTCCTCCTAAGTGGGTCCACGCAGCTTCTGCGGGGTCTGGAGAGCACCTAGCTGGGGCTGTTTTGCTGATGTTGTTATTAAAATATCTCCAGGAAGGTCATTTTATCTTTTTTTCCATCCAGTTGTAAAACAGAATGACACACTACCCTCTTTCAAGTACAGTACAAATAAGTAGATGTTATGATGTGAGGTTCTTACAGATCTCCTGATCTGTAAACAACTTAGAAGGTACAACTGTTTTCTTGGATATACAGAGGTTTTTAACTGGAAAATTTGAGAAGTAAAACTTTTCAAAAACAAAAACCTCCATGCAGATATTTTGGGTCTCAGGTGAGGATCGAAAGATTCTGTCTAAAGAAGGGGGACAGGATGAACTGTTAAAAAAGTAACAGTTTTCTGAATAGATTATAAAGTTTTAAAAATACGGAAAAATGGAACATTTCCGGAAAACAGAAAAACACTTACTTTTTGGTGGGTGTGTGTGTCTGTAATGAATAAGACAACAACACCAATATTGGATGAGCAATTATGTGTGGGAGCAGACAAACGGGTGCAGAAGGAGAGTTGCTTAGCAACCAAAAGGCCATCAAAGCAATGGGACCTCATCAGAAGAGACTCCTTGGCTTGTGGAATCACCATTTGCCATGAAGGAAAGGGAGACGGACGGGCCAGTGACAGCCCAGACTTCTTTTGCTTCCTAATTTTCCTCAAGGCTGACTTTCTTCTTTAGGGTTCACATTTTCTCTTTGTGCTTCTTCTTTGTATTACGTGATAATGTGTTCTACACTGATGGAAGGCAAGATTAGGAAGGGAGCTAGGAAAGTAATAAACTTGAGTTGTTTCCTTAGTAAGCTATGCAGGAGCCTGAATCATTGGAAGTAAGAGCTGACTTCAGACCTTTTTACTAGAAGTTCCCACTTTAGCAGCTCTTAAATACATGGTAAGTACTGTGTACTGTGATGTGCGTATTGTGGACTGTGATGTGAGTATCAGGTTCTTCAGCACATCTCAGAACTTAATTACACTGTATAATTGATGTACTGTACTGGTTGGCTATCATCAGACTTATTTTCTGACAAAATATTTCTCTTCCTGAGTTAAAGGAGCATATGCACAGAATCCATAGTGAACAATCCACAGTTTATAGATGTTTGATGACACTCACATTTGAAGCACCAACTGATTTATGCCCTATTGATCAAAGGCAGCTTGCTTCACCTCTTTCAACTGACACTCCATCTACTCTAAAGACAATGATTCCTGACTACTGGGCTACCTAATGGTTAAAGGAACTGTTGTGGAAAGGCAAGGTGATTCATACCACCAATCACTTAATGAATATCAGCTGTCATTCTTCAGGGGTGCATCCCTCTGAGCCCAATGAAGCTGGACCCCATCTTGGAATTAAGGGTGATCCAGAATTTCTTGAGATGTTTTACACATTTCACTTGCACTATCCATAGTGTTGTTTCACAGAAACTCAATCTAGCTATGCCACCAGAGAAATGCTTTGAGCTGCAGTTGTGAAAAACATCAAGGGCTGCATGCTGGACAGTTTATTTAAGAGATCACCTACATCAGGCAGACCAATTAAATGCCTGCCCTTGAACTTCCTTCATGCACGTTAGGGTAGACTTTTGTTTTTGAACTCAGCATAGCCTGGCTGCTGCCTCCTCCAAATTCCTGTCCGGGAGATACCACTGAGGTACCATGTGGTCCATCTTTGCAGCTTCTGAGAGCTTTCATGTTCCATGTACTTAAAACGAATTCTTCCCTTCGGTTTTGTGTCAATATTCTCTCCCGGTTCTTATAAATCAGTCACTATTGCATCTTTGTTCAGCAGGTTCTCTTGCTCTGCTGTAACTTCAGTGCTTTCCAAGTTTCAATCCTTAATCATCTGCTCTTTTTCTCTCTTCTACTCTGCTTTTCATAGATGATCTCAGTCATCCAAGCGACCTCAATAATCTATTCTACGGCAACCACTTATAAATCCGCATCTCCAGATTTTAGATTCTGTTTAGATGTGCATGTGTGTATTCAAAAGGACCATCTCTCTCTGAACAGACGCACAATCAATCTGTCCTTTCCTTTTTCTTTAACCGCAAAACCAAGGATCCATCTCAGTTACGCCTGCATCTTTATCTACACCACAGTCCTGAAAAATGTACTTCTTGATTTTATGTATCTGATTCATCTCTGTCATTGTCTTCATCATATTTTTATTATTTGAATACCTTTTTAGATGTCCCAGTGATCTCTATTCACTCTTATACTTTCAACAATGATATATGCCAGTCCTTAAGGAACATTTATTACTTGATGGTATCTGTTCTGTGTATTTACCTACATAAAATTTTACTGCCAAAGCAAACCCAGTGAAGATTTCTAAACACTTCCATTTCATATAAGATAGTCAAGATAGACAAAGGTTGAATAATTGGTTAATAGCATAGATCTAGTGAATAAAGCAAAATGTAAATTTAAGGAGTTGAGTGACAGAGTCTACTTTCTTTCCTTTTATTAATCTATATTCAAGGAATTCTATTAAATATGGCTATTTTCTTTTTTTATCAGTTACATTTTATTAACTCTGTATCCCAGCCGTGTCCCGATCCCTCATTCCCTCCCAGTCCCTCCCTCCCTCATCTCCACCGTGCCCCTTTCCAAGTCCACTGATAGGGGGGACCTCCTCCCCATTCATCTGATCCTGTTTTATCAGGTATCTTCAGGACTGGCTGCAAAGCCCTCCTCTGTGGCCTAACAGGACTGCTCCTCCCTTCGGGGGTAGGGAGACCAAAAAGCCAGTCATTGAGTTCCTGTTAGAAATAGTCCCTGTTCCCCTCACTTTGGGAAACCAATTGGTTACTGAGCTACCACAGGCTACATCTGAGTGGAGGTTCTAGGTTATATCCATACATGGTCCTTGGTTGAATGTCAGTCTCAGAAAAGACCCTGTGCCCAGATATACTTGGTCCTTGTGGAGCTCCTATCCTTTCCCCATCAGACTAACTCCCCTTCTTTCTTATGATTCCCTGTACTCTGCCAAAGGTTTGGTCATGAGTCTGCTTTGAAAACACTGCTAGTTAGAGTCTTTCAGATGCGCTCAGTAGACTCCTGTCATACGTTCAATGCACATCCCATCTGTCTTTCTAAACGAGGATTGATCCTCTTGCCCCATGTCCGCTCAATTGATTATCTTTTTTAGGTGTATAGATTTCATTATGTTTATCATATCTTATAGGTCTATATAAGTGAGTATATCCCATGTTTGTCTTTCTCCTTCTGGGATATTTCACTCAGAATGATCTTTTCTAGATCCCACCATTTGCCTGCAAATTTCATGATTTCCTCCTTTTTGATTGCTGAGTAGTATTCCATTGTATAAAAATACCACAATTTCTGTACCCATTCCTCCGTTGATGGACATCTGGGTTGTTTCCAGGTTCTGGCTATTACAAATAAAGCTGCTATAAACATGGTTGAGCAAGTATCCCTTTTGTGTACTTGAACGAACTTTGGGTATATACCTAGCAGTGGTATAGCTGGGTCTTGAGGAAGCACTATTCTTACTTGTCTTAGAAAGTGCCAGATAGCTTTCCAGAGTGGTTGTACCAGTTTACATTCCCACCAGCAGTGGAGGAGGGTTCCCCTTTCTCCACAACCTCTCCAGCATGTGTTGTAGCTTGAGTTTTTCATCTTGGCCATTCTGATGGGTGTAAGGTGATATCTCAGGGTCGTTTTGATTTGCATTTCCCTGATGGCTAATGAGGATGAGCATTTCTTTAAGTGTTTTTCTGCCATTCGATATTCCTCTGTCGAGAATTCTCTGTTTAGCTCTGTTCCCCATTTTTTAATTGGATTACTTGGATTGCTGCTTTTCAGCTTCTTTAGTTCTTTGTATATACTGGATATTAGTCCTCTGTCAGATAAAGGGTTAGTGAAGATTCTTTCCCAATCTGTAGGCAGTCGTTTTGTTTTGATGACGGTGTCCTTTGCTTTACAGAAACTTTTCAGTTTCATGAGGTCCCATTTATTGATTGTTGCTCTTAGAGCCTGTGCTGTTGGTGTTCTGTTCAGGAAGTTGTCTCCTGTGCCAATGAGTTCTAGGCTGTTCCCCACTTTTTTTTCCAATTGATTTAGGGTATCTGGTTTTATGTTGAGGTCCTTGATCCACTTTGAGTTTAGTTTTGTGCAGGGTGATAAATATGGATCTATTTTCATTTTTCTGCATGTAGACATCCAGTTGGTCCAGCACCATTTCTTGAAGATGCTGTCTTTTTTCCATTGAATGGATTTGGCTTCTTTCTCAAATATCGAGTACTCACAGGTGTATGGGTTTATTTCTGGGTCTTCTATGCGGTTCCATTGATCCACCATTCTGTTTCTATGCCAATACCATGCAGTTTTTATTACTGTTGCCCTTTAGTACAGCTTGAGATCAGGGATGGAGATACCTCCAGATGATCTGTTGTTGTACAGGATCGTTTTGGAGATTCTGGGTTTTTTGTTTCTCCATATGAAGCTGAGAATCTTTTTGTCAAGGTCTGTAAAGAATTGAGTTGGTATTTTGATGGGAATTACATTGAATCTGTAGATTGCTTTTGGCAGTATGGCCATTTTCACAATGTTAATCCTACCAATCTATGAGCATGGGAGATCTTTCCATCTTCTGATATCTTCTTCGATTTCTTTCTTCAGAGACTTGAAGTTTTTCTCAAACAGGTCTTTCACTTGCTTGGTTAGAGTCACACCAAGGTACTTTATGTTATTAGTGGCTATTGTGAAGGGTGTTGTTTCCCTAATTTCTTTCTCAGAAATATGGCTATTTTCTTATTACTGATTCTACATAAAAGAAAACTTTATTTAATAATTCATGAAAGGTTTGGTCTCCAGCTGTTTATATCATTTCCTTGCACATACTACATAAGAATATGTGCAGTAGTTGGTGGCAAGGATCAATTTAGTTATGCCCACTATGGATCTTGGCATTTACTGTCTCTCATTTAATCAGTGCATTTATTTTCTTTGTTGCTGTTGGGTTGTTTATGGGATTATGTCGCGTTGTAGTTGAGGGTGCCTTAGAGCTCACTACATAGCCAAGGCTGTCTTTCAACTTGTCATCTTCTCAGTGCTGGGATTAGAGGAGTAAACCACTGAACCCTAATACCGCAATAGAAAAATTTTAAACAGTTAAATGTTCCTCGAGTTTAGTAGGTTTTTTATATTATTATTTTGTTGCTGTTAATATTCCCAAAAGATTTTTTTTATTAATTACACTTTATTCACTTTCACCCCCATTACATCCATTCTTCAGTTGAGGGGCATTTGAGCTGTTTCCAGCTTCTGGCTATTACAAATAAAGATGCTACAAACATGGTTGAGCAAATGTCCTTATTGTGTACTTGAGCCTCTTTTGGATATATGCCTTGGAGTCTTATAGCTGGATCTTGAGGAAGCACTATTCCTAATTGTCTGAGAAAGCACCAGATAGATTTCCAGAGTGGTTGTACAAGTTTACATTGTCACCAGCAGTGGAGGAGGGTTTCCCTTTCTCCACAGCCTCTCCAGCATGTGTTGTCACTCGAGTTTTTCATCTTGGCCATTCTGATGGGTGTAAGGTGAAATCTCAGGGTCGTTTTGATTTGCATTTCCCTAATGGCTAATGACATTGAGCATTTCTTTAAGTGTTTCTCTGCCATTTGATATTCCTCTACATCTCCTTAGATGCTGAAAAAGCATTTGGCAAAATCCAACATCCATTCATGTTTAAAGTCATGGAGAGATCAAGGATACAAGGCACATATCTACAGCTGATAAACACCTTCAGCAAAGTGGCCGGATACAAAATTAACTCAAAAAAATCAGTAGCCTTCATGTATATAAAATGCAAAAGAGCTGAGAATGAAATTAGGGAAACAACACCTTTCACAATAGCCACAAATGACATAAAGTACCTTAGTGTAACCCTAACCAAGCAAGTCAAAGACTTGTATGAAAAAAAATTTCAAGTCTCCGAAGAAAGAATTAGAAGAAGATATCAGAAGATGGAAAGATCTACCATGCTCATGGCTTGGCAGGCTTAACATAGTAAAAATGGCCATTTTACCAAAAGCAATCTACAGATTCAATGCAATGCCCATCAAATTACCAATATAATTCTTTACAGACCTGGAAAGAAAAATTATCAACTTCATATGGAATAACAAGAAACCCAGAATTGCTGAAACAATCCTCTACAATAAAACATCTTCTGGAGGTATCTCCATCCCTGATCTTAAGCTGTACTATAGAGCAACAGTAATAAAATCTGCATGGTACTGGCATAGAAACAGAATGGTGGATCAATGGAACCGAGCAGAAGACCCAAAGATAAACTCACAAACTTATGGACACCTGATCTTTGACAAAGATGCCAAAACCATACAATGGAAAAAAGACAGCATTTTCAACAAATGGTGCTGGTCTAACTGGATGTCTACATGTATAAAAACGCAAATAGTTCCATACTTCTCACCCTGCACAAAACTAAAGTCCAAGTGGATCAAAGACCTCAACATAAAACCAGATACACTAAACCTGTTACAAGAAAAAGTGGGGAAGACCCTAGAACTCATTGGTACAGGAGACAACTTCCAGAACAGAACACCAACAGCACAGGCTCTAAGAGCAACAATCAATAAATGGGACTTAAAAGCTTGAAAGCATGAAACTGAAAAGCTTCTGTAAAGCAAAGAACACCATCATCAAAACAAAACGACTGCCTACAGATTGGGATCTTCACCAACCCTTTATCTGACAGAGGGCTAATATCTAGTATATATAAAGAACTAAAGAAGCTGAAAAGCAGCAAACCAAGTAATCCAATTAAAAAATGTGGAACAGAGCTAAACAGAGAATCCCGAAAGATTTAAAAGTCCCATTTTGCAGCTCTCCAGATTCCTAGCCCAAGCCCTTGCTGCTTCAGTACCTTTTCTTACGTATTGGAAAATCCCCCAATCCAGGTACTTCTATGAAAGGATTTTGTAAACGTAAATTCTTAAATCAATTGACTCATAAATAGAGGTATTATTTTATTGATATTACCTAGTTTTCTCAATGACATTGATAACTGTGTGTGTGTGTGTGTGTTCCTTTTAAAAAAATCAGTCAAGTGGTACTGAGCATGAAGAGGCTTTCATCTGCTGGGATTGGCTTGAAGATATAGAGGGTTTTGTGTAAGAATGAGAAATACTGACAGTAGAGTTAGTCTTCTAATTTGTTCCTTTTATTTCTCTAAGATTGGTAGTGATGTTCTCATATTTTGATTTTAATATTTTGAGTCTTCCCTCTTATTTATTGATCAAGGCAACTAAAGGCTTATCAACTTTTTATTTCATTCACTTTTTCCTAGATTCTCTTCTTTCTTCATAATTTTCTTTTTAAAATTTTATTTGATTATTACAATTTATTCACTTTGTATCCCAGCTGTAGCCTCCTCCCTCATCCCCTCCCAACCCCATCCTCTCTCCATCTTCTCTTTCCTTGCCCATGCCTCAGTCCACTGACAGGGGAGGCCCTCCTCCCCTTCCATCTGACCCTGGCCTATCAGGTCTCA
The DNA here is from genome assembly GCF_030254825.1 of Meriones unguiculatus. Taxonomy (NCBI): domain Eukaryota; kingdom Metazoa; phylum Chordata; class Mammalia; order Rodentia; family Muridae; genus Meriones; species Meriones unguiculatus. The sequence continues at coordinate 82,243,771 of NC_083350.1, read as the reverse complement.
TCAGGACTGGCTGCATTGTCTTCCTCTGTGGCCTGGTAAGGCTGGACCCCCAAGGGGAGGTGATCAAAGTTCACACCACTGAGTTCATGCCAGAGAAAGGTAGGAAACTCTGTTGGACACTGAGCTGCCATGGGTTACATCAGAGCAAGGAATCTAGATTATCTCCATGAATGGTCCTTGGTTGGAGTATTGGTCTTTGCAAAAACCACTGGAACTAGATTTTTTTGGTTCTGTTGCTCTCCTTATGGAGCTCCTGTCCCCTCCAGGTCTTTCTATCTCTCCCTTCTTTCATAGGATTTCCTGCACTGTGCCCCAAGTTTGACTTTGAGTCTCAGCATCTGCTTCAATACCCTGCTGGGTAGAGTCTTTCAGAGGCACTCTGTGGTAGGCTCCTGTCCTGTTCCTTGTTTTCTCCCTGTTCTGGTGTCTATCCCATTTCCTTTCTAAGAGGATTGAGCAATATCCCTAGGGTTGTCCTTCTTGATTAGCATATTTAGGAGTACAGATTTTACTATGTTTGTCCTATATTATATGACTAATCTCCATTTATAAATGAATATATTCCATGTGTGTCTTTCTGAGTCACCTCACTCAGCATGATCTTTTCTAGTTCCCACCATTTGCATTCAAATTTCATGATTACCTTGTTTTTAATTGCTGAGTAGTATTCCATTGTGTAAATGTACCACAATATATGTATCCATTCCTTCTTTGAGGGACATCTGAGTTGTTTCCAGATTCTGGCTATTACAAATAAAGTTCCTGTGAACATGGTTGAGCAAATGTCTTTGTTATATACTTGCTCATATTTTGGATTTCTTCCTTATTTTAGTCTTCTTTAATATATCCTCAATCTATTTAATTTGGTCTTAAATATACTTCTTTTTATTAAGTTGAGAGAAAGGTCAGGCTATTCATCTGTGTTCATTTCTTTTTCTTTTGATAGATCATTAAATAACCTTACTCTATGGACTATTTTGGACTTGTTACACATATTTTAGTATTTGTATGTTTGTTCTTGTTCATTTGTAATGAAACTTTGTGTGTAGCTTCATATTTGACCCACATTAATTAGTATTGTACTACTTTCCACTTACATATTTTATTACCTAAATGTCATTCTTCAATGATTTCTAATTTCATTCCATTGTGGTCAAAGAATACAAGCTTAAATTTGTTTTGAGCCCTGTTTCCTGTTTCAGTTTGTGTTCTCTCGTGGATAATGATTCACACATAATTGGTAAAAATGCACTGTTTGGACATGGGTCATACATATGTTGCTCATGACTACTTAACAACTCTCCAGGCTCCTTTACTTCTTCATTGCTATCCTTGTTGCAAGCATTTAAACTGATGCTCTGAAGTCGCCAGTACTTATTATTGAATTGTTCATCCTTTTATTTCTGTCAGCTTTGTTTATCTGTGTCTGACCCTGGGTTTTGAAGTAGAGAGACTTATAGTTTCTATTTGTTCTTAATAAATTATCATTACAGCATTATAAAATATACTTTTAATCTGGTAATAAGATCCATTTATTTGATATTAGCATCATCTTTACTTTGTTGTTTAGTTATATTTTAGTAATTTCTGATAGACTTGCAAAGCAAAGATTTCACATAATTATAGTTTACATTGACATAATTAATCATAGTACTTCAAATGTGCTCCAATATTGCTACAACATTCCCTCTCTAGTCCAAGGTGCTTTTGGTCATAAAAATTCTACATTTATATATTACATAATTATAGTATCCCTTTATGCTTTTACCTTGTATAGATCCAATAGCAGAAAAGGTTTAAAATAATATACTCCTACTCTTTTTGTTTTGTTTTGTTTTTACATTTGCCTGTGGAGATGCAGCCACTTGTGTTGATATTTCTCCTGTGGACTTACACTAGCTGATGTTCTTTCAGTACAAACTGAGGGATCACAGGAGAGATGTGTGAGTAGCAAATTTCCTAAGTTGTGTTTATCTTGGACTATTTTGATTTCTCCATAACTTAAAAAAGAATTATTTCTTACCTTTATGTGCATCTGTGTGTGCCTTCACGTGTTTATGTGCTCTGTGTGCACAGCAGCCTGTAGAGGACAAAAAGGACATCAGATCTCCTGTAACTGGAGTTCTGGGTGGTCATGAGCAGTCATGTAATTTCTGTGACCCAGACACAGGTCTCTTAAAAGGTCAGCAAGAACTTTGAATAGCTGAGTCACCTCTCCAGCTCTTACCCATAACTTTAATAGGGAAAAGGTACGCAATTACAGACTATGATTTTGGGTCATTATGTCTTCCGAAACTCTAGCTCTTTCCCTTTGTCTTCATGAACACGTGTGGTGACTGAATTTCTATGCTGGATAATATCTCACACATCTGAGGCTGTGTTCATTCTTGCAACACGTTTCTTAGATGAGATAATTTTAGAACAAATTTATTCCCCTTTCCCTTCTACCAACTCATTTACTGCTGAGTCCTTACAGTGAATTTTTATTTCTATAACTCTATTTTTAACTTCATAGTTTATGTTCAGCTTGAAATATTTACTATCTGTTTATATCTCTATGTGTGAGACATTGTTTTCAACCTTTCAATTCCTTGTGTAAATGTTTCATGCAAAAATTCAGAAACGAATAAAAGGATTTTGTAGTTATTTCAAAATCTAAGTTTTCTTTAGACATTTTATATTCACTATTTTTCCCCCTCAGACTGACATACTTTGTTGGAGGCCTTCTGGCACCTTGCTGCCTCCTGAATTTTGGCATCTGGCTTGATGGCCTACTGCTGGGATACAATAGTGCATTCCTGGCTGACCTGGGGCTTTCGAGATCATCTTCCTGAAATACCTTAAACCCACCTCTCCCTCAGGGCTTCCTAAGTAACACTTCTGAGGAACTTTCCAAACAACCATTATTAGCACATCTTGTGATTCCTCTGGTGGGCCATCCTGTGATTTCTAGTCACTGAGTAACCCTGCCAAAGGCAATTTCTGCCCTGCCTATATAGTTGTATGGAAAATTTGAATAAACTGAGACCTTGATCGGAGACACTCTCTTGGTCTTCATTTCTCGTGCCCTTGTTCTCTTTTTCATTCCCACTCCCCCATTCAGGATCTCCGGTGACAGACCTGTGGGGCTGGTCAATACTTTACTGTTCTATAGTTTTTGTTGGAATACTGCCCATCCAACAATTTGCTGTTGGTAGGAGTCAGGTCCCCACACATTCTTTGAGGACATATACTACTTTTGCATTTTACTTTTACCTTTTGTTTTATGATTTTTCTGAAACTTAGTCTGGGTCCTTTAAAGTTGCTGTCAGCTAGTTCACAATTATGCAGTTTGAACCCATTGAACTAAGTGATGACAGGTGTAGTAAGATATGGACATAGGTACAAAGGCTACTAATAACATGGACATCATGGTGGGTAACTGTTAGTATTTTGGAACACAACCTGCTTCTGGGTTGCCCAGCAACCTACCATGTGTCAGCCAGCCAGGTGACCACACCTGGAGGGCGTGGTTATCTTCCCATTTAGAGGGCCCAGCCCGACAGGTGGTCACTCTCTTGCCCCCTCTTACTCTTGCTCTTACTCTTACCCTTACACCCTCTCTTCTCTCTTTCTTGGGGCGCCCCTCCCCACCATGCCCTGCTTCCTACTTCTTCCATACCTCCCTAATAAACTTCTAGCAGAGAATACCAGTTGTCCCCCTGCTTCATCTATTTTTAGTTTTTAACAGTAACCAAGGGTGCACTCTCTCTCTCTCTCTCTCTCTCTCTCTCTCTCTCTCTCTCTCTATCTCTCTCTCAATAGTTTGAGAAAACACTATGCTAGATAATAATAGAGTAGCAATGATTAAATAAGACTTGTTGTCCTTGGAAAATAACATGATCATTTCTTTTCCCCCACCAAAAAATACATTTCAAGGATAAGTAAGCATCAACACTTATTGAACACTTAATTGAAATATTGTCACATTTAATGATTAAGTTAAAAAAGAAAGAAGTTAAATCTTTTATCATCTCATTGACTATAAATTACATCCACTGAAAGCTATATTGTAACAGAGTTAACATATTTTCTTAATTGTGTTAGATTCCATATCTGCATATTAACATCTCTACTCAATTTTCTCTTTATCAAGAGTTTTCTGACTTTAGCCACTCCACAGGAATAAACACAGGTACGAGCCTGGTACCACAAATGTGGTCAGGAACCAAATCTGGCAGTTCACTGCTGCGGAGGGGGAGCTCTTACTATTACTTTGTTAAATGAACACAGGATCCAACTGTCCAGTTATTCTTATTCCTTACTTGCGGCTTAGTGGGGTTCTTAGACCCCTTCAGAGAAGGTTCTTTGTGTGGTGGATGGTGGTTTACACAGAAATTCCTGTTTTTAATTATGAAGTGTCTATACCATGTTGAGGGCCTCTGTGTATAGGGGTGAAGCACCCACACTTTGCCAGTTTACAACTCTGCATGTGGCTGAATTTCCTAAAAAGTAAAGACGTTTGGGGCTAAAATAGTATCGAGAGGTGAGAGTTAAGGACATTCCTGCTTCTTTTCTGTATATTCATAGAAGTTTCTAGATCTCAAAAATACGCTAAAGGGCTTCAACATATCCAGTGGAAATTTAGTTTCCCAGATACATCTGAAATGTCTCAGTTCATCCCCTCTTTTCTACAGTTGGTACTTTCACTTCAGGCAGTTGAACTGCTACAAATTGTGGCTCACTACTTAAAAAAAATCTCTGTGGGTAGATATTTTCCTACTGAGGGAGTTCTGAGTCAAATTAAGTAATGACAAGCTTTGTGAATGGAGAATTTCCAGGGAACTAGCCGGCATGAAAAACAGCTAGTTCTCTAGGGTGGGGCTTTTTACGGAGGTTCACATCCGCTCTGCTTCTTCCAGAGCCACGGCTCTCTTCCTGTTTGCCATGGTTACAGAACCGATGGCTTTCATGGCTAGCATGGACCGTGGAAAGAGCTATGAGCGTAGGGCAAGCCAGGATCCCGCAAGAGCTGTTTTACCCAAACTTAGGCACTTTTATTTAACAACATTCCTTGAATTCTTGCAAGCTGCTCCTCACTCTCCAGACTTGTGGAAAAGTTGTGCTTTCACTGTTTTTGACAGTGTTTCCCCTACTTTGAAGAAGACATGGAGTTTGGAGGCCCTTGGTCTATGATCCCAGAAACCTCTGCCCTTAGTTCTTTTTGTTCTCTCCTTCTTCATCAACTGGGATCGACACATTTCTTGGAACATTTGACTGTGAATTTCTTGTTTGTAACGTGAAGATTATAATATGCGCTCTTGGAGTTCTTGTAAGCATCACATGAGAGATTACTGAGCACTGTATGTAGAATGTGGAAGCTGTTAGGAGAGGGTGTTTTCCTACTCACTCCTTGGCACTTCTGTTGAACTCTTTCTAAGGTCTAGCTTAGAAACTAGCAGCGATGATTCCTCGGGTTAGAGTCTGCCATTCTGCTCAGCAGTCATGCTTTGTACAGCCCAACCTCTATCTGCTTCGTCATTTACAGTCTTCCCTACAGAATGGTGTTAATGCTTAGCTTCAGCAGGTTGCCTCCCCGGCCCCCTTCTCCTTGACTCGCAAAGGAGGTAGAGCTTTGTTTCCATGAACTTGTTTGTTTATTTCTATGTTTGATTTCCCCTTTTCTTTGTTCTCCCTCACTGGTTTTCTGCAAACTTTTTATCCTCTGTAGTCCAAACCAGAACAGAATCAATGAATCATGGCATTTCTTACTTTAGTGAAAGGCAGAAACTTTCGCCCCTGAAATAGAAGAGCTATTTTTGGTCTTACACCTCTTAATTAAATAACCATCAAAATTTTCTGTCTTCAGACTGTACACCTTTCAAGACTTCAATGACCAATTTATTATTAAACTCTTTATTCATTTGCACTTCGAAGCTCTGTCTATTTTTGCATCCAATTGTAGTAAGTTTATTTAATTATTTTTTATCTTTTGGTCTATTTAATTTTGCTATAAGCCCAGCATTTAAAAGGCTTGAATATTAGCATTTCAGTTTAATGGTACCAGGGTTAATTTACAAATAACAGAGTATAAAAATAATCAATATTCCAGAAAATATCTACAAAAAGGAGTTTTCATGAAATTTTTCATATATAATCTTACTCAGATTTTAAAATAAAAGTTAAATATTTTTACAATAATACAATTCAAAATAATGTTAGATAATAGCTATTAAAGACTGCTGTAGATGAATAGAAAATTAGCTATAAATACATTATTGACGAAAGTTGCTTTATTTTTGATAGGTATATTCCTAAGTTTTTAGTCTTTCAGGTTTAATATATGTGTATAACATACACAAACCCATATATTCACATTAATATACATTTATAAACATAAATTGGCTTTTGGTCTTTTAAGATGAGCAATGAAACCTTTGTATATCTGGGACAATGAATCTGTTCAGCAGCACTTGATCTATACATGCATTTTATATTCTATTATATTTCTGTATGTCTATCATTTATTTTTCTTTGTGAGCACTATCCCGTTAATTTTTTACACATAGCACATTTTAAAATTATTTCTTCCCCAAACCAGAAGAGAATTTTAAAATTATTTCTTCCCCCAATTTATTAAGAAAAGAGTATAGACATGCTTAAAAATGTCAAGTTTAGATAATCATTGGCTAGCATATTGACCAAGCAGCACACAGGAATTTCAATGAACACAAACTGAACCTATTACAGTTCACCCGTAAAATTAAAATGTAATGTCTTTTTCCTCAGGGTTTTGAAGTCGCATTTAGATAACATCTGAAAATGACACCCTATCAAACAGCGCAGTATATTACTAACTTCATCTCTGAGGCAGCTTTGTGAACATTGCCACTGCAATGTTTTATGCTTTTATGCTTTGTTACCTTTTGACATAAATGACTACTTACAGAACCTGAAAACATCATGAAGACAGCACAACAGTACCAGCTTGTACACATGCCTGGCTTTAGGGACACAACAATCTGTAGGTCTCCTGATATCTCTCATAAGAAACCCTGAACATGAAAGTGAATTTTGAAAGCATTTCATTTATTGAGTATTGTCTTCTAAATTATTAATCTAAACATTTAACACACGGAATACTGTTACTCTAATGTAATTGTAACACAGACCCACTGATGACAAGATGACATTTGTGTATTTCAGGAAAAGTAGTTGTCAGATTCTGTTGCACATTGTAAACACAGATGTTTCAAGTCACTGTTAGGGAGTCAGCCAGCACCTTCCCACATTTCCAAAGAATTTACTAAGTCAAACTGTTGCACAAATGGATTATGATTAAAGGAGCTTATTTTCACAACTACCTGGACATGTGCTTAGGCTAACGGTGAGGCAGTGCATACTAATACTTCAAAATGCCACGCTTATGTTTGCCTGATTAACAAGGGGCTCTTCACTGAAGCTGTTGGGTAGAGTGGAGTGTGTGATTTTATGAAGGTTTCTGCACCATTAACTTCCTCTTTTTAGAAATGTTTAACACAGGAAAAAAACACTTTGTAAATATGTCATGGCTTTGCAAGAGATAGACAGCTAACCAAACACTTTCAGACTCCACTCTGAGAGCCCCTTCACTGTGTGCAAGGGAACTTCAGATCACCATGGTGTGATTTCCTTCTGTGAACTGACAGTTTAGTGTGAGGAAGGGGTACACGAAGAGGGCATTTTAAAATTAAATTTTTATACTGATATTAGTACAAAGGAACTCATTGGTGTTTCAGAAAATACAGCATTAGCCCAGGCTAGGAAGGCACGGCAAACTATAGGAAAAGTCTTTCAAGATAAGTTAGCTAGGAGCTGCAAAGACATGGTTAGCTACACAGCATTCTGCTGTTACTGTGGCGGATTTCCTGAGTGTGGATATGTAGGCTGAGCTCTATTGTCCACTGCATATAACCAAGACTGCAAACTTGTACCTTTTTGTAACTTGTCTATCTACGGAATGCTATTTTCTGTAATGCCTTCAGTGAAAATTGGTGTCCTTTGCATATGTCCACTGAAAGAGACCCCTTCCGCAGTTTATACAAAATTGCTACAGATGAATCTGTATTCATTGTTAGAAAATGAGCCCACTTTCTCTTCTTACTAGTATTCATGCAAAAGTTGGCCTTCTCCCAGCCCTTTGTTCTCCATAGAACATCTCCAACACTCAATCCACCTGCCTCGGTGTTGGTGGTAGCAGACTGAGAAGTGTTGAAAAGAGTTAAGTTTCATCCTGGGCTCATTCTTCACAATGTAGATCACAGTCAAAACAGACCAAAGGAACATGGCGGTGCTGTAAATGTGTGTGTCAGCAGTGAGCACTTGCTTACCTAGTACGCTGGAACCTTGGGGGTGGTCAAAACTGAAGCCCTACACAGCAAAGCAACAGGAACAACAGCTGCTCATGCGTGGGTCCCACCTGAGAAGGGAGCAATCGTTCATGAGTTTGCTTCAAGAAAAGTTATGTTGTGGGGGCTTCCACTCTCCACATTTCGACATAGCACCTCTAAATTTTGTAGGATCTCTCCTTCTCACTGGATTTTCAGCAGACTGCCAGTGAAAAATTCTGTCTAGCGTATTTACCCTCCATGTTCCCCTCCCTCTCTCTATTTCTGTCTTTGACCCTGTCTCTCTTCATACACACACACATACACATACTGCTTTCATGTTTATTTCGTGTTTCTGCAGTAGGTGATTCAAGTTAATCTGTTCCCAAGCCTGAGACAAGGACAATGTCCCAACAGCACAAATAGAAATATTTATTAATTTTAGAAGAGGTGTTGTTTCCAGAGAAAAGTAGTCAGGAACATTTATAAACATTAAATTGCCATATGAACTTATACTGTAAGTCACATATAAAAGGACATTCCTTGAGAGTGGTTAGTGTGTACATCTCTTTTTAACTGAATGAGGGTTTCTTATTAAGTTAACCTTGTCAGAACTCCAATAAGCAAGGGCTTAGCTTGATTGGCTTCTGTCTAAGAGGTTGTTGGCAAATATTAACCTCTTAAAAAATAAAGGATTAAAGTTAAGTAGTTTAATTATTATTCCTTAGGCAAGACTGAATGAAGAAATGCCTAGAATCACCAGAAAATGAAGGGGTTAATTGCCTAGGACAGGACTCCCAAAGAGGTGGATAGTGAGAAGAGCAAGCAAGTTCTGGAGAACTGAGAAATGCTGCTCTTGAAGTAGGCAGATTTGGAAGAGTTTCTGGCCACATGATAAGAAGTCAGAAGAACTCCACCACTCATTCTCCACTGTGTGGCAAGGCTTCAGAGAAGCAGGTAGGCTGAGAACCACTTAAGTTGGAATTATTTGTGTCATTCAGAAGTGTGATGTGGGATTCCTGGGTTCTGCCCACTGTTGACAGCATCCTTATTGGTAAGAATGAGACTCAAGTTCTGAGTCTTTTCATCAGCATCCAATAATTCCTAGATCCATTAGCAATGAAAAAGGGCTTACAGGAAGTGAAATGCCATGAGTTAGTGCTACACACAAACAAATGGAAATTTGTTTACCTGAAGGAACTCAGGCTGTATAGGTGGTAGAAAACAGAAATTTTCTGGAATGCCTACGTCTCTTACATGATGAATTTCAGAAATTTATTGCTACAGCAGACAAATCCAATGTCTACTAACCCCAATATGCTTTTTATTTATTATTTTATTCTTTTAAAACATACTTCATCATTTTATACACAAACCAGAATGACTTGGGACTGAAGAGGTGAGAAGAGGAGGTAAATTTCTGATATACGAACCGTGGAACAGCTTGTTGTAGTTAAAACTTTAAATGAGCAGATGTGGAACCAAATAAAATGGCTTGCTGGTTAATGTCTAAGAAATAGCCCTTTCTAGTGCCTCGAATTAGCTAATTTCTTTGGTATGAAATACTTCTACATTGGTGAACTTCATGTTGTCAATAGCTGCCTGACTAGCAGAGTTCCTAATACCCTAATAAATCGGTGCTTAAGAGTGAGTGTTGGCTGGCTCCATTGATTTTATATGTATACTCCTGTGTTGTCATCATTTTCTCAGTGTTGACTTTGTAACTTATTTATTATCTTGAACAATACACAGCTTGACTTCCGAACCTGGGTCAGTTGCTGGATGCTCTTGCATTTCCCCATTTCTATGTCTTTGTGAACCATTATAATTTACATATTCTAACATGGCTCATAAACTCTTCCCTCAGAGTGTTTGTTACATCAATGTGCTTTGAACATTAACAAAGATACTGTATTTCAAGGGGAAAGTTAACAATAACTATGAAATGAATATACTAACTAAAGTTTTATATTAAAATTAAATAGTTTCAAAATATAGGATGCTGTCTAATTCATGTTTCAACATTTTTCTCTTTTGGAAAATCACTTGGTTTGGAGAGTCAGGAGTCTCTGGATCAGTTGTTAGAATACTCTAAATAGCTTGATATTCACTAAGAAATGGAAGCTATGTGCTCTGTCAGCCAACAGGTCTGGCAAGAAAATATTTGTATAATTGAATTGTATAATTGAAAGGAGAAGAGAAATATAGAAGTTGAGCAGAATTTTAAACAGCATCTAAATACCCCAAAGAACTTTTCAGGTTAGGGGAAGAGTGTGAGGCCATTTGGATTCACAGCTGAAGCTTCTGTGTGTGATGATTTTGTTACCATGTGCTCTCTCTGAGCTGCAATCATGCCTCTGTCCTGTCAGTCTCTTCCCACCTTCCCCTGAGTTATAGTTTTTTTTATAATCAGTTTGTTTTGTTTTGCTTCTGAAGATATTATTTTCAGAAGATTTTAGATAATCGGAGTGTCATTAGAAATTTTTGTCGAACAAGCATTTCCCCCACATTCCCATGGATTTATTGATCAAAACTGATTAAACATGCTAGGCATCCAGATTGCTATTAGTCTGGACATACTTGTGCTCCCCACACATATGTTGAAGTCCCACTGAGTAAGGGCTTCCAAGAAAGCAAGTGAAGGTACTGTTCTAGTAAGGGACGGACACCAATGTGACAGGACTAGTAGTTAGAGGAGATTAAGAAGAAACACTTGTGACCTTCGTCTCCCCTTTCTCTCCTTTACTTGCTCCGGAGGAGAGGCTAGAGGAAGACACAGCAAAAGGAGTGATCATCTGCAAGGACCAGCAGAACCCTTGTGAGAACCTCTGATTTTGTACTTCTAGCCTCCAGAAATATTAAAAAAGCAAATAAATATGCCCTACTCTTTATTGCTCAAGATACCCTGCCTACAGCATTTTACTGCGGCAATTCAAGCAGACTAATTAAAGCCAATATTAGTGCACAGTCAACCTTCTGTTGTGAGGACCAAACAGCTTGGAAAACCAACCAAGCTGAAGGCAGCCTCATTTGGGCTTAACTATCTGAGAGGTGTTAGTTGCTCTCCATTTGAATCTATTTTTACTGAGCTCACTGTAAGGTAGAAGATTGCGTCAGGACTATTCACCCCATGGTAGTCAGGAAGCACAGGGAGAAAGAATGCGGGGAACAAGAATCTTCTGTTTAAGCATGAAATGCCAAATTTCTACTTCCTCCAAGTCAGCTTTGCCTACAAAAAGTTACACTCTGCTACCGTAGCCCATTAAGATAAACTACAATTGGATTAGTTCATTCATGACTTTAGAGACGTCTTCTCCGTTTACCTTCCAAATGCTCCATCATCAAGCACATTTGCAGTGGGGACCAAGCCATGCTTTTTTGTGGAATATTTAAAATTTAAACAATAATGTATTAATGTATATACCATAAATTGATAGTGGATTTGACTCAATTTTTCTCACTGAACAGTCAGAGCTCTTATAATAATACTTCATAAATGAGATATTGAAATATAATTACTGTACATTTCCAATGGAGACTTATTTCCTAAAAGAGAATTCTTCCATGATGTTACTGTTTAACTGAGGCAATTAGTGCTGACATGGCAAAATACCTGAAACTGAGAAAATTTTGAAGGACAGATATTAATGCCTTAGAATTCCAAGAACTGGGAATTATTTCATAATTCTGTGTGTGTGTGTGTGTGTGTGTGTGTGTTGTGTTGTGTGTGTGTGTGTTTGGTTCTATCCTAGGTCTCTGGGCTGTCTAGCCTCTGGCTCCCGGCACTGCAGGCTGTGTCAGGTGTGGGATCCCTCTCATGGCGTGGGTCTCAAGCTGGGCCACTTTTACTTGGACACTCACACAATTTCTTTTTTTAAAAAAATTCTTTATTAATTACACTTTATTCACTTTGTATCCCCCCTCCAGGGTTCCTCCCTCCTCCTGTCCCAATCCTTCACTTCCTCCACCCTCTGCATGCATGCCCCTCCCCAAGTCCACTGATAGGGGAGGACTTCTTTTCCTTCCTTCTGATCCTAGTCAATTAGGTCTCATCAGGAGTGGCTGCCTTGTCCTCTTCTGTGGCCTGGTAATGCTGCTCCCCCCTCAGGGGGAGGTAATTAAAGAGCAGGCCAATCAGTTCATGTTAGAGACAGTCCCTGTTCCTATTACAATGGAACCCACTTGGATACTGAACTGCCACAGGCTACATCTGTGCAGGGGTCTTAGGTTATCTCCATGCATGGTCCTTGTTTGGAGTATCACTCTCAGGAAATACCTCTGTGCTCAGATTTTTTGGTTCTGTTGCTTTCCTTGTGGAGTTACTGTCCTCTCCAGATCTTACTGTTTCCCACTTCTTTCCTAAGATTCCCTGCACTCTGCCCAAAGGTTGCCCATAAGTCTCAGCATCTGCATTGATAGTCTACAGGGCAGAGCCTTTCAGAGGTCCTCTGTGCCAGGCTCCTGACTTTTCCCTCTTTTCACCTTCTTCTGATGTCTATCTTCTTTGCCCTTCTGGATAGGGATTGAGCATTTTACCAAGAGTCCTCCCTCTTGCTTAGTTTCTTTAGGTGTACAGCTTTTAGTAGGTTTATCCTATATTTTATGTCTATATGAGTGAGTATATACCGTGTGTGTCTTTCTGCTTCTGGGATAGCTCATTCAGGATGTTTTTTTCCAGATCCCACCATTTACCTGCAAATTTCACGATTTCCTTGTTTTTTTATTGCTGAGTAATATTCCATTGTGTAGATATGCCACAATTTGTGCATCCATTCCTCCACTGAGGGGCATCTGGGTTGTTTCCAGATTCTGGCTATTACAAATAAGGCTGCTACAAACATGGTTGAGCAAATGTCCTTATTGTGTACTTGAACCTCTTTTGGGTATATGCCTAGGAGTCTTATAGCTGGATCTTGAGGAAGTGCTATTCCTAGTTGTCTGAGAAAGCACCAGATTGCTTTCCAGAGTGGTTGTACAAGTTTACATTCCCACCAGCAATGGAGGAAAGTTCCCGTTTCTCCATAACCTCTCCAGCATGTGTTGTCACTTGAGTTTTTGATCTTTAGCCATTCTGATGGGTGTAAGGTGAAATCTTAGGGTCGTTTTGATTTGCATTTCCCTTATGACTAAGGACGTTGAATGTTTCTTTAAGTGTTCCTCATGGCATTGGTCTCAAGCTGGACCACTATTACTTGGACACTCCACAATTTCTATGTCATCTTTTTTACAACACATCTTTCTGTCAGGAAAAAAAAAAATAGGTCAGAAATGTTTTCTTTGTGTGGTGTCACAGTCCTTCTACTGGAGGTCTGGCCTGCTTACAGGACATGGCTGGTTCATGTTCCATACTCCCCTTTGCTAAGAGTCGTAGTTAGGGTCTCCCTCGTAGACTCCTGGGAGTTTCCCTTGCACTAGTTTTTTACCTTGCCCCTGAAATGCCTACCAACCAGTCATGTCCCCAGTACTCTATTCTTCTATGCCCTACACAGTGTTGATATATAAATATTATCCTACTATCTGTTGAAAACATAATTTTTCTCTTTTCTAAAAATTTAAGATATACTTATAAACACATCCATTTGACTTTAGCAGATCTTGTATATGTTTCTATACATGAAAGAGACGTATTGACATATGATGATTGGAAAAACAAAGGGAATGTCATTGTTCTGCGCTCCAGGAATGAGGTAGTTCCTGGAACTGTACATTAAATTGGCTCTGGGAAATCTGGTTATTTAGGGGAAATGTGGTCTAGTGTCATACTGACCTTCTTATAGGTGCTTTTTACCTAACCAGTCTAAAATGCATTTCATTGGTCACTGAGGTTAACCTTCTGATGTGGAAGAGAAATAGTTCATTTGTAAGAATGAATAATTATAGGGCTGTTGAGTTCCATCAGTTTGTTCCTGTGTAGCTCTTCGTGGAGACTATTCACCTTTTCTGACAGCTCCTGGTTGTGCCACGCAAATTCCTGCTTCACGCAAAGAAAGGGCTGAGGCCTACCTTCTTTTAATTTAAAATACATTAATCTACATAGATTCAATATTACTGTTTCTTTCTCTCTTTCACATTAGACTTTTTATTAATTAAAATTTGCTATGATATATTTATGTAGTATGTTGTAATATTTTAATGCTTGTTCACGTTTTATTGATTTCAAAGAAAGGTAGTCATTTCTCCATGGCAAATACAATTTATTTGTGGTTAAAGCATTCAATTCCTATTTTTTAATTTTTAAAAATGCACACATAGTACACTTTTGTTTTCTGCAGATAACCCAGTGTAGAATAAAATACATAAATGTATTTATTTTATTTAACTGTGACTTAGTTTCTAATGGTCCAGAACCCTTCCCTACATTGTTGTCTGCTGTTGTCCCAGGTAACCACTGTTCTACTTCTAATTTCAATGGTGTCAGTTATAAGAATATGCAGATGAGTTGAACCATGATGTGTTTGGTTAAGTTTACTCAGTGAGATCAGTTCCATCCACATTATTGCAAATGATAGGATTTCCTTGTCTTCCTTACAGCTGAGTCATTAAATTGGATATGATATATTTTCAATTATACCTTCGTCAGTTGTTGGACACAGGCTGCTTGTCGTTCTTGGCTACTGAAAAATGCAGCAATGAACACAGTCATGCAGATGTGTCTTTGGCATGCTCATTTCATTTTGCTTGGGCTAAATGCAGTGTTATACTTGCTGGAGTATATGGTGATTCTACTCTTTAACTCTTTCACTCTCCTTAGTACTGTTTTCCTTTCTTTTTATTTTTTTACATATTATGCTAGTTTATTAAAGTGATTATTGTATGTTTTCCATTTAAACAACATTTTTATACTCATGCATGGGCTTACATGTATTATAGGTAGTTTTATGTAGATAATTCATAGTATGATTGCTTAAGACTCTTTCACATACATTCACTGTTATTTCACCCACTTCCTTCATATTTTGTTATTATCATTTTTATTTTAGTATTATTTATTACAATTTACTTACTTTGTATCCGGCTGTAGTTCCCCCCTTCAAGTCTCTTTTCAGGCCCACCCACCCTTCCTCTTCTCCCTCAATGCCACTTCCTTAATCCATTGATAAGGGAGGTCCTCTTCCCCTTCTATCTGACCCTAGCCTATCAGGTCTCATCAAGGCTGGCTGCATCATCTTCCTCTGTGGCCTGGCAAGGCTGCATCTCCCAGTGAGTTGTGATCAAAAAGCCAGCCACTGAGTTCATATCAGAGACAGCCCCTGATCCCCTTAGTAGAGAACCATTTGGAAACTGAGCAGCCTATGGGCTTCATCTGGGTAGGAGGTCTAGGTACTCTCCATCCATGGTCCTTGGTTGGAGTGTCAGTCCCTGCAGGCACCCCTGGGCCCAGGTTTTTTGGCTCTGTTGGTCTCCTCGTGTAGCTTCTGTACCCTCCAGATCTTTTTTATCTCTACCTTCTTCCAAACCTTCTTCTAAGGTTTGGCTATGACTATCAGCATCTCCTTCCATACCCTGGTTGGTAGAGTCTTTCAGAGGGCCCCTATGGAAGGCTTCTGTCCTGTTTCCTGTCTTCTCCTATTTCCGATGTCTATCTTGTTTGCACTTCTGAATAAGGTTTCATTCTCATCCCTAGGGTCCTCGTTGTTTAGCTTCTTTAGGACTATAGATTTTAGTATGTTTATTCTATATTACATGTCTAATATCCACTTATAAGTGAGTATATACCATGTGTATTTTTTTTCAATGCAGTTTATTCAGGAACCTTGAACAATCATCTGACCCTGGGGAAAGCCAGCCCACAGCTTAAATAGCCTCTGGGTAGCCAACCCAGGCGTGCCACGTGGGCAATGCAGATAGGTCCACATACATGGAAGCAAGCCAGATCCTCAGCCTTAGCCAAATGTGGAATTGTTTGTGACAGAGAGCACTCACCATCGGGAAGGTGGAAGGCGGAAACCAGCTCCATCTTTAAGGCATAGCATTCCGCAGCTCTCTACAGTTCTCCCTTTTTGTTTTAGACGCATCAGGCAAGAGTAGAGGTCTGATCTCTGATATTAGAAATAAATTGGGACTTTGTACTGATGTTCATTTAGGTGTCATCCACCCAAAGAGCATCAGACCCCTCCGATAACTTTTTCTCAGAGGCGGGACCTGGGGTATCAACCCGCATGCAATCAGATATGCTCTTCTCTGGGTCCAAAGTGGCTGACCCTGAGTGCAGTGCTTAGCCTCGCATCCTGAGCATAACATTTTAGCTTTTTATGGTAGCCAGCCATGCTTGGGGAGAATGTCCTGCTTCAATGGCTGTAAAGGCCTGAATGGTCATGGCTGCATCATACTGTTGTGAGACTCTAATCTTGCATATATACCACAGGCAAACCAAGGAGACCAACACCAGAAGGCCTGCTAACGCTCCCATGCCTGCCCACTCCTTCAGATGATTCATGGCTGCAGCAATCCATGATGATAATCCTGTGGCTAGTCCTGCGTCCACTCTGGTAGAATTTACTGTGACAATGGCCACTCTCAGTTGCTCCATCGTAGTATCGAATTCTCCAGTCCAATTACCTAAAATATAGCTCGACAATTGTTTAGACAGATTTGCAGCACAGGAAAAATTCTCATGTTTTATGCTAGTGACTCAAAGTCCAGCATATTTTCATTGACAGCCAAGTTGAGCGATTTGCCATAGGGTATCAATTTGCTCCTGCACGAGGTCAATCCTCTGATTGAACACCATCAAGCTTTCTTTTAGTTGAGCATTAATTCCTTTATGTACAACTAAGGCATGAGCTACATTGGCTAAATGATTATTCAGGGTCTGAGCAGTCTGCCCAGTATGACTCATGGCTAATGCCCCGGTGGTAGCTCCAACAGCCGCCAATGAGATGGTAGTAACAATGGTGGCTGTAGTTCCAAGATCCCTTTTTCTGTCTGAAGAGAGTCATAGCGTGAGGGGAATCAATGGGCACTATGTGTGTTTTTGTGGTTCTGGGTTACCTCACTCAGGATGATCTTTTCTAGTTCCATCCATTTGCCTGCAAATTTCATGGTTTGCTTTTAATTGCTGAGTAGTATTCCACTAACAGATATCAATGGTTCCTTTTACAATATCCCCACCGGCACTTTTCTTTTATCTTTTTATTAACAAACACTCTAACTGGAATGATTTGATGTCTTAATATGGTTTTGATTTACATTTTAAATTGTTTTTGATGTTAAGCATTTTTTCGTATACATATGGTTATTTGTGACTTCCTTTGGGCAATGTTTATTTTAATCTACTATTGAATTTTTTCATCTGATTTATTTTGTTCATTTTTAGCTATTGACAGGTTTTGTGTTTGTTTCTTTTTTCTTTTTTTTAAATTTCAAATTTCCTTGTATTCTGGATATCACCCTTTATCAGGTGTGTGGTTTACAAGCATTTCATCCTAATCTGTAAGTCTTGTGTTTCCTGGATCACAAAGGGTGGCTGCAGTGGTCGGCAATGTCCTTCCTGTGTATGCTGTGTTTGTGTTCTTCCTGCCCCCTTCCTGTGGGAGCTCATCTCTCTCTGACCTCGGCTTGTGCACCTTGTGAACTCTGGATGCTCTGCCTCACTTCCTTTTGTAGGAGCTGCACACGTTCCCCCAACAGAGCTGATCCTGATGTGTTAAGGATTAATTTTTCTTCATTTTCTCTTGAGTGAAAAAAACAATTAAGAGATTAATTAGTAAAAATTTAAGTTACTAAAGTTAAATTTCAAAACCTATTTTGAAAAGACTAATATTTTGTTTCCATCTTATACATACCACCACTGATTTTTTTTTTTTAGTTCGTCAAATTTATCAATAATTTTACAATGTTTTTAGAATAGTATTTGGCATCATGAAAATTTAACTCATTAGTAAAAACCATCAGATAGATATAGCTGAATTTATAAATTCAGTATAGTCAATGTTGTTTTTTAATGGTGGCATTTTTCAAAGATATTCAAGATAAAAAGAATCACTTTCTAAAGAAAAAACTATTTCAATTAATATGACAAATGATGAAATTTTCAAACTTCATTGGATTTACATAAAATAGCATTATTCTAATTGAACCTCCTCTGAAATCTCATTTTAAGAGAAACCAACTTTTTCTTGAGCTCTAGCTGGCATATCTCTGAAACTCAAAACATATAAATAAATATGGATTTTTCATAGTTCAAGTCCCCTCTTCAGTTTTTGCATGCTATTGTTTCTTTTCTGTTGATTTCTAATAGTTGTTTTTATGATTTTTCCATAATTATTTTCAATAGTAAGGTCAATATGACACTTTTTTGCTCACCTAAATGGCTACTCTTGATCAAGAGGTCCCTGGGTGATGATGAGCTGATGCTGTGAACACACAGCACATCACAGACATTATACGAACTCTGCATCTAGGGTCACTGCATCCGCTTGACCCTCTTCTATCGTGGGTTCTTTGGATAAAGTTTGAAAAGAATGTCACAGAAAAGCAACCCAGTAAACATCTTCTTTCATAGATAAAGGTAAAAATTTAAAATGCAAGGGTTCACACTTGGCTCGTGTCCTGTGAACACAGATACGTGTTTAGTTATATTTGCCGCCATGAAAGGTACTGGTGTACTTGCAAGCCTGTGCTGGAGCCGAAAGCCGCTCTGTCCTTTCACTTGTGGGGCCAGAGTTCCCTGAAATTGGTAGTGGCCCATTTTAGTTTTCACCAAAATTGTTTTCCCAAGTAGATGTATGTGTCTTGTTTTCCCTCAAGTGGCTCCTATTTCTGGCAAATACATTAACCCCTCTCTTTCCAAAAGAGACCAGATCACTGACATGCTAAGAAACTTACACCAACTTCAAAATCCTGAGAAAATAATTTAAATTTTGTAAGTTTTTTAAATTTAATCTATGAGAAAATTGTTATTGTCTATTTGCAACTAATACTCCATTAAAGTGTTTCTTATTGGTTTAGGATTGGATACCCTGTGAGGTTATCCATTGGAAGGGTTGTTCACGAGGAAAGCTCACTCTCGTTCTCTTTGAAGCAGTGGGGATGAGCACTCCATCATCACTTGTTCTCTGTACTCTGACCAGTTGTGAATTTTAGTGATGGTCCCCTCTCCATTTCAAAATAAAGTTTCTTTGAAGAAGGATGAACACTACATTAACTTGTAAATATTTTATATAATGTATTTGGGAATTATACTGGTTTGGGCAAGTGGTTGTATAATAATGATAATGATGATGACGATTATAAAAGGCCAAGCGGTTGTGAATTTTAGAGGGAAAGGGCTGAAGGGAAGAGGGTTGGGTCAAAATGATATAAATGCAATATTCATATTTGAAAATCATGAAATGTAAAAAATTGATAGATAAATGACAGGTTATTCATATAATGACGTATAAATTGGCAATGAAAAGGAGTGAACTACTATACACTGTCAATAACTATATGACTTTCAAAACTATACTGAAAAAGAAATGCCAGAAGCAAAGATGGCTTGCTCTGGGGTTGCATTCTGTGAAGGTTTAGAAGAGGCAAGGCAAATTTGCAATGTCAGCAATCAGCACAAAGTGGCTTCCTTTGGGTAGGTATAAATGTAACAGGCAATAAATATATTAGTAATTTATTCCAAAATGGAATTTTTGAAGCTGTCATTCAGGATGGGAATTGTGAAGGTGCATGCATTTGTCAAAATTCAATAGTGTACCTATACCTGATTATTTTCCTATATTAAAACTTACCTCCATAAAATGAATGGCTCAAAAATTGAAAAAGAAAACAAGGAAATATGTCAATATGGTGTCACATTAAATATTAAGAAGAAAAGCAGAAAAAATAAGTTTAGAGTGTGAAGTCAATTATTTTCAACCAAACGCTGTATGTACATACACTGTATCTAATGATTACAAATAATCATTAAATTTATTTTTAAAAATAATCTAAGTCAATATGGCTGACCAAAAGCGTTGCAAAATTTAAGCAAATAGAGACAGGTAGATGTCATGTTTAGTCACTGTTGTCAATTTCACTGAATTGAGAGGTCAAGGAGATTAGAAACCATGGCTTCTGGAGTGTTTGTGTAGATGAGTAAGCCAGGGTCAGACCATGGGGCAGGGGTTATATGAGGTGGTGGGAAGGCTCCGAGGTGATACCTGGTTGGGAGAAGAGGGTGTCAGGATTTGGGGTGTATCCCACCTGCCCCTCAATTACTATTCTGTGCTTCTTGGATGTCGTGAGTTGAAGTGCTATCTGTATCCCACCAAACCCTTCCCACATGGTGGTTCACACTTCTGAAACCAAGGAGAAATGAAATCTTCCTCTCTTAAGCTGTTTATGTCAGATATTTCCCACAACTAACATATCCAAATAACTCCCTTTATCATTTTTAAGTAATTTAGTAGCTGTTTTGAGATATATGATGACTTTTATTCTTTGTTCAAATTATACCTCTTGTAAATTCATCATCACACAAGGCTAAATATAATCACGTGATCTCATTACCCCTGGAATGCTCCTATCTGTTCTCTTTTTCTCTGATAAGCATGTGACATAGAATCTCTCCATTGAGGCAGATGTAATGATAGTTTGATGACCAGAATAGCTGATGCTTAGATAAACGAAGTACTAGAGCTAATATCCAAGTGGAGTGTGACAGCACAGGTCTTTATCATCCTGGCTCTGGATTGATTTCCATTTTGGGTTTGTTGGTTATTTTTTTCCACATCTCATACTTATATACCCTTCTTAGACAACAACATGTGTTTTAAAACATTGACTTTAGCAACATTACATATTGGTAAGCTTTTCTATAACTGAAAAGTCTCGTAAAGATTTAATAATGTATCTGTAGTTAAGCATAGTTTCCAGAGTGAGGATTGTTTTAATTCTATTTAACATGCCAGTAAACACTTCCACTCTAAGGATTTACGTCAATGTACAGTTGCTTATGCTACCCTACATTTTCTGGATTTAAAAGAAATATATTATGCAATTAACATAATGCTCTCAATCACAAGCAGATTCAACAAGAATCTCTTAACCTGCTTAAGCATTGCTAAATACTGTTAATGAATAATTAAGTGCTCCTGCTGCTGTTGCTGCTGCTGCTGCTGCTGCTGCTGCTGCTGCTGCTGTGTGTGTGTAGATTGGTAATTCCTTTTCTTTCTCTTCTCAGATCTTAGACAGGACCCTTGGGAAAAAGCAGATTAACAAAACAAAAAACATACAAATTTATTAACTATAAATGTTATGTGACCAAGATTACTTCATAAGGTCCTGAAGACAAAGATAAATGATAGAACATGAATGTTTTATAGACTTGATACAGTGTGTAGAAAAATAGTAAGATAAAGAAGATCCAAGCCAAGATGCATTCCTCTAGTTCTTCGTAGCATCCTTCTGTCATCTGCAGTAAGATGAGGATGAGGAGGAAGGATTCAACATTTAACATGAGGCTCTCATGATTTTTACAGAGAGTCAGAAATCTTTCTCACATGTCTTTTTCCAACTTCAAATATTCAGTACACCAGGGTGCTATATGTGGAGACAGGGTTTCTTGAATGCACCCTCACTAGCCATGATGAAGTAGACTCACAGTCCTCCACAACTTAGGAGACCACTATCAGCCAGAACATTCAGTCAAAATATGCTATTCCAACCTTAGTACTGCCTCAGTTTAATACCAAATGTCTATTTATTTAACCACCTAAGTAATAATCAAACCTCTTCATTTCATGTATCTTGTGACAGTAGCTTGAGGAAAGACACATTTGACATTTGCTGTCATTAAACATTTTCAGTTTTATTTTTCCTGATGCAGATGAATAAAACGGGAGGTAGTTTATTGCTGAATATCACAGCTTTAAAAGAAGTCAACATTACTAACAATTGCTTAGCAATTGTAGCAGTAAAGAGACCACCTATGAGGAAAATAGAGATAATTACAAACAACAATTGCAGCTGTCAATTGCAGCACTTATAACTCATCCTCAGCATGAAAAGATTGTAACTAATGCATCAGATGTTCAACTGTTTTGCATCACCATTTTAGACTCAGAGATTGAACTATAGCAAAGCCATAGTTAATAGCAGGAGAGGTCAGCATAATGTCAGTGGCTTACATTGCATGAGAAGTTTCTAATCACTCAGAATAAAAATGCAAATGTTTAACTCTCAAGAAAAAATGTTATGTAAAGGTTATGTATTAACCACCACAGCTGATTTTCTTCCTGTCTTCAATATCTCCTATAGATGGCACTTGAATCATTTTACTTATTTTGCTGAACTGTATAAAGAGTAGCACTTCAGCATTGATAACATGCTTTGAATTCTCTTGTTTTAAAGCCATTTATGAGAAACTTCATAGTTCCTAGATAGAAATATGTGCCTTGCAGTAGCCAACGAGATATGATATTGGATACTTCTGCAGAAAAGCAATTATGGCTTACTTAAGAAGACTCATTTATTTATTTCACTTCCTGTGAAACATGTATAAAAATGCATTTACTATTGGGGTTGTTTAGTAAACATTTCCCCTTCTTACTTACTTTGCTTTACCATATCGCATGTCCACAAAATGACTAGCCACCATGTCAAATCAAGTTATACAAAAAGGAAAGCAAACATATTAAGCCCAATAGATTAACCCAATATGATAAAATCAATACTTTAATCAAAATACTTAATACTAGTTTTAAATCACCAGCATAGTTGGAATATGCTGACATTTTTTAGAATTTATTTATTTATTATTTATTTTTATTTCATTTTATTCTTTTTATTATTAGTTACATTTCATTAACTCTATATCCCAGCTGTATCTGCTCCCTCATTCCTTCCCAAACCCTCCCTCCCTCCTTCCCTCATCTTCTCCCTGCTCCTCCCCAAGTCCACTGAGAGGGGACGTCCTCCTCTCATTCCTTCTGATCTTATTCTATCAGATCTCATCAGGAGTGGCTGCATTTTCATCTTCTGTGGCCGGGTAAGGCTCTTCCCCCCTCAGGGGAAGATGATCAAAGAGTAAGCCAATCAGATTATGTCAAAGGCAGTCCCTCTTCCCATTGCTATGTAACCCACTTGGGCACTAAACTGCCATGGGCAACATCTGTGCAGGGGTTCTAGGTTATCTCCATGTATGATACTTGGTTGGAGTATGAGTCTCTGGGAATACCCCTGTGTTCAAATTTCTGGTTCTGTTGCTCTCCTTGTGGAGTTCCTGTCCTCTCCAGATCTTACTATTTCCCACTTCTTACATAAGATTCCATGCACACTACCCAACAGTTGGCCATAGTCTCAGCATCTGCTTTGATTGTCTGCAGGGCATAGAATTTATTTTTTATAATTATTATACTTTATTCACTTTGTATCCCAGCTGTAGCCCCCTTCCTAATCAGCCCTCCCAATCCCTTCCTTCCTCTTTTATCTCTCCCCATCTCCCTCCCTCCCTCTTCTTCTGTCTTCTTTCTATGTCAATACACGAATAAAATTAGGCAACTTTTTAGTATGTACAAATGCAATAATGCATTCTCCATGCAAAATGTGTCAAATTTTATCAAATCATTATCTCACATGACATTTTAAGTGATCAGAATATCAATTCTGAAAAAAAGAAATAGCATATCTAAGTATTAAAGTTATCTCATATTTAGAAAGCATCAGATGTTTTCTTATTTCAGCTTCCAAGGAACGATCAGAAAATGAGAACGATTTTCCTGAGATAAATGTGAGTAGTTAGTATTCACAAAAGTTATTTGAGGTCACTTATCACCAAAGAAATACAAATTAAAATTACTAAGAAACATTTTCACCTATCTGACAACTGAGAAAACAATATACTTGAGTTTTTAAGGGCATTTGCTAGTTGACAGGTGACTATAGCTAATGTTATAATCTATCATGCCCTTTCTGATGACATTTTGACACTAGGAATTTATTCTGAAGATAGAAGATAAAATAGATAAAAACAACTCTGGATATATGAATGGATATTAGCAAAAAGTTATTTTATTTTAGAAATATCATTTATCTGGACAAATGCACGTTGAAGCAGTCATCATGAGCTATGAGGATATTTTAGATATTAAGATCTCAGAAAGGGGGGTGGGTGGGTGGTTAAGAGCTCTGTCTGCTCTTCCAAAGGATCCTGGTTTAATTTCCAGCACTCACATGGCAGCTCACAACTATCTGTAATGCCAGTTCCAATGAATCTGGCACCTTTACGCTAATGCACATAAAATAAAATAAAATAAAATAAATTATTAAAAAAATCTCAGAAAGGTAAACAAAAGATGCTGCCTAGAATGAATGCTTCTCTGCTCATCTGTACTGTTCTATTATTATGTCTCCTTGTTACAGCAAAACAGCTCTAGCTGGCAGAGTTTTATATAAACATATATATATATGTATTTACTTAATAACAGTTATTGTAGGGAACATTTTAGGCTTTTATTATAAGAATAGAAACCTTTCTCTCTCTCTCTTTTTTTTAGAAATAGTAAGAATGAGCCTTCATTATTTTCTTTTCTTATTTTATTTATTTTTATTTTTCTTATTAGTTACATTTTATTAACTCTGTATCCCAGCTGTATTCTGCTCCCTCATTCCCTCCCAATCCCACCCTCCCTCCCTCATCTCCTGCCTGCCCCTTTCCAAGTCCACTTATTGGGGAGGACCTTCGTCCCTTTCATCTGATCCTGTTTTATCAGGTATCTTCAGGACTGGCTGCCATGTCTTCCTCTCTGGCCTAGCAGGTCTGCTCCTCCCTTGGGGAGTGGAGAGGTCAACGGGCCTGCCATTGAATTCATGTCAGAAATAGTCCCTCTTCTCCTTACTAGGGTACCCAGTTGGTTACTAAGCTGCCTTGGGCTACATCTGAGCAGAGATTCTAGCTTGTGTCCATACATGGTCCTTGGTTGGAGTATCAGTCTCAGAAACAACCCCTGTGCCCAGATATATTTGGTCCTTGTGGAGCTCCTGTCCTCTCCACATCATACTACCTCTATCTTCTTTCATATGATTCCCTGCATTCTGCTGAAGGTTTGGTTATGAGTCTTAGTATCTGCTTTGATACACTTCTAGGCAGAGTCTCATTATTTTCTATTTAAAATGAGCTGATCCAATCAAATCTATGGTACATTTTTTTTCTGATGTGTTATATGTGTATATTTTGTGTTGAAAATTAAAAATAGAATTAGAAGAAGATATGAGAAGATGGAAAGATCTCCCATGCTCATGGCTTGGCAAGATTAACATAGTAAAAATGGCCATCTTACCAAAAGCAATCTACAGATTCAATACAATGCCCATCAAATTACCAACACAATTCTTTACAGACCTGGAAAGAAAAATTCTCAACTTCATATGGAATAACAAGAAACCCAGAATTGCTAAAACAATCCTCTACAATAAAAGATCTTCTGGAGGTATCCCCATCCCTGATCTTAAGTTGTACTATAGAGCAACAGTTTTAAAAACTGCATGGTACTGGCATAGAAACAGAATGGTGGATCAATGGAACCGAACAGAGGACCCAGAAATAAACCCACACACTTATGGACACCTGATCTTTGACAAAGACGCCAAAACAATACAATGGAAAAAAAGATAGCATCTTCAACAAATGGTGCTGGTCTAACTGGATGTCTACATGTAGAAAAATGAAAATAGATCCATACTTGTCACCCTGCACAAAACTGAAGTCCAAGTGGATCAAAGACCTCAACATAAAACCAGACACATTAAATCGGCTTGAAAAAAAGTGGGAAATACCCTAGAACTCATTGGTACAGGGGAAAACTTCCTGAACAGAACACCAACAGCACAGGCTCTAAGAGCAACAATCAATAAATGGGACCTCATGAAACTGAAAAGCTTCTGTAAAGCAAAGGACACCGTCATGAAAACAAAGCGACTGCCTACAGATTGGGAAAGAATCTTCACCAACCCTTTATCTGACAGAGGACTCATATCCAGTATATATAAAGAACTAAAGAAGCTGAAAAGCAGCAAACCAAGTAATACACTTAAAAAATGGGGAACAGAGCTAAACAGAGAATTCTCTGTAGAGGAATACCGAATGGCAGAGAAGCACTTAAAGAAATGCTCAACCTCACTAGCCATTAGGGAAATGCAAATCAAAACAACCCTGAGATTTCACCTTATACCCATGAGAATGGCCAAGATCAAAAACTCAAGTGACAACACATGCTGGAGAGGTTGTGGAGAAAGGGGAACTCTTCTCCACTGCTGGTGGGAATGTAAACTTGTACAACCACTCTGGAAATCAATCTGGTGCTTTCTCAGACAACTAGGAATAGTGCTTCCTCAAGATTCAGCTATACCACTACTGGGCATATATCCAAAAGAGGCTCAAGTACACAAAAAGGACATTTGCTCAACCATGTTTGTAGCAGCTTTATTTGTAATAGCCAGAAGCTGGAAACAACCCAGATGCCCCTCAACTGAAGAATGGATGCAGAAATTGTGGTACATCTACACAATGGAATATTACTCAGCAATGAAAAATAGGGAAATCATGAAATTTGCAGGTAAATGGTGGGATCTGGAAAGGATCATCCTGAGTGAGTTGTCCCAGAAGCAAAAAGACACACATGGTTTATACTCACTCATATAGACATACAACATAGGACAAACCCACTAAAACCTGTGCATCTAAAGAAACTAAGCAAGAGAGAGGACCCTAACTAAAATGTCCAATCCCTATCCGGAAAGGCAAAGAGGATGGACATCAGAAGAAGAAGAAAACAGGAAACAACCTAGGAACCTACCACAGAGGGCCTCTGAAAGGCTCTGCCCTTCAGACTATCAATGCAGATGCTGAGCCTGATGGGCAACTGTTGGGCAGAGTGAATGGAATTTTAGGTAAGAACTGGGAAATAGTAAGAGCTGGAGAGGACAAGGTCTTCACAAGGAGAGCAACAGAACAAGAAAATTTGAACACAGGGAACTTCCCAGAGACTCATACTCCAACCAAGGACTATTCATGGAGATAACCCAGAACCCCTGCACAGATGTAGCCCAGGGCACTTCAGAGTCCAATTGGGTTACATAGTAATGTGAAGAGGGACTGCCTCTGACATAATCTGATTGGCCTGCTCTTTGATCACCTCCCCCTGGGGGGGAGCAGCCTTACCAGGCCATAGTAGAGGACAATGCAGCCACTTTTAATGTGAACTGATAGACTAAGATCAGAAAGGAGAGGAGAACCTCCCCTATCAGTGGACTTGGGGAGTGGCATGCAAGCAGAGGGAGGAGGGAGGGTGGGATTAGGAGGAGAGGAGGGAGGGGCTTATGGGGGGATGCAGAATGAATAAAGTGTAATTGAGGAAAAATTTTAAAAAAAGGGAAAATAATAATTAAGAACCTTAAATGATTTTCAAAAGTGGAGGAAAACATGGAGTTAGTCAATTGGCAGGGAGCACGTCTCGCCCCTGGGGGCAATGGTCTCCTGAACCTACTCAGACCTCGGACACCACCACTGCTAGTTCTAGAACTGATGCAGGATGTTCCAACGAGGGGGTTAAGCCTTCTCATAATATTTCCTATAAGCCCACACCTGTTTGTTTATATCCCCAATTTTTATTCATTATTAGCCAGATAGAGCCAAGTAATTGTGGTAATGATACTTGCTTTTTTGCCCAATGCTGGAATGCTAGTAAATTTAGGTATGCCCTGGTTACTCGCATGCCTCACTGGGTGCCTGTGCCTGTTGATGCCCCTCACGCTATGACTCTCTTCAGACAGAAAAGGGATCTTGGAACTACAGCCACCATTGTTACTACCATCTCATTGGCGGCTGTCAGAGCTACCACCGGGGTATTAGCCATGAGTCATACTGGGCAGACTGCTCAGACCCTGAATAATCATTTAGCCAATGTAGCTCATGCCTTAGTTGTACAAAAAGGAATTAATGCTCAACTAAAAGGAAGCTTGATGGTGTTCAATCAGAGGATTGACCTCGTGCAGGAGCAAATTGATACCCTATGGCAAATCGCTCAACTTGGCTGTCAATGAAAATATGCTGGACTTTGAGTCACTAGCATAAAACATGAGAATTTTTCCTGTGCTGCAAATCTGTCTAAACAATTGTTGAGCTATATTTTAGGTAATTGGACTGGAGAATTCGATACTACGATGGAGCAGCTGAGAGTGGCCATTGTCACAGTAAATTCTACCAGAGTGGACGCAGGACTAGCCACAGGATTATCATCATGGATTGCTGCAGCCATGAATCATCTGAAGGAGTGGGCAGGCATGGGAGCGTTAGCAGGCCTTCTGGTGTTGGTCTCCTTGGTTTGCCTGTGGTATATATGCAAGATTAGAGTCTCACAACAGCATAATGTAGCCATGACCATTCAGGCCTTTACAGCCATTGAAGCAGGACAGTCTCCCCAAGCATGGTTGGCTACCATAAAAAGCTAAAATGTTATGCTCAGGATGCGAGGCTAAGCACTGCACTCAGGGTCAGCCACTTTGGACCCAGAAAAGAGCATGTCTGATTGCATGCGGGTTGATGCCCCAGGTCCCGCCTCTGAGAAAAAGGTATCGGAGGGGTCTGATGCTCTTTGGGTGGATGACACCTAAATGAACATCAGTACAAAGTCCCAATTTATTTCTAATATCAGAGATCAGACCTCTACTCTTGCCTGATGCGTCTAAAACAAAAAGGGGGAACTGTAGAGAGCTGCGTAATGCCGCGCCTTAAAGATGGAGCAGGTTTCCCGCCTTCCACCTTCCCGATGGTGAGTGCTCTCTGTCACAAACAATTCCACATTTGGCTAAGGCTGAGGATCTGGCTTGCTTCCATGTACGTGGACCTATCTGCATTGCCTACGTGGCACGCCTGGGTTGGCTACTCAGAGGCTATTTAAGCTGTGGGCTGGCTTTCCCCAGGGTCAGATGATTGTTCAAGGTTCCTGAATAAACTGCATTGAAAAAAAAATTTGAAAATATTTAAAAAGCATGAGTCATCCTTAATCTTTGTGCTCCATACAACACTCTTACAATTTTAGATATTTTATTTCTGATTTCTGTCCTATAGGAAATAAAACATTTTAAAGTAAAAAAAAAAAAAGAAAATTAAAAATAAAATAAATAATAAATAAAATAAAATCTAATCAGTTGCAAAATACCTTGAAAGTTCTTAGATTTTTCTTTCTGAATTATTAGAGGGCAGATGACCAACTTTAAAATATTGAAAAAAATCTTCTCCAGCAATACAGTCGTTTTGTTGTTGTTGTTGTTGTTTCTACTTCTTTGGCTACTCTTTTGGCCTTTCTGGAGTACTCTGTCCTTTCTTTGACAGTCTGATTGAAGCTCATTCTCTCTAACACATCCTGTACAATCTAGCACTCTCCTGTTGCCCTGTTGCTCCTTCTTCCTTTATGTCCTTTAGGATTATTGATATTGAAATATTAGTTTTTGTGCAGATAAGAACATGGGGATACTGTGGTCTTATGTGAGCATTAAATTCATCTTAATGCTTCAAGAATGAATCAGTCATCACAGATGTATGTCCTGTTTAGTTCTCCACAGTAGAGGCAGAAAAATACCTTTCTTTAAGGACATGGTGGCTCCAAGGATTTGAAATCTTCAAGGAAGAGCTCTTTGTTGTGTTGTGGCCTTTGTCCTCATTCTTCACTCTAGTCACTTCCTCTTGTTTTCTATTCAAAGATGTGGGCATTTCCAGGGTTTGGTTCTGTTACTCATATCCTCTGCCTAGCATGGCTTAAACTTGTGGTTTGCTTATGACCCCTATAAAGACAGAGCAAACACGTTTCTCCAGTCCTAGCTTCTGGGAATCCTTTTTGACATCACTATTTCCACTTACTTTTCAAACCAGTTTATTATTTCCCTGTTACAAGCCATACTTTTGATGTCCACGCTTTTTTTACTGTATCAGTATGCTCCAGTCACCCAGACTCAGAAAGTCTGATATCCTGTCCTTTAATCTGACATGCCTTTGTCCTGTCTCCTGAAACCATTCCTTCCTGTCCATCCCCACTGATAAGATGCTGGCTCCATCCTCTGTGAAGTCTGTCAGTTGGACTAACTATGAAAGAAGTACACAAAGACTAGTTTCTGCTCAGTGGACTGTTAGCCTTTTCCTCTTCCCACATCACTCAGCATTTATCAATCTTTTTACACCTAACTAGACTTCAGGATTAACTCTCTAAACTACATTAGAGAGCCAAAGCAATTCATTTTCTATATATCTTTCATTGTAATCTACTTTATTTATTTATTAATTTATTTATTATTCATGGCAATCCATGCAATCTTTCTGTTCCAAACCAATATAACTGCTCCTCTTAAGCCCTGGTTCTCTCACCTGGACTCTGTGCTTATGTTTGATTTGTTCTTTCCATGGGAAACTGTGGCATACCTTTCTGTAAACATCCTATCAATTTTTAAGGACCCAAACAAAAAACTAAAGTTCTATCCTTTTCATAAACTGTCTCACTGGACAGTTTTTATAACACTTTGTCTTATCGTTATATGCTTTTTTTGTATAGTTTAATACGTTCATGTATAATTAGTTTCATTTCTAACTAGTAACTAATTTGTTGTAATTATCATTGGTTTCTAGATAAGAAGTTTATTTTCCATAGTCAATACAGAAGGTCAATGTTGATTTATTGATTTTTCTCTGGAGATTGTGCTTTATTACAATACTTTTTTGACCCATCACTCCACACATGAGGAATAATTCTTTCTTATTTTCATTTTTTGAGTTTATAATATAATTAATACATTTTTCCTTTTCCTTATGTCATTTTAAATCCTCTCATATCTGTCCTCTTTCAAACTAGTTGTTTTTTATAGTTGTCATTACATGCAACTATGCAGATGTATACACAGATATTTTTCTAAATGTAACCTGTTCAGTCTGTATAATGTCACTTTTAGGTGTTTTCAGGGCTGACCATTTGATAGTGGATAACCAAATGATATGTTATTCCCTGGAGAAGACTATTTCTTTTGTTCTGTGAAATTAAAAGAAACACACAGCCAAGAGAAAGGTTAGCAAAGCTAAATTAGAGATTTAACTCAGATAATGCATTCACTTGGAGCCTGTAACTGACTATAACTGCTCTGCTATCCCTATCCACACTTCAGTGATGTGTGTTGCTAACTGATCTAAGAGAAGACTCCTTTCAACTCTGGGAGTAGGCATTGGATGAGGCAAAAAGAAAACTTGCACAATAGAAGCACTCGTTTAATAAAAATCCACACTGCTTAAATTTTGGCATAAAAATCAACTTTTTTGAATACAGGGAGTTCATGTTCTAAAAAGCAATTTAAATAATTCTCAGTGCTTGTGTTATTTCTTTTTAACAAAAGAGTGTAGGACAGCATGCTCAGGAAATAATGTATTTACCAACAGAGAAGCCATGTATTCTGAGGTATAAAGTGATTTTGATTTTCCATATTGAATGTAGAAGGAAGATACAGCCACCCTAGTGTTGAAACATCCTAGAGAATTAAAAAAAAATTCTTATTGATTAATCTGCAGCCAAAATATTAGAATCCAATTTTTAAATAAATTTTATATACTTAAAAATTTTTGGAAAATGTATAGTTATAAAAATTTATTGAAAATCATAAATGTATACGTTTTCATAAGTTTCATCAAGTATTCTTCACATGTTCTAAGCATATTCTCCAACTTTTCTTTATTCTCCTCCTCAGAGAAGCAGAAGTCAGCCTCCACACGCTCTAACTTGCAATCTCTCACTGTTCCCACTGCTCTTCTCCCATGTGTCAGAGGATCACAGCAGATACAGGCAGCCCAATCTTCCGTGAGCCAAGACAAAACAAACAACACCGTCCCTGCGGCAGACACATGTGGGTGAAGTGCTTTAAATCACAGTCTCTTGGGATGTACTCATCTCTGACTACTCAATAAATATCATCTTGTCAATAACAAAACAAAGCCATCAAAAGGAAATGTATCTAGGTTAAAGCGGAGGGTATTCAAATTTCCCTGGTAATTCTAATGGTGGCCTTAGAAAAATGTCAATGTCTAATTTTTAGTTCTCAAGATACTTGCTGTAAATGCTATTTGAATGTCTAGATTTTATGACATATTTAAAATGCATTGATTCTGAAATAATTTCAATAGCTAATGTCTCTGAGAGCTCAAGCAGAGGTTAAGATTGACACTCCCATGTAGTTTCCAGTGCTGAGGTGGTATAATTTTCTGTGACAGTTCGTGACTCTTTAAGCACTACAAAGAATTGCTTGAAATCTGCATTTTGCTAAGACTTCCAGACTTTCTTTCTGAAAACTTTTGATCATTTCTTTGAAAGTTTTGGCTTTCATTGATCATGTTTATCAGCAATTAGAAACAAAACTATAAGTGGTTAGACACTTGTACTGCAGAACAAAATGGGGTCTGACTTTTCAGTAAATATGTAAAATATCTGTGTCTGAGTGGAGAACCTATGTAGGTAAGCTTCTTAAAATTCATTATTGAGAGTCATTCGGTTACTTTACTGAAAGTTATGTTATTTGTTATAGTTTCTCCATAACAGAGAGATAAGTAGACCTGAGGGAATATCTATTAGTTTAAAATTCTCCTCACCTAGAGGTACACCTTCAGTTATTGTGCTTTCATTTCCAGGCAATGTTTATCAGACCCCAAAATCTGTACTTACTCATTCCAGCCAGTTAGGACCCCATAGAAAGAAACAGAAATTACAACGAGACACCTAGAATCACTTGGGGAGTCATATGACTCTAGCAGTGTAGACACATTGGCATATTATTTTTTAGTATTAAGGATTTGTACGTCAGCAGAGAAAGATACATCTTTGGTACTTTGTATGAAGAATCCTACTGAGAATGAAGCCAACCCAAAAAAGCAGGTGAATAATACTCCATGTCGTGTTCCTTCTGTTCCTAAGTCAATTTTAACAGGCTTTTGGAGATTTCTAAAAGTGTTAGTGTACAACAATCCCACTAGTTTCCTCTCAGTAACCCAGCAATGGCTCAAGTGCTCATCTGCCACCTCCAGGTGTGCTAAGTGCTCCGGGTGCGCAGTGCCATGAAAGGGCTGCTGCCACACCAGCTTTCTCTCTGTTCTCTGTTCCCAGTGTTCTCTCTCCCTCTTTTACTCCCCCTTCACTGCCCCTGTCTGCCTTTCTACATGCCCACTAATGTGCCTCTACCCCTTCCCAGATCCTCACCCCTCTCCCCTCCCCCAATAAAGCCTTTCACACCAGGTCTGTTGCATTCCTCAGGAGAACGCCTTGCCATGGGCCCGCCAAAGGTACCCCATAACACATTATCTTTTAGAACAGTAATTCCAATGTTTTTTTCTATTTTACACACAGGTGGTCTCCAACTTCTCTAATTGCAGTGATGATGTGGTTCTTCCAAGGCTTCAGTCCCCATGATTCCAGATCCATGACCATAATTCCACTGCGATACCTGTGGAATTCCATGAAACACCAGGACCACTTATTTAAAGACTATGATGGACACAAAGAGGGAAAATATCTCACAATGATAAACAATGGTTGTTGTACAACAGATACTAACAGGTAACATTTGTTCAGACAATCCTGCAGGATATTTGCTTAGGTTAACTGTGGTATGTGAGAACATTTACTTCTCAAAACTCTAAATGTAATGGCTTGCATTGGTTATGAATTCAGACATTACTTCTACATAAACAGTCAATATCACTTAATATTGATTGATGGGAGCTATAGAATTCAACCCCTGGATCTTGGCCACTAGCACGTAAATCAGACCTTCCTGAGACCTGCTTTCACAGACCAAGCTATTTCCTCTCTAGCCCTCCTCCGTGTTTTGATAACCCTGCTGGTGAAAGGTCTCTGCCTGGCAGACATAGATAAGGGAATCATAGGAAAACGGTTTGTTTGATGTTTAGGGCATTTCAAGAAATCTTGTAGCTTACTCATGGCCTCCTAGTTTATCACTTGTAATATAGAAGTGACATAAGAATTCTTTTTAAGTAAAGATATTCCATAACTTGTTTCAAAGTGTCCTCAAATAAATAAGACAGAAATCAAACTGTATAGTTGAGAAACAACGTACAATTCTTAATTACAAAGTAATTTGTATTTATGAATTCTAGTCTCTGAATAATTTTGGGAGTTAAGTGTGCATGTATATAAAAATGACACACCAATGAGTCAGTGGCTATAATAAGAATTTATGACTAGTAGATTGCTGAGTGTTCCAGATATTTGACTTCCTCTTGTATATTTGAGTCTTCCATTTTTTCAAAGCTGAAAGTAAACTCTACTGATCCTAAAAGGTAGGATTCAAGAGTACAACATTCATTGGAACATTATTTTTAAGGTTACGTATTTGTTGTATTTTTAATACTTTTTTAACATCAGTCTTTTTGTATTTTTCATTTGTGATATTCATGATTATGAAAATATGGCTTATTCATAATTATTATCATAAGAACAACACATGTGTATTTATTTGTAAATCTTTAAAACCTTTCTTGAAATAAAAATATTACTACATCACTTTCCCTCTTCTGTTTTCTCCTCTAATCTCCCACATACTCCCATTTGCATTAATTATAAAATTCACTGCTTCGTTTTCTTTAACTTTTGTACACCTATCATCTATCTATCTATCTATCTATCTATCTATCTATCTATCTATCTATCACACATTCCTAAATACATAAATATAACCTGTGCAGTCTGTATAATCTTACTTGCACATATGTAGTTTTAAGGCTGACCAGTTCACCCAAACTCAAAGCCAAAGTTTGAATTCAGTATCTTGTCAAAATTGTTTCAAAGTGTATATGTATTCCCCACTATCTAACCATATTTCCTGTTGGTAATTAAAATACTGCATCGTATTTTGAAAATCTAGTGCTTTGCAATTGCAATTAAATAGGCAAATACAACAAGCTCAGTATTAATTTTAAAGTTTTAAAAACAATAATGTATTGTTTGGTGTAAGTTGGAATGTTAAACATACTGTGTATAACTTTCATTATTAGCCTTTGCTTCCTCAGACGGCTGCAACAGATTGACAGGTAAGGTGTCTGGGGACTATACAAATAGGCTCAAAGAGATTGAGTATATAGACATTATTGATGAAATGAGAAAAGTTTTAGAACCCAAAGTATAGCTAGAAGGGTGATGACTGACCTAGCAAATCCTAGAAAGCCAATCCAATCAAGAGGGACAAGAAAACAAACTGCTTTTCACCTAGAGACCTCTGAGCAACTCTAGAGCTGCAGGCGCTAGACAGATAGTGCTTGGGGAGGACATGAAGGTGTAAATGAGAGCTGCACTGTGAAGGAGAGCCCTGATAAATCTTTTAGGGAATTCTTGCTGCTTTTACCCAGTGATGGCTCCTTGTGACCTGTAAACAGGAAAAAAAAAAAAGGAGTCAGCATATAAAAGGAACCTCCTGTTGAGCTTTCATATTGTCAAACAAAGGCTAAATATACTTTTTTTTGGGAGAATCTGACTAGTTCACCAAAGAAGAGACTGAATGTCTTTCATTGATTAAACGAGCAAACAATGAAAAGTGCACACACCTACAACAGCCACCTGCCTCTACCAGATATGGATTTTCTGATTTCTTACTTAACACTCAGTCATAGATTTGAAGAATCAAGAATTACCAGACATGTCAGAAACCTCTAACAAGAAAGGCACAAACCCAAATATAGTGAGCTTAAAACTGGAGAAAGTGCAGGTCACAAGGATAACAAAGCAACTGAAAGCCAGCTGTTGCTAAAATTTCAGAAAGGAGAATGTATTGTTACCATAAAAGAAAAAAAGAATGAAACAAAATACAGGAAACAGATTCAAATAAAAGTTCTTGGAAATTAAAAAATGTAAAAGAATAAAAGTAAAGTATTTAGGAAGAGGGTTTGAAAAGTAATTCATTAAGTGAAGAAGAGGGAGACAGAAAGACCTGGAGGATACATGAGCTCCACAAGGAGAATAACAGAGCGAAAAATCTGGGCTCATGGGTCCTGAAGACACTGATGAATCAACCAAGGACCATGCATGGAGAGGACCTAAAAGCCCTGTTCAGATGTAGGCCATGGGCAGCTCAATCTCCATGTGGGTGCCCTTGTAGGAGGAGCAGGGGCTGTCTCTAAAATGAACTCAATTGCCTACTCTTTGATCACCTCCCTCTGGTAGGGTGGCCTTACTAGGCCACAGAGGAAGAGGATCCAGGCAGTGCTATGAGACCTGATAGACTATGGACAGATAGAAGGGGAGGAGGACTTCCCATAACAGTGGATTAGGGGAGGTGGAATGGGAAAGAGGGAGAAAGGGTAGGACCAGGAGGAGATGAGGGAGGGGGCTACAACCAGATACAAAGTGAATAAGTTGATGATGATGATGATGATGATAATAATAATAATAATAATAATAAGCTAAGTGAAAGAGAGAAAAGATAACATTAGACATAGGAAGCACAGCACTAAGGGGAGCCAGAAGGAAAAAGCAACACAATTTGAGAGTGAGTCCTCAGAGAAATAATCCACTGATATTCTCAGCTTGGAGAACTATGTTTCTATGTTTAAGAACGCCTATAATGTGACCGACATAGAGCGAAGCAGCCTTAGACCCAAGTGCACTATTTTAAAATTTCAGAACATTAGAGAAAAATAAGATAAAAATTACTTTGAAATTGTCTTCGCAGAAAATGGATTCTAATTTAGAAATTTATGTTCAGCGAACTGTCATTCACACTTCAGAGCAGATCTAGGACATCTTCTGCAATGTATTCTCAAAACTGTAGCACACTTATTCTTTTCTTCAGGACATAAACAATGAAGTAAATCTAAATGCGGAAAAGTCATCTGATGTAAGAGAGTATTCTAGAGCAATCTTCAGGAAAAGTCAAAGCAATAATTGTTTTCTCTTAGGATACATGAGCAGGCTCATGAATAAATTATTTTTGAAAAAATGTGTTTAAATATCTATCATGTTTGAATTAATTTAGTGAGACCAAAACAATTGTCAGGAATGGTTTGATAATTAATAAGTTATTAGAAAAAAATACAAAAATTAGCTGCTATTGTCAATGGGGAAAACCAAATGATCAGAAGAGGGATGATATCATACAAATACAAGAGACTACAGTTGAAAAGTGAATGAATCAAGGAAAACTAGGATGTAACTTAGAGAAAGAGGTAGATGTGAGATAGAGAATATAAAAGAATGTGACACAATTTGCTTCAAGTGGGAAATTAACAATGTCCAAAACTCAAAAGTCAGGAGACCACAACAGAAGGAAATCAATAGACATTAACAGAAAAAAAAAACAATATTTAATGGATTTGGAACTGAATGTTTTAGCAATCTGAGAGTGTTGACCCTTGAAAGGCCAGAGTTGTGCTGAATTTTTAAAATAGTTGTTTATTCTAACATAGGTTTGTTCACCTTTTCAAATGTTAGCACAACAGAACTGAGCTGTTGAAAGAGTTTTCAAAATAGGCTGTAATGTTTTATGTTCATGTCAGTGCATTCATAAATGTCTTCATTTGTATTTATCATAGCAGTAACACCATTAAAGTAAAAAAAATGTAATAAATGGCTTAAATATTTTCAGTAATACATAATGTTTGGAATATAATTTTCCTGGATTCCATCACTACTCCATGTCTTAATATGCAGCTGTTATTAATTGTCTGTGTGATTATATATATATGTGTGTGTGCACATATATAAAGATATGTATCTTATTTTTTTTTTAATTTTGAAATAATTTCATTTATTCCAAGTTAAATAGAAAAGTTTATCATCTGCCTTACTTGGGGAAAAATGCCCAAAGAAACATGTATCTTATTTTTTATATTAACTAAAATAATGCTCAGTGAGCAGTCTTCATCATGTAACTGTATCCATAAATCTTTATACATATGTATGCGCACAAGTATACTATCTATCTGAGCCTGAAGTGGACTATCTCACTGTCTGCTCCCTGATCTCCCTAAACTTCTAGCATTTGTGAGCAGTGACTTATGTTTCCAGCTTTCCTTTTTTTTCCCTGTTACCATAGATACCACCCTAGTTCAGTATCTTGAAGACAAGCTGCTTTGTTTTAAAAAAAATTATTACATGTTCAAAATCATCTTTCATGTGACTTTTCTTGGAGAGAAGTGAACAAACCTGTTTCTCTAGATAGGATACCAAAAACAGACAGAAGGAATGATTACAACCGAGTCTGGCTTTGTGAACTAGAGTTTACTTACATTTCTCACAGTAGTACCAGAGCTTCAAAGGCAGCAGGGACTGAGAAGTCTACCCTAGCATGGGTCATGACTCAGGAGGGCTGAGTCTCTGGAGCTCCCTGAGGAAACTGCAAACATGGCTGATGGAGTCATCTTCTGTTCTAGGCAATTCTTTTTCTTTTTAATTTTTATTTTTATGTTAATTACAGTTTATTTACTTTGTATCCGAGCTGTAGTCCCCTCCTTCATTTCCTTCCAATCCTACCCTTCCTCCTTCATTTCCTTCCATGCCCCTCTCCCAGTCCACTTATGGGGAGGTCCTCCTCCCCTTCCATCTGACCTTAGTCAGTTCCCATCAGGACTGGTTGCATTGTCTTCCTCTGTGGTCTGGTAAGGCTGCTTCCTCCTCAGGGAGAAATGATCAAAGAACCAACCCGTGAGTTCCTGTCAGAGACAGTCCCTGTACTATGGAACCCACTTGGAGACTGAGCTGCCATGGGCTACATCTGAGCAGGGGTTCTAGGTTATATCCATGCATGGTCCTTGATTGGAGTATCAGTCTCTGAAAAGTCCCCTTTATCCAGATTTTTTGGTTCTGTCACTCTCTTTCTGGAGCTCCTATTCCCTCCAGGTCTTACTATCTCCCCATTCTTTCTTAAGATTCCCTGCACTCTACCAAAAGTTTGGTTATGAGTCTCAGCCTCTGCTTTGATACACTGCTAGGTAGAGTTTTTCAGAGGTCCTCTGTGGTAGTGAGAGACCAAAAAGTTTAAAGCCCTGGCCACCTGGGAAAAGAAACTAACTTAATGCAATCTTTCCTCACTCACTAGTTATACAGTTGCCAGGAAACCAGCCCATATGACCAGGCCAGAACTGTTTGTAGTCTTGGTGCCTAAAGTGGACCAATCATTTCAAAAGTCAATTGCCCTTACCCAATCATATAACGCCAAAGCATGTAAGTCCCTGCTTATGGTTTTGCCCTATAAAAACTTTATTCCCCTAGACCTTTGGGCTGCATTCCTTTCCTGTTTCAGTAGGAAGTGTGCATCCTGTGTTCAAATGAGTATACAATTAAAAAAAAGTCTCATGCATTGACAGCAGAGTCTGTTCCTGGTCTTTTGGTGGTGATGAACTCATCATAGCAGTAGGCTCCTGTCCTGTTTCCTGTTTTCTCCTTCTTCCAATGTCCATCCCTTTGGTCTTTCTGAGTGAGGATTGAGCATCTTACCCAGGGTCCTTCTTCTTGCCTAACTTCTTTAGGTGTATAGATTTTAGTATGTTTATCCTTTATTACACTCAGCGTCCTTAGTCATCAGGGAGATGCAAATCAAAATGACCCTGAGATTTCACCTTACACCCATCAGAATGGCTAAGATCAAAAACTCAAGTGACAGTACAAGCTGGAGAGGATGTGGAAAAAAAGGGAACCCTACTTCATTGCTGCTAGGAATGTAAATGTGTACAACCACTTTGGAAATCAATCTAGTGCTTTCTCAGATGATTAGGAATAGTGCTATCTCAAGATCCATCTATAGCACTCCTAGGCATGTATCCAAAAGATGCTCAAGTATACAAGAAGGACATTCTTACAACTTTTTATAAACATGAGAGTTGCCTTCTGTGTCTGGTTTTAGAAACTTTCTTTGAAATTATCTACACTGCCTGTTCCTTGTATGTTTTCTTTCCTTCATGAATTTTATGTCCTTCCTTTTTCACTCCAGGGAGGTAAGTTTCAGTTTGGATGACACAGATCCACAACACAGAGGGGTTTGTTGATATTATTGGTCTTCCTAAGATAACCATGTGTATTGAGAAAAGCTGTTTCCAAAGCAAGCTCTAAACACCTGGATGCTTAACATGCAAGTACTTTCAAAAGATGGTGGGTTATCTGCCAAATAATGATAGATAATAAAAATATTGGAGTAAAAGAGGCTTAAAATCAAGAAAGTTGGTTGAGGAAACCAACCCCTTTCACCCATGAAAACCATAGCTCCATTCACTATCCAGTTTTCTTTCCATGAAAACCATAGCTCCATTCACTATCCAGTTTTCTTTTCCATGAAAACCATAGCTCCATTCACTATTCAGTTTTCTTTTCCCAGGGTTTAACACATGTTCTTTAACATCCAAAAACAATTACTTTTCATTTTATCACATGCAAATATAGAAGGAAAAACAGCTTAATGAATAATTACTTTAACTAATAAAGATATCTAAGCACAGCACTTTCAGACACATGCTGTAAAAATGTTGAATTCTTAATTCTTGTAGAACAGTAAAAGGTTAGGAAAGGTCATTTTGAAAAAGTTAGCTGTAAGTATTTTATGCTTAATAGGGAATGCAGGGAACAAAGACAGAGGGCAAACACAGTGCTTATCAGCTTAATGTGGCAACACCATTGGCCAGCACAATTCATTGACTCAGTTACTGTCATTGCACACTCTGTAACTCAGCAATGAAGTGTGATAAAAGCTTTCAGAAAATCTACAAGAGTTTAGATTATTAATAGAAATGTTGATTCATAAATAACAGCCTGTTTGAGTAGAAATTGGATCTCTATGAAACGATTCATATGAATAGCATCTTATTTGTTGACATTTTATGATTCAGATTTTAAACAGAAAATTCTCTCCTTTCTTTATCTAACTAATGTTGTACCTGATAACTTATTCTTAATCATGAGCAGAAAAATAATGTTGACAATAACATGTCTTAAATATCAAATTTTTCCTCAATGTAAATTTTGCTTTGGGGAGAAAGTCACGTCTATTCTTAATTTCTTAGAATTAATGCACTAATTTTTAGATATTTTTATTTGTATATTTATAGGTGTCTGATCATTTATATATTCAGAAAAGACATTGCTAATTTAAAACGGAGCTTAACTATCCAATTTCCCTGCTTGGGGAGCTGTGCTTTCTAAGTTACCATTTAGCATCAGCCTTTGAATTGCTGTAGGCAAACAAAAGAGAATTTTCTTCCTTACATTTCCTTAGTATAGTTTTTGCTGAAAAGAAAATCAATAGGTGGGTAAAAGAAAATTCCGAGAACACAATTTAGAGATGCTATTTTTTTTTTCATGAAATAAAAGAAGCAGGAAGGCCGATAAACCTTCAGCTCTGCCATTTAAAATATTCTCATGATGAATAAGAATAAAATAAAATAAATTCCCTAAGGTGTAGGCTGTGAATCACAGTTTCAGACATGCATCTAAGCAAAGATGACATCATCACATACCTTGTCTCACAAGCAAAATTGTGAGGTGATTGTGATAATCTAACAAGCCCAAGTTCATTCTAAAAGAAAAGGCAAAATTAAGTTCAGATTCTAGTGGCATCCTGCATCTAGAGATCAGCTGGGAATAGAAAGATTTGCCAAAACACTCAATATGGCAGTGAGGAAATCACAATTAAATTCCGAAACAATGATCTTAGTCCATCAGCTCACATCAAAAGTGGCTGCATTGTCCTCTACTATGGCCTGGTAAGGCTTCTCCCCCCTAGGGGAGGTGATCAAAGAGCAGGCCAGTTAGA
This sequence comes from Meriones unguiculatus, assembly GCF_030254825.1. Classification (NCBI taxonomy): domain Eukaryota; kingdom Metazoa; phylum Chordata; class Mammalia; order Rodentia; family Muridae; genus Meriones; species Meriones unguiculatus. The sequence goes on along the minus strand of NC_083350.1, from coordinate 82,201,685 downwards.
TTATGTCAGAGGCAGTCCCTCTTCACATTACTATGTAACCCACTTGGACACTGAACTGCCATGGGCTACATCTGTGCAGGGGTTCTAGGTTATCTCCATGAATAGTCCATGGTTGGAGTATGAGTCTCTGGGAAGTTCCCTGTGTTCCAATTTTCTTGTTCTGTTGCTCTCTTTGTGGAGACCCTGTCCTCTCCAGCTCTTACTATTTCCCAGTTCTTACATAAAGTTCCATTCACTGAAGGAATGGGCGAGCGTTAGCACGCCTTCTGGTGTTGGTTTCCTTGGTTTGCCTGTGGTGTATATGCAAGATTAGAGTCTCACAACAGCATAATGCAGCCATGATCATTCAGGCCTTTACAGGCATTGAAGCAGGACAGTCTCCCCAAGCATGGTTGGCTACCATAAAAAGCTAAAATGTTATGCTCAGGATGCGAGGCTAAGCACTGCACTCAGGGTCAACCACTTTCAACCCAGAGAAGAGCATGTCTGATTGCATGCGGGTTGATGCCCCAGGTCCCGCCTCTGAGAAAAAGTTATCGGAGGGGTCTGATGCTCTTTGGGTGGATGACACCTAAATGAACATCGGTACAAAGTCCCAATTTATTTCTAATATCAGAGATCAGACCTGTACTCTTGCCTGATGCGTCTAAAACAAAAAGGGGGAACTGTAGAGAGCTGCGTAATGCCGCGCCTTAAAGATGGAGCTGGTTTCTGCCTTCCACCTTCCCGATGGTGAGTGCTCTCTGTCACAAACAACTCCATATTTGGCTAAGGCTGAGGATCTGGCTGGGCTGGCTTTCCCCAGGGTCAGAAGATTGTTCAAGGTTCCTGAATAAAGTGCATTGAGAAAAAAAAAATTCTGAAACAATATGGCCTAAAAAAAAGTTGCTAAAACATCCACCAAGAGAAATTAGCTTATATTTACCAAAATTAAAAGTGTTTATTCTCTTGACTTAGGCTTGTGTTTTTAAGAATATATGCATCAGACCTCCTTCCTCCTCTGCACAGCGGCACAGCGGACTCATCTTTCTCAGCACAGACCTAACTGCCTGGGGTATACAGCCGCTGAGACGGAGCCCCAAGCACTTTAGCAGCAGACAAAAGCCAGCAGTACGTGCCCCGGAGTCCCAGATTCGCGCAGCGGCTGCACCATCCTCCCAGGGCGTGAATCTGCTAGACACCATACTAGCTCCGCAGGATCGCCATCACTGACGGTACGGCCCGCCCAATCCCACAGTGACAGAGAATACGCTATATACTCACCGAAACCAGGCAGAAACGTCATACAACCTGGACACACCAGGCGCTGGGCCTCCCAAGCTTGGAGAGCACAACGAAGAGATCCCAGGACTTCCCAGAAAGCATTGGAACTAGCAAGCCAGTCTCCAGTTACAGTGGGACGTGGCAGTGGAGCAGCACTGAACTGGCGGGGCACCACAGCCGTCCAGTTTAGGACTAACCAGGGCCAAACCAGAGAACAGAGAGCCTGGTTACCCCATCCCTGCTGAAGTGACCATCCTGAAATCTCCAGCTGCAGCAAGACCTCAGAACCTGGCAGTGACAGCAGCACAGAACTGGCGGAACACATCAAAGAAGCAGGGCCAAACCAGAGAGCAGAGAGCCCCGGATACCAAGATCTCTGCCAAGAGACCTGCCTGTAAGTGAGTGCACCCTTGAGAATCTGCAGTTCCCCAGATCCTGGGTCCTTCTAAATCAGAAGCCAGGCATCGAACCCCCCTCCCACCCACATACCCACTTTGGGAAACAGAGGGGCACTAGGGACATTGAAGTTCCTGCCCTGTGGGCCTGATTGAGGAGTTAAGACAGTTAATGCCAGAAATTGCGCTGCGATCATCATTAGCGCCTGCGACATATACAGTGCAGAGCCCCTCCCACACACTCAAGGGTTCAACATTTGCCATCACTCTGTCCCTCGAGAAACTCATCCACGCACACTTACACACACAGATACACACACGCGTGCGCACACACACGCTTGCATTTGCCCCGTTTGTGCCTGCGTACTTTCCTCCCACAGGTACAGCTAGTCCTCAGCACACACTGAGAGTGCTCAGCTTCCTGAAGAACTCTCCAGACACCAGAGAGAGACAGCACCAGTCTGATCTGCAGAATCCAAAAACAAACAGGGAAGGTTTCAGATAAGCCAATGGCCAGGGGTAGGCGAAAGAACACTTCCAACATAAATCAGGACATCATGACTTCACCAGCAAACCCCAAAATCGATGGATACACCAATTCAGCAGAAGCACAGGAAAATGATTTTAAAGCCATGCTTGCTCAATTATTTGAGGTTCATAAGGAGGAAATGAACAAGTCTTTCAAAGAGATGGCCAGTCAATTGGAGGCAAAGAAAGAAGAAATAGACAATATCCTTAAAGAAACACAGGCAAACATAGCCAAACAAATAGATACACAAGTAGAGGAAAAATTATTGGCATATAAGAAGGAAATGAAAAAAGAAATAGAGGCCATCATAGAGAGACAGGAATCCAAATTCAAACACATGAAAGAAATGGTACAAGGCATGAAAACAGAATTAGAATCAATAAAGAAAACACAAAATGAGAAAACCCTTGAGCTGGAGAACTTAGAGAAAAGATCAGGAACCACAAAAGTAAGCATCACCAACAGAATACAAGAGATGGAAGAGAGAATCTCTGGAGCTGAAGACACACTTGCAGAAATGGATACTTCTCTCAAAGAAAAAGTAAAATCAGAAAAGTTCCAATCACAAAATATCCAAGAAATCAAGGATGCTGTGAAAAGACAAAATCTAAGAATAATAGGAATTCACGAAAAAGAAGACTCCAGACTCCAAGGTCCAGAAAATATTTTCAAGAAAATCATAGAAGAAAATTTTCCCAACTTAAAGAAAGAGATGTCCATAAATATACAAGAGGCCTACAGAACTCCAAATAGACTAGACCAGAAAAGAAACATATCACGTCACATCATAGTCAAAACACTAAATCTACAGAACAAAGAAAAGATATTAAAAGCAGCAAGGGAAAAAGGCCAAGTAACACATGAAGGTAGACCTATCAGAATCACACCGGACTTCTCATCAGAAACCATGAAAGCCAGAAGGGCCTGGGCAAGTATCATGGAGACTCTAAGAGATCACAAATGTCAACCCAGACTACTATACCCTGCAAAGCTTTCAATCAACATAGATGGAGAAAAAAAAATATTCCATGACAAAACTAAATTTACACAATATCTACACAGCAAACCATCCCTACAGAAGATACTAGAAGGAAAACTCCAATCCAATGAAAACAAATTCACCCAAGAAAACAGGGCATACAGATAATGTCCCAACAAAAATGAAAAGAAAACAAGCAATGAAACAGGGTTAGATCATCGACTCCATTACAAAAGGAACTAACATGCATTGGTCACTATTATCTATCAATATCAATGGACTCAACTCACCAATAAAAAGACACAGGCTAACAGATTGGTTAAGGAAACAGGATCCAACATTCTGTTGCATCCAAGAAACACACCTATGCAACAAAGACAAACACTACCTCAGAGTAAAGGGCTGGAAAACTGTTTTTCAAGCAAATGGTTCCAGAAAACAAGCTGGAGTAGCCATCCTAATATCTAATAAAATAGACTTTCAACCCAAGTTAATCAAAAAAGATAAGGAGGGCCACTATATTCTCATCAAAGGAAAAATCCACCAAGAGGACATCACAATCTTGAATATCTATGCCCCAAATACAAGAGCACCGACATTCGTAAATGAAACATTATTAAAGCTTAAATCATACATTGATCCTAATACCTTAATAGTGGGAGACTTCAACACTCCACTCTCACCAAGGGACAGATCAACTAGACAGACACCAAATAGGGAAATAAAAGCACTCACAGAATCCCTAAATCAAATGGACCTAATAGACATCTACAGATCATTTCACCCAAACTCAAAAGAGTACACCTTCTTTTCAGCACCGCATGGAACATTTTCCAAAATAGACCATATAGTGGGCCACAAAGCAAGCCTCAACAGATACAAAAGGATTGAAATAATCCCTTGTATACTATCTGACCACCATGGACTAAAGCTCGACCTCAACAACAACAGAAACAACAAAAAGCCAATACGCACATGGAAACTGAACAACTTACTACTCAATGACAGCTGGGTTAAGGAAGAAATAAAGAAAGAAATTAAAGACTTCCTAGAATTCAATGAAAAGGAAGGCACAACATACCCAAATTTATGGGACACATTGAAAGCAGTGCTCAGAGGAAAATTTATAGCACTAAGTGCCTACAAGAAGAAATTCATAACATCACATACAAACAACTTAATGGCCCAACTGAAAACCCTAGAAAAAAAAGAAGCAGATACACCCAAGAGGAGCAGACAGCTGGAAATAATCAAACTAAGGGCTGAAATCAATCAACTAGAAACAAATAAAATTATCCAAAGAATCAATGAAACAAAAAGCTGGTTCTTTGAGAAAATCAACAAGATAGACAAACCCTTAGCCAAACTAACTAAAAAGCAGAGAGAAACTATCCAGATCAGCAAAATCAGAAATGAAAATGGGGACATAACCACAGACATTGAGGAAATCCAAACAATTATTAGGTCATACTACAAAAGCCTATATGCCACAAAATTTGAGAATCTAAATGAAATGGATAATTTTCTTGAAAGATTCCATCTACCAAAACTAAGTCAAGAGCAGGTAGGAAGACTGAATAGCCCTATATCTCCCAAGGAAATCGAAGCAGTCATTAACAGTCACCCCTCCAAAAAAAGCCCTGGACCAGATGGCTTCAGCGCAGAATTCTACAAGACCTTCAAAGAAGTGCTAACTCCAATTCTCCTCAAGCTAATCCACAAAATAGAAACAGAAGGAACACTACCAAACTCATTCTATGAAGCCACAGTCACCTTAATACCTAAACCACACAAAGACCCAACAAAAAAAGAGAACTTTAGGCCTATCTCTCTTATGAACATTGACGCAAAAATACTCAATAAAATACTTGCAAACCGAATCCAAGAACACATCAAAGACATCATCCACCATGACCAAGTAGGCTTCATCCCAGGCATGCAAGGGTGGTTCAACATACGGAAATCCATCAATGTAATCCACTACATAAACAAACTGAAGGAGAAAAAGCACATAATCATCTCCTTAGATGCCGAAAAAGCATTTGACAAAGTCCAACACCCATTCATGTTTAAAGTCTTGGAGCGATCACGGATACAAGGCACATACCTAAACATAGTAAAGGCAATATATAGCAAGCCTATAGCTAACATCAAACTCAATGGAGAGAAACTTAAATCAATCCCACTGAAATCAGGGACAAGACAAGGCTGTCCATTGTCCCCATATCTCTTCAACATAGTACTTGAAGTCCTAGCCAGAGCAATAAGACAACTAAAGGAGATCAAGGGGATACAAATTGGAAAGGAAGAGGTCAAAGTGTCACTATTTGCAGATGATATAATAGTATACATGAGCGACCCCAAAAATTCAACCAGAGAACTCCTTCAGCTGATAAACACCTTCAGCAAAATTGCCGGATACAAAATCAACTCAAAAAAATCAGAAGTCCTCCTATATACCAAAGACAAAAAGGCTGAGAAAGAAATTAGGGAAACAACATCCTTCACAATAGCCACTAATAACATAAAGTACCTTGGTGTGACTCTAACCAAGCAAGTGAAAGACCTGTTTGAGAAAAACTTCAAGTCTCTGAAGAAAGAAATCGAAGAAGATATCAGAAGATGGAAAGATCTCCCGTGCTCATGGATTGGTAGGATTAACATTGTGAAAATGGCCATACTGCCAAAAGCAATCTACAGATTCAATGCAATTCCCATCAAAATACCAACTCAATTCTTTACAGACCTTGACAAAAAGATTCTCAGCTTCATATGGAGAAACAAAAAACCCAGAATCTCCAAAACGATCCTGTAGGACAACAGATCATCTGGAGGTATCTCCATTCCTGATCTCAAGCTGTACTACACGGCAATAGTAATAAAAACTGCATGGTATTGGCATAGAAACAGAAAGGAGGATCAGTGGAACCGCATAGAAGACCCAGAAATAAATCGACACACCTATGAATACTCGATATTCGACAAAGAAGCCAATTCCATTCAATGGAAAAAAGACAGCATCTTCAAGAAATGGTGCTGGACCAACTGGATGTCTACATGTAGAAAAATGAAAATAGAACTATATTTATCACCCTGCACAAAACTAAAGTCAAAGTGGATCAAGGACCTAAACATAAAACCAGATACCCTAAATCAATTGGAAAAAAAAAGTGGGGAACAGCCTAGAACTCATTGGCACAGGAGACAACTTCCTGAACAGAACACCAACAGCACAGGCTCTAAGAGCAACAATCAATAAATGAGACCTCATGAAACTGAAAAGTTTCTGTAAAGCAAAGGACACCGTCATCAAAACAAAACGACTGCCTACACATTGGGAAAGAATCTTCACTAACCCTTTATCTGACAGAGGACTAATATCCAGTATATACAAAGAACTAAAGAAGCTGAAAAGCAGCAATCCAAGTAATCCAATTAAAAAATGGGGAACAGAGCTAAACAGAGAATTCTCGACAGAGGAATATCAAATGGCAGAAAAACACTTAAAGAAATGCTCATCCTCATTAGCCATCAGGGAAATGCAAATCAAAACGACCCTGAGATATCACCTTACACCCATCAGAATGGCCAAGATCAAAAACTCAAGTGACAACACATGCTGGAGAGGTTGTGGAGAAAGGGGAACCCTCCTCCACTGCTGGTGGGAATGTAAACTGGTACAACCACTCTGGAAAGCTATCTGGCGCTTTCTGAGACAAATAGGAATAGTACTTCCTCCAGACCCAGCTATACCACTGCTAGGTATATACCCAAAGTTTGTTCAAGTACACAAAAAGGACACGTGCTCAACCATGTTTATAGCAGCTCTATTTGTAATAGCCAGAACCTGGAAACAACCCAGATGTCCATCAACGTTGGAATGGGTACAGAAATTGTGGTATTTTTATACAATGGAATACTACTCAGCAATCAAAAAGGAGGAAATCATGAAATTTGCAGGCAAATGGTGGGATCTAGAAAAGATCATTCTGAGTGAAATATCCCAGAAGGAGAAAGACAAACATGGGATATACTCACTTATATAGACCTATAAGATATGATAAACATAATGAAATCTATACACCTAAAAAAGATAATCAATTGAGCGGACATGAGGTAAGATGATCAATCCTCATTTAGAAAGACAGATGGGGTGTGCATTGAACATATGACAGGTCTACTGAGCGCATCTGAAAGACTCTAACTAGCAGTGTTTTCAAAGCAAAGACTCATGACCAAACCTTTGGCAGAGTACAGGGAATCATAAGAAAGAAGGGGAGTTAGTCTGATGGGGAAAGGATAGGAGCTCCACAAGGACCAAGTACATCTGGGCACAGGGTCTTTTCTGAGACTGACATTCAACCAAGGACCATGTATGGATATAACCTAGAACCTCCACTCAGATGTAGCCTGTGGTAGCTCAGTAACCAATTGGTTTCCCAAAGTGAGGGGAACAAGGACTATTTCTAACAGGAACTCAATGACTGGCTCTTTGGTCTCCCCACCCCCGAAGGGAGGAGCAGTCCTGTTAGGCTACAGAGGAGGGCTTTGCAGCCAGTCCTGAAGATACCTGATAAAACAGGATCAGATGAATGGGGAGGAGGTCCCCCCTATCAGTGGACTTGGAAAGGGGCACGGTGGAGATGAGGGAGGGAGGGAGGGACTGGGAGGGAATGAGGGATCGGGACACGGCTGGGATACAGAGTTAATAAAATGTAACTGATAAAAAAAATAAAAAAAAATATATGCATCAGAAAACAGGTCCAAACCAGGTAATCCCTGCACTCAGGAGAGGTGGAGTTCAAGGTCAGTTTTGAACCTATAGTAATTTTTAGGACAACGTGAACTATGTGAGACCTTTCATAGTAACAAAATAGAAACAAAATAGTAAAGAAAAAGAAAACTTATTCTGATATATCTAACTATTCAAGAATAGTGATGTCACTGCTCTTTTTGCAAATAAAACAATATACTTGGAAATAGCTTAAATAAAAAATCAATAGATGGATTGTTAGGACCAAATAAAACAATGATGATGTGCACAGCAGATTTTATATGAAAGAAGTTTATTAAATGGAGAGAAAGAGAAAGAGAGGAGAGAGCAAGACATGATAGGTGGAAGGAAGGGGGGCGCTCTGACAGAGAAGGGGGAAAGGACAAGAGAGAAGAGAAAGACAAAGTGGTGGGTTGGTCCTTTTAAGGAGCAATATAACTATGCCTACTAGGTGTGGCTACCTGGCTGGCATTCGATGCCTATGATGACATCATAGGTTGCTAGGCAACCCAGAAGCAGACTACCAAAATACTATTATTCCTCCCTTTTTCTATAATTAAAAAAATGAGGAACTTGGGTTACTTTTCATGTAAGACAAAGTATATAAATTTAGGTTTATTGGGAGCAGATTTTGGTTGCCATGCAAGGGGGTAAGGGAGACACAGAGAAAAAGTAAGATCTCCAAAATGTCCAGATTACATGGCCAAGAGGAGGAGGGGAAGCCCTGCCCTGGGAAGTTCAGGGTAGAGGGCTGCCAGTAGAGAGTTGCCAGCCACACAAGGCAGCAGGTAGGGACTGAGGAATGCTGGGAGAACCTACAGCTAATTGTCCTAGGCTGAAGCACACCATCCCAGCCTTTTGTTAATAAGTGAATAACGGGCATAGATTCTCCTCTGGCTACTTCCTGCTGACACTAGGAGTGCTGTAGGGAGGTCAAAAGGCTGAAATACTGGCCAAGTCCAGGAAGAACAGGCTGTTTTGATGCTGTTCAGGGTCTGTAAGAACATCCATGGCTGGGAGGGAAGGTGTAGGTCCAGCTTAATGGAAGTGTATGAGGTCAGCCTGGAGCACTTACGGTAGCTGCTTTGGCGCTGTTGTGGATATAGGAAACATCTGTGTCTGGCAGGATACTGGACCATAAATATAGGCAGACGATAAAGTTAAGTAGGTTATGGAGAAAATTCTTTAGGAATACATTTACAACTTTTGGGAGAGCGAGCAGAGATGGAAGGTTTGGATCAAAATTGAATATGGGACCCTCCATATACCTGAGGGGACATCCATTTACCCAACACAGGCAGTAATTAAAAAGGCTTTGCTTTGGATCTGTCATCTAAGGAAATTGAGGCCAACTTTGGTAACAACTTTGGTGTAAGTTTAGAGGCCCTTAAAGCGGACACTCTCCAGAAGACATCCCAGAGGGATGTCTAGAGGAACGGCCAAATGGACTATTCTCATTGGGAGGGTAGGAGTCAGTGACCTGACAAGGTTTCCCACGAGGAAAGTTTGACTCTGTAGAGTATCATCCTACCAGATCCAACAGCATTGGCCAGAGACCAAGGGCACAGCTGCCTGTAGGAGACACCATTTACCTAGAGCTAGGATTTTGTAGGTGAGCATGAGAGGGGAAAACCATGCAAGCAAGTAGAGGGAAAAAAAAAATCTATCCCAAGGGAAAAAGGAAGTCCTAAATGGAGATCAGCAAAAAGGGTCAACCATAGCCGGTAAAGACTGTGGTTGGGGGTGGGGGCCGCTCCTTCTGTCTTAAAAGGTTGTAGGAAGTTGCCAAATTAAGTTAACAGTTTAGCTTCCCCTACCAAGGGAGGCATTTATGCTGATTAATGAGGGGAGCTCACCAATCCAGTGGCTGGCCAATGAGGGCAACTCACCAGTCCAGCTGGTGTTTCATGTAGGAGGTAGCAATCAAGTAGCCTGGAAAGGGAAGTCCCAAAACAAGAGAAATGGGAGGAACCCCACCCTCTGAGATAGGTAATAAGTACAGCACTTATCTGTAGCCCAGTTGACCTGAGAGGTGGATTCTGGTGGATTTCCTGCAGCTTACAAGAATTCCTTTTAAGTTTTACAAAGGAGATAAAACTTTAGACATGTTAGCATCACAATTGTAATCTGCACTGAAACATACATGTAGAAAAGGCAGTGGACATACACATCTGTGTTAACAGCATAAGCATCCTCTTTTTTAGATTTATTAATTTATCTGTATGTGTTCTCTGTCTTCATGCACACCAGAAGAAGGATTCAGATTCCATTATAGATGGTTGTGAGCTATCATGTGGGTGCTGAGAATTGAACTCAGGACTTCTGGAACAGCAGATAGTGCTCTTAACCCCTGAGCCACCTCTCCAGTCCCAGCATAAGCATTCTTTAAGGTGAGCTCTGAAAAGGCAGAAATAGAAGGGGAAGCTCACTTGATCTTAACCTTTAGTATAAGTACACTTTATGGAGATTTAAAATCTTGAGCTTGGAACTATGATAGTGGGTGGTATAGTGGAATGGTTTTTGTATTAGAGTTAGATTAATGAATCAGAGCTATATTGATAAAAGTTAAAGCTCTGGACAGTCAACATAACAGTAGCATAGCAACAGAAGGAAATATTATGCGCTTTTACCTATTTAGGATACCTTCAATCACCTTAGACCTTGCAACCTTTATAACTTGCATTTGCCAACCTTAAAACACTATTTTAAGACCCTCAAACATTTATAACTTGTGTTTACCAACCTTAAGACACTTTCTTAGACCATCAAACAACTTTTTTTTTTTAGGCCTTTGTATCTAGTTATTTACCATGAGACATAGGTGAGACTGTTATGAACATTTATTGTTCTTTGGCTAAAGGGATGGTAAAAGTTTCCATCCAGGCCTGTTTCTTGAGTCTGGCAACAAAACGTATTGTGTCTAGGCCTGACAAGAGCAACTCTAGGACTCAGGCTTAAGGACTTGTCTCCTGCATATGAAGAGAACTGAGAATGCATCTGAAGTCTCCCAAGACAGAAGTTGGCAACATGTCTGTGGGACCCCAGTGTGAGGCCAAAACAGACCTGCAATGTTACCCTGAATTGGGTGAGGGTGGTAGAGGTCACTGAATCAAGGAGCCATTTGTCCTCCGCCAGGCCAAAGCTGGCAGAAGTGGAAGGCTGGAAGGCTGGAAGTGTCTGTGTCTCTTGTGCTGGTTGAGCCTCCATGGCTGGACACAGAGGACAAGCCTGCATGAGAGCATTCTGACTTCCAGAGGTCAGGCTGCCAGCACTCAGCCATGGCTTGTTGAGGCTGCTGTGGGACCAGCATCCCCTCTGGCTGCATTCTACAGTCACCTGGTAGAACTGACTTTTGGCTATACCCTGGAGGGATGGGGCACTGCAGACCTCTTGTTTTCTGTATGGGAATGCCAACAGCCTCAGAACAGCAGCCAAGGTCTGGAGCATAGTTTTTGTTGTAGATGAGCCTGTTGGGAAAGCTCCTTTCTTATTATTTTTACCACCCCCTGTATGGTGACTGAAGGACCATCCTCAGCTGTTTATTAAAGATGGCAGTGAGACCATGTTTGCATCTGTAGGAATATAAATATATTTTCGGATATGTTAGAGTACTTGATCATCTATGAGATGACTGACTATTAACTTGCATTCGTTAACCATTAAATATTAGGATTTTATGTTTTGTCCCTGTTAAGTTGGAGCCTTAAAAGTCATAAATGTAGCCCATTAACAGTTTTCTGTATGCTTTAGTATATAAAATGTTCATAGCTTATAAAAGTCTAAGGCTATACTATATTAATAATAATACCATTTTAGAAAAAAAGACCAAGCATATTTTAACCTTTTGATAGTAAAGATATAGCACAATGACCAAGTTTTAACATAAATAAATAAATGCCTCTAAAATGATTAGATCTTAATTTAGAGCAATGGTAAAAACTTATACATAGTAACCCCTGAGTTACTAGTTTTAAAACCAACAATATCATGGAACAGTATAAAGCACTTTTAAAATTATATTTGAATTTTTTATATCAAACCCATTAGCCAGAAAGCCTAGTGGTGAATCTAGATCATAGGTAGCTCATGGCAGGAGAAACAGAAATTATTAATTTAGGAATTGATAAAGACATTATATATCCTTAAAAACCTTAACTTTGAATTTTTATAAAAATCCATACCAATTTGAAATGAGGCTTGTTGCTGTCCTAGTCTAAAAGGAGATAAAATAAACAAAGAATTAATTATGATTAAAATTGTTCAGTTTAAGTTTTTTTCTTAATGGTGTGCTTCAGGCCCAGGAAAAGTAGCTGCAGGTTCTCCCAGCATTCCTCAGTCCCCACGTGCTGCCTGGCGTGGCTGGTAACTGTCTACCCTGAACTTTCCAGGGCAAGGACTTCCCCTCCTCTTCTTGACCATGTAATCTGGACATTTTGGAGACCTTTCTTTTTTTTTTCTTGAGAGTATAAAAAGAAACCAGAGAGTAGTGAAATAGCAGGCAGAGAGAAACAGACAAGACTTTGAGAAAAGAGAAATAGGGAATTGTTTTTTGCAACATGTATCACTCTTAGTGTTACTGGATATTAAACATTTGAGTAGGGCAAATATAGGTGTAGAAGCCAGATGTTTCCCTAAGAGGAGAGAATATGAGAAAGCTGTTCCTGCAAATGAGAAAGGGAAAGTGGAAATGGACCATAAGGTTAGTGGTTCATCAACCAAATAGAACGGAGGGTCATGAGCTTAGCCGGCTAAGCCTGAGAACCTTGGTGCCTGGTACCAGGGCTTTATCAGCAGTAAGGCCGAGTTCTCCTAGAGGGAATCCCATCCACAGGATAGGAGCAGATAAGCAGCTTTAGGATGAAGGTAGGAAGGGTGAAGTAGCCTTTTAGGGCATATAAAAGACTGCAGTTTTGCAGCTCCAAAAACAGAGGGGCAGAAACAAAGTGGTAAAAGCATCTGGCTAGTGGGGGAAACCACAGCGTTTTTTTTTTTTCTTTTATTTATTTATTTTTTGTTTTTGTTTTTAATAACCAAAATGGCAGCCAATCATATGACTACCCTTAACTGTCCTAAGTTAAGATGGCCATGAAACCATGTGTTTGCCCTTAGTGGAGATGACAGTGAAGCCAGGGTTTCACCCTCCTTATCCCAAAACCAACATGCCGGGTAGCCATGTGCATAGTGAGACCAGGTGATTGCTTGTGGGATGGCTGTCCCAGCCCTGTTCAAAACTCTCTGAGTGCACATGGCATTGCTGATTGGAAGTCTGCACAACTGAAAACCCTCTTCTGCAAGCCTGTTTCTTGTGGCAGGCATTCCATGGGAGATTTAAAATCTCACCTGTGAGGTCTGAGGCAATGGTGCAATTTAAAACCATCTGTGTGTGCATAGAGTCCCCAGTAGTTGCTTACCTAGAAGCAGGCTGTGTCTGTGTCTGAAGCATGTTAGCAATTTAGTAGCATTCTGTGTACAAAGTGGCAGTTTCATCATCTGGCATGAGACAATTTTGGAACAGTGTGAGTGTACGCCAAGTCCCTGGTGCTCAGTGCACATGGCAGGATGCCAAGTCTGAGCAGCCCCAAGCATCATGACAGGTGTAGCTGAGCACTGTTAAGGGCAGGGCAGTTGAGAGAAAGTAAAGGTTTTAAGGCATAGGTGGTTAAGGATAGAACGAGCAGAAAGAATCTGTTGCAGGCAACATGGTCTGATTAAGGGGGCCCTGGCATGACAAGACCAGGTGGTACGAGGAGAGCCCTTCCTGGCCAATGCACTGGGACCAAATAAAACAATGATGATGCTCACAGCAGATTTTATATGAAAGAGATTTAGTAGATGGAGATGGAGAGAGAGGAGAGAGTGAAATGTGATAGGGGGAAGAGAAGGGGACACCCAGACAGAGAAAGGGGAGAGGGCAAGAAAGAAGAGGGCAAGAGCCAAGAGAAAGATAAAGTACGGGTTGGTCCTTTTAAAGAGCAATGTAACCATGCCTGCCAGGTGTGGCTACCTGGTAGTCGATGCATGATGACATCATAGGTGCTAGGCAACTCTGAAGCAGGCTGCCAAAATACTAACATGGATAGCCCAAAATACTACTGAAAAGTGAGATACAGTAAGTATTTGCTAGAAAATGTTTCACAGATAGGTGCCTCACTCAACCTTTATCAGGGAAGCTTCTTGCAGTAAACGGTAATCAACATAGTGACCTCTAACTAGACAACACGCAGAGTGAGAGCTTTTTGAGCACTCAGTTCTAAATGGTATGCCTTCAGTTCTCACTTTCTCTCAAGATGCAGAAACCTATGCAGAAGAGAAGACAGAAAGATTGTAAGAGCCAGAGCATCTTCCAGACACTACAGGATGGATAAATATGAATTCACAGAGACTGTGACAACATACAAGATCTACACAGATTCAAATCAGTCAAAATCCCAATGCTGAGAAGGCTTTTGTGATTGAGATCTGCTGGGAAAGAAAGATCATTTTCCACAATGGAGTCTCAATGGCTATATCAACATTTCAGAGCAGCCCCATACCCAGAAATAGTTTGCACACACAAAATGGAGACCCCCTCTCTCTCTCTTTTTTTTTATCTCAGTGGGTCTTTGTTTTAATGTACAGTTTTTGTCTTCTGTGTTTTTGTTTTGAGAGGGGAAGAACAAGTAAGGAGATAGGGAGGACTGCAAGAGTTGTGAGAGGGAACAATCATGATCAAAATATATTTTATGAAATATTTTAAAAGAAAAACTTATTCATACTTATCTGAATATGCAAGAATGCTGCTATTTCTAGTATTACTCTTTGGTAAAAAATAATATACTAGGAAATAAGTTAAATATATATCAATAGATGACTAGCTTAACATATTGTTATAAAGTAAAATATATATGCAAACAGTATTATCAAATAGGAAGAGTAGATAAAAGTGCAGCAGTATCTTTTCTTGGATTTTAAGCTTCATTTCTTTCTTCTATTATTTCTGAGAGCTTACATGGAACTTTGGAAAAGCTGATTACAAAGATGGTTAAGAATTTGTCTTGGGAAGAGAGGCTTGAGTTTGACTGGGATGGTTTATTTCTGTGTACCTTTTAATTTATTATTATTTACCATGTAAATTTATTATTTATACTGCAGTAAAATAATAATTATTATTAAACAAATAATAAATTAATATTATTAATATTTTTGGAGATATCGCTACACTCTTCCAGGTTAAGACTTAAGAGAACAAAGGGCAAGCATGGTGTTGTGATCTCACATTGCTGTTGCCAACTAAACTCTAACTTGTGACAGATAACCATATTCAATGGCAGACTTCGGAGTAAATGAAAGCCAAAACCCATCAGGCATGGGAACAACTTTAGGACATCAGCACCAGTAAGATAGCACTGCTCTTCCTTTCCTGAGTATTTGTAATGAGCAGGAATTGTTCTTAGCAGTCTATGCTCATTAACTACTCGATCTCCATACCTGTCCTGATTATCACATGTTGCCATCCTGCCTGGGCTGTAGATAAGGTAGGCCTGAGAGACCGAGAGATAGAACAACTTTTCTGAGACAAAATGTCATTAAATGGCTGCCCACAATTACAATGGTTGCAAGCACTAGCTTCCGCAAAGCAGAAGCCTCCTGCTGTTCTACAGGCGAAGTCCTGGCCTTTGCAAACCAATGCCTCCAATAAAAGATTCATTTCTCTCTGCCAAACTTAAAAAAGGGAGGCCTATTTTTGGCTTGCTATTCAAATCTACAACTCTGTTCAAAGACTGTGTGGAACTATTAAAGCTATTTACTGCCTAACAATATTGAATGCTAGGAAAATAAAGGCATGAATGGGAGAAATTCCAGGCAAATTTTAAGTATAAGACAGTGGTTTGCCAGTTATGGTATCAGAAACTACAATGTCAATATAATCTATGGAAGATTTAAAAAAAACATTGACAATATTGAATTTCCACAACAAAGAAAGAAGGAAAGAAAGATCACATCCATGAATGGAGAATCATCAAATAAAATGTAAGAAGCACATTTAATCAAAGACATTGGAAATTCAGGAATGCGTGGACAGAGAACAGTCTTACTGCAGAACATTGTCACTGTGCATCACGACTAAAGGACATTAGGAAACAGTTTACGCTAGAGTTTATAAATGAGCTGGGAGGGGCATATGAATAAACATTTGAAGCACTGAAAAGTTTATCTCAACGAAATTCAGGAAGAGAGCGCTGTTTCTTCTGGATAACTTCTCACTTCAGGACGTGACTTCAAAATACTTGCTACAGTTAATTCAGAATACGTGATCAAAGAGAATTACCTTTGTCCAGTGACACCCAGGGAAGTGTGATACAACATTCCCATCTAACTCCTCAAATGGGTCAGTGATGATAATGATATTATACTAATAAAATAATCAAAATAATGAATCCAAATAAATAGCATTTTGCCATAGGTAGATTTACGAATCTGTATCTCACAAAATTTGAATACAAATCTATAAAAAGTTTGGTGATCCTGGGAGTTTGATTGTGTATGACATTGATAATAATGAGTAGGTTAGTGTATAAGGTTAAAAAAAGCTATAATCATATCATGGAATTTTGGTGAAATGCAAACAATATTAACACTCTTTAAAAAGTGGAGAAAATTGTCTCTGCTGTATGATAATAAGCTACAAATCTCAGGCACATGTAGGGGTAGTTATGTTTTACACTTCTCATCTGGATGCTAAATCAGACTCTGTCATCCTCCTACAATAAGGGCTTGGTAAATGCATTAAATGAAACAAATATTTGTAGTTTGTACCAGAGCTGATCCTAGAGTAACTAACATGTTGGCGGAAGGCCAGAGGACAGAGGAACCACGGAAGGAAGCCTGATAAACTTACTGATAATGATTCTAGATTTTCCTTAGCAAATTAATTATATTCTTCCATCTATCTTGAAAACCTCTTATTTCATATTTTAGTATTTGTTTGCAGAATCTCTTTATACATTTAATATTAATTCTTTGTTTCTACACATTCAAATCCTGTCTATAATTTCTGCATCATTTTATTATGCAAAACTTTGTAATTTCTTAATATAATTGTTTTCTCCTAAATTGGATAGTTCAGATTGTTCTGTTAGGAAAATGTTTCTTTGTTTATCAATGCATATCATATCTAATATATATAATGCCCAAGATTTGAGCCTGTCTGGCAGAGTAGTGATGAATTTTCTCTTCTTTGTATCAAACTCTGTTAGTAGAGTCGAAAGTTGAGCTACGTGGACCTGCTAAGAAAGTAAGTTCAGTGAGTTTCTTAGTTTGGGTGCCTCGAAAGATGAGTTCTGAGACAAATGTTGAGAACAGATGGTTTGCTGTGAAATATTTCCAAGTACCAGTGAAAGACTGGGAAGAGAAAGAAGGAGAGGAAGTGGGAGTAAGGGAAGTGAGGAGAAGGGGAGGGGGAGAGGGAAAGTCTCTCTCTCTCTCTCTCTCTCTCTCTCTCACACACACACACATAGACACACACACACTAGAGAGAGAGAGAGAGAGAGAGAGAGAGAGAGAGAGAGAGAGAGAGAGAAAGAGAGGCAGAGACACACAGAGAGTGTCACCCAAGCATTTAGGCAGTCATATATTTGTTTGAGGACTACCAGTCAAATACCAGCCATTTCTGCTCTACTCTACTCCAATAAGCACAGTCCCACAGCTGTAACAAAAGCTTTGAACCTGCTAAATAGTATCGTAGAATTCTGAGATTGTCTCGTCACATGCATGGGAATGTCCACAAAGACTTTTAGTGGATGCCAAAGGGCATCTGACTTGTGTCTGGGACCTAAACCACTCCTGACTGCATAGAGCAAATATGTGCACCTATTTTTTTTTCCTTTTTTTTCCGATACACACCTGTTGTTCTTCCAATCTTCTTGGCATACCAGTCTGTGCTGAACTCCAGAAGTAAATACAAGTTCAGTTATTTCCCTGGAGCCTCATTAGGCTTCCATGCAAATAGATTCCCAGCAGTTTCTCAACATGGCCTAACATTTGCATCCTCACCAGTGACTGGACCAACATTCAAACTGAGAATGACAGTATACAGTCAAAGTGAAATGCTCTCCTTTGTGACTTTGTGACTGTTTCATGACCTGTGCCAACTGTAATTTGAGTTATTCAATGAGGGAAGAGATTTACTTACAAATGTTTACCACTCAGATTTCCGTAGCTACTTTTAGCAACTGCCTTCTTCAAAGTTTAGTCTTAAGTATAGACTTAAAGTGACAGCACTCCTTTAAGTACAATGAAAATTAATAGCACCTATCATGAACAGACTAACAAATAATTATTTTTCCTTTGTCTGCATTCTCCTCCAATTACCTACTTAGAATGATTTTGGAAGGAATACTTCAAAGGACATAGGTTTGGGGCCAAGTGGCATCCTGTCAAAACCATCCAAGGGCAGAAGAGAAAGGCTGGCAGTTAGTCTCTATTGAAACGCTCTCTCTTCCGCTGAATTATTTGAAAGCTTGAGGCAGACAGGTTGTTTCTCCCTGTCACACTTCCTTCAGCTTTAGCACAGAAGTGCTTGGTGGTACCTGACTCTAGGGAGGTCACCCCGAAGGGGCAGATGATCTGCTCTTGGCAGAATAGGAGGAGATGACTGACAAAGGGACACTGTTGGCAGGCTTGTCGGTAATGGAGAGTATATGACACATAGGGAGATTTCCCAATTTGCTACATCTGACAGGTCAGTGTTAGCACTGGTTGCTGGGATTTGCTACATGTGACAGGTCAGTGTTAGCACTGGCTGCTGGGTAGTGTGGGTTCTCATCCTGGTGTCTCGGGGACACCTTCTGACTTATAGAGAGAAGTTTAGTGCTTCATTTGCAGTACCCTTAACAAATTACAAGGGAGGACTGCACAACACAGTGACTCCAACTTCGTACTCATAATTTCCTTTTATTTGGAGATATACAACAAATTCAAGGAACAAATTCACATTTTTTTTCTCTTATAGCTATACAACTGAGGGAAGATGAAGCTTTCAATTTCCAACTCATTTCTCTCCCGTGTAAATTCCTGTGTCTTCGTTTTTGCATTTCTGCCCTCATTAGGTCCATGTGCATGTAGGTGCCGGCATGTATTCACTTGATCAAGTTCTTTCTTCTTTCACAGGGCTTAGCTTACACTTACGGTTAGCTTTGAGTAGTGTTTTCAAGATGTTTTTAGTTTTGAATTTTTTCACATATACTATATTTGATCATATTCATTCCTCTTCCTTAATGCCTTCCAGTCCCTCTCACTTCCCTCCCTACCCAGCTTCATGGCCTTTCTCTCAAAACACCATAAAACAGACATAAAGGTCAAAAACAAACAAACCACACTAATGCCAATAAGACAAAAAAAAAAAAAGCACATGCAATCCATGCCCCAACACACACACACACACACACACACACACACACACACACACACACACACAACTCAACAAAATAAAAACAAACTATAGAGTCTATTTTGATGGGGACTGTCCTAAAGTATGACTGATATACCTATTAATGTTCTATTGGAGAAAACTGCTCTTTCTTCTCCCCAGAAAGTGTCAATTGTAAGTAGCTTCTTGGTTAGGTGTGAGGCTCTGTGTTCACCTCCCCTTTTCAGTGCTGAGTTTTGTTTGGTTAGAACCTGACTTGTGCATGAGCTCATAGTCTCTATGAATTCATATGTGGGCCATCCCCATTGTACCTGGAAGATACTCTTTCTTTGGAGTCACATTCCACTTCTGGCTTTTACAGTCTTTCTGCCTCCTCTTCCACATATGTCACTGAGCCTTGAAGAAAGCAGTTTCATAAAGACATCTCATTTAGGCATGGTCATTATCTAGTTGTGGATCTCTGTGTTAATTCTTCTATATTACAAGAAGCTTCTTCAATGAGGACTGAACAAAACACTGATCTTGGGTAGAGCAATACGTCACTAGGAGTCATTTAGTTTCTGTGATCATTTAGCAGAATAATTTGTAGTAGGTTTTTCCTCAGACCCATGACCTATCTAATCTCAGGTTCTTGCCACTTTAGCACTGTCATGTATGGGTTTCATCTCATGGAGTGGTCTTAAATCCAATCAAAAGGTAGTTATTAAGTTGGCTACTTCCATAATATTTCTGTCACTACTATACCAGTATATCTTACAGATAGGCCATTGTTGTTGGTCATATGTTTTGTAGATAAGTGATTTTGATGATTACTCTTCTCCCATGATATTATACAGAGTACCTTCCAAAACCATTAATGTTACTCAATAAAGACAAAGCTTTTTGTTGGGCAACAGCTGAATTTCTCCATGTTTAATAACATTAGTAAGTGGTGTCTTTAACAATATGGCCTCACCATCAAATTGTGGGGTTAGCCTCAATAGTCTTAAAATCCCCAAATTTAGGAAAGGGACAGCATGGTAGAATGTGAAAAGCCTAGATTTTTATACAACCTTGATTTTGAATCTTGATTCTGTATTTAGTTATGTGAACTGCAAGTTGCAAAACCTCGGTTTAATCCTCAATTTCCGGTAGTCACATGTGTTCAGCTTCACTTGCATTAAGAGAAAAACTGTGTCATTTTTCAGGCTGGCATGGCTCTTGGTGTCTCTCACTCGCTTCTATTATTCCACAATTTGCCATGACTTTCTGGATAGCCAATGCTACCACAGGTAAAAGCTTTTAGGAATCACACTATTTATGCAGAGTAGACATCCTTGTTTCTCTAGATGTGTATCCATGAAGGGAAAGTCAGTATTTTTCCTTTCTGGAAAGATAGAAGGCAGCAAGTATCAGGTACAGTTGATCCAGAGTATAGACTTTTAATGTACACAAGAAACAGGTGTTCATTGCCATAAACCTCTATGACCACACATACTTTAGAGTAAAGTGATTCATATATTTTTATTTTCAGGTCCTATAAAAACACTATCCAGGTTTCCAAGATAATGTTAAGGGGGAGTGGAGTCACATACATAAAGTTTTACAATGTGGTACTGAGCTTGAGGTGGAGACATTTGAGTACCATGGTCTTCAGGACAGTATAAAGGGGGTGATTTCTGTTATATCTGATTCACGGATTTGTACTGTGTAACAAGGACAGCATTCTTCCTTCCCTTTTTGAAGAGTGACAATTATAATTCAAGTGACAGTAAAAAGTTTCCTTCTACTTTAAGGCTTTCCCATAATCTCAGTCTATACAAAATCAGATACTATGTAGCAGTAACACTGCTCTGTCACACATTGACATGCTTACTTTCCCATAACCTTTCCATGCCTCTAGAGTTTAAGCTGACATTTATATCCAAGCATGCAAAAAAGCAATGAAATACATAGGCAGTGCAGGGCATCCTTATTAAACAATTTTAGTCTATTCCAACCACCATATCAGAATTTAATGTTTTTTTTGTTTGTTTATTTGTTTGTTTTGTTTTGTTTTTTTAATTGTTGCCTTATCAGGGAGACCTAGGAATACATATTGAAGCTATGATGTTTAAAAGTGAATAGAGGCTGGGACACAGAGTTAACAAAATGTAACTAAAAAGAAAAATTAAATAAAAAAATGTGGAAAGCAAAAAACAAAAACAAAAAACAAACAAACAAACAAAAAAAAGTGAATAGAGTAGATCCTGCAATCCTGCAACCAGGAAACCTATCTTTCAAAATCTTTACTGTCCTCGATAGTCATCAATAGCTGTAGAAGCAGAATGCTATAATTTCTGTTGGCAACAACTTTTGTGCTTCTTTCCCCTAACTTTAGCATTTCTCAGTTTGCTTTGCAAACAGTGTCTGCATTGCGTAGCCTGTCTTTAAGGCTGTGTGTGTGTGTGTGTGTGTGTGTGTGTGTGTGTGTGCGTGTGTGCAGTACAGCTGAAGATAAAACTTAGCAAATTTATTTAGGGTAAAGTAGATATGCAATAAACTAATCTTGTTTAAAATACACAATTTGTGGTGCTCCTGTCTCCTCCATGTCTTTCCATCCCCACTCCTCAGTTCTTCCACAAGATTCTCTGCGCTCTGCCCAAAGTTTGGCTTTGAGTCTCAGTACATGCTTTGATCCCCTGTTGGGTCGAGCCTTTCAGAGGACCCTCTGTTTCCTACATTCCACAGCTTCTGGGTGTCTATCCTGTTTGCCATTCTGAGTGAGATTCAAGCATCCTCCCTAGACAGGAGCCCCACAAGGAGACCAACAAAGTTAAAAAATCTGAGCCCAGGGGGTCCTGCAGAGACTGATGCACCAACCAAGAACCACGCATGGAGAGGACCTAGATCTCTGCTCAGATGTGGCCTTTGGCAACTCAACCTCCGTGTGGCTCTCTGAGTAAGCAGAGCAGGGGCTGCCTCTCTCATGAACTCAATTGCCTGTTCTTTGATAACTCTGATCACTTGCCCTGGTGATGTGACCTTACCAAACCACAGAGGAAGAGGATCCAGGCAGTCCTGCTGAGACGCGATAAGCTGTGGGCAGACGGCAATAGTGGAGAACTCCCCTTTTCAGTGGACTGGGGGAAGGAAATGGGGGAAGTGGGAAGGGGGAGGGACTGGGGGTGTTGAGGGAGGAGGCGTCAATCGGGATATATAATGAATACATTGTGAAAAAAACTAAAAAAGAAAAAAAAAAAGAAAACCATGAAGATGATCTCATGTTTAAAATATTTCAATAAGAAAGCTAATCAGTCACATCTTTTAGACATGTTTTAAACCATCACATGGTGTGGACATGACTAAATGTCCACATATCTACATTTGTATATGTTTATGTCACACCAATGTGAAGATGCTGAAGAAAGATATATCAAAATGTGAACAGCACTATTAAAGTATTAAAATACACAATTTGAAAAGTTCTATATGTTTAGGACTCAGCAACTCTTATAGCAATGAAAATAGTAAATATTTCTGTCACACCCACAAACTGCCCTGTGTCTTGGCACAGGTCTTCCCTGGGCTTTTCTTAGCCCCATTCTAAGGCACAAATCTGCCTTCTCTACTACAAATAGGTTCACATTTTGTAGAGTTTTATACCAATGGAGCCACGCTGTGTGCTCTTCTGTTTCTCTGTTTCACTCAGCGCAGTTATTTCGGGATGAACAGCTGAGTTATTCCCAGTCGTAAACTATTCTGAATATAACTTCTTTGAACCTATATGTACATGCTTGTGTGTGGAATATGTTTTTATTTAACAGTGGTAAATATCTAAGACTTTCTATGAAACTCAGAAGCTGTTTTATAAGTGGTTCACTCTGACACAATCTCAGCTTTGTGCACATGATATTGGCTTTATATCTTTGCCAACACTTAGTTATAGCCATTCTTTTAGGTGGATCTCACTAGGCTTCTTTTTGGCTTGATTATTTGCAAATATAACTAAGAGGAGTTTATTTTAATCACCATTATTATTTTTAGTACTGAAGCTCAGACCTGGTGCCTCACACATACTGTGCCAGACAACTGAATAATATTCCCAGCCTTTTCTTATGCTTTCATTTACTTTCTGAAAATAAGTGACTTCTCATCTATTTCCTTATTATCTCTGAATTGGTGAAGACATGTCCTTACATTTTCTTTTTTTGTTTGTTTGTTTTTATTGAACTGTTCATTTTATTTACATTGTATATTATAGATTTTTATAAAGCTTTAATGTGTTTTTTATAGAGGTATGTTTTGAAAATATTTTTCTGCCCGTGATAATCTTTATACCTTCTTTTTTAATAATTTATTTTCATTGGTGTTTTGCATGCATGTCTCTCTGTGTGAGGGTGTCAGATCTTGGAGTTACAACATTGGTGAACTGCCATGTGTATACTTGGATTTGAATCCGTGTCCTCTGGAAAAACATTCCATACTCTTAATTCCTGAGCCATCTCTCCAGCCCCTCTTCATATCTTCTTAAAAACATCATCTGGGGGCACAGCCTTGCCAGGCCACAGAGGAAGATGATGCAGTCAGCCCTCATGAGACCTGATAGGCTAGTGTCAGAGGGAAGGGGAGGAGGACCTCCCCTATCAGGGGACCAGGGGAAGGGCATAAGGAGAGAAGAGGAAGGGTGGGTGGGACTAGGAGGAGACAAGGGAGGGGCCGCAGTGAGGATGTGAGGTGAATAAATTATATAAATATATAAATAAAACTTAAAAAATCACTTAGAAAGAAGACATTCTGAATTATGTTAGAGCCTATTTTATCAGTGTTTTAGTAAGGTAATGTGTCTAAGATATTATTGTCTAAATCGATACTGTACAAATCATTTTTTTTTGTATCTTCTTCCAAAAGTTTTTGTTGTTTTAGGTGTTACATTTTTGTGTGAGTTCCTCAAGATAATTTTCATCATAGTAAAAATTAAGGATCAAAGGTCTTATTTTTGCATGAGATGTTCATTTTTTCCAGCCATAATTTCTTTTTTTAAGTTTTAAACTTTTTATTAATTACAGTTTATTCCTAGCTATAGCCCACTCTCTCATTCCCTCCCAATCCCGCCCTCCCTATCTTATCTCCTCCCATGCCTCTCAAAGTCCACTGATAGGGGAGGTCCTCCTCCCCTTCCCTCTGACCCTAGCCTATTAGGTCTCATCAGGACTGGCTGCATTGTCTTCCTCTATGATCTGGTAAGGCTGTCTCCTCCCTCAGGGGGAGATGCTCAATGAGCCAGCCACTGAGTTCATGTAAGAGACAGTCCCTGTTCTCATCACTAGGGAACCCACTTGGAGACTGAGTTGCCGTGGGCTACATCTGTGCAGGGGTTCTAGGTTATTTCCATGCTTGCTCCTGGGTTAGAGTATTAGTCTCAGAAAAGACCCCTGTGCCCAGATATTTTGGTTCTGTTATTCTCATTGTGGAGCTCCAGACTCTTACAGGTCTTTCTATCTTCCCCTTTTTTCATAAGATTCCCTGCACTCTGCCCAAAGTATGGCTATGAGTCTCAACATGTGCTTTGATACCTGCTGGGTAGAGTCTTTCAGTGGCCCTCTGTGGTAGGCTCCTGTTCCTTGTTTTCTCCCTCTTCTGATGACCGTCCCATTTGCTGATCTGAGTGAAGATTGAGCATCTTACCCAGGGTCCTTCTTCTTGGTCAGTTTCCTTAGTATATTTCTCCTATATTATATGTCTAATATCCACTTATAAATGAGTATATGTCATGTGTGTCTTTCTGCTTCTGGGATACCTCACTCAGGATGATCTTCTAGTTTCCACCATTTGATGCAAATTTCATGATTTCCTTGTTTTTAATTGCTGCGTCATATTTCATTGTGTAAATGTACAACAATTTCTGCATCCATTTCTCAACTGAGGGACATCTGAAGTGCAAGTGGATCAAGGACTTCAATATAAATCCAGACACACTAAATTTCTTAGAAGAAAAAGTGGGAAAGAACCTTGAACTCATTGGCACAGGAGACAACTCCCTGAACAAAACACCAACAGCACAAGCTCTAAGATCAACAATCAATAAACAGGACCTCATGAAACTGAAAAGCTCCTGTAAAGCAAAGGACACTGTCATCAGAACAAAATGATAGCCTACAGACTGAGAAAGGATCTTCACCAACACTATATCTGATAGAGGACTAATATTCAGAATATAAAAAGAACTGAAGTTAAAAAGCAACAAATCAAGTAATCCAACCAAAAAATGGGCTACAGAGCTAAATAGAGAATTTCAATACAGGAATATCGAATGGCAGAGAAACACTTACAGAAATGCTCAATGTCCTTAGTGGTCAGGGAAATGCAAATCAAAATGACCCTGAGATTTCACCTTGCACCCATCAGAATGGCTAAGGTCAAAATCTTAAGTGATTTGGAGAAAGGGGAACCTTCCTTCATTGCTGGTGGGAATGTAACCAGTTTGGAAATCTATCTGGAGCTTTCTCAGACAATTAGGAATTGTGCTTCCTCAAGATCCAGCTATGCCATTCCTGTGCATATATCCAAAATAAGCTCAAGTACACAACAAGGACCTTTGTTCAACCATGTCCGTAGAAGCTTTATTTGTAATAACCAGAACTTGGAAACAACCTAGCTGTTATTTCTTGAAAAGACAAAATTTCTTCTCTATCTCTGCAACTGATTAACTGTTGCAAACTGGTTCTCTGTACTTGTAAGAGTTTTATTTCTAGTCCATCTTCTTGAACATGAAGAGAAGGACATAGTTGTCTGAACATTTTGTGGATTTCTGCAAAGCAGATGGCCTTCACCTAGAGGCTTTATTGAGAGATAAAGCTATTCTGAGTGTTTTATTTATTTTTTCTTTTATTTGTCTAGTTTGTTTATGTTCTTTAAAAATAAATGCTCATTGATCTCAAGTTAACACATAAACTCACACAAATCTGTTGGTAAAATCACCTGGTTATTATTTTTGACAGAATCCATTGTGATGTGAACCTTTGTAAGATCTGGTGTTGCCAAGTTTTTTTTTTTTTAATTTTTATCATTGGCTTGCATAAAGATTAGTCAATTTTTCATATTTTCAAAGAATCCTTTTTAGTAGTATGTATGTATATATGTATGTATGTTTTTGCTCCCCATTTGAGGGAATAAATTCTCTTTGTGAGGAAGTGATGGAGTGAGTGTGGCTGTAATGTGGCCTCATTGGTTGGGGTGGCTTGTCACTTTGTGTCATAATTGAGACATACAGAGTAATGGATGCTCAGTCCCATGGAGTTTATCTTCTCTTTAAAGTCTTTTATTTACCTCTTCCCCTTAGATCTCTCTTCTTGTCTTTGTTCTCTTTATTTTGAGTGCAATGGAAAAATTATCAGTCTCCTATACAGTGTGCTTCTCATATGGTTTTATTTAGTTATTGGTATATCTTCTAAGAGTATTTTTTAATGTTTGAGATACAGTTCTAACCTTCATTTTATTGTCCTTGAAGGATAACACCAGCACTTAAATCACATTCTCTTGAGTGGTTTTCTACCCTTTAAATTTTTTCTGGTTCCCTGAGTATCTATTAATTTTGGTAGCCTGGCCGAAATTTTAAGTTTTGTGTCATAGGTTTGCTTCAATTTTTCTTATAAATTTATTTATTTTTTGACAGTTATTTCTTTTAACATTTACCATGTAGAAACAAAAACCTTCCTGAGTGCTCTACTTCATGTTTTCCAATCATGTGGTACTTCAATCTGGCTAGAAGAACAAGTATTATCTCCTATGTGGCAGAAACTTCAGAAAACATCTTTTACTTTCTCTTGAGCTGTGGAAGTTTTCTTACACATAGACTCTGATCTGAATTCCATGGAAAATTCAGTTTCTGTGTTGGCCAGACTCCTTCTCAGAACAGCCTCCTTTGATCTGATGTTTGCCCAGAGAACTATACCCCTTTGGTGTTGTAGACTCCCATACCAATCTTCCAGATCATAAAATCCAAACTACACATGAATCTTTCCTTCCATAGCATGTCTGGGCTTTAGAGTCAATAAGCTGAAGATCAGTTCTTACATATCTCATATTGAAAGTCCACAGCGTTTTCTTAACAAAATGTCAGTACCCCAGAACCAAAATGTTTGGCTTACTTAAACATTATGTCAGTCAGGAACTAACATCAGGTCTTTGTTATTCCATAGTGGCTAGATGTAGAAGTCTCAAAAAAAAAATTTAATCATGTGTTTTTTTTCACCCTATTAAATTAAGAAAATCTCTTTGTTTTGATCAAGCTTATTCTGAGAGAAAATAAAGTTTAATTAGTAATAGCCACGCCTAGAATTCGGAACCCTACCTTCATCACATCTCGCAAACTCCAACACACCTCCTTAAAGCTTGTGTGGAGCCACTGTAGTTTTTGAGAACACAAATTCTGACACGTAATAAACTAATATTCAGTAATGTATTATACATGTGATGATAAAATTAGCAACTGTACTGACACTGATTTTTGCAATGATCCGTTCTCATTTGCATACTTACTGTTATTTTAGTATAAATTTACTTTTATCTAGGATGTTTTGACGTTAACAGATTTAATTTTATAGAGTTTTTCAACAGCATTTATACAAAGCTGTCAGCTGTCAGCTGCCAGCTGTATGCTTATTTTTGTATCAAAGTAAGTCCTAGAAGGTAAAACCTTGTATCATATACACATTTTTTAATTCAGAGATAATGATTAAATTAACACATAGAGACATTTAACTTCACTTATGTTGTTACCATTATAAGAACTTGCATCTGGCAGTTTTTCTGGAAGAACAGTATTACAAATACACATATCTGAAAGTAGATTATTTTGACAGAGGCATGCATGCATATACATACATACATACATACATACATATATACATATACATATACATATATATATATTGCTTTTTTGCTCAGAGAATCCTTGAGCATTGAATGAAACGTTTCACTGTAGAATTTCTAGAAAGCTATGTTTACATATGCATACAGCATAGGTCAAATGATATGTGTTTATATATTTAAATCTTTAGTATATAAATAAAAATAATAGATTGCTGAAATGCAAACATGCTCCTTCTATAAGGCCATGACCACTCATTTTGTTAGTTCATTTACAACATTTCATTCCAACAAAACATATGCAGATAAGTTATGCTGTGTTAAACTCATATATTTGATGGTGTGGGTGTGAAAACATCAATAAATACACCAGAGAGTAAACAGTGTAGAGTTGACGCCATAACAGGTATAAAGGAAATTCTATAGTGTTTTTCCTCAGAAATTAGGCACCCGACTTATCTTTTAAGAAGACAGACTAGATTTTGAAATGGATTAACAAATATTAGTAATGTTTTAGTAGATAGAAATACATATTGAATGACAGAGAAACACTTAAAGAAATGCTCAACGTCATTAGCCATTAGGGAAATGCAAATCAAAATGACCCTGAGATTTCACTTACACCCATCAGAATGGCCAAGATGAAAAACCCAAGTGACAACACATCATGGAGAGGTTGTGGAGAAAGGGGAACCCTCCTCCATTGCTGGTGGGAATGTAAACTGGTACAACCACTCTGGAAATCAGTCTGGCGATTTCTCAAACAACTAGGAATAGCACTTCCTCAAGATCCAGCCATACCACTCCTAGGCATATATCCAAAAGAGGTTCTAGTACACAATAAGGACATTTGCTCAACCATGTTTGTAGCAGCCTTATTTGTAATAGCCAGAAGCTGGAAACAGCCCAGATGCCCCTCAACTGAAGAATGGATGCAGAAATTGTGGTACATCTACACAATGGAGAAATACACTGCAATGAAAATAAGGAAATCATGAAATTTGCAGGTCAATGGTGGGACCTGGAAAGGATCATCCTGAGTGAGCTGTCCCAGAAGCAGAAAGACACACACACAGTATATACTCACTCATATAGACATATAACATAGGATAAACCTACTAAAATCTGTACAACTAAAGAAACTAATCAAGAGAGAGGACCTTGACTAAAACGCTCTGTCCCGATCCTGAAAGGCAAAGGAATGGACATCAGAAGAAGAAGAAAACAGGAAACAACCTAGGAACCTGTCACAGAGGGCCTCTGAAAGGCTCTGCCCTGCAGACTAGCAGACTATCAAAGCAGACGCTGAGTCTTATGGCCAACTGTTGGGCAGAGTGCATGAAATCTTATGTAAGAAGTAGGAAATAGTAAGATCTGGAGAGGACAGGAACCCCATAAAGAGAGCAACAGAACCAGAAAATCTGAACACAGGGGTCTTCCCAGAGACTCATACTCCAACCAAGTACCAGGCATGAAGATAACCTAGAACCCCTGCACAGATGTAGCCCATGGCAGTTTAGTGTCCAAGTGGGTTCCACAGTAATGGGAAGAGGGACTGCCTCTGACATAAACTGATTGGTCTGCTCTTTGATCACCTCCCCCTGAGGAGAGAGCAGCCTTAACAGACCACAGAAGATGAAAGTGCAGCCACTCCTGATGTGATCTGATAGACTAAGATCAGAAGGAAGGAGAGGTGGGACCTCCCCTATCAGTGGACTTGGGGAGGGGCATGTGTGAAGAAGTGGGAGGGAGGGTGGGACTGAGAGGGGAGGAGGGAGGGACTTACAAAGTGAATAAAGTGTGTCTGCTTCTTTTTCTAGGGCTTCAGGTGTGCCATTAAATTGCTTGTATGAGATGTCTCAAATTTCTTTCTGAAGGCACTTAGTGCTATGAACTTTCCTCTTAGCACTGTTTTCATTGTGTCCCAGAAGTTTGGGTAGGTTGTGCCTTCAATTTCTTGAATTCTAAGAAGTCTTTAATTTCTTTCTTTATTTCTTCCTGTAACCCAGCTGTCCTACAGGAGAGAGTTGTTCAGTTTCTATGTGTTTGTATGGACACAGAAATTGTGGTAATTTGCATAATGAAATACTACTCAACTATTTTTTAAGTGTATTTTCCTTTACAGGGCTTCATTCAAAGATATAAAGTAGTAATTACAGTCATTGTTGGAGAAAAGTCAGTGTCTGACATGAACTCGGTAACCTGCTCCTTGATCACCACTCCTTGGTGGGGTGACTTAGCCAGCCAACAGAGGAAGAGGATCCAGGCAGCCCTGAGGGGACCTGATTGGCTAGGGTCAGACAGTGGGGGAGGAGATAGGGGAGAAAGAGCAAGGGAGAGTGGGGACAGGGAGGAGATGAACAAGGAGACTATAACAGGGATACTAAATAAATAAATAGTAATAGCAATAATAATAATAATGATAATAATAATGAAAACTATGAAAGGAAAAAGAAAGAAAAACATTTGAAATAAAATATGTAAATTTATTCAAATGAAATGATAACATAAATGTTCCCAAAATTTTTACCAGAGAACTCCTTCAACTGATAAACACCTTCAGCAAAGTGGCTGGGTACAAAATTAACTCAAAAAAAAAAAAAATCAGTAGCCCTTCTTGCATACAAAAGATAAAAGGGCTGAGAAAGAAATTAGTGAAACAACACCCTACACAATAGCCACTAACAGCATAAAGTACCTTGGTATGATTCTAATCAAGGCCTGTTTGAATAAAACTTCAAGTCTCTGAAAAAGGAAATAGAAGAAAGTAGCTGAAGATTGAAAGATTTCCAATGCTCATGGATGGGTAGAATTAGTGAAAATGGCTATCCTTCCAAAAGCAATCCATAGATTCAATGCAATTCCCATCAATATACCAACACAATTCTTTACAGAACTTAAAAGAGTAATTCCCAATTTCATATGGAAAAACAAAAAACCAGAATTGCTAAAACAATCCTGTACAATAACTGATCTTCTGATATCAAGCTGTACTGCAGAGCAATAGTAATACAAACTGCATGGTACTTGGCATAGAAACAGAATAATGAATCACTGGAATAGAATAGAAGACCCAGAAATAAACCCACACACTTACAGATACTTGTTTTTTAACAAAGAAGCCAAAACAATACAATGGAAAAAAGACAGCATCTTCAATAAATGGTGCCTGTCTAACTGAAGAAAAATGTAAATAGATTCATATTTATCACCCTGCATAAAAGTAAAGTCCAATTGGATCAAAGACTTCAACATAAAACCAGATGCACTAAACCTATTAGAAGAAAAAGTGGGGAACAGCCTAGAACTTACTGGCACAGGAGACAGCTTACTGAACAGAACACCAACAGCACAGGCTTTAACATCCCAAGCAATAAATGGGACCTCATGAAACTGAAAAATCTTCTGTAAAACAAAGGACACTGTTATCAGAAGAAAACAATAGCCTATAGATTGGGAAAGAATTTTCACAAACCCTGTATCTGACAGAGGATATCCAGAATTTATAAAGAACACAAGAGGTTAATCCAATTTTAAAAGTAATCCATTTTTAAAAATGGGTACAGAGTTTAACAGAGAATTTTCTTTCATTTACTTATTTATTTTTATTTTTTTATATTAATCACAGGTTATTTACTTTGTATCCCAGCTGTAGACCCCTCCCTCATTCCCTCCCAACCCCACACTTCCTCCCCCATCTCCTCCCTGCTCCTTTCCAAGTCCACTGCTAGGGAAGGTCCTCTTCCCCTTCCATCTGACCCTAGTTTATCAGATATCTTCAGGACTGGCTGCCATGTTCTCCTCTGTGGCCTAGCAAGACTGTTCCTCCCTCAGGGAAGGGGAGCGGGGGGAGGTGGTAAAGGAGCTAGTCATTGAGTTCATGTCAGAAATTGTTCTTGTTCCCCTTACTAAGGTTACTCACTTGGTTTCCATGGGCTACATCTGAGCAAGGGTTCTAGGTTATATCCTTATATGATCCTTGGTTGGAGAAAGTCTCATAGAGGGCCCCCGTGCCCTGATATATTTTGTGCTTGTGGAGCTCCTGCCCTTTCTAGGTCATACTAACTCCCCTTTCTTTCATACGATTCCCTGGACTTTGCTGAAGGTTTGGTTATGAGTCTCCACATCTGCTTTGATACACTGCTAGGTAGAGTCTTTCAGAGGCCCTTTGTGGCAGGCTCCTGTCCTGTTACTTGTTTGTTTTCTCCTACTTCCCTTGTCCATCCCATTTGTCTTTCTAAGTGAGGATTAATCATCTTATTCGGGGTTCTCTTCCTTGTTTATCTTCTTTACATGCACATATTTTAGTATGTTTATCCTGTCCTATAGGTCTATATAAGTGAGTATATATTATGTGTGTCTTTCTGCTCCTGGGATACCTCACTCAGGAAGATCTTTTCTAGGTCCCACCATTTGCCTACAAATTTTATTATTTCCTTGATTTTTAATTGCTGAGTAGTATTCCATTGTGTAAAAGTACCACAATTTCTGTATCCATTCTTCCATTGATAGACATTTGGGTCTTTTCCTAATTACTAATAAAGCTATTACTAATAAAGCTGCTATAAATATGGTTGAGCGAATGTCCTTGTCGTGTACTTGAGCTTCTTTTGGGTATATGCTTAGGAGTGGTATAGCTGGATCTTGAGGAAGCTCTATTCCTAATTGTCTGAGAAATCACCAGATTGATTTCCACAGTGGTTATACAAGTTTACAATAGAGAAATATCAAATGGCAGAGAAACACTTATAGAAATGTTCAAAGTCCTTAGCCATCAGGAAGATGCAAATCAAAGCAACCATGAGATTTCCCCTTACACCCATCAAAATGGCTAAGATAAAAAACTCAAGTGACAACACATGCTGGAGAGGATGTGGAGAAATGGGAACCCTCCTCCATTACTATTGGGAATGTAAACTTGTACAAACACATTGGAAATCCATCTGGAACTTTCTCAGACAATTAGGAAGAGTGCTACCTCAAGATCCAGCTATTCCACTCCTAGGCATACATCTGAAATATGCTCAACAATACAACAACGACATTTGCTCTATCGTGTTTGTAGCAGTTCTATTCATAATAGCCAGAATATGGACATAACCCAGATGTCTCTCAACTGAGAAATGGATACAGAAATTGTTGTACATTTACACAATGGACTATGATTCAGCAATTAAAAACAAGGAAATAATGAAATTTGAGGCAAATTGTGGGAACTAGAAAAGATCATCCTGAGTGAGGTATCCCAGAAACAGAATAACAC
The DNA here is from genome assembly GCF_030254825.1 of Meriones unguiculatus. Lineage (NCBI taxonomy): Eukaryota > Metazoa > Chordata > Mammalia > Rodentia > Muridae > Meriones > Meriones unguiculatus. The sequence goes on along the minus strand of NC_083350.1, from coordinate 82,168,246 downwards.
ACATGGTTATGTACTCATAAGTGGATATTAGACATATAATATAGGATAAACTTACCAAAATCTGTACACCTAAAGAAGCTGAGTATGAAGAACCACCCTAGATAAGATGATCAATCCTCACTCAGATAGGCAAACAGAAAGGATATCAGAAGAGAGCGAAAACGGGGAACAGGACAGCAGCCTACCACAGAGGACCTCTGAAAGACTCTACCCAGCGGGGTATCCAAGCACATGCTGAGACTATTAGCCAAACTTTGGGCAGAGTGCAGGGAATCTTATGAAAGAAGGGGAGGTAGAAAGACCTGGAGGGCCACTAATAGGGTTGCCCTTTCTGTCTGACCTAGCTTATCATGTCTCATCAGGCATTGCTGCATTCTCTGTGGCCTGATAAGTCTGCTCTCCACTTAGGGGAGGTGATCAAAGAGCCACCCACTGAGTTCATGTTAGAGACAGCTCATGTTCCCATTACTAGAGAACCCACTTGGAGAATGAGATGCCTTGAGCTACACCTGTACAGGGGTTCTAGGTTATCTCCATGCATGGTCCTTTGTTTTCATCTCAGGAAAGACCTCTATGGCTATCAGTGGACTTGGGAAGGGGCATGGGTGGAGATGAAGGAGCGATGGTAGGATTGGGAGGGGGAAAATGAGGGGCTAAGGGTGGGATACAAAGTGAATGATTTGTAATAAATAAATAAATAAATAAAAATTTAAAAATAAATAAAATAAAATTATGTAAAGGAGGAAAAAAGAAAGACCTGGAGGGGACAGGACAGGAACTCCACCAGGAAAGCAACAGAACCAAAAAATTGGGGCACACAGATCTTTCCTGAGACTGATACTCCAACCAAGAACTATGCATGGAGATAACCTAGAACCCCTGTGCAGATGCAGCCCATGCCAGCTCTTTCTCCAAGTGGGTTCTATAGTAAGGGCCTGTCTCTGACATGAATGCAGTGGTTGGCTCTTTGATCACCGCCCCCATGGGGGATCAGCCTTGCTAGGTGATAGAGGAAGACAGTTCAGCCAGTCCTGATGAGACCTGATGGGTTAGGGTCAGATGGAAGAGGAGGAGGACCTCCCTATCAGTGGACTTTTGGAGGGACATGAGAGAAGGAGAGGGAGGAAGGGTGAGATTGAGAGTGGATGATGGAGGGGGCTACAGCTGGGATACCAAGTGAATAAATTATAATAATTAAAACATATATTAATTTAAAATATGTATATTTATTCAAATGACAGTATAACAATTATTAAATGCATTGAATAAAACATTAAATTTGAAACAATAAACAAATAAAGCTGCTATGGATGATAAAAAGTATACAGCCACTAAGTCCTAAGCAGGAAAAAAACATTCCAAGTTAGACCTGCTTGGGTAATCAAAATGTTCTAGTTTCTCTAAGGTTTTGATAAAACATGATAGGTGATTCAGGTGACAAAACTGGAGCTGCTTGAGAAGCGGAGCGGGGTAATACTGTCAGCAGCCTGGAAGGTCAACGAGACGAGCGTGCTGACAATGTCCTCCGACAATAATAGCATATATTTGGAGATGTATGTATGCGTCAAGAACTGGAGCTGTAAGCAGGGCAAATGTGCACAATGCCGTTGATGTAGATGCCACGCTGAGGCTTGAGTGTAATAATTATGGTAATCAATAGTAGAGGTTCAAACTGTAGAGAATGCTGCAGATGTTTTAGAGGTGAAATTGGAATGGATACTGGGTTAAGCATGGGACATTAAAATAAAAGAGAAGGGATTTTACTTCATAAAAAGAATTTTTACAAATTTACTCAATTTACTTTAGCTAATATTTCCAAAAAGGAAACCGCAGGATATCCAACACGATTATGGAATGTGTGAGAGTCTATGGTAGTCTGAATGTAAGCAGTGTCCTTAAGATGTGTACACAGAAACTGAGACCAGAAATGTTACAGCAACACAGCAGGAAAACAACGTGTTGAAAAGTACTCCCTTTAATAACCACTTTTTCTGTAAAATTAGTGACGTGGACACTCCCAGCTTGCAGGGCTAGTGCTAGAATATCAGTGCAACCAAGGGATCAGGGGGTCCAGGGAATGGCAATAATTAATCACTATGACCATTCTACTCCCTCTAATGCTAGACGCACACCAGTCTGCCAAAATAGAACTAGAAATACTGTCTTTTTTTTTTTTCTCCAAACAAATTAAATTGTGTTTACTTTGTAAAGCAGAAATGTCAAGAAAGGACATTGAAGATGTTTGTAGCAAAAATACATGACTATTTAAATAACAGGTCTTATTTTACAAAGCCATACTTAAGAGCACTACTTGTGTGTCCAGATAACAACATCAAATTATCATACTTAAATTAACAATAAATTAATTGGCGTTTGATATGGATGGTCAATTTTTTAAAAATTCCAACACTCACTTTTGTTTCTTGATCATTCTTGAGGTGTGTACCAGGCAGTAATTTTCTCAAGTTGCAAATTAATATGGCTTCTAAAGTATTTATGCTGATTTCAAGTAATTCCAACCATCATCTGTTTTCACCAATGCTTATTATTAGATTGTCTAAACTTTTATTTTCAGTAAAGCATGTACTATCCCTTATGACATCATTTACAAAGTTATAGGATTTATGTTTATCTGGACAACAAAAATGCACTGCAGATACTGCAATTAAGAGGACATGAAAGTGACGGCAGACAGTTGCATTGTCCTGTAGTTTGTGTGCAGAAACAAACCAATTTCTTGCTGTGTTCATGTGGATCTATGAGCACATTCTGTCATTAACGAGCACACGTGATATGTAATTCTGTGCCTCTCCCACTTTCTGTCTCTTGAGTACAGACTGAAAGCTGATCTTCCTTTTCATACTAATGAGATAGGAAGGTGCATACGTGTGACTTTTCTTTGAATTGTTTTAGCTCCTACAGACAAAAAAAGACAAAGAACTGAAAATACTTCTGGGGCTTACATGTGTTAATCAGAAACCTGGAAACCAAAAGACAGCAACAGTGGCAAATGAACTGGGATGATCTATTCCAAATTCAGACCTAGGGAGGGTCCTAGCAAGTAGTATTGTGAGTTGATTACTTTTCCTTGATTTTAGGAAGGAAAAAAATTAGTAAATTATATCATATGAATTAATAGAAGTTGGATGTTACAAATTTTATGCTATTGCCATTATCAAATATTTGAGTAAGTCTCAAAATACATGAAAAGTTCATTGTTTCCTTACAAATTAAATGGGAAGCTAAGAGCATGTCTCCTCAAAATAGATTATTAATATAGAAAGAGAGACAACATAAAGAGCTCTGTAAAAAATATCTTTATTTACAAAAATAAGACTCTATTTACTAGATCATGTATTGATTAGAATGTAGCCAGAGGATTGCTTATTGCACTTAACATTCTAAACCCAAAACTTCTCTTGGTTTGGGATACTACACAGGTCAAGCTTCAGGAAGTCCTAGTGCTGAGATTGGGAAGCAGACAGAAGCTTTCATCCTTGACCAAGATGCTATCTCCTACTGAAATCTGCAAGAGGAGAGAAACCATTCTGCTCCAACAGAGTCTTGCTGGGCATACTAACCACACTGAAGGGCAGGACCCATGCCCAGCAGTAGAAGGCCAACACAGTGAACTCAGTGACGTTTGTATGGCTTTTCAACTTATATTCGTATGCTTGGGAATGTTTTTGTTTTTGTTTTTGTTTTTGTTTTTGTCTCGCTGTTCTTTTTTTCTTCTTTATTATGGTTTCTGGTTTTATATTTTTATTAATGTGTGCCTATATGCGTGTTTCTTGTAATTTTTGTTGTTTTATCTGCCCAATTATTTTCTTTTCTACAGAGAGACAGAGAAAGAAAAGAATAGAGTGTGCAGGCTTGGAGGCAGGGAGGCAGGGAGGCAGGGAGGCAGGGAGGCAGGGAGGCAGGGAGGCAGGGAGGCAGGGAGGCAGGGAGGCAGGGAGGCAGGGAGGCAGGGAGGCAGGGAGCTTGGGTAGGCATTCAGGGAGGGGATCTAAGATCAGGATACATCGTAGGAAAAACAATTTTCAATAAAAATACTTAAAAATCAAAATGGCTAGAGCTTCTCTTACAAGTACTAAAATATACACAAAGGAGCCTACGAAAGAAAACTTATCCAGTTCCAAATGTCAGTTAGGAAACCTCAACTTACATCATGTTCTTTGGTCCTTCTTCATTCTTGTCAGCTCACACATGGTGGCACTTCTAACTTCACTTTACACCCATCAGAATGGCTAAGATGAATAACTCAAGTGGCAACACATGCTGGAGAGGATGTGGAGAAAGGGGAACCCTCCTCCACTGCTGGTGGGAATGCAAACTTATACAACCACTTTGGAAATCAATCTGGTACTTTCTCAGACAATTAAGAATAGTGCTTCCGCAAGATCCAGCTATACCACTCCTAGGCATATATACAAAAGACGCTCAAGGATTCAACAAGGACATTTGTTCAACCATGTTTTGTAGCAGCTTTATTTGTAATAGCCAGAAGCTGGAAACAGCCCAGATGCCCCTCAGTTGAGGAATGGATACAGAAATTGTGGTACATCTACACAACAGAATATTACTCAGCTATTAAAAACAAGGAAATCATGAAATATGCAGGTAAATGGTGAGAACTGGAAAAGATCATCCTGAGTGAGGTATCCCAGAAGCAGAAAGACACACAGGGTATATACTCACTCATAAGTGGGTATTAGACATATAATATAGGATAAACATACTAAAATATGTACACCTAAGGAAGCTAATCAGGAAGGAGGACTCCGGCTAAGATGCTCAATCCTCCTTCAGAAAGGCAAAGAGGATGGACATTGGAGGAGGGAGTAAACAGGGAAAAGGATAGGAGCCTACCACAGAGGGCCTCTGAAAGGCTCTACCCTGCAGGGTATCGAGGCAGATGCTGAGACTCATAGCCAAACTTTGTGCAGAGTGCAGGGAATCTTATGAAAGAAGTGGGAGATAGTAAGACCTGGAGAGGGCTGGAGCTCCACAAGGACAACAACAGATCCAAACTGTCTGGGCACAGGGGTCTTTCCTGAAACTGATACTCCAGCCAAGGACCACTCATGAAGATGGCCTGGAAACCCTGCATAGGAGTAGCCTATGGCAGTTCAGTGTCCAAGTGGGTTCGATAGTAATGGGGACAGACACTGTCTCTGACAGGAACCGATTGGCCTGCTCTTTGATCACCTCCTCCTGAGGGGGAGCAGCCTTACCAGGCTACAGAGGAAGACAATGCAGCCACTCCTGATGAGACCTGATAGAGAAGGGAAGGAGGATCTCCCTTTTCAGTGGACTGGGAGAGGGACATGGTGGGGAAGAGGGAGAGTGGGATTGGGAGAGGAGGAGGGAAGGAGACACAGGGGGATACAAAGTGAATAAACTGTAATTAATAAAAATACTGAAATAAAAAATTAATAAGAAAGAGTTAGAAATAGTATCCAATAACTTTATTTCTGCAGTGCATTCCATTTAAACCATATGATAAAAAAGAAAAACCTTTTTAAAGTTTTTAATTTTGTACTTGGTAAAATTGGTACCCAATGTAACTTATAAATGCACCTTTTAAAATTTGTTTTTCATTAATTTATTCATTTTACATTTCGATCATAAGGTCTCCCTTGTCTCCTCCCGGTCCCACCCTCCCTCCTTTCCCTCTGTCCTTGTTCCCTAGTACTCTGAAAGGGGGAGTGGTCCTTCTTTACCACCTGGCCACAGACTATCAAGTCTCTTCGGGACTGCCTGTATCCTTTTCCTCTGTGGTCTGGCAGGCTGCCTCACCAGGGGGAACTGAGCCAAGAGCAGCAACAGAGTTCATGTCTGAGACAGCCCCTGCTCCCCTCAGTAGATTCAGCTGCATTTGAGCTGGAGGCTGGGTCCTCTTCACACGTGGTTCTTGGCTGGTTCAGCAATCTCAGCAGCGCTTCCACCCGCCCCAGCTCCTTGGGTCTCTTAGTATCCTCGTGGCGCTCCTGTCCTCTCCGGGTCCTTCTATCCCCTCCACTTTTCCATGAGACTCCCTTTACTCTGCCCAAAGTTTTGCTGAGAGTCTTAGCATATGTTTCCATCCTCTGCTAGGTGGAGCTTTTCAGAGGACATCTATGGAAGGCTCCTGTCCTGGTCCTTCTCTTCAGTCATTTCCGGTGTCTATTCTATTTGTCCTTCTGAATGAGAATTAAGCATCGTCCCTAGGGTCCTCCTCATTACTTAAGCTTCTTTAGATCTGTGGATTGTAGTATGGTTATCCTGTATGCACCCAGATTTCCCTCAGGCAAAGAATGGATAAAGAAACTGTGGTACATTTACACAATGGAATACTATTCAGCTATTAAAAACAAGAATATCAATCAATCAATCAATAAATAAATAAAAAACAAAACAAAGCAACAACAACAACAAAAAATAAAATGAAAAAAATAAAGAAAAAGAAAGAAGCAAGAATAAATAAAAATGGAATCAATGAAAAAAAATAAAGTAACTCCGTAAGTAAAAAAACAAAAACAAAAACAAACAAAACAAAACAAAACAAGAATATTATGAAATTTTGCAGGCAAAAGAATGGAAATGATCATCCTGAGTGAGGTAACCCATACCCAGAAAGACATATATGGTATATACTTATTCATAAGTGAATATTAGTCATTTAAATGTACTTTTAAAGTTCATATCTTCATCAACATTTTTATACATGTTGGAAAAGCTTATCAGGCCAATTATTTACTAAAACCTCTATCCAAATTGATAGCAAAATATTTCTATAGGAATGTGTTGGTATATTAACTTACGGTGTTTAATAAGGTAAAATTGAGAGTTCCAAATTCCCTACCATCCCACCTACATTTCCCTTTTGTGGGTACACACTTAAAAGAATCAAGGTCAGCTTTCCAGAGATACCTTCACAGCATTGTTTATTATGGCACTCATCACTATTGCCAGGTTATGGAACTTACTTAGGGGACCATCTATGAACGATAAAAAAATAATAAACATGTTACATATGCATGATAGAATACTCGTTACCTATAAAGAAAAAATATTTGGTGATTTAGAGAAATTGCTGAACTTACTATTATAAGTTAAGGAAAATTAGGCTCTGAAAGACAAATATATTGTTTCTTTTATATTCAGAATTAGGTTTTAACAAAGGAAGTGAAAATGCATGGAATATTGAGGAAAGGTTGAGGACCAGAGGTGTAATAGAAACAAAAGAGGGTAATTGAAGTCAGTATGATAAAACTGTATTTTTTACATCTCTGTAAATGTCATAATGATCATCATTATTTTGTATAATTTTTATACACTAATAAAAGTTACAACTTTTAAATCATGACCTTTCTTTAAACAACAGTTCATTTTTTTTTTTCCAGTTCTTGTACTCGTATGGAAGAGGTACTAGCATTAGAAAACTTGGACTCACGGAGAGTATTTTGCCCAGTGGCTGCAGAATGACTGAATACACTGTTCCTCCATTTCAGACTCTCCTGCTCCACAAAGGGGCCATTTGGGGTGCCCACATGCCTGGTGGTTAGAGTGTAGTGGGACCTAGAAATGGGTGTGAATAATCTTTCTGTGGGTTGAGTTGCACCCAAGGACAAAGTAGGAGCTGAACTTCAGAATGCAGCCTCTGTACTCTTTTTAAAAGAGTTTTATTTATCTTTAGGTTAAATAACATTCTAGAATATGTAAGCAAAATCCCTGAGGCACATGGTATAGTAGTTAGAACAGACTGCAAAAAAGCAAAGCAAAAGGAGAAATGTTGTGAGCCTAGTGTTCTGTGAATATCCCAGGAGAATACACATTTAAATCAGATGTAAATGTTCCAAGACTAAACTGATTTTTTCCAGGGGGCATAAATGTTATCCATCTGGAAATATAAGTATCCATTCATGTGAAGTATTGCTCCTCTGTCGTAAAGGTCAGTTGGATAATTCCTGAACTTCATCTCTTCAGTCTTATGACACAAACTCACTGTAGACAGGCATTTTTTAAAATGAATGGAATAAAAATTTTGCATTTCTACTGTCCTCCTGAGTATCTAATCTACAGAGAAAACTTGTCTAAGATTGTTATCTTTTGATTCATGATACAAATATCAAGTTTTAATTGTGTGCTCAGTCATTTTTGTGTTTTTCAAATCAATAAGTAGGTTGAAAACACAAAATCTTAGAAACAGACTCACTGTGAAAATCAGTTGATAAAATTATTTCATTTTTGTCTATAGAAAAAAAGGACATACTATCAAATTTCAGAGCATGTGCGAAAAAAAATAGCACTGGTAGAGCTTTTTATTCCTAGCTCATAAAGTTTTGGAACTAATTTTAAGCTATTTGAAGAAATTTAACTAAACTGATTGACTGACTTTCTTGAATGATCCTACGTTAAATCTTATTTTTGATGTGGTTTCTTACTGGCTTCTCGAACATAATGGATTCTAAAACAAGCTTTTTGTCTGAGACGAATGTAAAGATTTCAAGAAGAAAAAAAATGTTTGGAGGTGACTCGGACATGGCAGCAATAGAATTCCTCAGGTTCCAATAGACTCTTAAATTTCAATAGAGCTATACTTATCATTACTACCTTTTTGGGGATCGCCCTTTCCTTTGGTCTTCTGCAGAGTTTAACATTTTATGCTTGGCATAGTAGACATATTTAAAATATAATTGTCTATATATTTTCTTCTCCTACTTCCTTATAAACATTCAGTGCAAGATGCTCAGTGCATGGCTATAGAGAAGACATACAAGTCACAGTATGTTTTAGAGAAAGAGAGAGAGTTCAGAGTAACTCCAAAACTGGCTGGCTGTCAAATACAGAAGTGCTCAGAAGACAGCTACATCTCTTAAATCCCCTCTCACCTCTTAAGACTTCCCTTTCAAATCAACTTCAAACTTACACAAAAAGAATCATTATTCTGCACACACACTCAAACTTACTTAAGTCAACTTAGATATTCAGTAAATGTGAATGTAGCTGTCAGAGTTAGGGATGGGTACTGATTAAGGAAACACTAACCCATCACAGCTGCTATGAGACAAGTGTGTCACAGATATCTGCACTTCTAGATGGTCTCACAGAAACAAACTCTTCTGGTAGTGTGGAAGAGGTGCTTATTTTCTGGAACCTACTAACACCACAAATGAAGAACTCTGAGAACATACAATGCCTGCTTTCCTACTATTTACTGTTATGGTCTAATTAAAGTAAAACTGAAGTATTAGTTGATTTTGGATTACTCCATACACCCATATAATGGAATACCTAATAGTTATAGAGAATTTTTATTAAATATTAAAAAACCCATTCTGGAACATTTTCTACTCATTCATCTACAGCAAGTGTCTCGTTTCTATAACTATTATGTTACCTTCCTCAAAATTTGATTTAAGCAACAACAACAGACTACTTAAGAAAACAAAGACTTATTTTGGTTCTTGGTTTCAGGAACTACAATCCATCAATGAAGTAAAGAAATGGTAGAAAGGAAACAAATGAAATGCTTACATTCAGCTGCTTTTCTCCTGCTTCTGTCCAGTCATGTCCAGACCCACAGATTGTGTATGGAGCTGTTTATATCAGGATTGTCTAACCTTCCTTCCTCGGTTAATCCTTTCTTGAAGTATCCATACAGACCCAGGGATGTGTCTTACATTTGGATTATACCAAATGTAATCATATTGAGAATGAAAGGTAAGTATCAACAGTCTACTCCTTGTCAGCTTGAAATACAAGTATGCATCAAGCACCATTGATTCCCAAAGGGCATGCCATGATCATATCACAGTGCAAGTCATCCTCTCTCCGTGAGTCCCAGTAATCTTAATAGTTCCAACATAGTTCTAAGATCTGAATTCAATCCATCTCTCAAGGCAAACTCTCAGTAGTGAGACCCCACACAAATACTTTTTAAAAAATTAAATACATCAATAGCAAGGACAATGACTGGAAGAGAAAATTTTTATTTCTTTGAAGACTGAATTTTGTCATGTGGTGTTTTGCTGCAAGCTGGAAACATAAAGTTTGCCCAGGCTGGCTTATGAGAGGGCACATGATGTTTTGCTGTGGCCCCTCACACGCAAGGGCCATGATGTTGGCCAGCTGAGAACATCCATGGGTGGACTTTAAAAAGAGGATACATAGAGAGAGGCCCCCACACAGAAGACATCGCTTTTGGATCGACATCACTGTGTTAATCTGCATGCTTCCACACTTGGCTCTTTAGAGAGGAAAGTTTCACAGCACTTCTCTGGGCAATCCAACTGAGTCTTTCAGCTTTCTTTGTTTCATGTTGGCCTTTGGACTGCACTTCTGGTATCCTGACAACTGAGTATGGTAATTCCCTAGTGACCTTGATCAGCAGGAAGTAGAAAAAAGAAGATTATAGCCTTTTTGCCTACCTAGGGTTGCAGGAGGTTGAAAGGGAGGTAAAGGTGCTTAAGAACTGTAAATAAAGTAGGTTTGATGAAAAATTTAAGCCTGCAATGACTAAACACTCCCATTTTAAAGTAGAATAATGAAGACAGAGAAAGAAAGAATGGGATCAAAGAAAGACTGAAACTCTGTGAGCAAGTATTAAATCCTGTGGATCTTTTCCTGGCCACCAGGAAATCAGGATGCTGTCAGGATGTGAGCTCCAATAGTGCTGGACACCTCTCTTTCTCTGGTTTTACTGTGTGTAGCTTCTCTTTTTATTGCCTGTGGCTTTTTTCAGTCTATATTTTATTTCATGTTTTTGATATTTCTAATACACTGAGAGCTCCACTGCAGCCTAGTTTTTACCTGAAAAGCTTTATGTATTGTTTTTTAATGGGGTGCAACAGATTATCTAAGACCTTTGGAATCTTGGTGTAACTATCCATGATCCTTTTTACTGTCCTACAAAATTGCTTCATTCTGAAGTTGGGGGCAATGGTTGGCTTTAGGCTTGAGCGCATAATGATCTTGTACTTTAGCTGCTGCAGCCTCTGAGGGCTTCACTGTGTACCTCACTGAATGGATAGGGCACTCTATGGTATATTTTCTCAGAGGAGAGTCTTGAAAATGAGATTACACTTTACATTCTGGGTCCTGCAATTGGAGTGGTCTCTCAAACATGCCTATGAAACAGGGAAACAGGCCTAACATCTCTTTACTGATGCAAATCTCTTTAGTAAGCATTCCTTCCTGGCCTACAACTTCAAATTTTCTCCTTTTCTGTAAACCCTGTGTGGTGGAGGGGTCCATCATTGGATTTGCTGTAATTTTACTCTTCCATGCCTCTAAAGGAAGGGGTACCATGAAGCTTTCATAAACAACCTCTTATTTTGAACATCATTTATTTAAATGAAGTAAAGAATTACTTCATTTACTTGCCATAGTACTTAAAGTTTTTGACATAGTTTGTAAAAAATATGAACCACTATAAAATGTCTGATCCATAATAGGATGGGATCTTTCTTTAAAGACTATGAAGATAAGAGAGCAACAAGATGGTGGCGCCGGGAAGACACTGTGTCTGAGGAGCAGGACAGCAGTGTTGGCACAGCGACCAGGAGACTGAACTAAGGGACCTAAAACACCAGTGTTTGTGATTGCCAGGAGAGAGGAAAGCCTACAGTGTGGAAATTAATTGGGACCCACCTCAGGTCACCCAGTCAATACCTGGTAAAGGTCCTGGAGAGCGGCAGGCACACCCACCACCCAAGATCTGTGCACACAGCCTCCTGTGGCACCACCAGCCGACATCCAGGATCGGGGCACAGCTTCTGGCCCAGAGTGAGGCACTCAGCCTCCGGAGCAGAGCAGAGACCTCAATTGCCAGCCCAGAGCAGAATGCATATCCTCTGGCCTAAAGCTGGGTGCAGAGCTGCCAGCCTAGATAGGCACACACAACCTCAGGCCCAGATCGGTGACCCCAGCCACCATCTCAGATGGGGTGGAAGGGGGCAGCCACTAGCCCAGAGTGAGGCTCCAAGCCTCCGACCAGAGCCATTAGTTACCAGCCTAGAGAGGCATGTACAACCTCTGGCCCAGAAGGGGACACACACTGCCAGCTCAGATTAGAGCGCAGAGCTTCCAGACCAGAGTGGCCTTCACAGCCGCCATTCCAGAGCAGGTTGCACAGACTCCAGACCAGAGTGGCACCCCAAGCTGCCATTTCAAACTTGGGTGCACAATCTCATGGCCCAGAGCAGAGCACTCAGCCTCTGGCCCAGAGACTTGCTGGGAGCTCCTGTCACCTTCCCAGACAGAAGTGTGTGCCCTAGGGTACCAGACTGAGTTTCCCTGTTGGGAGAAAACCCCACAGGTAGGGAATCAGCAGGTTTTTCAAGAGGGCTGTATCTCGAAAACAGTGTAACAACAGCAGCTCACTAAATTCAGAACAAGAAACCCAGCAGTGGGGCAGCTGTCTTGAGGACTTCTACGGGTGAGAGGAGAGCCCCTTCTGCCTAACAAAGAACACAACTATTACTCAGGTCTATACACCTGAGGTGAGCAGTGGTAATTCCTGAGAAACACTGGCCATACAGTGAGCATACCCAAAAAGCAGAGGAGGCCTCCTTCAGGAAAAATCATCTTCCTGCCAAGGGGATTCTCTCTACCTCAGGATTCCAGGAAGCACCAGAAACTAACAGCCAACACCTAAAACAGCCCAATGGGTAGAGGTCAGCGTAAAAGCTCAACTAACAAAAAAAACAGAGCAATAGGGCATCTCCAGAACCCAGCCATCCAGGGGCAAGCAGCCCTGGACACCCCAGCATAATAGAAATTCAAGAAGATGACCTTACATCTATGCTGATGAAGAGGATAATAGATGAAACAAATAAAATACGTAAAGAATTAGAGGAAGATAAAATCGAACAGATCATGGCTATCCATAAAAAAATGGAGGAAGTCAAAGACAAGCAGATTATGGCCATCTGTGAAGAAATACTGGAAGATGCAGCCAAACAGTTTGTGGCTTTCAGAGAAAAAATGATTAAATCACTGAAAGAAATAAAAGAAACAGAGTTGAAGGTACTAAAAGAAAAACAGGAAAATATAATCAGACAGGTGAAGGAAATAAACAAAACAACTCAAGATCTGAAGATAGAACTGGAAAAATTAAAGAAAACACAAATGGAGGAAATCATGGAGAGGAAGAATTTAGGGAAGCAAACAGGAACTACAGAGGTAAGCATAACCAACAGACTACAAGAGATGGAAGAAAGAATCTCAGGTGTAGAAGATACAATGGAAGAAATCGATGTATCCATCAAAGAAAATGTTAAATCCAAAAAATTCCTGACACAGACCATCCAAGAAATCCAAGACAATATGAAAAGACAAAACCTAAGAATTATAGGAATAGAGGAAAAAGAAAATTCCCTGCTCCAAGGCCCAGAAAATATCTTCAACAAAATCATAGAAGAAAATTTCCCCAACTTAAAGGAGAGGCCTATAAGATTACAAGAGGCCTACAGAACACCCCACAAATTAGACCAGAAAAGAAAATCCTCCCGCCATACAATAATCAAAACAGTAAGTACACAGAACAAAGAAGAAATACTGAAAGCTGCAAGGGAAAAAGGCCAAGTAACATATAATGGCAAACCCATCAGAATTACACCTGACTTCTCAACAGAGACTATGAAAGCAAGAACGGCCTGGACTGATATAATGCAGACCCTAAGAGAACACAGATGTCAGCTCAGGCTAATATATCCAGCAAAACTTTCAGTCATCATAGATGGAGAAAACAAGATATTCAATGACAAAAACAAATTCAAACAATACCTACACACAAATCCAGCATTACAGAAGATACTAGAAGGAAAAATAGAACCCAGGAAAACTAACTACATTCAGGAAAACACAGGAAACAAATAACCTCACTACAGCAAAACCAAAAGTAGACAAACACACAAACACACTACAAAAACCAACAGCAAAATCAAAGCACCTAATGGCCACTTTTCATTAATCTCCCTTAACATCAATGGACTCAACTCTCTAATAAAAAGACACAGACTAACAGAATGGATGCGTAAACAAGACCCAACAATCTGTTGCATACAAGCAACACACCTAAGTCATAAAGATAGACATTACCTGAGAGTAAAGGCCTGGAAGATGGTTTTCCAAGCAAATGGACCCAAGAAGCAAGCAGGAGTAGCCATTATCTAATTTATCTAATAAAAAAGACTTTCAACCAAAATTAATCAAAAGAGATGGTGAAGGTCATTTCATACTCATCAAAGGAAAACTCCACCAAGAAGTCACCACAATTCTGAACATATATGCCCTAAACACAAGAGCACCCATATTTATAAAAGAAACATTTATAAAACTGAAACCACACATAGATCCTTAATTAATAGTGGGAGACTTCAACACCCCACTCTCAACAAAGGACAGGTCAACAAACCAAAAGTTAAACAAAGAAACAATGACTCTAACAAAGGTCATGAATCAAATGGACCTAACAGATGTCTACAGAACCTTTCACCCAAACACAAAAAAATATTTACCTTCTTCTCAGCACCTCACGGAACCTTCTCCAAAATAGAGCATATTGTTGGTCACAAAACAAGTCAAAAAGATTGAAATAATCCCAAGTATCCTATCTGACCACCATGGACCACCATGGATCTCAACGACAACAGAAATAACAAAAAGCCTACACACACATGGAAACTGAACAACTTGCAACTCAATGACAGCTGGGTCACAATGAAAGCAGTGCTAAGAGGAAAGTTCATAGCACTAAGTGCCTACAAGAAGAAATTCGAAACTTCTCATGCCAGTGACTTAATGGCTCCCCTGAAAGCCCTAGCAAAAAAAGAAGCAGACACATCGAAGAGGAGTAGACGGCTGGAAACAATCTAAGTCAGGGCTGAAATCAATAAATTAGAAACAAATAAAACAATTCAAAGAATCAATGAAACCAAGAGCTGGTTCTTTGAGAAAATCAACAAGATAGACAAACCCTTAGCCAACCTAACTAAAAGGCAGAAAGACACCATCCAAGTCAACAAAAATCAGAAATGAAAAGGGGGACATAACAACAGACACTGAGGAAATCTAAACAATAATTAGGACTTACTTCAAAAGTCTATATGCCACAAAATTTGAAAATCTAAATGAAATGAATAATTTTCTTGATCATTTCCACTTACCAAAGCTGAATCAAGACCAGGTAAATCAATTAAATAGTCCTATATCCCCAAGGTAATAGAAGTGGTCATCAAAAGTCTCCCATCCAAAAAAAAAGCCCAGGACCAGATGGATTCAGCACAGAATTCTACCAGACTTTCAAAGAAGAGCTAACGCCAATTCTCTTCAAACTATTCCACAAAATAGAAACAGAAGGAACATTACCAAACTCATTCTATGAGGGGGGATACAAAGTAAATAAAGTATAATTAAAAATAAAAAAAGACAATGAAGGTAATCTTTCTCCCGTGTTATTGTCTATTCTCTTTTTTCCAAAAAAAAAAGTCTGTTATCCTGAACTATGTCATGAAATAGTCACTTCCCAACTAAAGTAGTGTTTCCTTTCTCATATTCTTATAGATAATTTTACCACATAATATACCCTTTCTTGGCATGTAGAATTTTTTTTCTGCAGAGATCAGTATTTATAGTTACTGCATTTCCAATACCTTGCCTTTTCTCCCAGCATAGAGTATCAAATGCACATAATTGTCATGATGGATAAATTGGTAGACAGACACATGGATGGATGAATGCATAAATGAAGTATAGAGAGTGAAAACAGACATATATTGCTTAGAGCTGTTACAAAGGCTAATTTTTAAAAAATTAATGACATTTTCTAGTTGTAGAAAATGGAATGTTTTCACTGGTAGTATTTCAACCATGAATGCTTTCAGGAAAAGCAGGCCGGAATGATAATAACAGGACAAAAATGTTCCTCCTTATTACACCAAACAGGGATGAATGACAATGCGTGTGCAATGCATTGATCATCTTGTTTTAAATTTTTACTCAATGTTAACCATGAGAAGTCTCCTGCCTTCCATGTGCTTTGGATTTATAACAGATTCATTCATATATGACACATGGAGTTAACCATGGCAATGAAGCAGCGAGAATTCTTTTTCTTTTCTTTTTTTTTTTTTAAGATTTGTTTTTACTTTTTTGCGCACTGAATTTTGCTTGCATTGTGTTCCAGACCATCTGGAACTGGAGTTACAGACAGTTTTGAGATGCCATGGAGGCTCTAGGAATTAAACCTGGGTCCCCTGAGAGAGGAACCTCTGCTCTTAACCACTGAGCAATCTCTCCAGTCCCTGGAATTATTTTTTAAGTCATGGAAAATTTCATCCATATTAGATTAAGACAGGAAAGATTCTTGGAAACAATGTAGACATGCCAGTGTCACTATCTCATGATTTTACTTTACTAAGTGACAGGTAAAGGCTTTGTCTGAGTAGAAGAGTTCTGATGTAATAGCAAATAAATAAATAAACATTAAAAAAATAAAAAACAACAACAAAAAAACAGCATGCATTTTATTTGCTTCATGAAATATCAGAAAACACTAAAATTGGAGGACTTGTTATACGTTGTCAATTAAATGATTCTAACTAAACATACTTGAAATTAAATTATTCTTAATTTTTCATGTAGGACAAGTACATCTCTAAACTAGGAAGGAATTTTTTATTGCTTAATTAGGATTCTAAAATTATAGTTCAATGGATTAAAAAAGAATGTGGCTCACAAATTAGCACAGTAGTTATGATTTTAAATATTAACAGGAGAAATGCCTTTATATAGAAAATTCCACTCTTGTCTCACTGTCACTCGAGGAAACACTTCTTGCAACATTCTTCTCCTCTGGCCAATCTTTTAATTTCATGACACTTTCCTTCTGGCTTAGTCTCCTTTGAGCTATTTTTAACTCAGAAACTGATTCTATTAAAGTCACAAATCAAGCTACATAACACTTCTGCTGAAAACCTTCCAGTGCTGTTCTATCTCTTTTAGCCTTAAAGTCTAGCAGGGAGATGGATAGAGAAACAGCACTATATAGCAGTGAGTGATAGCCTTTCAGCACCGCATCCTCCAAGGAGGTGAACAAACCTCACCTTGCTTCAGAAGAACAAACTGTATTATCTTAAGAGTTTCATTATAAATATCCTTCAGAAAATGTTCAGAACAAAGGCATTCAATGGTTTTAAAAAATGTTCAGTTAGCAAAAAAATAGAAATGACATTTTCGTACACCCATCATTGTACTTGGTTTATATCCATCCTTTCATTTTTATTTCTTGTCCTTCTCATCTGTACATTTCCCCTTTCTCTCCCTACTATTTGTGTTCAGCTTTTATGTCATATATAGGCAATTAAATCCTTATTTCACATAAAACAGAAAGCATTTCATGTCCACCTTCCCTCTACAGTGTTTTCTTGTATTCCCTTCCCTGTCCCATTCTTTCCCACTCAATATTTCTTATTGAAAAATACGCAGGAATGTAATCTCTGTAGAGAACTGTTTTCTAACAGGTATGTGTTTGTTTTCCTTACCATTTTTTCTTCTATTCTATCTCAAACTATCTGAAATAAGAATGTTTGTCTTCTTATCTCTCTCATGTGTGTCTCTCAATTTTTGAAGGGTGCCTGATAGTGGACCTTCAACCTGTACTGGGTGATGAAATGGACAATTGGCTCTTTCTTCTTCACCAGAGATAACAAAGAAACTACCTGGCAGATACCTTTATTTCAAAGCGAAGAGCATGGGACATGCTTGTCCAATTAACAGTCTCACAGCTTTCTGCTTAGGATTCTGACAGGTTCATGGATATAGGGACAGAAAACTTCAAAGTCTACAGCTAGGAAACTTAAATACAGAATACATGATTCAGGTTCCAGTTGGGCCTGAAAGGAAAATAATATTGCTGTTTCAGATCATTACATTTAGGAAAAGAGAATTCTTCTCATGTTCTTAGGCACCCAGTAAATTAGGTGAGGTCCCCTCATGTGGAGGAGACAATCCTATGGCTATTCTACTGATTTACATTTTAATTTCACCAGGAGATACTTTTGGAGACAAGACCAGAAACAATGTTCAACTGGATTTTTTGTTACTCTTCAAATTGACCCTCATTATCACATTTGCTGCAATCCAACTAATTCTGAATGGAAGAGACTGAGTATGTAACATTCTTGTAAAGATTCAGTGTGTTCAGACTATTGTATTCAGAGTCATCTTTAACACACTCATACACAGGACATACACCACACATACACAAACATACACCACACAAAAACACAAACAACATGTAAACACACAATAATCAAATGTAGCAGAGAGAATATTATTTCCTCCCAGATAGCTCATGCCTGTCAATGCTGTTATTAAAAAGTTCATGGTCAAAGTAAATGGGAATAATTCATAAGTATAATTCATAATAATTTATAATAATTCATAAGTAGAAGGAAGAAGACACTCTTCCTTCCTTCCTTCCTTCCTTCCTTCCTTCCTTCCTTCCTTCCTTCCTTCCTTCCATTCAATTTATTCACATTGTATCCTAGGTATAGGCCCCTCCATATCCTCCCAGTCCCACCTACCCTCCCTCTTCTTTCCCTGTGCCCCTTGCCTAGTCCCCTGATAGGGGAGGACCTCCTCCCCTTCTATCTGACCCTAGCCTATCAAGTCTTATCAGGGCTGGTTGCATCATCTTCCTCTGTGGCCTGGCAGGACTGCATCCACAAGGGGGAGGTGATCAAAGAGCTGGCCACTGAGTTCATGTCAGAGACAGCCCCTGCCCCACTTACTAGAGAACCCTCTTGGAAACTGAGCAGCTTCTGAGCATGGGGTCCAGGTCTTCTCCAGGCATGGTCATTGGTTGGAGTATTGGTCTCTGTAGGGCCTGCTGCACCCAGGCTTTTTGGCCCTATTTGTCTTCTTGTGGAGTTCCAGTCCCCTCCAGGACTTTCTATCTCTCTCTTTTTTTTCATAAGGTTTCCTGTACTCTGTCCAAAGTTTGGCTATAAGTCTCAATATCTTCTTCCATTCCCTGATGGGTAGTCTTTCAGAGGCCCCCTGTGGAAGGCTCCTTCCTGTTTCTTGTCTTCTCCTACTTCCAATTTCTATCCCATTTGTCCTCATGAATAAGGATTGAGGAAATTCCCTAGGGCCCTTTTTCTTACTTAGCTTCTTTAGGTGTACAGATTTTAATAGGTTTATCCTATGTTATATGTCTAATATCCACATATAAGCAAGAATATACCATGTGTATCTTTCTGCTTCTGAGATACCACACGCAGGATGATCATTTTCAGCTCCCATCATATGTCTGCAAATTTCATGATTTCCTTTTTTTTTAATTGCTGAGTAGTATTCCATTCTGTAAATGTACCACAATTTCTATATCCAATTCTCAGTTGAGGAAAATCTAGATTGTTTCCAGACTCTGGCTATCATGACAAAAGCTGCTAAGAACATGGTTGAGCAAAGGCCCTTGTTTTATATCTGAGCATATTTTGGATATATGCCTAGGAGTGGTATAGCTGGATCTTAAGGTAGCATTATTTCTAATTTTCTGAGAAAGTGCCAGATGGATTTCCAAAGTGGTTGTACAAATTTACATTCCCACCAACAATGGAGGAGGGTTCCCCTTTCTCCACAACCTCTCCAGCATGTGTTGTCACTTGAGATTTTGATCTTAGCCATTCTGATGGGTGTTAGGTGAAATCTCAAGATTGTTTTGATTTGCATTTCTCTAGTGACTAAGGACCTTGAACATTTCTGTAAGTGTTTCTCCACTATTAGATATTTCTCTGTTGAGAATCCTCTATTTAGCAATGTACTCTATTTTTTAATTGAGTTGCTTGATTTTTTGCGATTTAATTTCTTGGGTTCTTTATATATTCTGGATATTAGCCCTCTGTAGGTATAGGGTTGATGAAGTTCCTTTCCCAGTCTGTAGGCTGTTGTTTTGTTCTGTAGGCTGTTTTGTTTTGTCCTTTGCTTTACAGAAGCTTTTCAGTTTCATGTGGTCCCATTTATTGATTGTTGCTCTTAGAGCCTGTGTTGTTGGTGTTCTGTTCAGGAAGTTGTCTCCTGCACCAATGAGTTCAAAGCTCTTCCCCACTTTTTCTTCTAACCTATTTAGTGAGAAGACATCATTTTAAAAATATAAGAACAATTACGAAGAGACTTTTTACTGCTTAAAGAGTTAACTTACTGATAGAAATCAGTACATTGTACACTGGAAATTAAAATCTTTGAGGGATAGTTACCACAGATCAAAGACGTTGGTAACTATAAACAAATGAGAACTTAAATAGAAATTATTGCTAAACTAGGAGTGAAACGAGAGGGATTGTTCCTACAAATCCAGGGCACTGTTCTGCCTATGACTTTTGGATCAGGAAGACGGCAATGAGAATAGAACCCCTCTTGTGGCTGGGCCTGGTGACTCATTTCTGATCTCTTGGCATTCAGGAGGGTGAGGTAAGGAGGTAGGAGGATTGCCATGAGTTTGAGGTCAGCCTGGCTGCCTAACAAACTGCCCCCTCCCAAAGTACAAAACAAATGTCTAAGAAAATAAAAACACTCAGATAATAGTATGACCCACCTCTCCCTTCATTGCTATCTGCATCATGAAGCTGGCCTTTTTTTCCAGCTCATCTTTTTATCCTGAGGAAATAATAATTTCAACTTCAGATTATATGGATCATGGAACTGGATTTTATTTTGTTCTTAATTTGTTTCTCTTTTTAAAAGAATTCTCACAGAAGATGTTTTCAATATTCAGTTCTATTTTTCTCACATCAAATAAAGTAGTACTAAAAAGTCAGTGTGAACGAAGTCTTTGATCAGCTTAGGTTCTTTTGATTAATGTGTTTGACAATTAAATTTATAGCTTCATATCTAAAATATATTTTTAAAACAACTTTATAAATTATTGTCATTTCCAGGTTTCTTTTAACAAAAGAGTTTTAAATACTGTGCTTTTCCCATTGCTTTTTAATTCTAAAAGAATCAGAATTTCACACAGTAAAATTTATTCAAGGTTGTTTTTCTTTTATTAAAAAATAATTTTAACTCATCAAAACTTTGCAAGACTTCAATTTATTTTATGGTTTAACTTCGCTTTGGGTAACTTATTCATTACTTCCTGAAATCGGCTAGTCTTCTAGGTAAAAATGACTAGGTTTCTAGAAATGGCACCTCAGTGAGTCATTATTTTGGCCTGAAAATTCTATTTCCAGGGGCCAGAAAAAACATTACAGATACTGGTACACCCATTATGAGACCTATGTTAGCAGAACCGAAGCGTTTTTGCATTGAATGTTTCTTCGGAAGGTCTTAAATATAGAGGCTGAGCTAAGTATGGAGTGAAAAGTGACGTGGTGTATCTGGTCCTACCTCAGCTTGACTCAGCAGGTCACGCAGCTGTGTGATGCTGGGCTCGAGGGGTGCTTCCAAAGCTGTGGAGAAAAGAGGGGAGTGCAGGGATCGTCAGACTAGTCACTAGGAATCATAACTCCCAGGAGCAGAATAAGTACCAAGAATGGCCAGCCATGAATCATCTGAAGGAATGGGCGGGCATGGGAGCGTTAGCAGGCCTTCTGGTGTTGGTCTCCTTGGTTTGCCTGTGGTATATATGCAAGATTAGAGTCTCACAACAGTGTGATGCAGCCATGATCATTCAGGCCTTTACAGCCATTGAAGCAGGACATTCTCCCCAAGCATGGTTGGATACCATAAAAAGCTAAAATGTTATGCTCAGGATGCGAGGCTAAGCACTGCACTCAGGGTCAGCCACTTTCGACCCAGAGAAGAGCATGTCTGGTTGCATGCGGGTTGATGCCCCAGGTCCTGCCTCTGAGAAAAAGGTATCAGACGGGTCTGATGCTCTTTGGGTGGATGACACCTAAACGAACATTGGTACAAAGTCCCAATTTATTTCTAATTTCAGAGATCAGACCTCTACTCTTGCCTGATGCGTCTAAAACAAAAAGGGGTAACTGTAGAGAGCTGCGGAATGCTATGCCTTAAAGATGGAGCTGGTTTCCGCCTTCCACCTTCCCGATGGTGAGTGCTCTCTGTCACGAACAATTCCCATTAGGCTAAGGCTGAGGATCTGGCTTGCTTCCATGTATGTGGACCTATCTGCATTGCCCACGTAGCACGCCTGGGTTGGCTACCCAGAGGCTATTTAAGCTGTGGGCTGGCTTTCCCCAGGGTCCGAGGATTGTTCAAGGTTCCTGAATAAACTGCATTGAAAAAAAAAAATAGAAGTGAACAGACGTGACAGAGACTATTGAAATAAATATAGGATTTTGGATGAAATCTGATTAATATAGGCTGGCTGGGAACAATTACTTGAAGAATTGAGGTTTTATATGCTCCTCACAAAACTCTAATATTCATATGTATAAAACTAAGAATCAAGAGAAGAACTGACGTCTCTGTGATTTAAACTATTCCATCTGTAAATGCATAGCCGCTTAGTCTAGGCTGCTTCTGTGCGCTTTAATAACTTAAGTCTTTCAGTGTTTCCTCAGGTTTATTGCAGGAATCAGATAATATTAATGTTGATTTTTTTTTACTGAGTATGCATTTTCAATTATGTTTTTTCTATTTGATTATAACTGGTATGCTCACACTTGCCTAATCTGTATTTTGACCTTGTATCTTTTCATTCTTTGCAATATATTAGTGCGAAATCCCATTAATCACCGGTCGTCCACACAGAGAACTTTGTTTCTGCTATATTGACTTTGCAAGTTTTATAACTCAATGAAAATTAACATTATATTTATTTTCTAAATGCGCTTTCAAAATCATATTTAAATTGTATAAAGTATTTTCATTCTGTGTTTTTTTTAATGATCATATAGCTTTGCTGTTCACCCAATTGTTCGTATAATATTGAATGGTTTTTCTGTTAATGAATTCTGCACTCCTGAGATAATCAGAAATAATCTATAACTTATTTTATACATAACATTTCATTTATATAATATATAAATTATGAATTAAACACACAGTTGTTTATGTGTGTTTGTATTTGTTACATTGGTTTAATTAAAATGTGTTCTATATCTGGAAGTATGACTCATTTTAAATATCTAATAATTTTTGTGAGATGTTTATTTATTGGTTTTATATTAATTTTCTCATTTTGCTTTTACAGCTCACCAGGAAAAGCTCCTACTGTTCCTTCCTCTTGATATTTTGTTTGGTATTTCAAATACCTGCTCTTGACTCTCATTTTGTAGCTTAAGCTTTTTGAATTTTTAATTTCTTGTTCTAGGTCCTTTTGTGAAATTCAAGCCCTTTTGGTCTTTCCTTTTTAAAATTCAAATTTATTTTTTATAATTTATTCACTTTACATCCCGACTGTAGCCCCCTCTCTCATCTCGTTGCGGTCCCCACCCTCCCTCGCTCTTCCCCATAATTCTCCTCCCCTATTTCTCAGAAAAAGAGAGCCCTCTTCCCCTACCATTTGACCCCAGACTATCAAATTTCATCTGGACTGCCTGCATTTTATTCCTCTGTGGCTAGCGATGACCTTCTCCCCCCTCACTCGGGGGAAATTATTAAAGAGCTGGCAATAGAATCCATGTCAGAGACAGCCCCTGTTCCCCTTACCAGGGATTCCACATGCATGGTCTTTGATTGGTGCATCAGTCTCTGCAGGCCCCCATGGGCCCCGATTTGTTGGCTCTGTTGGTCGCCTTATGGAACTCCAGTCTGCTCTGGGTCCTTCTGTTCCTCACCTCTTTCCTATGACTCCCTGCGATCTGCTCAAGTTTTGGCTGTGAATCTGAGCATCTGCTTTGATCCCCTGCTGGGTAGAGTCTTTAGAAGACATCTGTGTTATGCTCCCACCCTCTTCCCTCTCTTCTTCCACTTCCGGCGTCCATGCTATTTGCCCTTCTGACGGAGAATTAAACATTCTCTCTAGGGTCCTCCTCGTTATTTAGCTTCTTTAGGTCGGTGTATTGTAGTGTGGTTATCCTGTATTATATGGCTCATATCTACTTATAAGTCATTCACTTTTAAAGTTTTCTTTTTCCCACATAAATAAACTTGAGTTTTTAACGATGAACTTCAATTTATATATTAATATTCTTTTCTTATTTTTACAAGATATTGTGTTTCCTAAGCTGGCCTTGAGATGTAGAAAACCATAGACTTCTCTTCCTCCTGCCTCCGCATCTCTAGCTGAGACATCCACCATATAAGTTAGCTTGAACAGTCTGGGAAATGGAGCCTAGATCTTTGTGTTTACGAAGCAAGCATTTAGCAAGTGAGCTGCATCCTTAGCCCTTTTGTTCCATTCTTAAAACATTGACTGTCAGACTCCTTCAGCTTTGCCTTCCGATATTTGTTGTAATTTACTTCTAATGTTTCTTCCATTGCAGATTTTCTTTTCTTTTTTAAATTCAGGGTGTGAGGTTTCTTCTTCTTCTTCTTCTTCTTCTTCTTCTTCTTCTTCTTCTTCTTCTTCTTCTTCTTCTTCTTCTTCTTCTTCTTCTTCTTCTTCTTCTTCTTCGGACCCTAGCACATGCAAGAGCTAGCGTGTGTAGCATGTATTAACTACCCCTTACCCCCTAGCTTAGAGAGTGCTTGGGCTGGCACCCTGGGCTTTGTGCATGCTAAGCAAAGCCTCAAACACCCGAGATACAGTCCCTAACCCAGATTTTTTTTTGCTTTCAAAGTATATTTTCTTTCTTTCTTTCTTTCTTTCTTTCTTTCTTTCTTTCTTTCTTTCTTTCTTTCTTTCTTTCTTCTTCTTTTTCTTCTTCTTCTTCTTTACTACACTTTATTCATTTTGTATCCTGGCAGTAGCCCCCTCCCTCATCTGCTCCTGGTCCTATTCTCCCTTCCTGTTCCCTCCTCCCCCATGCCTATCCCCTAGTCCACTGATAGGGGAAGACCTCCTCCCCTACTGTCTGACTCTAGCATATCAGGTCTCAACAGGACTGTATGAATCTTCTTTTTCTGTGGCCTAGTAAGGCCACCCTGCCAGGGAGAGGTGAAGACAGACAACAGGACAGGAGCCTACCACAGTGGGCCTCTGAAAGACTCTACCCATCAGGGTGTCAAAGCAGATGCTAAGACTCATAGCCAAACTTTGGGCAGAGTGTAGGGAATCTTATGAAAGAAGAGGAGAGATAAAACAACCTGAAGGGGACAGGAGCTCTGCAAGGAGAGCAACAGAACCAAAAAATCGGGGCTCAATGGGGCCTGCAGAGACCTATACTCCAATCAAGCACCATGCATGGAGAAGACATAGAAAACTTGCTTAGATGTAGCCCATAGGCAATTCAGTCTCCTTTGACTGCTCCATTGACTAAGGGGAGCAGTGGCAGATTTTCTTTATCCCTGGAG
This sequence comes from Meriones unguiculatus, assembly GCF_030254825.1. Classification (NCBI taxonomy): domain Eukaryota; kingdom Metazoa; phylum Chordata; class Mammalia; order Rodentia; family Muridae; genus Meriones; species Meriones unguiculatus. Next base: position 82,142,887 of record NC_083350.1, on the reverse strand, counting down.
CTACCTAAAGGATCAGTTTGAAGCTTTTGGATTTGTGTGTGCATGTGTGTGTTTGTGTGCCTGTGTGTCTGCAGTCACATATATGGTCATTCCAGTTTGTCTAATTACTCATGTTAATGAGTAAATTACACAATAGCATGCTGGCCTCTTTTTAAATGATTTGATTAACAATGAAAATTAAGGAAGGAAAGAACATGACTGGTCCTGGGTTTCAGGCCCCTATGAATGAAAAAAGAAACAAAAAAGGAAGGATATTGCTATTCCTAGATATGATGGAAGAGCAAGTTTATTGTAGATATGTGAACGAGCATAGCCAGAGTCAGGAACATCTGGGAGAGTCCAGGATGGACATGACCCTGAGCCATGTGAGAATAGGGTGGAGGGGAAGTGGTGTGGGTGCAAGCCAGGAGGCCAAAAGAGAGCAGGGTAGCCAGAATGGTTGGCTCATACAGGGAAGGGCAGCTGGTCGAAGAGCAGCCTAGCCCCCGGGTTAGAGAAGTTCAGGGCAGGACACTGGGTGGCTAAGCTCAGTCATACCTGTAACAAGTAGGGACTGAAGGATGCTGAGAGAGCCTGGTGGCCAGGTCTGCTTCCCTAGGCTAAGTAAGCACCTCAGCCATTTGTCCCTGGTTTGAAATCTAACAGTGCTGCGATGTCTGCCCTCTCCATCTTCTGTCTGGTGTGCATATGTAATGTTGTTTTTCCTCAGAGCCTTTTCCTGAAGTGATAAAGAACAGTGAAATTCTGATGAGCCTTCAGGTTTCTTGAGTTGATAAGTGACAGCTCAGAGTGGCCATGTTCATTGCCTTCTGACGCCTGCTCTTCCCTAGAAAAACCACAGATACCGCTGGAAGGAACATGCTGGTAAACATATTTTAAGGAAGGGTATTGGCCACAGACAACTCTTTTCCTGTGTACACCTGCAAGCATTACTACCTGACTCACCTGGGCACCCAAGTGCATACAAGTGTGCATTGTAGTGTATGTTTCTGTGTGTCTGTGTGTGTGTGTTTGGGTGTGCGTGTGTGTGTATGGTGTGTGTGCTTACTGTGCATGGTGTGGTGTGTGTGGTGTATGTATGGTGTTTGTGTTTGTTCTATGTGTGTATGTCTATGTGTATTGTGTGTGCTTGTTGTGCATGATGTGTGTGTACTATGCAAGGTGTGGAGTGTGTGGGTGTGATGCATGCTGTGCATGTGGTGTGTGCATATGTGTGTGTGTTGTGCATTGTGTGCTCTGTGTATGTGGTGAGTGTATGGTGTGTGTGTGTATGTGTATGGTGTGTGTGGTGTGTGCATGGTATGTGTGAATGTGTTGTGCATTTGTGTGTGATGTGTGTATGTATATGTGGTATGGGTGGTGTAGTGAATATGGGGTGTGTATGGGGTGTGTGTATGGGGTGTGTGTATGGGGTGTGTGTGTATGGGTGTGTGTGTATGGGGTGTGTGTGTATGGTGTGTGTGTATGGGGTGTGTGTATGGGGTGTGTGTGTATGGGTGTGTGTGTATGGGGTGTGTGTATGGGGTGTGTGTATGGGGTGTGTGTGTATGGGGTGTGTGTATGGGGTGTGTGTGTATGGGTGTGTGTATGGGGTGTGTATGGGGTGTGTGTGTATGGGGTGTGTGTATGGGGTGTGTGTATGGGGTGTGTGTATGGGGTGTGTGTGTATGGGGTGTGTGTATGGAGTGTGTGTGTATGGGTGTGTGTATGGGGTGTGTATGGGGTGTGTGTGTATGGGGTGTGTGTATGGGGTGTGTGTGTATGGGGTGTGTGTGTATGGGGTGTGTGTGTATGGGTGTGTGTGTATGGGGTGTGTGTGTATGGGGTGTGTGTGTATGGGGTGTGTGTGTATGGGGTGTGTGTGTATGGGGTGTGTGTATGGGGTGTGTGTGTATGGGGTGTGTGTATGGGGTGTGTGTATGGGGTGTGTGTGTATGGGGTGTGTGTATGGGGTGTGTGTATGGGGTGTGTGTGTATGGGGTGTGTGTGTGTATGGGGTGTGTGTGTAGGGGTGTGTGTGTATGGGGTGTGTGTGTATGGGGTGTGTGTATGGGGTGTGTGTATGGGGTGTGTGTGTATGGGGTGTGTGTGTGTATGGGGTGTGTGTGTAGGGGTGTGTGTGTATGGGGTGTGTGTGTATGGGTGTGTGTGTATGGGGTGTGTGTATGGGGTGTGTGTGTGTATGGGGTGTGTGTGTATGGGGTGTGTGTGTGTATGGGGTGTGTATATGGGGTGTGTGTGTATGGGGTGTGTGTGTGTATGGGGTGTGTGTGTGTATGGGGTGTGTGTGTGTATGGGGTGTGTATATGGGGTGTGTGTGTATGGGGTGTGTGTATGGGGTGTGCGTATGGGTGTGTGTATGGGGTGTGTGTATGGGGTGTGTGTATGGTGTGTGTGTATGGGGTGTGTGTATGGGGTGTGTGTGTATGGGGTGTGTGTGTGTATGGGGTGTGTGTGTATGGGGTGTGTGTGTGTATGGGGTGTGTGTGTGTATGGGGTGTGTGTGTATGGGGTGTGTATGTATGGGTGTGTGTGTATGGGGTGTGTGTGTAGGGGTGTGTGTGTATGGGGTGTGTGTGTAGGGGTGTGTGTGTATGGGGTGTGTGTGTATGGGTGTGTGTGTATGGGTGTGTGTGTATGGGGTGTGTGTGTATGGGGTGTGTGTGTAGGGGTGTGTGTGTATGGGGTGTGTGTGTATGGGGGTGTGTGTATGGGTGTGTGTGTATGGGGTGTGTGTATGGGGTGTGTGTATGGGGTGTGTGTGTATGGGTGTGTGTGTATGGGGTGTGTGTGTATGGGTGTGTGTGTATGGGGTGTGTGTGTATGGGTGTGTGTGTATGGGGTGTGTGTATGGGGTGTGTGTATGGGTGTGTGTGTATGGGGTGTGTGTGTATGGGTGTGTGTGTATGGGGTGTGTGTGTATGGGGTGTGTGTGTATGGGTGGTGTAGTGAATATGGGGTGTGTGTGTGTGTGTGTGTGTGTGTGTGTTGTTTCTGTGTGTGTGGTGTGTGTGTTTCCCTTGCTCTGATTGGATGAAACAGTGGTTATTTTCTGGTTTTGGATGGTAAAGTGAGTGTTTTAGACAGCATTTCAGGAACACCTCTTCTGGTTTATTTTGCTTTTGATCTTCTTTCACCTTTTCCTTTGCCCTGTGTGTTTCATTCCTGCATGTCTGGGTAACAAGGAGCACAGCAAAGCACCATATTCCTGCATTCTGTTGACTAACATGCTTTTATCCTGACATTTTGAGATATCTTTTGTATTTGATAGGAAGAACTAGCTAACCCAGACACCTTCTCTCCCAATAGATCAAAATCATCCATTTCTCAGGCTAATGCTGTGTGAGCTCTGGACTTGTATCTCAAGGACATGCTGCTGTTTCTGCTTCTGTCTTCCTCCCTCCCTCCTCCTCTCCCTCCTCACTTTCTCTTAGCCAGAGTCTCAGTGTGCAGGATGCAGCTCACAGAGATCACCAGCCTCTGCCTCCAGAATGCGGGGGAAAGGTCCACACTCCCATACCTAGCTTCTTCTTGTATTTTCCTTTTAACTCTCTAGGATTCAAGTAAGTTTGAAAGAGCTAGCTGCTCTACAGTATGGTCCACATGCTTCTCTGTGTTTGGGTGCTCTTCCGATTGTTTTGTGTACTTTGCTGAGCCATCAAGGCCTCTGAGTATGTACATTTTTCATTCAGGCAGAGTCCATTGTTGTTGATTCATTAGTAGATTTTTGAAAATTTGCCTTTATAAATATTTCTCTTCCCACATGTGTTGATCATGCACTTATATGTTCAGAATGCAAATTGGGTATCTGCAGGAGGAGCAATTGGCTGCTATAGAATTCTGCAACAAATATTCAGAGCAGTAAACGATCGCATAAGATCACTGAGCCTACTTTGCTTTTAACTCCTTCATCATCAAAATTAAAGAGAATGGATTTTTTGATTCATGGAGGAATGTGGCTGCACCTATATATAGGATCTAAATAATGGAAATAATAAATGGTAACTGGTAGAACAGACTATCTGGTGCCTACTTGGATATGATCTTATGTCTAATTTTTGTTAGTTTAACTTTTGAAAAATCATTGGTGAGTTGCAAAATGGAATGACAGGCATACTAATTAATTACATGGGAATTGGTGCTGTCTGAGTTGGTGTCATAAATATGAGGAAGAAGAAAAAGAGCCAGCATACTCTTTCCTAGACACACTTGAGAAAGTAAAGTACTTGCTGACTAATGCACACATGGTGTTTATTATTCTAACAAGTATTTTCTTAATAAGCCAGATTCTCCTGTTAGTTAAATTATTCCCTCAGTTCATTCAGGCAGCCAGAGTAGCAAGCTCTGGAGTATCAAATTTGCCTTTTACTACTATGATGTCTCAGATGCTCTTCTTTAAAAAGCATAGTGTAGGCAGTTGTGAAGATCTGGCTCAATTTAATGTCCAATTTAGGTACCAGGGAGTTCATGATAGCTTCTTTCCTCCCTAGAGAGTCATGTTAATTGCAAAAGGAACACTGAAGTGGTAGCATACTTAGCATTATTTATCTCTCACTCCACACACTAAGGACACATTTAGCTAGTGGGAGCAGCCATACCATTGGTTTTGGTTTCTACAGAAATTAAGCATATCCCCAGTCCTTCACATTTCTCACTGAGATCCTCCGTAGCCATAATGAACTATGCCCCTTCCCAAAGGAACACTAAGAATTAATAACCAATATCCATGGTGTCCAACAGGGTCAACATTTTGCATATTTCCAGACACCCTAATTTTATAGATTTGCTGAGTGAGACACACTTTTATTGACTTAGTCTCTAATATTTCTGCTGTTGGCACTGTTGTTGGTATTGATATCATTGTGAAGCAAAACAATCTCATAATGTTGGCTTGATCTTTATTTTCTGTTCCTCTGAATTTATTTCCTCATTTCAGTATAATATACTCACACTTAGTATAGCTCAAGTTAAAAATCTAACCTGTCACACACATTATGATGATGTCACAAATGTACACTGTTCAGCGTTCTTTAGCCATATTACCTGTTATGGTTTTGGTTTTCTAAATTTGATGTTAAAAGAGATTTACTTCTTTGAAGTCTGTGCAGTCTTTACTTCCTTATTCTGAAGATGAGACTCTGAGTGTGTGAGTGTGCATGTGTGTACATTACAGCTACTATGTAACAGAAAGGAAGTAGCGAATATAACACATTAAGGTGTATTTAAATAGAATTACACATATGTTTATCCGCACTTCCACTCTAGGAAAGAAGATAGCAGGTAATTTGTATTTTTTTCTGTTTCTTTCATTCTTGACAGCAGCCACTTTGTATTTCCATGACATACATCAATATTCATTGTACAAACGCGTTCTTCTCTTTTTTCATTGTGTTTTCCCATGGTGCAGATGTTAGCATACTCAGAAATGATTTTGTAGCTCCATGGGACAGAGCTCACAGGCTGTGTTTGAGGCTCTAAATTCAATCCCCACTATTGTTACCAAAAAGAAAGGAAGAAGGAGTAATACCTTTTCATTGTGAATATTACATACAATACACCCCTTAATTGTATGGATTTCGGAAAGTACAATGAACTGTTGCAAAAGAAAAAATAAAAAAGATAAAGGAAAATGTTAGTAACGATGGTCCTTCCTCAGAGGCACCTGACACTTCGACCTGTTTACATACTCTTCTTTATGGATCTTTTCCTACAAATACAATGTTCATAACTCTTTTATCATTGTGTGTGTGTGTGTGTGTGTGTTTATAACACTAAACACTGACCACCTGGACACGTCTTCTACTCTGAATTTTGAATGCTTGAATTTGATTTACAAACAAAATGAATCATGTGCCCAGGAAGCTCAGCTGAGGCCAGCATCCTCTCAGGTCTGGCTTCCGAGAGAGTTAAGACAAATGGAGAAACTGACCCTCACCTTTGCTGCCAGTGTGTAAGAGGTCAACTTGGCTGCAGGGAACCGCTGGGATGGTTCAGATTGCTAGCACAGACATCTTAAAGGAAAGTACCTGCGAAGAATTAAAATTAGTGGGAAGTGCTTTTGTTTCTTTGGTATTATATCACCGAGCAGGAGGAAACTCTTTACCGCTAATCTTGTGGTGATTCCCACCCCCCAACTATTTCTGGGCATTATTGCTTGTATCCTGCTAGGATTTTGATACCTTTCATTAGAGTTATCTCTGAGTGAGGAACGAAATCAAATCTCGACTTGTGTGAATATAAATTAGTCTGCATTATAGTTTGACTGCTTCCATCCTTCCAAAATAATGTTGAAACTTATTTCCGGTGCATCTGTGTTTGAGACAGGTTCTTCTGAAAGGGATTTGGCCCTCGGCATGGGATTACTGTGCTTTGGGAAGGGCTTAAAAGAGGGAGTTTAATTTTCCTGCACTTTAGCTGTATGAAAATGTGCTCTTTGATAGGAGTTTACAACAATAATGTCATCCTTGAGGCACAAAGAGCAACACTTACCAGACACTGAACCCTTGCCTTAGACTCTCTGGCCCTCATATTGAGAGAGAAGGATTTCTATTATTTGTAAAATATGAAGTTGAAAGTACCTTATTACAATAGGAAAATGGTCCAAATATGGTCCACTGATATTCACTGGAGTGCAATATTGGAATAAATCATGGGATATGGGATAGAAAGTCATAGGCCAGATGTAGTTCACAGTAATTGTCTATGTTTGAACACATATATATGCATTCACACATAGATGCACACAAATACACACATACACACACACATACCAGATATTAATTGGAAAGGTTTCAAATTGAGAAAAAGTACACAGAAATGTAGATTTTCTTTTTCTTCATATGAATTAAGAATTCAGGTGACCTTGGGATACTATTCAATGTAATAACAATTGGCTTAGACTCACGAGTGCCACCTGTGAAATAAGAGCTACATTCTTCGAGCCGTTCTCTGCACTTCGAGGTCGCCTGCACATGGCTGCTCTCACTCACTAACCTGTTTCCATTTGAATTTCTCACTTCCTTTCTGTGAGTTAACTGACTTGTATTTACCATGTAATTTTTCTGTGAGCTAATAATAGTCTAGCCACATTATTCAATTTTTAATAGATTTGTTTGCATACTTCTTTCTTTGCTTGCTGTAGTCTAAATAGATGTTTTCTTCCATCTATTTCTGTACTCTACTCTTGTCCTATTTATAGAGCACAGACAAACCACTGATAATTTCCTGAAAGGTATTACACTTCATTGAATTTCTTTAGCAAGAGGTTTTCTGCTTCTAAAATCCTCTCTTATTCCTATTCCCCTTTGGATATTACGTATTTACTGAGCACACACACACACACACACACACACACACCATGAAAACAGTATCCACACCACATTTCCTCTGCAATCTGTACGTCCTCCAGCACATTTACCTTGAGTACTATTCTACTAAAATATTTATCTCATTCATAAGCTTACAGTTTATTCATTGATCTGTAGCTTTTACATTATTCAACCCCGAGAATCAACCCTGAGGAAAAGGATTGTGTGATTTGCACATTTAATGAGTATATACTGGACTATTTGTGCAGCCCCAAACAGTAACTGGAAACACTGATGAAGCAAATAAATGAGAAGTAAGATATACTTGTTTTATTTTTTTTATTTATTACACTTTATTCTCTTTGTATCCCAGGTGTAGCCCCCTCTTTCATGTCCTCCCACTCCCACCCTCTCTCCTTCTTCCCCCTATGACAAACATCCAGTCCACTGATAGGGGAGGTACACTTCCCCTAACTCCTGACCTTAGCTTATCAGGTCTCATCAAGACTGTCTGCGAGAGCTGCGGAATGCTGTGCCTTAAAGATGGAGCTGGTTTCCGCCTTCCACCTTCCCGATGGTGAGTGCTCTCTGTCACGAACAACTCCACATTTGGCTAAGGCTGAGGATCTGGCTTGCTTCCATGTATGTAGACCTATCTGCATTGCCCACGTGGCACGCCTGGGTTGGCTACCCAGAGGCTATTTAAGCTGTGGGCTGGCTTTCCCCAGGGTCAGATGATTGTTCAAGGTTCCTGAATAAACTGCATTGAAAAAAAAAAAAAAAAAAAGACTGTCTGCACTCTCTTCCTCTGCGGCCTGTAAGGCTACTCCCCCTCAGTGGGAGGTGATCAAAGAGCCACCCACTGAGTTCATGCCAGAGGCAGTCCCTGTTTCCCTTACAAGGGAGCCCACTTGGACACTGAGCTGCCATGAGCTATATCTGTGCAGGGGTTCTAGGTTATTTCCATGCATGGATCTTGGTTGGAGTATCAGTCTCAGAAAAGATCCCTGTGCCCAGATTTTTTGGTTCTGTTGCTCTTCTTGTGGATCTGCTGTCCCCTCCAGGTCTTTCTGTCTCCTCCTTTTTTCATAAGATTTCCTGCACTGTGCCCGAAGTTTGGCTATGAGTCTCAGCATCTACTTTGATACTTCAATCAGTAGAGTTTTTCAGAGGCCCTCTGTGGTAGGCTGCTATCCTGTTCCCTGTATTCTTCCACTTCCCAGGTCCATCCTATTTTCCTTTCTGAATGAGGATTGAGCATCTTCCATAGAGTCCTCCTTTTTGCTTAGCTTCTTTAGATGTACAGATTTTAGTATGTGTGTACCGTATTATAGGTCTAATACCCACTTATAATTGAGAATACACCATGTGTGTCTTTCTACTTCTGGAACACCTCACTCAGGATGAGCTTTTCTAGTTCCATTCATTTGGTGCAAATTTTATGATTTCCTTATTTTTAATTGCTCAGTAGTATTCCATTGTGTAAATGTACAACAATTTCTGTATCCATTCCTCAGTTGAGGACATCTGGGTTGTTTCCAGGTTCTGGTTAATAAGAATAAGACTGCTCTGGAAAGACCCCTGTGTTCAAATTTTCTGGTTCTGTTGCTCTCCTTGTGGAGTTCCTGTCCTCTCCAAATCTTACTATTTCCCTCTTATTTCATAAGATTCCATGCACTCTGCCCAACAGTTGGCCATAAGTCTCAGCGTCTGCTTTGATAGTCTGAAGGGCAGAGCCTTTCAGAGGCCCTCAGCGGCAGGTTGCTAGGTTGTTTCCTGATTTCTTCTTCTTCTGATGTCCAACCTCTTTTCCTTCAAGTACCAGTCATGGAGATAACCTAGAACCCCTGCACAGATGTAGCCCATGGCAGTTCAGTGTCCAAGTGGGTTCAATAGTAATGAGAAGAGGGACTGCCTCTGACATAAACTGATTGGCCTGCTCTTTGATCGCCTCCGCCTGAAGGGGGAGCAGCCTTACTAGGCCACAGAAGATGACAATGCAGCCACTCCTGATGAGATCTGATAGACTAAGATCAGAAGGAAGGAGAGGAGGACCTCCCCTATCAGTGGACTTGGGGAGGGGCATGAGTGAAGAAGGGGGAGAGAAGGTGGGATTAGGAGGGAGGATGGAGGGGTTTATGGGGGGGGATACAAAGTGAATAAAGTGTAATTAATAAAAATTTAAAAATGTAAAATAAAAAGAATAAGACTGCTATGGACATAGCTGAGCAAATGCCCTTGTGCTATACTTGAACGTATTTTGGATATATACTTAAGAGTGATATAGCTGGATCTTGAGGTAGCACTATTCCTCATTTTCTGAGAAGGCACCAGATTGATTTCGAAAGTGCTTGTACAAGTTTACATTCCCACTAGCAATGGAGGAAGGTTTTCCTTTCTTCACATCCTTTCCAGTATGAGTTTTTGTACTTGACCATTCTTATGGGTATAAGTTGAAATCTGAGGGTAATTTTGATTTATATTTCCCTGATGACTGAGGAAGTTGAACATTTTTTTTACGTATTTCTCTGCCATTCCCTGGTTAGCTCTGTACCGCATTTTAAATCGAATTATTTGGTTTCTTTGTTGTTGCTGTTTTTAATTTTTTAAATTTCTTTTTTTTTTATTAATTACACTTTATTCAAAATGTACCCCAGCTGAAGTCTATGCCCCATTCTCTCCCAATCAAATCCTTTCCTTCATCTCCTCACATGCCCCTCCCCAAATCTACTGAGAAGGGAGGTCTTCCTCCTCTTCCCTCTGGCTCTAGCCTATCAGGTCTCATTAGGACTGCCTGAATTGTCTTCCTCTGTGGCCTTGTATGGCTGAAACCCCCCCCCCCCAGGAGTTGATGATCAAAGAGCCAGCCACTGAGTTCATGTCAGAGACAGTTCCTATTTGCATTACTAGGGAACCCACTTTGACAATGAGTTACCATGGGCTACATCTGTCCAGAGGTTCTAGGTTATCTTTATGCATGGTCCATGGTTGGAGTATCAGTCTCATTAAAGACCACTTTGCCCAGATATTTTGGTTCTGTTGCTCTCCTTGTGGAGCTCCTGTCCTCTCCATGTTTCACAATCTCCCCCTGCTTTCATAAGATTTCCTGCACTCTGCCCAAAGTTTGGATATGAGTCTCAGCATCTGCTTTGATACCCTGCTGAGTAGAGTCTTTCAGAGGCCCTTTGTGGTAGGCTTCTGTCCTGTTTCCTGTTTTCTTCCTCTTTCAATGTTTGTCCTGTTTACTTTCTGAATGAGGACTGATCATCTTACACAGGGTCCTCCTTCTTGCTTAGCTACTTTATGTGTATAGAATTTAGTATGTTTATCCTATATTATATGTATAATATCCACTTATAAGTGAGTATATACCATGTGTGTCTTTCTGCTTCTGGGTTACCTCACTCAGGATGAACTTTTCTAGTTCCCACCATTTGCCTTCAAATTTCACGATATTCTTGCTTTTAATTGCTGAGTAGTATTCCGTTGTGGAAATGTACAACAATTTTGTAACCATTGTTCTGTTGAGAGACATCTGGGTTGTTTCCTGATTCTGGCTATTATGGAAAAGCTGCTATGAACATGGTTGAGCAAATATCCTTATTGTATACTTGAACATCATTTGGATACATGCTTAGGGGTGGTATAGCTGGATCTTGAGGAAGCACTATTCCTAATTTTCTGAGAAAGCACCACATTGATTTCCAAAATGGTTGTACAAGTTTACATTTCCACAAGCAATGGAGGAGGATTCCCCTTTCTCCATATCCTCTCCAGCATGTGTTGTCACTTGAGGTTTTGATCTCAGCCATTTTGATGGTGTAAGGTGAAATCTCAGGGTCGTTTTGATTTCCATTTCCCTGAAGTCTAAGGACAATAAGCATTTTTTTTAATTTTTTTATTAATTATAGTTTATTCACTTTGTATCCCTCCTATAGTCCCTCCTCTTCCCCTCCCATTCCCACACCCCTCCATCTTCTCTACCCATGCCCTTCCCCCAGTCCACTGAAGAGGGAGGTACTCCTCCCCTTCCCTCTGATCCTAGTTTATGAGGTCTCATCAGGAGTGGCTGCATTGTCTTCTTCTGTGGCCTGCTAAAGCTGCTTCCATCTGAGAGGGAGGTGATCAAAGAATAGGCCAATCAGTTTCTGTCAGAGACAGTCCCTGTCTACATTACTATGGAACCTACTTGGACACTGAACTGCCATGGGCTCCCTCTGGGCAGAGAGAGGTTCTAGGCCATCTCCTTGAGTATCCTTGGTTGGAGTATCAGTCTCAGAGAAGACCCCTGTGCCCAAACATTTTGGTTATGTTGCTCTCCTTGTTGAGCTCTCCTGTCCTCTCCAGGTCTTAGTATCTCCCATTTCTTTCATAAGATTCCCTGCACTCTGCCCAAAGTTGGGCTATGAGTGTCAGTATCTGCCTCAATACCCTGCAGGGTAGAGTCTTTCAGAAGAAAGATGTACAGATTTTAGTATGTGTGTCCCATATTATAGGACACTGTAATGTCTGTGGTGGGCTCTTGTCCTGTTCCCTGTTTTCTCCCTCCTCAGACGTCCATCCTCTTTGCCTTTCTGAATGGGGACTGAGCATTTTAGCCAGAGTCCTCTTTCTTGATTCGCTTCTTTAGGTGTACAGATTTTAGTATGTTTATCCTATATTATATGTCTAATATCCACTTATGAGTGAATATATACCCTGTGTGTCTTTCTGCTTCTGGGATACCTTACACAGGATGATCTTTTCCACTTCCCACCATTTACCTGCAAATTTCATGATTTCCTTGTTTTTTTATTACTGAGTAATATTCCATTCTGTAAAGCAAAGGACACTGTCATCAAAACAAAACTACTGTCTATAGATTGGGAAAGGATTTTCACCAACCCTATATCTACAGAGGGCTAATACCCAGTATATATAAAGAACTCAAGAAGTTAAACAGCAACAAATCAAGCAATCCAATTAAAAAATGGTGTAGATAGCCAAACAGAGAATTCTCAATAGAGGAATATTGAATGGCAGAGAAAAACTTAAAGAAATGCTCAACTTCCATAGTCATCAGGGAAATGCAAATCAAAACAACTCTGAGATTTCAATTTACACCCATCAGAATGGCTAAGATAAAAAACTCAAGTGACAACACATGCTGGAGAGGATGTGATGATAGGGGCACCCTCCTTCATTGCTGGTGGGAATGTAAACTTATACAACCACTCTGGAAATCAATCTGGTGCTTTCTCAGACAATTAGGAAAAGTCCTTCCACAAGATCCAGCTATACCACTCCTAGGCATATATCCAAAAGATGCTCAAGTATACAATAAGGACATTTGCTCAACCATGTTCATAGTAGCTTTATTTGTAATAGCCAAAAGCTGGAAACAGCCCAGATGCCCTTCAGTTGATCATTTCTTTAAGTGTTTGTCTGCCATTCTATATTCCTCTGTTGAGAATTCTCTGTTTAACTCTGTACCCAATTTTTTATTTGGATTACTTGATTTGTTGCTTCTTAACTTCTTGAGTTCTTTATATATTCTTGATATTAGCCCTCTGTCATATAAAGGGTTAGTGAAGATCCCTCCCCAGTTTGTAGGCTGTCATTTTGTTCTGATGACAGTGTCCTTTGCTTTATGGAAACCTTTCAATTTCATGAGGTCCCATGTATTGATTTTTGATCTTAGAGCCTGGGTTGTGTTCAGGAAGTTGTCTCCTGTGCCAGTGAGTTCAAGCTTTTCCCCCACTTTTTCTTCTTACAGGTTTAGTGTTTCTGTTTTTATGTTGATGTCTTTGATTCACTTGGGCTTTAGTTTTGTGCAGGGTGATGAATATGTATTTATCTGCATTTTTGTACATGTAGACATCCAGTTAGACCAGCACCATTTGTTGAAGATACTATCTTTTTTTGATTTTATGGTTTTGTCTTGTTTTTAAAAATTCAAGTATTCCTAGGTTGGTGGGTTTATTTCTGGGTCTTCAGTTTGATTCTGAGAGACCAAAAGTTTAAAAATTAGCAGCTATTATTAATTAAGGACTGAACTAGTTGGGTGGAGAAGTCCAGTAATGCCCTGAGGGGAAGGACCGCCTTACTGCATTCTTTCCCCACCCACTATAAATACAGTTGCTAAGAAACTGGCCCATCCCCCTAGGGAGGGACACCAGGTCATTATGGTTTGGGGACCTTCCTATAGCCAATCAATTAAAAATGTAGCATTTTGACCAATAGATGCTTGCCAGGCAGGAATTACCCCTGCCTTGGGCATGCTGGGAGAGACCAGAATCTTTAAATCACCCAACTAACCCGGGCACAGGGTGCTAGGTGCCCACTGCTTTGGAGGTGGGGGGTGTGCGCCCAAGCTGCAGCTTGTAATTTGTAATAAAAAGAACCTCATGTATTTACAGCGGAGTCTAGTTATTCCTGGTCTTTTGGGGTTCGTGAACTGGGCAGAACATTTTGGTGGCTCGTCCCGGGACCCCAAGACTCCAGGAATCTGACCTGGAGATTTTTATGCAGGCCGTAAGTGTCTAAATGTCTCTGTGCAATAACTGTATGTGCAGTACTTTCTGTTCTCTATTCTGAAAATTCCTCGGGCCTCGGGGTGTCAGTATCTGGGTAGCAAGACGTGATCAATGTGGATGCACTGGTGGTCACAGCTGCGGAATTTCAGGGGGACGTCTCTGGCTTCATCAGTATTTTGGTGGGTAATCTGTCTAGTCTGTTTTGGTTTTTTTTTTGTGTGTGTGTCTGTTGGGAGTGAAATTGATAGACCTTTGCCAGATACACTTCCAACATGGCGGAGCACGGTGACCTTGTCCAACAAGGTGGAGCTCGGGTCAATCAGCAATCACCACTTTGGCAGTGGGGGGGGGGGGGTGAGCCCAAGCTGCAGCTTGTAATTTACAATAAAAAGAACCTCATGTATTTACAGTGGAGTCTGTTTATTCCTGGTCTTTTGTGGTTCATGAACTGGGCAGATCATTTTGGGGGCTCGCCCAGGATTTATCAGACAGAGTTACGAGTGTGGGATTTAGGTAGGACAGGATTTTTCATTTATCAGACAAAGGTTAGGAGCGATTCAGCTAATGGTCATGAGAGCTCAATATCAGGCCCTCTATCCCACTCCTGAGGTAGGAGAACCCATGCTCCAGGAAGCCCCATGATTGGGCCTTCAATGAACCTGTCAGAGGGGGAGATGAAGAAACTGAGGATGGCAGGGGTGACTCCATTTTGTTTCTTAGACTGTCTTAAGTTGACTGACCTTGGAGTGACTTGACCCCCACCTTTGGGTTCTGAGAAGGGCCACATAGCTCTCCACCCTGCAGGTTGAGAGATGCCACAAAATGTGTTAATGATGAGTCCTAGGTGTCAGGTGTCATAAATGCCACAGAATGTGTTAATGGGTCCTCCACTCCACCCAGCAGGCTGTCGTACAGATATCTGTTGGGTTGGCTAGGTGGCTTGGAATAATTTGCCTAAAGGAACCCCCTCACCCAAAACTTTCCCTTCCCTGTAATTGCAAGGCTTGGAATTCCCTGCTCACTCTTCTTCCCTTTAAAAACTTTGCCTCCCTGAGATTCGGGGCCTCACTTTCTAACCTGCTGCGTCAGGAAAGATTGGTGGCTCCAGCTTAAGCTTGAATAAAGATCCTCATGTGATTTGCAACGGACTCGACTCCTAGTGGTCTTTTGGGGTCTCTTGTATCGGGCACAACAGCGTGGTGCGTTGGATGGGAAGATATCTGGGCAGAACAATTCCATTTTGCTACTTGTCTGTTTCTATGCCAGTACCATGCAGTTTTTATTACAGTTGCTCTATTGCACAGCTTGAGATGAGGGATGGAGAAACCTCCAGATGATCTGTTATTCTACAGGATTTTTAGCAATTTGGGGCTTTTTCTTATTTCATATGAAATTGAGAAGTTTCTGTAAATAATTGTGTTGACATTTTGATGGGAATTGCATTGAATCTGTAGCTTGCTTTTGGCAGGATGGCATTTTCACTATGTTAATCTTACAGATCCATGAGCATGGGAGATATTTCCATATTCTGATATCTTCTTTAATGTCTTTCTTCAGAGACTAGAAGTTTTATTCAGGCAAGTCTTTCACTTGCTTGATTAGAGTCACAGCAAGGAACTTTATGTTATTTGTGGCTATTTTGAAGTGTGTTGTTTCCCTAATTTCTTTCTTAGCCCTTTTTTGTATAAGGCCCTAGTCTTTTGTAAACAGGAGGGCAACTGATTTTTTGAGTTAATTTTGTATCCAGCCACTTTGCTGAAGGTGTTTAGCAGCTGAAGTGGTTCTCTGGTAGAATTTTAGTGGGTACTCATCTATACTATCATATAATCTGAGAATAGTGATACTTTGATTTCTTCCTTTCCGATTTGAATCCCCTTATTGCTCTAGTTAGGACTTCAGGTACTATGTTGAAGAGATAAGGAGAGAGTGGGCAGCCTAGCCTTTTCCATGATTTCAGTGGAATTGATTTAAGTTTCTCTTCCTTTAGCTTGATGTTGGCTCTAGGTTTGCTGTATATTGCCTTTGGTATGTTTAGGTATATGCCTTGCATCTCTGATTTCTTCAAGACTTTATACATAAATAGGTCATAGATTTTTTTCAAAACTTTTTCAGCATCTAAGAAGATGATCTTGTGGTTTTTCTCCTTAAGTTTGTTTGTATGGTGGGTTACACTTATGGATTTCCATAGATTGAACCACACCTGCATGCCTGGGATGAAACCTACTTGGTTATAGTGTATGATATAATTTATGCGTTCTTGAATTCAGTTTGTGAGTATTTTATAGAGAGAGGAGGGTCTGAAGTTCTCTTTTTCTATTAGATATTTGTGTGGTGTATGTATCAAGGTGACTATGGCTTCATAGAATGATGTTGATAATGTTCCTTCTGTTTCTATTTTGTGGAATAGGTTGAAGTGCATTGGAGTTAGCTCTTCTTTGAAGGTCTGGTAGAATTGTATGCTCAAATCATCTGGCCCTGGCCTTTTTTTGGAAGGGAAACTTTTGATGACTGCTTCTATTTCTTTGAGTGCTGTAGGATAGTTTATTCTATTTACCTGATCTTGATTTTACTTTGGTAAATGAAACCTATCAAGAAAATTGTCCATTTCATTTAGATTTTCAAATTTTGTGGAGTATCGGTTTTTATAGTAAGACCTAATCATTTTGGACTTCCTCAGTTTCTGTCATTATGTCCCCCTTTTCATTTCTGATTTTGTTGATTTGGATAGTATCGCTGTGCCTTTTAGTTAATTTGGTTAAGGGTTTGTCTATCTTGTTGATTTTATTCTTAAAGAACTAGCTCTTGGTCTCACTGATTCTTTGAATTGTTTCATTTATTTCAAATTATTGATTTTAGCTCTGAGTGTGATTATTTCCAATCATCTACTCCTCTTGGATGTTTCTGCTTTTTTTTTCTAGGGCTTTTATGTGTGCTCTTAAGTTTCTTGTGTAAGATGCATCAAACTTTTCTCTGAAGGCGCTTACTGCTATGAACTTTCCTCTTAGCACAGTTTTCATTGTGTCTCATAAGTTTGGATAAGTTGTTTCATTTTCATTGAAAATTATGAAGTCTCTAATTTCTTCTTTAATTTCTTCCCTGACCCAGCTGTCACTGAGTAGAAAGGTGTTTAGTTTTCATGAATGTGTAGGCAATTTGTTATTTCTGTTGTTGAGGTCTAGTTTTAGGCCATAGTGGTCTGATAGGATTCAAGGGACTATTTCAATCTTCTTCTATTTGTTGAGGCTTGCTTTGTGCCCAACTATATGGTCAATTTTGGAAATGGTTCTGTGAGGTGCTGAGAAGAAGTTATACACTTATGAGTTTGAGAGAAAAGTTTTGTAGACATCTGTTGGTCCATTTGGTTTTGGACCTCTGTGTCATTATTTCCGTTTTAATTCTGTCTAGATGATCTGTCTTGGTGAGAATGGAGTGTTGAAGTTTCCCATTTTTAAGGTGTTGAGATCAATGTATGATTTAAGCTTTAATAATGTTTCATTTATAAATACAGGTGCTCTTGTATTTGGGGCATAGATGTTCAGAATTGTGATGCCCTCCTCCTTTTGATGAGAATGTAGTGCTCCTCCTCATCTTTTTTGATTCATTTTGGTTGAAAATCTATTTTATTAGATATTACAATGGCTATTTCAGCATGTTTTCTGGGTCTGTTTGCTTAAAAAAATGTTTTACAGCCCTTTTTCTGAGGTAGTGTCTATCTTTGTTGCAGAGTTTTCTTGGATGCAGCAAAATGCAAAATGCAGCAAAATGCTGGATCCTGTTTCTGCCACTATTCTGTTAGTCTGTGTCTTTTTATTAGAGAGTTGAATCCATTGATGTTGATAGGTAATAGTGACCTATGAATGTTAGTTCCTTTTATTGTGGAGTTGGTGTTGATAATGTGTTTGTATGTGTGTTTTCTTTTTATTTTTTGTTGTGAAGTTATAGATATCCTGTGTTTTCCTGCATGTACTTGATTTTGTTAGATTGAAGTTTTCATTTTAATATCTTCTGTAGTTTCTGTGTAGATATTGTTTAAGTTTAGTTTTGTCATGGGATTTTTTTTTTAATTGCAGTTTTGTTTTTTTTATTTTATTTTTTTTTCTTATCAGTTACATTTTATTAACTCTATCCCAGCCGTGTCCCAATCCCTCATTCCCTCCCAGTCACTCCCTCCCTCCCTCATCTCCAACGTGCCCCTTTCCATGTCCACTGATGGGGGGGACCTCCTCCCCATTCATCTGATCCTGTTTTATCAGGTATCTTCAGGACTGGCTGCAAAGCCCTCCTCTGTGGCCTAACAGGACTGCTCCTCCCTTGGGGGGTGGGGAGGCCAAAGAGCCAGTCATTGGGTTCCTGTTAGAAATAGTGTCATGGGATATTTTGATATTTTGCTTTCTCCATCTATGTTAGTTCCAAGCTTTGCTGGTATAGTAGTCTGACTTGGCATCTGTGGTCCCTTAAAATCTGCATGACATCTGCCCAGGCCCTTCTGGGTTTCATAGTTTCTGTTGAGAAGTCTGGTGTGATTCTGATAGTTTTAATTTTTATGTTACTTGGCCTTTTTTACTTGCTGCCTTTAATATTTTTCTTTGTTCTGTAGATTCACTGTTATGACTATTATGTGACATGAGTTTCTTTTCTGGTCTAGCCCATTTGGTGTTCTTTAAGCCTCTTGTATTTTAGATATCCTCTTGGATATCTCTTTCTTTAAAATGGAAAATTTTTCTTTTATTATTTTCTTGAAAGTATTTTCTGGACCTTGGAGCCTGGAATCTTCTTTTCCATATGTTCTTACATTTTGTCTTTTCATGGTGTCCTTGATCTCTTGGATGTTTTGTGTCAGGACCTTTTCTAATTTTATTTTATTTTATTTTATTTCTTTATTTATTTTTTAGTGATATATTGATTTCTTCAATTGTGTCTTCAGTACCTGAGATTCTTTCCTCCATATCTTGAATTCTGCTTGTGATGGTTATCTCTGTGTTTTCCAATCTCTTTGCCAGGTTTTTTCAAGTCCAGGAGTTACTCAGTGGGTGTTTTCTTTATTGATTCTAATTCCATTTTCATGTCTTGCACCATTTCCTTCATCTGTTTGTATTTGGCTTCTGTCTGTCCATCATGGCCTCTGTGTTTTTGTTAATTTCCTCTTTATGTGGCTCTATATGTGACTCTATTTGACTGGCTGTATTTCCCTGCATTTCTTTGAGAGCTTTGTTTCCTTTAATAACTGGATAAGCATAGATTTGAGATCATTTTCCTGTGTTTCATTGTAATATTCATTACAATATACAATTTTTTTTGGTGTTGCTTGGTGAAACCATGATGTCCTGATTTTTGTTGGATGTGTTTACACTGGCATATAGCCATTTGCTTACCTGAAGCATTTCCTGTTTATTCCTGGAGCCTGTACTGCATACTGGGTCCACCTGGCTCTGAAGTCTGAAGTGTTCTGCAGGAAGATGAGAGAGGTCCCCAGGTCTGAGAGTGGATTTTCATGTTTCAGATGTAGCTAAGGGAAGAAGATGGCACTAGTGTGTAAGCGCAGGAGTGTGTGTGGAAGTGTTCATTGAAGGACCGGGTGCTCGTGCTTGCAGATGCCTGGAAGGTTGGGGTGTAAGCACAGGTCGGTGTACTGGAGGGTTCCCCAGCGCTGTGCCCATGTGTGTGTGCTCTGAATGGTTCACTGGCCCACAGGCTTGTCATACTGTGCTTTAGACACTCAGATCTGTCTGTGTTGCCCTATCTTGGCTCCAGGAATTGTTTGCCTGGGCTCAACCAGGAGACCCACACAATGGGGGCTTAATTATTGAGAATGCTGTTCCAGGAATCCCTATGTTGCCCAAGTGGGGGTGTGGGTGGGAGGGATCTGATGGTAAGATACAGTTTTTAAAGATTGCCTACTTTAATTTCCTCTATTTAATATACTCAGTTGGGCTTTATGTGATAATCTTCATAACTACCCTTTGATGGTATGATGTCCCCTCTTTTCCCCTTCTTTGACTTTCTCTTTCTCTTCTCTATTTCCTGTAGACACTCACATGCACAGAAACACACATACATGCACATAGGGCCAGTGTGATCTTATAGCAATGATACTTATTAATATCCACTATTTTGGAAAATTCCATAAAGACATATAACATAAAATAACATGGAGACATATGTTAACAACATTAACATCTGACAATATTTTGCACAGTGCTTTATGTAGCCTAATAGATCTTATTTTAAAAATTTACTTTAAAAACAAATAAAATTATTTCCTACTTCTTTCATGAAATTCCCTGCACTCTGCCCAAAGGTTAGCCATAAGTCTTAGCATCTGCTTTGATACCCTGCAGGGTAGAGCCCTTCAGAGGCCCTCTGTGGCAGACTCCTGTACTGTTCCCTGTTTTCTCCTTCTGTTGTCCATCCTCTTCGCCTTTCTGTATGGGGTTTGAGCATTTAGCCAGAGGTTCCATAGTAATGGGACAGGGACTGTCTCTGACATTGAACTGATTGGTTTACTCTTTGATCACCTTCCCCTGATGGGGCGCAACCTTACCAGACCATAAAGGAAGACAGTGCAGCTACTCCCGATGAGACCTGATAGACTAGGATCAGAAGGAAGGAGAGGAAGGCCTCCTCTATCAGTGGACTTGAGGAGGGGCATGTGCAGAGAAGGGAGAAGGAGGGTGGGATCGGGAGTTGAGGAGGGAGGGGACCACGGGGGAATGCAAAGTGAATAAAGTATAATTAATAAAAATTAAAATAAAAATGGAAATAAAAAACAAATAAAATGTCAATAAATATAATAAAGTAATAGAATTGGAAGAAATGGAATTTTAAAGGCTCAGAAATTAAGTATGCATACTCGGAAAAAGGCAGGAAATTTTAGCTATGCTATGAAAGAAGTAATTGCAGGAAACATCTTCATGATTACAGTATTACATCCACTTGGAAAAGTGGAGCATGAATACCCTCATCTGTGTCCCCAGTACAGAGCTGTTAGTCTGTGGGCTTTATCCCAGCTGACAGTGAATACAAGCATTTAAATGCAAAATCTGACACTCATGCTTTTCCCAAATGATATTTTGATTCATAAATTACTTGAATATGTGTAGCACTACTCATTTACGAAATAATTCACCTATCACTTAGTAATGCAATTGAAATAATTTTTCACTTTATTTAGCCACTTCCAACTCTATTGCATGTAACTATATGTATCTATGACAAGAATAAAAATTGATTAGACAAAGAGTGACAAGTGGAGAAAAGCATTTTACTGCACGTTGTCCAACTTGGTAAAATGATGGAATCATGATGTTTTATTTCTTATTGAGGAGATAGTTCATTCTTAAGTGGCCTTGTTCTGGTAAAAGTATCTTTGTAATACTGCATTTATTTCCATAAAAAGAGAAAAAAATATGGTATGATCCAAGAAAATTATACTACTAAGTAAGAAGAAATAAAATGTTTTATACAGCATTCTGAAATTGTTCTAACTCTAAAACTTAGAGGATGGTAGACCTTCAAAAGTAAAAAATTGTGGCTGTTTCTTAGCTTGTAATTTCTTTGTGCTGGATCAATATTAATATGAAAGTATGTAAGACCACAACAGTAGCTGTATTTTAGGGCTCTTTTGGCATTATTTTTGCTGATATGTTATTCATAGTACTCAAAACCACCTGAATCTGTGGAATTATCATTATGGTTGACCGATGGCTCCTATGAGGCCTTGTCAGATTACACAGCTTACTTCTTATAAGTGGTGGGAAGTATGTCCTTTATCCCAAGTTTGTCTGGCTCATCCTCTACCTACTTCTTCAATATTGTGTCACCAACTCCTCACTCTCATTGTCTGCTTAGCCTGAAGCCCTGGTGCTTGTTTATGAGGTGACTGGAAGTCCCCATTCATTGTCTTCCTAAACGCAGGTCACATGTGCTAGCTTCTGCAAGCCTTTCAGACTTCTAAAACTGTTTTGCTCTTGAGACTTTTCTTTTAAACTTGGAAGAACTGGTTTTGATGTGAGTCTGTTCTAGCTTTTTCAGAGGCTCAGTGAATACACATCTATTTGGTAGCAATGGAGAGTGTCATCTCGTTAGACCATCCATCATCTGCGAACTCAGCATGTACCCTCTGGTGCATTTGCTCACAGATGCTTACTGCGAAGCCGCTCATCTTAGAGTTCTGTGAAGACTAACTTGTCAAATCACAGGAGATACGTGTTACATCTGATTTTCTAGTATGTGGTATTGGGGATCAAACGTAGAAGTCTGAGCAGAAGGCTGCTAATTTCTCATGTGGTCTTTATCAAAAAGCACAAAACCAGTGAGCAGTGTCTAGTTAAAGGAACACGTGTCCAGGGGGTTGTTGTGAGTCACACAGCCAGATGGTCTTAGCTCCCCTCAGACTACTCCAAATGCGTGTACATGCTTTCTTCATTAATTTCAATTTTTACCTAACATTTTTATAGGTATTAAGTTTTTCTGCAAGGGGAAATACTAATTTTAAAAGAAAATAAAATTATTGGGGGCCATTATTCATTTTTTTCAAGACAATCTAATCCTATACTTACTACAGAGCAAATGCATTGTGTTTTAAATGTTCTCACAAAGTTTCTAGTCTGTCAGTTATTAGACATATTTAATTCAGACCACCAGCCGTGTTTTATTGAGATCATTTTCCTCATCAATGGAGACAGAGTTCTATAGACTATCTTTCTTGATGTCATGTATTTTAAATACAACCTGAAGCTCATAGCACAAAACTTCCTTAGTTTTCTCCTTTGGTTTGTTTCCTTCCCTGAATTCTATATGATGCTGATATTGTGTTTTGGCCATCTGGACTCCTTACTAGCTTTATACAGGAAAATAATTAGATTATATATTCAGGTTAAAAATTCAGTAATTGAAATAGAAAGCTAATGTGGCACAATTTCCCAAAATTAATACAACTCTCAACTGTGCCATATTATAAAAGAAGATATTTAACCAACCATGGTCAGTACAATAAAAGTTTGTTTTTGTTAAATAAGAACAAAGGAAACCTAGAATAATAGATTAAATTACAAATTCTTTCTTTTAAACACCTCTTCGTCTGAGTGCAGTTCTGAAACAAAATTATGGATGCACTATGGACATCAGAAGGAAAAACAAATCATATCATAGTTTGCATTTGTATGTTCATTAGATCAACATATTCTTTGCCTTGATTTTCATAACTTAGTGCAATTACTAGCATGGCACAGATGGCCAGCTCAAGGCAGCATGGCCTCGTCACACTCTAAGAACAGGCCTTTGCTGGTGCCACCTCAGGGGTTCATTTGTTTCTCTCTTTACTTGTCTTTGCTCCTGTCCTTCTGAGGCCAAATATGACCCTTTTCTGTTGGAAAGTAATTCCAGGCAAACCTGTGTTCTCTTGCCTCACTTTATGGATAGCATTTAATGACAGGTGTTTAATATTCTTTGCCTTACTTCGCCATGGTGTGAATATACATTTCCAGCTATATTGCCAGCTCCTTGAGTACAGAGATCCTATCAATGCATTCCTTACCACCAAATGGAGCTTCCGTTTCAGAAGGAACTCATTGATAGACATGACACTTTCTTTTCCTTCATTTTATTGTTTAATTGGCAAGATTTTGCAGACCATGAACAAGGTGTTAGACCCAAGGTCCCCTTGAGAACTGTATTAACAATAGAGGACACCTGGGTCTTATTTATTTCCTATCTCAATATTCTGATTTGGCTGTGCTGTCAATCAAATGGGCTGACACTCTGTTCAATGGGCACAGCTGCTTTTGCTTTCTTGGGCATTGCCCCTTCTCTCATTACCTGAGCGAGACTAGAGAGATAGGACACTGTTTCCCTCTTTAAGCTTTTGTAGCTGAAAAGAATTGCTTTTGTAATTATTTCTTTCTGAGAATAAAAAAAATACTCCTTCTTTTAATACATAAGGGAGAGAGAAGCTGAGTACTTTCCTGAGGGTAGCAACTTTTATTGAGATGTCATCTTGTCATCTACCTTTCCTCCACCCATGAAACACAGATAAGTGTATGGAGGTTAGCTCAGAACTGATCCCCTGCCAGTCTGCATCCTCGTAAATCTCACAAAATGTTGTAATGAGCACTTTCTAGGTGCTCAGCTCTTTGTGGGAGCTCTCAAAAGGTGGGTCTAAGTCAAAGTAGTACTGGAAAGAACAGACTAACACAAAAAAAGGACCACTGCCTCTACCATGAACTCTATAGGACAAAATTATTTTTACATATTTGAATTAGTGTTGAAATACCTTATGGTTAAAAGGTAGATGAACTGAATAGCTACAGTAAGTCTAATATGAAGAGCCAGGAAGCTGGGCTCAGCCCACAAAATATGCTCTGAGAAGCCATGAAAAAACTAGGACCTGGTTTCTCTAGCTTGTAATCCCAGAGGGAAGGAGAATAACAAGTTCAAGGCACCTTGGAAAACAAATAAGATGTTACCTCAAAATTAAAAGGGAAACATGAGGCTAGGGTTGTGGCTCAATGGTAGAGATTTTGCCTTGTATTTATAAGTTCATAGGTACACCACTCTTCCAATCTATATTGTCAAATAAAGTAAGCACACTAGTGTGTGTGTGTGTGTGTGTGTGTGTGTGTGTGTGTGTGATTTGCTGGGTCCACATGAGACTGATTCCATCAGAGGTTGTGAGTGACAACCAGCCTGCAGCAAAGGATTAACCAGGAAGGTCAGACTCATGTGAAGGTGGTGGTAGAAGGGAATCAGAAGATTGACACTGTGAGTGGTATCATGGTATCATAAAAGCTTAATCTATTTGAAAAAATTGTGGCATTTGTCTGGCCTCATCCTGACCTTCCTTGCCTGGTGTATGCTTTCAGATTATCACCAGATCTGACTTGTCTTGCTTTAAATGCCCGTAGACTGCATAAGGCCAGCTTCTAGGTGCGGTAATTAGTGGGAATTCTTATAATTACCTTTGGGCAACAAGTTAATTTAGGTGTTTAACTTGAGGACTGATGTATTAGTGTTGTGTCACCATAATGACATACTCGGGAAATTGTGTTAACCATTTTTCTTGTTGTCATAACAAAATACTTTATACAGACAACTAAAGGGATGGAGAAGTTAATTTGGCTCAAGGTTTGAGAAGACAGCCTATCATGGCAGGAAAGGCATGATGGTTGGAGCATGAGGTGGCTAGTCATGCTGGGTCTGAAATCACAAAGTAAGGTATGAACGGTTCTAAAATCTCAAGCTGTCCATCCAAATAACCCATTTTCTCTTGACCCTCAGCTTCAACTTCCAAAACAGTTACATCAACTGGGACGAAGTATCCAAACAAGCAAGCCAATAGGGTTATTTTATTCAAATGAAAACATGCAGTTAATTTACAATGAGAAAAGATTCATTTCAGTTTATTGTTCTGAAGTTTCAGTTCAAGATTAGATGATTCCATTTCCTTAAGGATGGCACATCATACTTGGAAATATGATGGGACAAACAACTCACTGTATGAGCCAAGAAGCAAAGAGGGGGCAAAAGACTATGGTCCTACCCTCCCACATTGGCTTATCATTTTCCTCTTAAAGGTGCCTTTTGATTTTGCCTTCCAATGGTGTTTTCCCAGGAAAGAAGCATTTTCTTTTTAAAATTAATTTAATTTTTTATTAATTACAGTTTATTCACTTTGTATCCTAGCTGTAGACCCCTCCCTCATCCCCTCCCAATCTCACCTTCCCTCTCTTCACCCAATCTCTCCTCCTATAGCCCTTCCCTAGTCCACTGGTAAGGGAAGTCCTCCTCCTCTTCCTTCTGACCCTAGCCTATCAGGTCTCATCAGGACTGGCTGCATTGTCTTCCTCTGTGGCCTGGCAAGGCTGCATGCCCCTCAGGGGAGGTGATCAAAGAGCCAGCCACTGAGTTAATGTTAGAGACAGTTCCTGTTCCCATTACTAGGGAACCCACTTGGAGACTGAGCTGCCATGGGCTACATCTGTGCAGGGTTTCTAGGGTATCTCCATGGTTGGAGTCTTAGGTTGGAGTATCAGTCTCAAAAAAGACCCCTGTGCCCAGATTTTTTGGTTCTGTTGCTCTCCTTGTGGAGCTCCTGTCCCCTCCAGGTCTTTTTATCTCCCTCTTCTTTCTCAAGATTCCCCGCACTCTGCCCAAAGTATGGCTATGAGTCCCAGCATCTGCTTTGATACCCTACTGGGTATCTAAAGAGGCTCTTCGTGTTAGGCTCCTGTCCTGTTCCGTTGTTTTCTTGATCTTCCAAAAAAGCCTTTTCATACACGGTCCTTGAAGAGTCCTGCATTGTAGGCTATGGCAATTGTATTAGGGCAGCCCAAGTCTACTTAGTTGTACTCATCTGTGTGTCTGTCCCTGAGTGAACCTTCAGTCTCCACAGTTCTGGGGTGGGTTTCCAGTGCTTTCCAGACCACAATGCCCTACTCTGGGATAAAGACAGACTCCAGGGTTTTTTTTTTTTTTTTTGAAGCTTAGTGTATGCCTCTGGAACATCCTGAATATACCTAGCATGAAAATAACCTCCCTTTCGTCGGTCGCCTGTGTGTGGCAGGGCCTTTTTCAACCCAGCACTTTCCTCTTTGTGAGACTTCAGAGGCAAGGTGGGGCACAGCGCTGAGGGCTGAGGTTAGAGGCTTCTCAGAAACATCTGCTTCACAAAGCAGCTATTCTTTTTAGCTCAACGACTTTGAGCCGATTCATTTTATTTTCCTCAAATATCTATCAGTGTTTTGTAACTTGTGAGCAAACAAACGGAAACAGAAAGTCATTTTTAAGTTATTTTATATTTTGGTTCAGGATTGGAAAACAGTGATGGTTCACGCAGCAGCTGTAGCCTGTGGCATAGAAACCGTGCCTGCTCTTCCAGCACTGAGCAGCGTCTTTCTTATTCAGGGTAAGAGAAAGAGGAGAGAAAGGCCTGCTTCTCTTTGCAGGTAATTCTCTGTCTCCCCTCCCAGAATTTCAGTTACTCCTTCTCCTGCGTTATTTTCTTTTCCATGTGTGTCATGGCCTTAAGGCATTTTGGAAACACTAACGTCATACATTCTCATCAGCAGTCATGGATCATAGCACCATTTACTAGTATTTTATTGCAGTGTCCTGAGCTGCCCGGTTACATGCTAAATTTAGGTTTAAATAAAGAGAGCACTTTAGCCGCAGTGCCACTAGAAAGCACTGAGTTAAGGTCAGAGGGGCTTGTGACTTCGGCATTGCTGTAAGTGAAGGACTTGGAGACTTGCGTTTTTCTCCTGTTTTAAGTGTAGCATGTGCACAATGTATAGATATTATCCTTTCAGCCTTTCCCAAGAGAGCTTGAGCAAACAAAATACATAGTAAGATTTACTCCCATCTCAAAGGCTCCACTAGAAATAAGGTTGTCAGTACCACAGCTTCATTAGAACCCTTGATGATCTTGGTTTTCACTGCTGACAGTATTTTTATATTTGCAGACAGCATCTTTCTCTTGGCGAATACAGGAGGATGCTTGTATTCCTCATGCATTCTCTCAATGCTTACAATTGATGTGAGGATTCAGTGAAGAGCGAGTGTCATATCTCTCCATGGTGCAGACACTGATAACTTGTGCCTGGTCAAGAAATAACACCATCCATGATCATGCAAGAATCCTAACTAAATACTGTCATACACACATACACACAGAGACACACAGACAAACAGATACGCACATCCTATGAAAATTTAAGAGTAACGTGGAGAAGGACTTTATAAGAGATTGATAGGAGGAATACAAATAATGAGGGTGAATGTGATCAAAGCATATTATGTATACATATGAAATAATAAAGAAAAGGTTAAGCACCAAAAAAGGGAAAAATAGAAATATTTCCTGAAATGATTTGTACTTAACATTGAAAGAAAGCATTAGTTTTTAAGCATGTGCATAGCACACAATATTAAAATGGCAGTATGAACACTTTCAAAAGTAAAGATTTTCCTTTTTATAAATTTTATTATAATAAACTTTGCAAATAAATACACATGCACACACACACACACACACACACACACACACACACACACAATTTAACCCCAAATATGTACATCTCTTTGCACTATTCAGTTAGAGCAGCCATTTGGAGCAGAAGCTGTGCAGTTTCACATTGAACTTTACCCTTTTAAAATTGAATGTAAGTTGATGCACTTACAGATGTATGAGCTGAGTGTAGTTGATGAACATGAGTTATAAAGGAGGAGATGAAGCTAATTGTTTCAAGCTTTAGTTTTAACAGTCTTGCTGATCTAGTGGTGGATGAAAGCTTATTTATCCCTGTCGTCTGGTTTTCCCTTGGCGAGGCTACGAAGCTCTTCCTGTGGAACATGTATGTGTCAAATAGACTACGTTCGCTTACAAGCACACATAGAAAAATACATGTCTGTGTCAAGTACAGCATATACACGATTTTGAACTGCTCTGTTCACCCAATAATATATTCTGAGAAATTTTTCATCAGCACCGAGGGAACCAAGCTAAAACATTCTTTTTAAAAACTGCACAATATACACTTACGGATGTACAATTTCCTTAAAGTATTTAGTCTTATAAATTATATAAGAAGACTACTTTGTCTATCAGCCATTTTATGAAAGGCTGGGTATAGGTCAAGGACTGCTGTGTAAAGGCACTGAATGATTTGCTCTCTGAAAGCTCTGCACAGCTCACTTACAATGCCTGCGATGTCTGTTTTCTTGAGGTTTTCTGTGATACGCAACTCACACAGTACTGACAGTGTGACAGGCACCGGTGCTTCACACATACTATCTCAGAGCAACCTTGTGCTGGAACTACTTTCCTCATCTCTGATTTATAAGTGTGATAACAGATTGAGTTCCCTCCCCTTTGAGGTTGTTTTGCTGATAAACAGCAGCTGATATCTGAGCCCAGGATGTCTGGCTCCAAGAATTAGTTCTGCTAAGCTTAACCCTAAACTGTATTAAGCAACAGAAGTTTTCTTAAATGTTCTACACTTGATATAGAAAGCATTTCTCAAGAAATAATTAGTCAAATGTTTAATAAGGATGAGGTATCAGACTCAACTACTGAAATATCTCCCTTTCTTTGTAGTATCTGAGTCCCCTTCCTCTTTCAGAGAAGTTTGTATCTTACTAGCACACTGTCTGAGTTCAGTCTGAGCACAGTGAAGGTGGCTGTCAATGCCCGTGTAAGTCAGCACTTTGCTACCATACCCTCTTTGTTCTCAGTCTCTTCTCCCTCCATGCCCGTGATATCATCCAACTTCATCTGTCTTTATCAATAACTCTGTATCACTTATTATGTAAGTGTCAAGATCCTACCCATACTCCAATGACTTCCACTTTTCCCTCCTCTCTCATGTTCCAACTCTACTACATTGTTGAACTTTATTGACCTCAGTAAGTTTCTACTTCTCATCCTTAGCTTTGTTTCCTCAGAGTTTGCATTTAATCATCCACTGCAACCTTTCCTCCCTACACTGTTTCCATCAGCAAACTCTCTGCTAGCTGGTCTCCTTTCAATATAATCTCAAAGCACCAGACGAGCTCACTGACATGCAAATGACATTTAGTCAGTTGCCATTCTAAATCTCTCTGATGTCTTACAGTTTCATTTGGGAAACAGACAAGGCATTTTAAGTATTGTAAGTACCGAACAGCTTCTCTAACTTTATTTGATACTTTCTTTTCTGTTCTTTCACAGTTCTTGATGCCACGCAGGTTACCTGCTGGTTCTGTCAAACCCCTAGACATGCTTTTGCCCTGAGGCTTTTTCTTTGTTCTGTGTGGCATTGGGAATTGATCAGAGGTCCTTGAAAATGTTGGACAGGTGTTGTATCACTTATCTACAGTCTCAGCCAACACAGATGAAGTTTCTGTGTTTGTTTTGTGGTCTTACAGATATCATCTTCTTTAGGCTAGAAGAAAGAGCCTTCCTTGACTTATCCAACCCCAAGCATAATAAATAGAGTTGCTAGTAAAATTTTTGTCATAAAATATGTAAAAATATTTACTATGTTGATGTTTTTCGGTAATAACTTCAAAACAATGTTATTTATTTCCCTTAAAAAAAGTAAAGTTTTACTCAATCTTAATTCATTTATTGTTAGCCTGGAGTTAAATTGAGAACCTCTTACTCTCTTTTTAATACTCTTTTGATATGTGAATTTCTGATTCATAGAGATTTGAGGTACACTCAGATGTTTCTTTTTCTATTTTTTAATTTATTAATTTTTTATTAATTACAGTTTATTCATTTTGTATCCCAGCTATAGAAATGTGGACATGTTTGTCTGAGTGGTAGACTTTGTAAAGACTCAATTTTGCTAAAAATATGTATTTTTATTTGATTTGATGACATGTTTGTTTGCAATAACAAAAACAAAACTATACAGAAAAACACAACTCTGAAAATAATGTTTTAAAGGCTTTACTGGGTGAATTTATAGTATATAAGTTAAGCAGTCTTTAAAACATAATAAGGTTGGGCAACATTCTGAATTGTGTCTCTATCAAGCAAGGAAGAGGAAGAATACAAGGAAAATGTATAAACATATGAAATGGTATTATGGGAAAACTGTCAAACTAAATGAGAAATAACTGTGAAGTATGTATGTGAAAAAAGAATAGTGTGATTCCTATAATTTTCATCACAAAATTGTTGAAAAAGAGTTATTGTTAGTATGGCATAAAAAGAAATAAAATGTTTTTATTTAAATTACTAGGAACCACAATGAGAACTCAGTGTGGAGGTATGGAGCCATTTAACTTTCATTTTGTGTTTTTTAGTTTTATTTTAATGCATATGTTTTTGTTTTTATATTCAAACTTAATTTGTAATGAAATATCAAACTGGGCCATCTAGAAGTAACTTAGTTGTTGTCACTTCATAAATAACATGTCACTTTTATATCCTTATTGTGCATTTAGTGCTGTCCCAGGTGGAAATAAGAAAGTGGAAGAAGGAATCAAATCAAAGGAAACATGACAGAGAGCCCTATTCTTAGTTCCCCAAAAAACCCCGTAGTGACTTCCCTGCCCTGTGACCCACTTATGCCACCCTGGGCAGGAACCCAGATGCTAAAGTTTTCTGTGAAGACATTTTAAAATCTGTATTTATTTCTGCACCATTTGCAATAGTTAAAAAAATCAGTCCAAGCTGGAAGCCTAGAAACAAATGAATGGATGGTAAAGTGTAGCATATCCAACACAATGGAATTTTGTTCTAATGTAAAGAAAAATTTAATCATGACATTTGCAGAAAGATGGATTAAAATAAAAATGATAGTTATGTAAAATAAGACAGACTCAGAAAGAGAACTATTTGCAAGTTTTCTGCCTGATATAGATTGTAACTTTTATTTCTCTGTTGTGTGTGCGTGTGTGTATGTCTGTTTGTGTGTGTGTGTGTGTGTGTTTGTGTGTGTGTGTGTGTGTGTGTGTTTGTGTGTGTGTGTGTGTGTGTGTGTGTGTTGCTAATGAAACTCCAAAGGTGACCATGAAAAGCAAAATAAAGTTCTCAAGGAACTTCGGAAGGGAATAATAAAATATATGTGACATTAAAAAAGAAAGTTGCACGGAAAGGAAACCAGTATACAAGAGAGAAGAGAGGAAACAAGATCAAGAAAAACAAGGTTCATGTGAAAATGTACAGCTAACCCACTACTTTGTATGCTAATTTAAAAATAATAAAAAATGTTATGGAGGAATAAGATCCACAGGGAAAAACAAAGAAAAGAGTTAAACATGCATAATTCAGGCCAGCTAATGAAGTGAATGAGGGACACTGCAAGAATAGGAAGAAGCAAGGGAGTTGTCAGGAGCTATTATGCAAAGAAGATAAATGATCTCTGGTCTGGCTCTTTAATGCTTTTATGGTTACTTCCTCAGAGGGGTCCTCCTGTGAAGAAT
Source organism: Meriones unguiculatus (assembly GCF_030254825.1). Classification (NCBI taxonomy): domain Eukaryota; kingdom Metazoa; phylum Chordata; class Mammalia; order Rodentia; family Muridae; genus Meriones; species Meriones unguiculatus. Next base: position 82,111,155 of record NC_083350.1, on the reverse strand, counting down.
GATGAAAACAGGAGATAGAAGCTGATCAGGTAGGGCAGGAACCACAAAACTGCAAGAGACACTATGAGAATGTCCTTGCTGGAGGCCACACATGTCAGAATGTTCTTTCTGACCTCTGCAGATTGTAAATGAGCACCTTTTCCTGAAAGCTTTATTTCCCCACATTGCTGAGAGGAGGTAGCTAGATAGTGAGTGAGCCAACAGACAGACCAGTCCCTACTGTTCAACATACCTAAGCCTAGTTCCTGCTGTAAATTCTTCCCTAAAGCTCTGGGCTAACAATTAACAGCTTTAGAATACCCCATTTCCTGTGACTGCTCCTGCTAAAAGGGGAACTCCTCTATTCCTTCTAACCTCCTACTTACGAATTTGTAAAGACCTTCTATTTAGAACTTTAAAAAAGACAGTAACTCCAAATTTGGTGTTGGAAGGAATAGAAGAAATTAGAGGAAAACAATTATAGATTAATCTAAGCAACACATACCAGGACACGTTAATAAATCTACAAATAAACTGGCAATATAAAACCTTCTTAACTGGGTAGGTAAAAGCTTTCAGTGCCCAGCACCCACGTTGGGTGGCTTACACCACCTGTACCTCCAGCTCCCCGAGAAGTGATGCTACCTGCAGCTTTCTTGGGCCCCAGAGGACACATGATCTCAACATCCACATAAGTAAGCGCAAAATAAATTTTTAAAACAATATTTTAGGAAAGCAGATTGAAACTAGTATGAAGACTATTAGAAATCAGTAAAACTAGAGGGGAAACTTAGCCCAAAGATTAATATAGAAATTCAAGTTAGAATATTTCAGTGCAAAATAAAAAAGAAAGAAATTCGTACAAGAAAAAATGATTCTAAAATATCCTAGAAAATACAAAACCAGGTAATATTTTAACCCCGAAGAAATGGTTTTGAGAATAACAGAGACTTCAAAATAAATTCTAATATCCTTACATTAGGTACACATACATACATACATACAAATAGATATGAGATGACAGAGCTGAAAAAAATGAGGAGCGGCCTTCTAAAGGTTTCACCAATTCAATTTGATATAGACAATAGTAACTGAAAATCTATTTTAAAAATTGAATACAGTGTCAGTACCTACTCTTTTAAAAGCTGATAAGCAAGTTAAATGTTTAGTAAATCTCTGATAAAGGAGAAAATGAGTGTAAGAAATAAAAGTAGAAGCACATGGCTTTTTAAAGAGGAGAGGGTAATTTTATGGGATACGATATACTCTTTTTCTGCTTCACTCCAGACGTGGGGATAAAACACTGTCTCTCTGCTTATTTCTTCAGGGTGGTGCAACCTTCTCGGATGAGGCTAATAAAAGGGAGTAGTCTCAATTGACAAGGGCAGAGTATAAATCCAACTTGTTGAGACTAACTAGACTGCCCTTCATCCCTACATAAAGCCCCCAAAGACTGAGTACCTGATTTTGCTCAAGCAGTATTTCCAAACTAAATAGGGGTGCTTTTCCACTGCAGTGCGGTAGCAGATAGATGGGGTGACTTGAATGAGAAACTACATGACTTATGACTTACACACACTCTTATCAGGTGCATGTGAAATGGCAGTAAGTCAGTACCCAGAAACCATCTCCTCTCTTTCTTTCCTTTTTCCTCCAGAAAGTGACACCACTTTGGATCTACACCTAAGGTGTTTTTCACAGCCCTAACCTCTCCATCAACCTGTGATGCTCAGGTACAGGGAGTCTGTTTATTAACACTTTACTTATTTGTTTGTGCTTTTCCCCCTTCATCTTTTTAAAGTAGTTCTTTTTTGTCACATTACCACAATAGATCTTTTATCAGATGATAATGCTTTTTGGCCTGAATTTTTAAATAGTATGTCCAATCCATGTATGATCAAATAAATAAGATCTTCCAAGTTTTAATTTTTTAACAAAAATATTATAAGCTTAAAAAGAGATCTTTTAAAATGCCTAGTTCCTGATGAGTAGAACCTTTAACTATACTATGCTTCACAGGGAAGTTACCATCTGAACCGTGGGTTTATCTAGTCCCATGAGATTTTGCAAGAATTTTCTTCAAGCCAGAGAGACACAGTGTGAGAATTCATTTCTTCAGTACTGCTTTGAAAGGGATAGAAGAAAAGGACTAAGCAAGGAAAGGAAGTGCCAATAGATGCTGAGAGCAAAGATAACAGTACCTTATTCTCTGATTTTTATTTCAATTAAACTCTTCTTTTTGAACATGGAAGAAGACCCTTCCTTGGAGGCTTGTAAAGGAGTAAATGTCCAAAATACACCTCCTTGATGTGTAGATTATTTTGGGTGGAGAACAGTTGCCTGAAGAAGGGTCTTGGAATTTTATCTTACTGAAAGTAGAAGCTTTTGAGAAATGTGGCTGATCCATGAATCGGCTTCCTAGGAGAATTTTAGGGTCATCATGGATTTTAGTATTACCTGACGTAATCTAGGATCTTCTGGGAGAAGGGCTGTGGGCAAGGTAATCTGTGGAGGGTTATCTTTATGGTCTTAATTGAGATGGGAAAGATACCCACTACAGGCATCATCTCCTCAAGTGGATCCTGGGCTGTGTGAAGTGGAGGAGTGGAGTAGCAGCATGCATTAATTGATCCTTTCTTCTGACTGCAGAAGCTGTATGGCCAGCTGCTTCATGCCCCCGGTGCCTCGACCGCTCTGCCATGATGGGCTGTGCTATGAAGTGTGAACTAAAAGAAACCAATTCTCCTGTAAGTAGTTCTGGTCAGGTATTCTGTCACAGCAACCTGGAAAACAAGTAAAGCATTGTGAAGAAGGTGGACAGCTGGCGCTTTGAGCCGTCTTCACGAAGCAAGCTGATCTCCACAAAGCAAGCTGTTTCGGTTTATTTCCAGTACATTTGCTATCTCACAGCTTGCTTCCTTGGGAGTAAAGCTTCTTTTTCATTGCTTTTCTACGGGTGTTGTTCTCTGGTGAGTTGCTTGCTGTGTCTCATCCCAGTTCTAAATCTCCCTGTCCCTCCTCACTCACTCTCCGTGTGTGCCTCATGTGCTAACTGAACTAACTCTGTTTTGCTCTTGCTAATTTGCTTTGGACAATATATTCAATAAGTTTTTGCAGAAACCGGAAGAGTACAAATCTGAGTGGTCTGAACCACTACATTCATGGATATGAGTAAGAAAAAAAGAGAGGTCCAAAATTTGAAATTTAATTCCTGGGGCAACATGACTACGGTTCTGGGTACAAGTTGAGAGAAAGACGCGGGTAAGTTAAGACAGACCCACCCTGCTGCAGGCTTGTGCTCGAGAGATACCGTTGCCTGGCAACCAGACCAGATAGCCAGCAGACCCCACCCAGATAGTCCTGCCTAATCAGCATGTAACAGGACACTCCAGGCACTGCGCATAATCAGATATCCTCCAGCTGGCTGGGGCTGGACTACTGTGGCCTTGGTGCCTAAAACAGACCTATTATTTTAAAGGTCAACTTCCCTAAAGACCCTCTTACCCAATCCTGTGAAGCCAAGACTTAGTCTTCCCCCTTGCATTTTTCCCTTTAAAAACCTTGTTCCCCTAGACAGTGGGCCACACTCCTCTCCTGCTTCGACAGGAAGTTTTGTGACTTGGCTCAAGCTTGTAATAAACAGATCCTCCTGTTTTGCAGCAGAGTCGATTCCTGGTAGTTTTGGGGGGTCTCACGAACTGAGCATAACAAGGAAACTTCGTGTGGTTAATAGATGCAAATTGTTGTTTGGTTTTGAATTTTCTGGGTTTTTTTTTTTCTTTTCATCTTAGCTCAACATCTAGCTAGAAAGTACAATCCTTCATTTTATTATGACCTAAATTCTTAAAGTGCTTTTGGATAATGTGGTGCTTTTCTATATGTATTGTATAGATTATATGTACTATATGGATCATCTTTCAAATAACTACACCACACTCAACATTTAAGTTTAGTAATTAAAAATTATTTATTTATTTGTGTAGGTACATATGCCACAAAAGGCTGTGGTTGTCAGAGGACAACTTCCAAGAGTCTGTTCCTACTGCCATATTAGTCCCTGGGATTGAACTCAGGAAGCCAGGTTTTATGACAAGCACCATCTAATTAGGAGTAAATAATTTCTAGATGTAAAAAAGTACGATCAAAACCAGAATGCTGTATTTATGAAAACAACCATTTACATATTCATTTGACTCAGGAAATAAAGAAAACAGTACAGAAATTACCTTGAAATTAAATAAAACAGTAAATTATTGTCATTAATAGTAAAAATAATTGAGTTACATATGACAACAAAAACTTAACGTGATTTATTTAAAACAAAGATAACCAGTAGAATAAGTATAAACATTACAATAGCCTACCTAATATATTCAAATTATAATGCTGTGTTGACTCTAAAATCACAGTAAGTTAAAAGAAAGTACAAGCAAAGATCAAACTGTCTTTATCATATTTAAAAATATATATATTTTCACAAAATTCTAATGATTGCAAATCATATTTTAAAATTTCTAATTTTATAAAATTAAAAATTTAATTAAAAAGAACTTGTTATTTTCATAGAATTTTCTCAGTTTTTCTCTTAACAGAGCTATCATACAAATAATTAAGATTCTTTTATTTTTGTTTAATAATAAGCTTCACAACATAATAACTGAGTCATTATTAACTCTATTCTTAACCCTCTAAAATAATCTGGTTTCTTCCTAGAGTACATTCCAGAGATATTTGCACTATGTAGCTCTCTTTGTTGAGTTCTCTCTCCTGGTCCCTCTTGTACATCTACCTGTTTCTGAATCACCTACTTCCGCCTCTAACTCCTTCTTCCCTGGCTGGCAGAAAGTCCAGCCATCTTCTCTCCCCTACTCAGAGATTTGCTATAAGCTGTTTTATTAGCACATCAGTGAACAGTTGGGGAGAATTTTGTACAAAACATCAAGACAAGAGATTCTTAGAACAAGGATTACAAAAAAACAAAACAAAACAAAAAAACAAGGATTACACCTGATATAGCCCCCCATATCAGTATTCAACATTTGAATTACACAGTAACCTTACACCTACAAGGACTACAGCCTGAGATTTCATAAAATTTTAAAATTTAAAATTTTAAAATATTTAAAATTCTAAGAAAAAATACAAAAAACCTGAATATGTAATATTTTGGAATATTTAAACAAATTATGGATATGTTCTGAGATAAGCAATACATTTTCTTTAAATATGTCAAGTATATTAAAATGCATGCCAGAAATTTTAAAAAATGTTCTTTACTTCTGGCCACTAAGTTACACATTCATAAACTCCCAGTGAGAGACATTAATAGGTCATATTTTACAGGTAAATTTCTTCAATTAATATTATAAGCATATAGAAATAGATTAATCTTAAAACTAGTCATTTAAAAATACTAAAACCACATTCTTAGTATTCATTGCCTCAAAATAGAAATCACTACTGTACTACTTGCTATTTATAAAAACATTAGCCATCTAGTGGACCAGAGCTTATATTTGATCAAGAAGTGACTTGTTTATATATTGTTCATGCCACTATTACACAAGAGAGGATGTCTTGTCAGGCCAATCATTATTGTTGTTCATGGGGTTCACAGCTTGGTAAATTGATGATTTTTTTTCTCTTCCAGTAACATACATAGCACCTCCTAACAATAAGAAATCTTGCCCATGCAGATGAAGCTTCCAGTTTTGTATCTCAGCATTCTATTACTATAATATGTTTAGTAGTAAAATCTAAATCCAGTTCTTGGAGGTGACATAGAGACTTGACAATAGACTGAAATGTTTGAGGTTCTATGGGCCATACTACATACAGCTCCAGTAACTAGTTTCTGTCATGGGATTTTTGTTAGCCTGTGGGGTTCAGTAAGGGCATTCCCATCTCATTTTCCATAACAACTTTATCCATCTGTCTGATTGCCTATCTGTTTGTCTTTCATCTATCTTCCATCTATCTACATATTTACCTGTCTGTCTATCTTTTATGTAGCTATCTATGTATCTATCTAATCATCTACCTTTGTATCTGTAGACAGGTTTCCATATGACTTTTGTAAAGGTTTTTAGAGTTATTTATACCTCATCCAACCTGTCCTCCTATACCAGGACCCAATTAAACCTTCTTCTATTAATCCCTTTAAGATTTTATGCCCTTATCTTGAAAATTCCCACTCATGGCCCCTATTAATTTTCTGACTTTTAATGAATATATCAAGTGAAACAAACATATCTGAAGATTCAAAGCTAATATTTACAAATTAAAAAAACCCACACATTTGATTTTTATCATTCTGAGGGAGAATCTATTACTATTCTGCTAAATGGTCATAGTATTAAATTCACTGATAATAACTTATTGTTAACTTATATTGAACTACCAATTAATTCTTCTTTCAGCCCTCTTCAAAAAAGCTTCTATTTGGAGTAGATGGTAACAAACTCAGTGAAACACAATTGCCTAAGGTACAGAGAGTAAGATTTTCTGGAGTAACCAGGCTTAATTGTAACATCTGTACCTCATCTTCTATTCCCACAGTTCTGGGATTATTTCAGAAGCAGGGACAGAAAGACCATAAGAGCCAGAGGAGGTGGATGACTATGAAGAAACAATGTTCTGACAGAACAGTACAACTGCATGTATGAACTGTGTAATGTATGAACTGAATATATGAACTCTAGTTGGAACAGTATGCACATTACCCACATAAGCTCAAGGCAGACAAAAGTCTTAGCAGGTAAAAAAGAGGTGAGCATGAAATTCATCCCTTAGCTGAAGAGCTGTTGGTAACTGATAGCTGCTTGGAGAAAGATTTCTTTAAGAGTTTTACTGATGGCAAGTGAACCACAGTGCAGGGGAAGGCCACACATCCAAGAATTTTTGATAGCAGATATTGATTACGATGGTTGGCAAGAAGTGATATAAACTGATGTATAAAGGAAAGGGTGGATCTGGGAGGAATTAGGAAAGAGCTGATAAATAGATTTTTAAAAACACTATGGGTTCCGTAATATATAAAATATAGCCCCCCCAAAGGAAAATGTTAATTACTGACAGCAATTAAAATATAACTAAATACAAAAAAGTAAAAGCCATTCTAAGCTTGCCTAAAATTAGTCTCAAAAAAAAATCTCTTGACTCTACAAAAGACACATTTGTTCTCCTATTACCATGATTCATAGTGCAAGATAAACTAATAAGTGGATTATTTCCAACCACAATTAAATGTTGACAGTCCTAATATTAATGTGCATTTTAATAATGAAAAATACTCCGTCATAAAACATTCATTTATTTGAAGCGTCAGCTGCCATGATAAATTGGAATTATTACCTAGGCAATTGTGCCTCAGTAAGTAGGATAGGGCCTTTTGATGAGGTGGTGGACAATGTGGTTTGGGATTGTCCATTCTACAAAGACGTTTTGTGCAGGTCACTATTTTAACCAGATCTCCTCTGCTGTGACAAAAGTTTAGAGGCATACTCTGAAAGCTCCTTTCCCCAGCTGTCTATATCATCTTTCTCCCAGGGCCCTAGGTTTGTTGTCTTTAGAAACTCACTTTGAATTATGCATTGGTATGTGAGAAGTACTGATCTCAGTATGAAGGGTCCATCCTTGGCAAGAGGTGAAGGAGGCGTACGGACCGTTTCTTCCCATATCAGTGAAATTTGAACACCACTTGTCTACAGTGGCGGACAAATTAGTAAGAGGTTTCGGAAAGGGTTTTCATTCATTGTATGCTTTGATGCCTTGTTCTTTGTTTCTTCTCTGCATAACATTCCAGATAATTTACCTGCATCAGCAATTTTGCTGTCGGCATTGTTTTTTTACAAGGTTTGGTGAAAGATGAAGATGGGAATATCCTGAAAAGGAAAGCAAACATGTGTTGAGTATAGAAACAACTTTTTCATAGTCACAAAAGAGTAGAGATTTAAGAAGCTAAAATTAGATCTTATAGAATTTTATATCTTTAGCAGTAGGTTGAGGAGGTTGTATTTATTTATTTTTTGTTCTTTGGTTACAAGACTAATTTGAAAACTTCTTTCCACAACCTATATGATCTTTCTTTGAAAAAATATTTTTCTTTATTATTAATACTTTCCTACATTTTAGATTTTGAATGAAAGGTTCACATTTTAAAAAAGAGATCACATTTTGAAAAAGTTTGAGATACAATGACAGAATCTTTGCATAAAATCTTTTTGACACTGTAAAAATAATTGTAAATTCATCATCCATTAAGAGAAACGAAATTTGTTTTAAAACCCACTATTTCAGAAAAATTTACACCTCAGGGTATATCAATTATGCCTTCCTTTTTTAAGTGACAATTTTGCTAACATTCAAACTTTAGAGCAAATTTTCTATATCCATAAATGATGATTCAGTCTTGAGTGGAAACTTTCCATGGAAAAGATTTAAATTATCCAATTTGTGAGAGAAAAAGAAAAAAAAAGAAAATCTAAAAAAAAGATAAAATAGTTAATGTCATGTATGACTATTATTCAGTGTTCTTTATTCCAAAGGTTAGAGCTCTTCCTACATCATTATATAAATTTACGGGTTAAAATGTACACATTGCATGCACCTGTTATGTGTGCACTCTGTGCATCTGTAACGTATGCGCTGTACAGACCTGCACTGTATACACCTGCAGTGTTTACACTGCAGACAAATGCAGTGAATACAAACACACACGTAAGCAAAAGCATACACGTAATGCGTAGTGTGTGTGTTCTACTAATTAGGAATGACTAAAATTAATTTTCCCTTGCAAAGCACACTGCCTTTCAACCTTGTTAGAAATGAGGAGAGATGTAGGTTATATATTCTGGGAAGAGTAACCTGCTCAGAACTGAGTGTCTCTAATTATCTGAGACTGATCTAGATCTGTGTAATTTTCTAACGTCAGTCCTGAGACAGGAGACTCAGTACACTGAGCAAGGAAAGTAAGAAAAAGCTACAGGCAAATTCAGACAGTCAGAAGCTGGCATGTTTTGATCGTCAACGCATTTCAGCTATTTTATCCATTCCTGCTGTGCTCAAACATGGGAAATACTGTAATGGTACAGTATAAAGTTTTAAACATCAGTTTGGTAAGGGGGGAAATGGTATGGATTTTAATTAGATTCTATGCTCATCTCTCCTTCTGTCGAAGAATTACATATGAACACCAAGTAGCTGCCAAAAAAACTATGTATGTCTTTTGTGAAGTGTTGATGGGTACAGATGTGTTAGCATGTTTCACAGTTCAAATCTACTGTACTTTCCTTTGGGTTAGGCGAAAAGAATGTAATGGCACCAATTTAATTCTTGTTTCGCAACAGAAAATAATGTCCAAGAACCAAACTGTTCTTCAAAAACAATCAGTTCCTCATCTGTTCCATTACATTAGGGGTTTTCCGCTATTGCAAGGACTAAGGAGGCATAAAATATGAAACGTGCCTTCTAGTAAGGGATCAGGGACATCTCTGCAGACCGCAGCATCTGCAAGGGCGTGCAGCCCGTTTCTGCTACATTGCCAAATCGTGCATGCGAAGGCTCTGGTGACCTTTCCTAATTTTGCTACAATCTGCTATTTCCCGTACTCCATTTTACTTTACTGTTTTATATTTGCAGATTAAAAAGAAAGAAAGAAAGAAATCACAGAGACTGACTGGCAGTTAATGAGAATAATTTTGATCAATTATATTAAATCGTTCAAATTCCAATTAAACTATGATGCACCCTGATGACCTTGTTTGGTAATCTTTATTATCTTACCAGCTCAGTTCTTGGCCAAATTCTACTCTGTAGCAATGACACACATTTGGAAGCCCTATTAACTATCAGTCCTGAAAGAGCTAATCGTGCTTTTGATATGCAAATATTGTTAGAGGCATACAACCTCCTCTACTAACAAAATCCAGTCAGGTTGAGAGGCAGGGATTGCTGGAGAATTAGGTGGCATTTTAAGGGTTTGCATAAAGTCGTGTTTTTATTACACACGCAAAAATGGGACTAAATGGACAATACAAAAAAAAAGTGATAATTTCCATTTTCTCTTCTGTCTCCCCAGGAGTTGGAACTAGAACAGCCAGCAGGTTGTTGTAACATGTACTAAGAAGTGGCTCTCTGCAAGTCCGACATTTCACAAGAAATCCTGTTCGCGTGTTCAGTTGCAGACTTGTAGAAAGACAGAAAGGCTGCTAGGAAGCCCCGTGTCTCGGGTTTATTCTGCCAGGTATGGCAGCCGACCAGAGTGGCTCTGAGCCCAGACCCAGGAAGCCCGCCTCCGCAGTCTGGCTGTGGAAACATGCAGAGTGTGCAACTCAGCAAATCTTAGTCGCCAGCGTTTCAGACCATGAAAATTTAAATTCTTTTCAAAAATCTCCCTGGAACAAGCAATGACCAGTCCGTGGGAGATCTTTGTTGTTCCCCCTTTTCACGTTGCATATAAAGAACACAAAATTTTCACTCACCTTTCTCTCTTTTTTTTTTTTTTTGCAAGTAGAGCACCCAGAAGGAAAAAAAAAAAAGTGTGACAAAACTGTAGTGAAAACACTCAGAGCTCAGGAATGTTCCCCATTGCTCCACTTCCTCCTGCAAACTGTCCAGGTGAACGTTTAGTGAAGAGGAATGGAAATAAAGATCAAAACTATCACAGGTCTATAAATATTCAGTCATAAGAAGTTGTGACCTCCAACCAATGTAAAGCCGTGTACTGACCTTGATTAAATTAACAGAAGGTATGCATACATGCCTCCCAAAGTATAAGAGTATTGAATTATTCAAACTGAATATTGAAGTGGTCAAACTGGACAGAAAAGGCCCGTTTTAAATTGCAACCAACGAACTTTTGTTATAGAGTGGATACTTCCTATCTAAATATTATTGAAGGTAGTAAAGGTATATTGTCATCAGAATATCCTCAGGTAAATTTTATTTAGTTCAATGTTTTAAAACTTCACTTCTATGTTGAAAGAGAAGTGGGAGCTAAATGATTTTTAGAGTCCTTTAAAATTTACTGTCTTGATCATCAGGTATGTATCTGTATGTATGCTCGGATATAGGTGTGAGACCTAAATTCCAAAAAGCATTCTAGAGTCTTTCTACCCTTTACACACTCTTAACTATTAAGAAAATCTTTAGTGAAGGCATTCAGTAGAGCTCCCAACAAAGACTTGCTTTTCAGCCTGCTAGTTTACAGATTTTGGGGTTCATTGTTCTTATTGTTTCTTTCTTTGCACCTTTCTTCTTCCTTGCCCAGTCTAATACTGTTTTCTCAACACCATGCTAACTAGGAGGGTCACTGCTGACAGGACTTGGGATTTCAAAATCTTTAGAAGGTCATTGGACTGTTAAACAGGCAAAGGTTTCTGTCTGTGCACTACATTGGAAGCTGTCAAAAGTCCAACAGCCACTTTAAGACACACAATTTAAGTCCTCAGAAATACACAATATTTTGCAAATACACAGTATTTTGCAAAAGGCTTTTAGAAAATTGACCTAAGTGTTCATAGGTACTGTTCATTTTTGTTTGGTTTTCAGCCAGGCCAACAACAACAAGAAAAACAGCTATAAGTCAGGAAATGGGAGCATTTATTCATTCTCAGCAGGATTGCAAACTGATTCAGCTGCTGTAGAAATACATGGAAGGTTCTTCCAAAAGCTAGAAGTTGATACACCATATGCTCAGCTATACCATTCGTGGGCATATGCCCAAATAACTCTACATCCTACTAGGGTGATATTGGCTCATCTGTGTTCATTGCTGTTGTATTACAACACCCAGGAAATGGAAGTAGCCCAGACGTCTATCCAACTCATTGAATGGATAGTGTAATTGTTGTACATTTGTATGATGGAATATTTTCCGTGTTTAAGAAAAACAAAATTGTGAAATTCCTATGTTAACAGATTAATTACATGGTGGCTTAAATAAGTGATGTACCCCCAAAAGTCTGGTTCCCAGTTGATGATGTTTTTTGGATGATGATGTTTGCTGAAGAAAAGCTGTCATTGGGGGCTCACTTTGAAAATTAAAATTCTCCTGCAATTACCAGTTTATTCTTTCTGGTTCTACTTAAGTTTGAAGATGTGGGCTTTCACCTTCCTGCTCTTGCTCTCATGTCTGCTGCCTGCTGGCATGATGAGCATTTCTCCCTTTAGAATAATAAGTCCCACACGTTTTTTTATTCTATAAGTTACTTTGGTTACAGTGTTTTATCACATTAACAGATAAGTAACTAATACATCCTGGAAACAATCCTTCTGAGTGAGGTTCACAGACCCAGAAAGATAAGTCACATATCTTCTCTTATATGTGGATGAGAGCTTTGGATCTTTAAATAATTTGTGTTTCATTTAGAATACTCATAGAGTCAGGAAATTGGCTGGGAACAATGGTGAGGAACTTTTCAAATGAGACAAAATAGAATGTCGTGGTATGAAGGGAGTAAAGGGGATTATGAAACAAGAATGTTAAATTGTGGTGGGAGAGGGCAAGGTAGAAGAAAGAATAAAAGGAGGAATAACTAAGATTTAAGACCTTTACAAAAGTTACATGGAAACCCTGTAATACAGGAGGCTCCTAAGATATGTACATATACATACAAGTAAGAAAAGTTCAGCAGAGTTAGTCTATAAGGGGATGTCAATGTTCATATTAAATGTTGCAGAATAACAAAAAAACCCAATACCGGAAATGGGATACTTCTTTAAAACCTGTTGGCCAGTGTGGCCCCATAGTCCCTCAAACATTACAAGATGCCATCAACACTCTTGTTTACTCTCCAAAACATGGTCAGACCCTATTGCCACACTTGAGTCTTAAAACATGGAGAAATTAAACTGGTACTGACTGGGAAACTTCATCCACGCTAGCAGATTTCACAGTGCTAAAAGGTGCGACACATGCTTACCGAGAAATAGTTCTCCTACTTCACAGTTCCTCTTGCTGTGTTATTATCACGTGGACACTCTTTGGTACATGTTAAGGGGCAAACAGCAGTCCCAAGACTTAAATAGTTTTTTCAACCATCTGCAATCCTAAGCAACATAATTATACACGTCCATTCCTTTAGGATTGAGGCGAGGCTTTGCTCCTTAGCAGTTGAAGCACTCGTAACTGTCCTCCCCTGCTCCTCCACCCCCACAACCATAGGGCAGCTCCATGAAGAAATGTACAGCATGGGAAAATGATTTTGCTGTTGTAAGTTGTATATTTTTATTTTCTCCATTCTTAAGGACATACTACTCTAGGATTCTCAGTTCTGTCAAAATTTATTTTCTAACAAAATTCTCCTTGAGATCTTGATGCGTTTTAGGGTAAAGTACTTTGTGTCACCTCTCAGAAGATTTGTGTGTGAATTAGAACATTATAGAGTGAAGCCCCTCCACCACTTTTTAAGGAACTCCATGCATCATTGGGTAGGTTAGGGAGACACAGAATGTCTACTCAGCACACTGCACCACTGCTGCCTTTAAATCTCCTGGTTCATTTTCTCTTTCTGCTTCCCTCTCCAGAATACATTAAGCAGTATAAGAATCATCATTGACATGTTTCTCATTTAATTTTGATTATAAAAGAGTGTGCTTTAAAACTGAGATTAAGTTATTTTAGAAAGGACTCACATTAGGTCAAAGATAAAATCCTGAGTCCAGGAGGTTCCAAGATGGTGGTGACCAGCATGCACAGTATCTGAGGAGCACAGGATCCAAACCTCTGAAATTGGTGAGCGGAGGGGCATCTGAAGCCAGAACATCCACACTGAGGCTTCCGGATGAGAGGCAACAGCATGTGAGCTGGCACAGTTTGGATCCAGGTCACCTGTGGACATCTCCAGGGACTGACAGTGGAGAACATCCAACCCCCTGCATTTCCCCTTTCCCCAAGCAAGGGTGTCCCAGCTCAGCAAGGAGGCCAGCAGTGGCCTCTGCCCCAAGCACTGAGACTGCTGGGCTGAAACTGTAGTGATTGCCCCAAGCTCAAGTCTCAGCGCTCAGAGACTGAAGCAGCACAGGCGGGCCTCCCAGAGCTGCCACTGCCTGGGTCAGGTCATCAGCTAGTACAAGCAGCATCCTCCCTGGGCTCAGTGACTGAGGCTACAGAGGCATACCTGTCTGGCCAACAGTGGATACCTCTGAGCTGATGAATCTCCTGCACTGTCCTATGGGCAAAAATCTGAGAGTAGAGAAGAGGAGGATCTCCTTTCCGATTAGGCCTGCAAGCAAGTGAGTGCACCTTTAAGTGAATGCTTGCAGAGCCTCAGCCATACATCTGATCCCTCCTACCCACATATCCACTCTGGGCAAAGCCTAGGGACAGTGTTCTCAACATTGATTCCCCTTGTAGGTCCACAGTGGAGTCCAGGCAAACAATTCCTGGAGTCCAGACAGATCCGAATACCAGGAGGACAGTATAACAGGCCTGTAAGCCACTGAGGTCTTCAGGGCACCAGCACATGTGAATTTCACCTGTGAACAGCATCAGCACCCACACTTCCCTCCCCCCACTTCCCAACCACACTTAAGTGCCACCCTTCAGGCATCTACAAGCTCTAGCACCCTCTCCTTCAAGACACACTGCCACTCACATGCCCAGGCTTGCACATATGCACCTGGAACCTTCCTTCCTTAGCTACAGCTCAAACACCAACACCCATTCTCAAACCAGTGGACCTCTTTCACCTTCCTAAAGAATACTCCAGACACCAGAGACAGACAGACCCAGTCTGAAGTACAGACTCCAGCAATAAACAGCGAAGTTTACAGACAAGCAGATGGCTAGAGGTCAGCATAAGAACATATCCAACAAAAATCAGGACATTATGGCTTCACCAGCAACTCCCAAATCAATAGATATTTTAATCCATTGGAAACACAGGAAAATGAATTTGCAACTATACTTATCCAGTTATTAGAAGCACATAAAGAGGAAATGAACAATGCTCTCAAAGAAACACAGGCAAATACAGCCAAACAAATAGAGGCACAAGTAGTGGCATATAGAGAGGAAACAAACAAAAATTAGAGGCTGTCATGGAAAGACAGGAATCCACATTCAAACACATGAAGGAAATGGTGCAAGCCATGAAAACAAAATTAAAATCAATAAAGAAAACACAGAGCTGGAAAGAAAGAAAACCCTGGAGCTGGAGAACTAAGAGAAAAGATCAGGAACCACAAAGGTAAGCATCACCAATATATAATATAAGAAATGGAACAGAGAATTTCAGGCTCTGAAGATGCAATTGCATAAATGGATACATCTCTCTCAAAAAAAAAACAAAAACAAAAACAAAAACAAAAAAACAAAACTGGAAAAGTTCCAAACACAAAACTTCCAAGAAACATCCAAGGATGCCATAAAAAGACAAAATCTAAGAACAATAGGAATAGACAAAAAAGAAGATTCCAGGCTCCAAGGTTCAGAAATTATTTTCAAGAAAATCATAGGAGAAAAATTTTCCCAACTTAAAGAAAGAGATGTCCATAAACATACAAGAGGCCTACAGAACACCAAAAAGACTAGACCAGAAAAGAAAATTCTATATCACATAATAGTGATAAATCTACAGAACACTAAATCTACAGAACAAAGAAAAAATATTTAAAGCAGCAAGAAAAAAAGGCCAAGTAGCATATAAAGGTAGACTTATCAGATTCACACCAGACTTCTCAACAGAAACTATGAAAGCCAGAACGGCCTGGGCAGATGTCATGCAGACTTTAAGAGTCCATGGATGCCAACACAGACTACTATACCCAGTAAAGCTTTCAATCAACATAGATGGAGAAAACAAAATATTCTATGGCTAAACTAAACAGTATGTACACAGCAACTAGGCCTACAGAAGATACTAGAAGGAAAACTACAATCCAATGAAATCAACTACACCCAAGAAAACACAGATTATAGATAACTTCATAAAAAGAATTAAAAGAAAAGTAACACCACCAACTCCACGCTAAAAGGAACTAACATTCATTGGCCACTATTATCTATCAACATCAATGGACTCAACTCTAATAAAAAGACACAGACTAACAGAATGGTTGTGGAAACAAGATTCAACATTCTAATGCATCAAAGAAAGACACCTCTGCAATAAAGATAAACACTACCTCAGAGTAATGGGGTGGAAAAATGTTTTTCAGTAAAATGGAGCCATAAGACAAGCTGAGGTGGCTATCCTAAAAGCAAATAAAATAGACTTTCAACTAAAATTAATCAAAAAAGATGAGGAGGGGTGTTTCATTATCATCAAAGGAAAAATTCACCAGGAGGACATCACAATCCTGAACATCTATGCCCCAAATACAAGAGCACCTACATTTGTAAATGAAACATTATTAAAGCTTAAATCACACATTGATCCCAACACCTTAATAGTGGGAAACTTCAACACTCCATTCTCACCAAGGGACAGATCATTTAGACAGAAGCTAAATAGGGAAATAATGAGACTTACAGAGGTCCTAAATCAAATGGACCTAATAGCTGTCTACAGAACTTTTCACCTAAACTCAAAAGTGTATACCTTCTTTTTACCTCCTCACAGAACCTTCTCAAAAATTGATCATATGGTTGGGCACAAAGCAAGCCTCAACAGATCCCAGAAGATTGAAATAATATCTTGTATCCTATCAGACCACTGTGACCTAAAACTAGACCTCAACAACAACAGAAATAACAAAAAGCCTATATAAACATGGAAACTGAGCAACTCTCTACTCAATGACAGCTTCATCAGGAAAGAAATAAAAAAAGAAATTAGAGACTTCCTAAAATTCAATGAAAATGAAGGCACAATTTACCCAATCCTATGGGACACGATGAAAGCAGTGCTAACAGGAAAGTTCATAGCACTAAGTGTCTCCAGAAGGAAGTTCAAGATACCTCATAGAAGCAATTTAAGGACAAATCTAAAAGTCCTAGGAAAAAAAAAGAAAAGAAAAAGACACACCCAAGAGAAGTGGATGATTGGAAATAATCAACTCATAGGTGAAACCAATGAATTAGAAACAAAGAAAACAATTCAAAGAATCAATGAGACAAAGAACTGGTTCTTTAAGAAAATCAACAAGACAGACAAACTCATAGCCAAACTAACTAGAAGACAGAGAGAAACTATCCAAATTGGCAAAATCAGAAATGTAAAGGGGGGGGGCATAATGAGAGAAACTGAAGAAGTCCAAACAAAGATTAGGTACTATAAAAGCCTATAAGCTGCAAAATTTGAATATCCAAATGAAATGGACAATTTTCCTGATAGATTCCATTTACCAAAATTAAATCCAGATCAGGTAAATAGATTAAATAGTCCTATATCCTCCCAAGTAAATAGAAGCAGTCACCAAAAGTCTCCCTGCCAAAAAAAAAGAAAAAAAATGCAGCCCACGGCCTGATGGTTTCAGCAAAGAATTCTACAAGACCTTCAAAGAAGACCTAACTCAAATTCTCTTCAAACTTTTCCACAAAATAGAAACAGAAGGAACATTACCAAACTCATTCTATGAAGCCGCACTCACCTTGATACCTACACCACACAAAGACCCAACAACAAAGGAGAACTTCAGAGCTATCTCTCTTATAAACATTGATGCAAAGATGCTCAATAAAATACTTGCAAACTGAATCCAAGAACACATAAAAGATATCATCCACCATGACCAAGTAAGCTTCTTCCCAGGAATGCAGGGGTGGTTCAATATATGGAAACAGATCAATGTAATCCACCACATTAAAAAACTGAAGGAAAAAACCATATGATCATTTCCTTAGAATCAAAAAAGCATTTGACAAAAATCCAACACCCATTTATGTTTAAAGTTTTGGAGAGAGCAGGGATACAAGGCACAACCTAAACATAGTAAAGTCAATATACAGCAAGCCAATACCAATCTAAATGGAGAGAAACTTTAATCAATCCCAATGAAATCAGGGGCAAGGCAAGGCTGCTCACACTCTCCATATCTCTTCACCATAGTACTTGAAGTCCTAGCTAGGGCAATAAGACAATTAAAGGAGATCAAGTAGATACAAATTGGACAGGAAGAAATCAAAGCATTACTATTTGCAGATGATATGATAGTTTACATGAGCGACCCCAAAAATTCAACCAGAGAACTCCTTCTCTGATTAACACCTTCAACAAAGTAGCTGGATAAAAAGTAACTCAAAAAAATCAGTAGCCCTCCTGTATAAATTATAGGCTTTTATAGTACCTAATCATTGTTTGGACTTCTTCAGTTTCTCTCATTATGCCCCCCCTTTACATTTCTGATTTTGCCAATTTGGATAGCCTATAAAAGGGCTGAGAGAGATATTAGGGAAACAACACTTTTACAATAGCCACTAATAACAGAAGTAACTTGGTGTGACCCTAACCAAGCAAGTGAAAGACCTGTTTGAAAAAAAACTTCAAGTCTCTGAAGAAAGATCTTCCATGCTCATCGACTGATAAGATTAAGAGAGAAAATGGCCATCCTTCCAAAAGCAGTCTACAGATTTAATGCAATTCCCATCAAAATACTAACACAATTCTTTACAGACCTGGAAAGAAAAATTCTCAACTTGATATGGAATAAAAAAAAACCCCAGAATTGTTAAAACAATCCTGTACAACAACAGATAGTCTGGAGGCATCTCATCCCTGATCTAAAGCTGTACTACAGAGCAAAAGTAATAAAAAGTGCATGGTATTGGCATAGAAATAGAATGGTGGGTCAATTGAATCAAATAAAAGACCCAGAAATAAACCCACACACTTATGGACACCTGATTTTTGACAAAGATGCCAAAACCATACAATGGAAAAAAGATAGCATCTTCAACAAATGGTGCTGGTCCAACTGGATGTCTACATGTAGAAAAATACAAATAGATCCATATTTATCACCTTGCACAAAACCAAAGTCCAAGTGGATCAAAGACCTCAACATAAAAACAGACACACTATACCTCTTAGAAGAAAAAGTGGGGAAGAGCCTTGACCTCATTGGCACAGGAGACTCCTTCCTGAACAGAACACCAATAGCACAGGCTCTAAGAGCAACAATCAATAAATGGGACCTAATAAAACTGAAAAGCTTCTGTAAAGCAAAGGACACTGTCATCAGAACAAAATGATAGCCTACAGATCCTGGAAAAGGATCTTCACCAAGCCTATAACTGACAGAGGGCCAATATCCAGAATATATAAAGAACTCAGGAAGCTAAACAGCAAAAAAAAAAAAAAAAAAAAAAAAAAAAAAAAAAAAAAAAAAAAAAAAAAATCAAGTAATCCAATTTAAAAATGGGGCAAAGAGCTAAACAGAGAATTCTCTGTAGAGAAATATCGAATGGTAGAGAAAGACTTAAAGAAATGCTCAACATCCCTGGCCATCAGGGAAATGCAAATCAAAATGACTCTGAGATTTCACCTTATACCCATCAGAATAGCTAAAATCAAAAACTCAAATGACAACCCATGCTGGCAAAGATGTGGAGAAAGAGGAAACTTTTTCCGTTTTTTTATACCACTCCTAGGCATATATCCAAAATATGCTCAAGTATACAACAAAGATATTTGCTCAACCATGTTTGAAACAGCTTTATTTGTAATAGGAAGAAGCTGGAAACAGCCCAGATGCCCCTCAACTGAGGAATGGATACTGAAATTGCGGTACATTTACACAATGGAATACTACTCTGCAGTTAAAAAACAAGGAAATCATGAAATTTGCAGGCAAATCATGGGAACTATAAAAGATCATCCTGAGTGAGTTATCCCAGAATTATAAAGATATAAAATTATATCTCTATTGTATATGCTCATTTATATGTGGATATTAGACAGATAATATAGGATAAAAACACTTAAATCTGTACACCTGAAGAAGCTAACAAGGAGGAGGACCCTGGGAAAGATGATCAATCCTCATGCAGAAAAGCAAAGTTGGTGGACATCGGAAGAGGGTGAAAACAGGCAACAGAACAGGAGCCTACCACAGAGGGCTGTTGAAAGACTTTACCCAGCAAGGAATCAAAGGAGATGCTGAGACTCATAGCCAAACTTTGGGCAGAGTGCAGGGAATCTTAGAAAAGAAGTGGGAAATAGTAAGACTTGGTGGGGATAGGAGCTCCACAAGGAGAGCAGCAGATCAAAAAATTCTGGGCACAGGGATCTTTTCTGAGCCTCCTACTCCAACCAAGGGCCATGCATGGAGATAACCTAGAACCCCTAGAACCCCTGTACAGATGTAGCCCCTGGCAATTTTGTCCAAGTGGGTTCCCTAGTAATGAGAACAGGAACTGTCTCTGACATAACTCAGTGGCTAGCTCTTTGATCATCTCCCCCTAAGCAGGGAATAGCCATACTAGGCCACAGAGGAAAACAAAGCAGCCAGCCCTGAGGAGACCTGATAGTCAAGGGTCAGAAGGAAGGGGAGTAGGACCTCCCCTATCAGTGAACTTGGGGAGGGACATGGAAGGAGTTGATTGAGGGAGGGGGGATTGGGAGGGGAGAGAAGATGAGGCTACAGCTGGGATACAAAGTGAATAAACTGTCATTAATAAAAATAAAATAAAAAGTTAATATATATATATATATTTTTTTTAAAAAGTGAAAAAAAAATCCTGAGTCCATATCTAGTCACTTTATGAGTCCATGTCCAGTCACTTTAAATGTATATCTCTATTTGTTTGAATAAGTTTTGATGATTTTACTTTTTTCTAGGTCCAATTTTACATAAAAGTATAATAAAAGTTAGGTGTGAAAACTTTTATATTTAAAAGCATTCTTAGAAATTTCAAGGGAGAGACAGACCTATATTAATGTCTGAACTCTTTGCTTCCTCTTCCTTTATGTTTTTTTTAAATTTCTGTTTCTGAACAGATGCTTCATTCATCATCTGGTGGCATCCCTTGCATTGGAGAGCTGATGCGATTAGACTTTGGGTACTGATTGATTCCTTATAACTTCTGTGTCATGAAGCGTAAAACTTTTCACATCACCAGGGCATTTCCTTATGGAATAGCAATTCTTTTCTAACCCAGTTGTCTCTCCCCGTTTCTCCCTACTTCTGAGCCCCATTGCTTCTCCCCTTCCCATCCCTTCTCCCATCCAGTTCACTCCCTCAATCCACTTCCAATGCTTATTTTATTTCTCCTTCTGAGTGAGAGTCAAATATTCCCCTTGCCCCTCCTTACTTAGCATTTTGGGTCTGTAGATTATAACGTGGTTATCCTGCACTTTATGGCTGATATCCACTTATAAGTGAGTATAAACCATCTCTTTCTTTCTGGTTCTGTGTTACCTCACTCAGGATGATATTTTTCTAGTTCCATCCATTTGCCTACAAATTGTAAAATGTCTTTCTTTTTATTAGCTGAGTATTCCATTATGTGAATATGCCACATTTTCTTTATTCATTCTTTGGTTGAGGGATATCTAGGTTGTTTCCATTTTCTGGCTGTAACAAATAAAGCTGCTATGAACATAGTTTAGCAAGTGTCCTTGTGGTATGGGCACATCTTTTGGGTATGTGCCCAGGAGTAGTATAGCTGGGTCTTGAGTAGATCTATTCCTAATTTCCTGAGAAACCTCCAGACTGATTTTCATAGTGATCGTGCTAGCTTGTACTCCCAGCAGCAATGAAGGGTCACCCACATCCTCGTCAGCAAGTGCTGTTTTTGATCTTAGCCATTCTGGTGGGTTTTAAATGACTCTCAAAGTCATTTTAATTTGCATTTTCCTGATGACTAAGGATGTTGAACATTTCAGACATTCCTCTTTTGAGAATTTTCTGTTTAACTCTGTTCCCCCCCCCTTTTTTTAGCAGGTGGTGAAGTATTTATTAACATGTTTTCTCGCCTCACCTTTCTCTTTTTTTTTGAGATTTTTTTTAAAAAATTTGTTTAACTTTTATTAATTACACCTTATTCATTTTGTATCCCCCCATAAGCCGCTCCCTCTTCCCCTCCCGGTCCCACCCTCCCCCCCTTTCTGCATGCATGCTCCTCCACAAGTCCACTGATTGAGGAGGTCCTCCTCTCCTTCTTTCTGATCTTAGTCTATCAGTTCTCATCAAAAGTGGCTGCATTGTCAGGGTTCTAGATTATCTCCATGAATAGTCCTTGGTTGGAGTATGAGTCTCTGGGAAGTTCCCTGTGTTCGAATTTTCTTGCTCTGTTGCTCTCCTTGTGGAGTTCCTGTCCTCTCCAGCTCTTACTATTTCCCACTTACATAAAATTCCATTCACTCTGCCCTACAGTTGGCCATCAGGATTAGCATCTGCTTTGACAGTCTGCACGGCAGAGGCTTTCAGAGGCCCTCTGTGGCAGGTTCCGAGGTTGTTTCCTGTTTTCTTCTTCTGGCTTTCAGAGGCCCTCAGTAGCAGGTTCCTAGGTTGTTTCCTGTGTTCTTTATCTTCTGATGTCCATCCTCTTTGCCTTTCAGGGTGGGGATTGAACATTTTAGTTAGGGTCCTCTGTTTTGCTTAGTTTGTTTAGATGTATAGATTTTAGTGGGTTGATGTTGTATGTTTATATGATTGAGTATATACCGTGTGTCTTTTTGCTTCTGGGACAACTCACTCAGAATGATCCTTTCAAGGTCCCACTATTTACTTGCAAATTTCATGATTTCCTTAATTTTCATTGATGAGTAATACTCCATTGTATAGATGTACCATAGTTTCTGCACCCATTCTTCAGTTGAGGGGCATCTGGGCTGTTTCCAGCTTCTGGCTATTACAAATAAAGCTGCTACAAACATGGTTGAGAAAATGTCCTTTTTGTGTACTTGGGCCTGTTTTAGATATATACTTAGGAATGGTATGGCTGGATCTTGAGGAAGCACTATTCCTAGTTGTCTGAGAAAGTGCCAGATTGATTTCCAGAGTGGTTGTACAAGTTTACATTCCCACCAGCAGTGGAGGAGGGTTCCCCTTTCTCCACAACCTCTCCAGCATGTGTTGTCACTTGAGTTTTTGATCTTGGCCATTGTGATGGGTGTAAGGTGAAATCTCAGGGTTGTTTTGATTTGCATTTCCCTAATGGCTAATGACGTTGAGCATTTCTTTGAGTGCTTCTCTGCCATTCGATATTCCTCTACAGAGAATTCTCTGTTTAGTTCCCCATTTTTTAAGTGGATTACTTGGTTTGCTGCTTTTCATCTTCTTTAGTTCTTTATATATACTGGATATGAGTCCTCTGTCAGATAAAGGGTTGGTGAAGATTCTTTCCCAATCTGTAGGCAGTCGCTTTGTTTTGATGACGGTGTCCTTTGCTTTATAGAAACTTTTCAGTTTCATGAGGTCCCATTTATTGATTGTTGCTCTTAGAGCCTGTGCTGTCGGTGTTCTGTTCAGGAAGTTTTCTCCTGTACCAATGAGTTCTAGGGTATTCCCCACTTTTTTTTTCTAGCCGATTTAATGTGTCTGGTTTTATGCTGAGGTCTTTGATCCACTTGGACTTCAGTTTTGTGAAGGGTGATAAGTATGGATCTATTTTCATTTTTCTGCATGTAGACATCCAGTTGGACCAGCACCATTTGTTGAAGATGCTATCTTTTTTCCATTGTATGGTTTTGGCATCTTTGTCAAAAATCAGGTGTCCATAAATGCGTGGGTTTATTTCTGGGTCTTCTGTTCGGTTCCATTGATCCACCATTCTGTTTCTATGCCAGTACCATGCAGTTTTTATAACTGTTGCTCTATAGTACAGCTTGAGATCAGGGATGGTGATACCTCCAGAAGATCTTTTATTGTAGAGGATTGTTTTAGCAATTCTGGGTTTCTTGTTATTCCATACGAACTTGAGAATTTTTCTTTCCAGGTCTGTAAAGAATTGTGTTGACAATTTGATGGGAATTGCATTGAATCTGTAGATTGCTTTTGGTAAGATGGCCATTTTTACTATGTTAATCCTGCCAAGCCATGAGCATGGGAGATCTTTCCATCTTCTGATATCTTCTTCTAATTCTTTCTTCAGAGACTTGAAATTTTTTTCATACAAGTATTTGACTTACTTGGTTAGGGTTACACCAAGGTACTTTATGTCCTTTGTGGCTATTATGAAGGGTGTTATTTCTCTAATTTCTTTCTCAGCTTTTTTGTCCTTTGTATACAGGAGTGCTACTGATTTTTTTGTGTTAATTTTGTATCCGGCCACTTTGCTGAAGGTGTTTATCAGCTGTAGGAGTTCCCTGGTAGAATTTTTGGGGTCACTCATGTATACTATCATATCATCTGCAAATAGTGATAATTTGACTTCTTCCTTTCCAATCTGTATCCCCTTGATCTCCTTCAACTGGGAATGACTTCCAGCACTATGTTGAAGAGATATGGAGAGAGTGGGCTGCCTTGACTTATCTCTGATTTTAGTGGGATTGCATTAAGTTTCTCTCCGTTCAGTTTGATGTTGGCTATAGGCTTGCTGTATATCGTCTTTACTATGTTTAGATATGTGCCTTGTATCCCTGATCTCTCCAATACTTTAAACTTGAATGGATGTTGGATTTTGACAAATGCTTTTTTTAGCATCTAGGGAGATTATCGTGTTTTTTTTTTTTCTTTCAGTTTGTTAATATGGTGGATCACATTGATGGATTTCCATATATTGAACCACCCCTGCATACCTGGGATGCAGCCTACTTGGTCATAGTGGATAATATCTTTGATGTGTTTTTGGATTCGGTTTGCAAGTATTTTGTTAAGTATTTTTGCATCAATGTTCATAAGGGAGATTGGCCGGAAATTCTCTTTCTTGAGTCTTTGTGAGGTTTAGGTACCAAGGTGACTGTGGCTTCATAGAATGAGTTTGGTAATGTTCCTTCTGTTTCTATTTTGTGGAAGAGTTTGAAGAGAATTGGAGTTAGCTCTTCTTTGAAGGTCTGGTAGAATTCTGCGCTGAAGCCCTCTGGTCCTGGGCTTTTTTTGGATAGGAGACTTTTGATGACCACTTCTATTTCTTTGGGGGATATAGGACTATTTAATTGATTTACCTGGTCCTGATTCAGGTTTGGTAAGTCAAATCGATCAAGAAAATGGTCCATTTCATTTAGATTTTCAAATTTTGTGGCATATAGACTTTTGAAGTAAGTCCTAAATGATTGCTTGGATTTCCTCACTGTCTATAGTTATGTCCCCCTTTTCATTTCTGATTTTGTTGATTTGGGTGGTGTCTCTCTGCCTTTTAGTTAGCTTGGCTAAGGGTTTGTTGATCTTGTTGATTTTCTCAAAGAACCAGCTCTTGGTTTCATTGATTCTTTGAATTGTTTTATTTGTTTCTAATTGATTGATTTCAGCACTGAGTTTGATTGTTTCCAGCTCTCTACTCCTTTTTGGTGTGTCTTCTTCTTTTTCTAGGGTTTTTAAGTGGGCCATTAAGTTGCTTGAATGCGCCGTCTCGAATTTCTTCTTGAAGGCACTTAGTGCTATGAACTTTCCTCTTAGCACTGCTTTCATTGTGTCCCACAAGTTTGGGTATGTTGTGTCTTCATTTTCATTGAGTTCTAGGAAGACTTTAATTTCTTTCTTTATTTCTTCTCTGACCCAGCTGTCATTTAGTAACAAGTTTTTCAGTTTCCATGTATGTGTAGGCTTTTTGCTATTTCTGTTGTTGTTGAGGTCCAGCTTTATTCCATGGTGATCAGACAAGACACAAGGGATTATTTCAATCTTCTTGTATCTGTTGAAACTTACTTTGTGACCAACTATATGGTCTATTTTGGAGAAGGTTCCATGAGGTGCTGAGAAGAAGGTAAATTCTTTTGTGTTTGGGTGTAAAGTTCTGTAAATGTCTGTGAGGTCCATTTGATTCATGACCTCTGTCAGAGTTATTGTTTCTTTGTTTAATTTCTGTTTTGTTGACCTGTCCTTTGTTGAGAGTGGGGTGTTGAAGTCTCCCACTATTAATGTGTGGGGATCTATATGTGGTTTAAATTTTATCAATCTTACTTTTACAAATGTGGGTGCTCTTGTATTTGGGGCATAGATGTTCAGGATTGTGATGTCTTCCTGGTGGAATTTTCCCTTGATGAGTATGTAGTGTCCTTCCCCATCTCTTTTTATTAATTTTGGTTAAAAGTCTATTTTATCAGATATTAGAATTTCTACTCCTGCTTGTTTCTTGAGTCCATTTGCTTAGAAAGTCGTCTTCCAACCTTTTACCCTCCGGTAATGTCTATCTTTGTGCCTTAGATGTATTTCTTGTATGCAACAGATTGCTGGGTTTTGTTTATGTATCCATTTTGTTAATCTATGTCTTTTTATTGGAGAATTAAGTCCATTGATATTGAGAGAGATTAATGACCAGTGGCTGTTAGATCCTTTGATTTTGATATTGGCTGTGGTCATAAGGTTGTGTGCTTGGTTGCTTTTTGTCTTACTGTAGTAAGGTTAATTATTTCCTGTGTTTTCTTGACAGAAGCTAATTTTCTTGGGTTGTATTTTCCCTTCCAGTGTCTTCTGTAATGCTGGATTTTTGTGTAGGTATTGTTGAAATTTGTTTTTGTCATTGAACATCTTGTTTTCTCCATCTATGAGGACTGAGAGTTTTGCAGGGTATAGTATCCTGGGCTGACATCTGTGTTCTCTTAGGGTCTGCATGATATCTGTCCAGGCCCTTCTAGCTTTCATAGTCTCTGTTGAAAAGTCAGGCATGATTCTAATGGGTTTGCCATTATATGTTACTTGGCCTTTTTTCCTTGCAGCTTTCAGTATTTTTTCTTTGTTCTGTATACTTACTGTTTTGATTATTATGTGGCGGGAGGGAGGATTTTCTTTTCTGGTCAAATTTGTTGGGTGTTCTGTAGGCCTCATGTATTCTTATTGGCCAGTCCTTTAACTTGGGGAAATTTTCTTCAATGATTTTGTTGAAAATATTTTCTGGGCCTTGGAGAAGGGAGTCTTCTTTTTCCTCTATACCTACTATTCTTAGGTTTTGTCTTTTCATATTGTCTTGGATTTCTTGGATGGTCTGTGTCAGGAATTTTTTGGATTTAACATTTTCTTTGACAGATACATCAGTTTCTTCCATTGTATCTTCTACACCTGAGATTCTTTCTTCCATCTCTTGTAGTCTGTTGGTTATCTCTGTAGTTCCTGTTTTCTTCCCTAAATTCTTCCTCTCCATGATTTCCTACCTTTGTGTTTTCTTTAATTTTTCCAATTCTATCTTCAGATCTTGAGTTGTTTTGTTTATTTCCTTTACCTGTCTGATTGTATTTTCCTGTTTTTCTTTTAGTTCCTTCAACTCTGTTTCTTTTACTTCTTTCAGTGATTTAACTATTTCTTCTCTGAAAGCCACAAACTGTTTGGCTGCATCTTCCCATATTTTTTCATGGATGGCCATAATCTCCTTGTCTTTAACTTTCTCCATTTCTTTACGGATAGCCATAATATGTTTGGTTTTATCTTCCTCTTATTCTTTTTGTATTTTATTTGTTTCATCTATTATCCTCTTCATCAGTATAGATGTAAGGTCATATTTTTGCTTTTCTATTATGCTCTGTTGTCCAGGGCTGCTAGCTCCTGGATGGCTGGGTTCTCGAGATGCTATATTGCTCTATCTTTTGTTGGTTGAGCTTTTACACTGACCTCTACCCATTGGTCTGTTTTAGATGTTGGCTGTTAGTTTCTGTGCTTCCTGGAGTCCTGAGGCAGGGAGAATCCCCTTGGCCAGATGTATGGTCACTGTATGGCCAGTGTTTCTCAGGAATTGCCACTGCTCACCTCAGGTGTATAGACCTGAGTAGTATCTGTGGTCTTTGTTAGGCAGAAGAGGCTCTCCTCTTACCCATAGAAGTCCTCAAGACAGCTGCCCTACTGCTGGATTTCTCGTTATAAATTTAGTGAGCTGCTGCTGTTGTTACAGTTTTCCAAGTACAGTCCTCTTGAAGAACCTGCTGACTCCCTAGCTATGGGGTTTTCTCCCAACAGGGAAGCTCAGTCTGTTATCCTGGGGCACACAGTTCTGCCGGGGAAAGTGAGAGGAGCACCCAGCAAGTCTCTGGGCCAGAGGCTGAGTGCTCTGCTCTGGGCCTGGAGAATGTGTACCTAGGTTGAGTTGGCGCCTGGGGGCGATGCTCTGGTCTGGAGGCTGGTAACTGAGGGCTCCACTCTGGTCTGAAGGCTGGGTTCCTCACTCTGGACTGGAAGCTGTGTGTCACTGTCTGGGGTGTCGGCTGCAGTCTGGGACAGTGACCAGATCATGCTGGCGTGTGGCTCTGGGCTGGCGACCAAGCACCTGGCGGAACCAGGATCTCTTCTGCGGTTTAGCCGGGTGAGTTAAAGCTGATTGAATCCCCCACCATGGGGTATCCTCTCACCTGGGAAACACAATCACTTGTGTTTTATGTCCGAGAGTTCTGATTGCTGGTCACTGTGCCGATTTTTCTGTGTTGCTGCTCAGAAAGAGAGTCCTCCCAGCACCGCCATCTTGCCCCTCCTCCTGTTCCCCATTTTTTAATTGGGGTGTTTGGTTTGTTGGTGTTTAATTTCTTGAGTTCTTTTAAAATATTTTTTTAATTTTAATTTTTTATAGTAATTACAGTTTATTTACTTTGTATCCCAGCTGTAGCTCCCTCCCTCATCTTTCCCAATCCTATCCCTCCCTCCCATTTCTTGAGTTCTTTATATAGTTTGGATATTAGCCATCTGTCAGATGTACGGTTGGTGAAACAGACATCCTGGGGCGTCTCTGGGATACACCGGAGACCTGGGATAAGGGAGCCCTGAGGAAATCTCTGTGGGTCACCCAACCTGAGACTCCTAGCAGCGTGGATATGGAGCCTGAAGTGGCCACCTCCTGTATGGAGGCAGGACTTCTAGTGGAGGGATAAGAACACCAACTCACCCACAAAACCATTTACTGAAAATTTGTCCATCTTACAAGATGTTCAGGGACTGTTGTTCTGCGTCTCCCAGAAGGCTAGGACACAGAAGGAGACTTCCTTGTAGCAAGATCTAAGGTCCAGCCAGGACTGTGGGAGAAAGGGATTTTCTTTGCAGCAAGTATCACAGCTCTTTTAATGTAGTAGCACCAGCGCCTAGCAATGGAAGGTTACAGCTCTTCAGCTAAGCTGCCAGCCCCAGGCCAGGTTGCAGCAGGGAGCTTGGACCTCCAACCGAGCCAGGCCAAGTGATTTCGACTTGGCTTAGGCAAATTTGGCAGTCGCTTTGTCACTGAAACTTCAATTTTACCTGCCTAGCCAGGCTTGCTTAGGATGCAAGCTCCTACCTTGACAATGCTGCCACCAAGGGTGCTACTGCCATATGGGCTCACTGTTGGACAGGCTCCATTCTCACATTTGTTGACTGTTCCTGATGCAGCCACCTGGGATAAGGGAGGCCCTAGGAAGTCTTCACGGTTCACCCAAGCTGAGATTCCCAGCAGCGGAGGATATGAAGTGGAGTGGAGTGAGAGTTCACGAATCAGGAAATTATAAACCTTGGGCAGTGGGAGGAGTTTCGGGGGTGAATATGTTTGATTCGGTGGGGTAGAAGTGCCAGGGATGTTTCATTTATACGCAGCAGCACAGTCTTAGCATAAGAAGGGGGGGGCAGCTCGGTACTTTATTATCCTATAGACAGTGGGTGGAGGTGCCATAGGGGAAGATCTCCAGGTACTGTAATAAGTCATTGGTTGAAAGCTAAGGTACCAAGACATCTCCTTAGCATGGAGGAGGGCATTTCCAGGTTTCTTATTGGAAAAAAAGGTAAGCTTGTAATCCCCTTGAGGTCTGTTTGCCACTCTTTAGAGGATCGGGAGTTTCCCCAGATCAGGTAGAAAGGGAACCCAGCTGAGGGAGTTCCTCGTTTTAGCAACGAGCTCAGCTGCTATCTGGTAATGCCAGATTTTGACCCTAACAGCAGGCTCTAACAGGTACAAGGATGGAGCAAAGTCTGAGGGAATGGCCAACCAAAGAATTGTACTATTTGAGACCCATCCCGTGTGAGAGAACTAATACTTGACAGTATTAATGTTACTCTGCTATGCTTTTAGACAGGAGCCTAGCATAACTCCTCTGAGAGTCTTCACCCAGAAGCTGATGGAAACACATGTAAAGACCCTCACCCAAACATTAGACAGAGCTTGGGGAGTGGGTAAATGATTGACAGAGCAGGAGGGGTCAAGGACACCACATAAAGACCTCAGAATAACTAACCTAGGCTCATGGGGGCTCACAGAGACTGAACCACCAAATACTGGTCCTAGGACCCTGCACATGTGAGCAGATGTACAGCTTGATTTTCATGTGCATGTCCAGAAACTGAAGTGGGGTCCGTCTCTGACTCTGCCACCTCACTTCGAATCCCATTTCTCTAACTGAAGCCTTGTCTGGCTTCAGTGGAAGAGAATGCACCTAGTTCTGCAGTGACTTAATATTCCAGGGTGGGTTAGTACCCACGGGGGACCTCTCTTTTTACTGAGGACAAGGAGAGGGAGTATGGAGAGTTGGGTGTGTGAAGGGGGCACTGGGAGGCGAGAAGGGGGAGGATGCTATCAGGATGTAAAATAAATAAATGCATTAAAAATATTTTCTAGAAATGACCATTATAGTCTTAATGAGTTCTGTAGGCTTATACTTTTCAAACACCTACTTTATTTAAGGTTCTTAAATGCCTCTACCCCCTTTCCAGTTCCCCTGACCTTAGGTAGGAGATAAGTAGGGAAAGGACTGTAGACCTTTTTAACTTACTTCCTGCTGATCAGGGTTGTTGGCTTCTTTGGGGAATATACCACTCTTCAGTTTCAGGATACCGGCAATCCAGTCAAACAGCAAAGCAGCAAGCTACGTCAGCAGCAGCAAACAGCCAGCAACAGTAACAGAGGTGATACCACTCAGCAAAAGCAGCTAGACTCCACCCAAAGGGCACCGAAACAAAAAGACTCTGCCAAAGCAACATTAAAAGTTCCCTGGAGTCTTTCTTTCTGAGAAAACCAGCAAAGTGATCAGATCCCTTTCAAAGTGTAGAGATGCAAAATGCCTTGTCTCACTGTCTGTGGGCTTCTATTTATCCCTTTTCAGAGTCTATATGAGGATGTTTTCCAGCTCACAAAAACCATGCCTCTCAAAAACATCATGTGCCTTTTCATGGAGTTGTTTTCCTCAGGGACTATTTTCTGTGTGTGTGTGTGTGGGGGGGGAGCATTCACTTATCCCAAACTGGGGACCAAAACAAAAACCATATTCATATGACACAACTGAGCTCCCAAAGAAACCAGAAATGTCTGCTTCAGAGTTGTTTTCACATTTGCCAGTGTTTCCACCTTTACTTATTTCATTATTACTAATGTGTTATTATAAAATTATTTTCTTGAGTAATACAGATGTCTATGTACATGCTAACATGAGGATTTTCAGGCACGTAGAAGAGTTCAAAAGAGTCGGATGTTGACTCCTTTCTGTGTTTGACTTAGCTTTTACATTTATTATTTTTTAAGAACTTATAGTTGCACTTATAAGGGATAGCCATAAACAAGTTATAATTAAAATGTTACAAGTAAAACGTTGTAATTATTGCTCCATTGGGTGAACGGTCAATGCATAGACTTGTTGATGTCCACTTGCTAGTAAGTCTAATGGGTTGATAATGATCTGCCTTCATTTATTCTGCAACTATCAATGTGTTCTTATTTCCTGTGTCAGGAATTGTTCTTGAGGGAATAAAACAGAGTTGAGCCAAAGTGCCCTTTTCTGACAGTGAAAGTTGGAAAGATAAGATTAGTGAAAGAAAAGGTGAGTGAGTTCATGATTACTCAAGAAGACAAAAAAAAAAAAAAAAAAAAGAAAAGAAAGAAAGAAAAGCAGAGAAACAAATATTTCCCAGGACTGTAACAATTTGCCTGCCCTTAAATGAGAATTTTGAAAAATAAATTTCCAAAGAAAATCATTCCTGAGCTAAGATCACAAAATTCAAGGAGGTTTATAATGAAGCAGGATTAAGAAAAATCTTAAAAATGGAAGATAGTGATTGAATTCCTGGCCTTTCAAGAAAAACGGAGAATCCAGAGATGGAAAGAAGACAGAGGGGAGAGTTCAGTGAGTAGTCCTCCGTTGTTGCTGATGGGACTTGACCTAGTGGATGTTGCTGGTGCTGTTGAAAATATTACTCTACACGAAGAATAATAAAAGTTTAGTCACATGGTTATGAGTGTGGAAGTAATTTGATTGGTCAAATTAACGTTTTTAAAAATAATCCCCCTTTTGCTCATGGCGTAATTTGGACCTTACTAAGACAAGAAACTCATTATTTTTCAGAAATGTTCAATTTTAAAATGTTGATTAAAAATAAAAAATAGAGATACATTTTATAATGCTATTAAGGTAACTCTTTTGCTGTTCCCCCTTTCTTCTATGTCTCAAATTGTAAATGATGCAAACAATGTTGATAAAATTAAAATTAGTAAAGAAAAGTACTTAGGAAATGAGTGTCCTAAGCTTCTCTTACAAGCATGCAAAGAAAATTGAATTCTCATACACAGTGTGAAGAGAGTAATAAATAATAACCAGCCAGGTATACAGATTTCTAAATAAGAAACAAACTTATTCTATCAATAAAATATGAACTTGTATAGGGAAAATATAATTTATTTTCTTATTTATAAGGATATTTTAATCATTTGTTTCTATCTATCTATCTATCTATCTATCTATCTATCTATCTACTATCTATCAATCTATCATCTACCTCTGTCTATCGTGTTTTTATCATATATCTATCATCATGCATCTCTCTGTCTATAATCTACCATCAGGGTCTACCTAAGAGATATGGATTTTAGAGACTCATGAGATGAAAAGAAGTCTCTCTTTCTAATGCAGCAAACATCTTAAACAAATTTTTATACTATTTTTCTTAGTGATAAATTTTTAATAAGTGCCAACTGTATTCCATGTATTCTTTGCAGTAATATGAGAGAATAAGAGAGATAAATATTTTTTCTTGTGGTCTTATATTTTCTGTGGGTTAGACAGATAATAATATTAGATGCAAAGAAATATAAGACTGTTCAAGAAAATGAAAATTCAGGAGTGTAATGGGGTCTTGATATGTGAGTGTTGGGATTTCTTTCTTTTTTTTTTTTTTACATTTTGTAGACATATATGAAGAATCACTACCAATGAGATCATTTTTTTTTTAGCAAGAAATAACATTAATGTCATAAAATCAAAGAAATTCTTTTCAAAATCTCATTCTACATATTGGGAAAAGACACATCAAACATTATATTAACGGACAATATTTTTTTTTTATCAACTCTAGTGCTGACTTCTTGGTACCTGATGTTAGATTGTAGTGCTCATGGCTCCTGACTTCTTCTGAGTCATCCCTTCTCCTGCTTTATCTTTAATTGCCGGAAGCAGATCTATTTCTGGTTCTTACTGCAGTAAGTGCCTGCTAGTTGATGATTATGGATGCTGTGAATTGATTGGTTGGGAAAAGATCCACTTCGTTTGCAGCACAGTTTAATTATAAAAGAACTTTTAAAACTAATGTTTCCTTGTTAATTTCTTTCTCAGATTTGGTCTTTCTCTTTTGTTTAGCAGATGTGTTTTCATTGCCCATGTGGTAATTTTGAAACAACTTTACAATTGAAGCTTATTTTCTAAACAAATCTGCACATTCATGCAAGCTATGAATTTGACTTTCAGCTTTCTAGCTGCAACAATCACAGGATATTTTTGTCAGAAATTACCATTCTTTTAAAATATTTGATTAATTATCATTATATATTAAAATTTCTTTACTTTGTATCCTGGCTGTAGCCCCCTCCTTCTTCTCCTCCCAATCCCACTCTCCCTCCCTCTTCTCCCCTTTTGCCTCCCCTAGTCCACTAAGAGGGGAGGAACTCCTCACCTTCTATATGACCCTAGCCTATCAGATCTCATAAGGACTGGCTGCATTGTCTTTTGCTGTGGCCTGGCAAGGCTGCATCCCCAGTGGGAGGTGATCAGAGAGCCTGTCAATGAGTTCATTTCAGAGACAGCCTCTACTCTCCTTACTAAGGAACCCACTTGGAGACGGAGTCTATGGGTTATATGTAAGCCAGGGTTTTAGGTCCTCTCCATACCTGTTCCTTGGTTGGGGTATCAGTCTCTTTAGGACCCATTTTGTTTTTGTTTTTGTTTGTTTGTTTTGGCTCTGTTGGTCTCCTTTTGGAGGTGCTGTCCCTTCCAGGTCTTTCTTTCTTTTTTTTTTGTGTCTTTTTTTTTTTATCAGTTACATTTTATTAACTCTGTATCCCAGCCATGTCCCGATCCCTCATTCCCTCCCAGTCCCTCCCTCCCTCCCTCATCTCCACCGTGCCCCTTTCCAAGTCCACTGATAGGGGGGACCTCCTCCCCATTCATCTGATCCTGTTTTATCAGGTATCTTCAGGACTGGCTGCAAAGCCCTCCTCTGTGGCCTAACAGGACTGCTCCTCCCTTCGGGGGTGGGGAGACCAAAGAGCCAGTCCTTGAGTTCCTGTTAGAAATAGTCCCTGTTCCCCTCACTTTGGGAAGCCAATTGGTTACTGAGCTACCACAGGCCACATCTGAGTGGAGGTTCTAGGTTATATCCATACATGGTCCCTGGTTATCTTCCAGGTCTTTCTATCTCCCTTTCTTTTATAAAATTCCATTCATTCTGCTCAAAGTTTGGCTATGAGTCTTAACCTCTACTTCCATACCTGGATCAGTGGAGTGTTTCAGAGGCAGTGGGTGGCATGCTCCTGTCCTGTTACCTGTTTTCTCCTGCTTCTGATGTCTATTGTGTTTGTCCTTCTGAATGAGGACTGAGCATCTTCCCTAGGGTACTAGGATAAACATACTAAAATCTATACCCCTAAAGAAACTAAACAAGGAGGACCCTAGGGAAGATGCTCAGAAATTACCATTTTGAGATTGAATATTAAATCATTTTCAATTATGAAATTCATTTCAGTTGTAACCAAACACTATTACCTGCTTTAATAACAAGAAGTAAAATGTTGTCACATATTTATTCACAATATCTGTAATTTCTAAGAATTACAAATTGACTTTTTCAGTTCAGCAGTATGATAATTTGCCTAGTCAAATCTAAAATCAATCAAAGACAGTTTTCTTATAAACACAGTTTCATGTTTGTCATTATCAGTAATATACAAGATTCTTTTTAAGCATGTCAGATCAAAGTGCACATAGTGGTTGCACTGAACTTTTGTAGAATAAAGGCTTGTGTTTTCCTCAGATGCATTAGTAAAGTTCTGAACCACACTGTGATGGCTTTGGAGAGGAAACTTTGGGAAAGCAGTTATTCTGTCTACTCATGTAGAATGATGACGTTTCTATGAACACGCAATGAGATATTGGATGCCTACAAACCCAGAGAAGAACAAAGCCTACCTTTATAGCACATTGATCTTGGAATTTCCATATTCTATAACTGTGAAAAATAAATTTCTGTTGTTTAAGTTATCCAGCCAACGCATTTGTATTTGGTAGCCTGAGTAGCCAAAGACACATAAGATCCCCATCTGCCAACATATAAGTTTTTCACTGCAAGTGAAGCAATATGACACAAATACTAAATAAAGCTTTTCTATGTAAGGCATTAGAATAAGGACGCAATAATACAATTATCCATGTAGCAAAGTGCATGCAAAGCTGGCATTCAAATCATTTATCTCAGAGTAAGTAGTTAAGAGCACTAATAATACACGGTCAGCTCTCCTTGCTGAATCTTGGGATTCAGAAACATATGCAAATCCATAGTCCATCTCAAAGTATGCTTAGCTTTCTTTCAATACTATGTGAATTATTAGGCAATGTTTTAAGGAAAATCAATAAAGCTGACATTTCTCTATTGCAGTGATGCGTACAATATGAATTGAATTTTTATTTTAAAGGAAGTATATGGATGTTTAAAACAACTTGTTGAACTCAAAGTAAAACTCAAGAATCTATATGGGATTATTGCTGTAATATACATATTTTGTATAAAATTCTAAATATCTTGATATGGAAAATTGTATTAAAAAGTTGTAAAAAACAGCCTGAGTTAGATTCAATGACTAAAATAGCATAACTTTCCCCAAAGATTTATGGAAATGTTAAAACCAACTCTCATGCATAAAAATTCATACTGTTTTTTAATAACTTATAAAAGAGCAGAAAGTCAGGTCACATTGCAAGTGTTATTGCCACCCACAAATTAAAGATATGGGGAGAGAAGTTACCCAGTTCCTGAGTCATAGTGAAAACACACAGGTGTTTGGGTTTTCCGAACCATGTTATATCCTCATTTACACTGTTCACAGAAATGTGATAACTTCTCTTTATATTTGTCCTGAATAGGCATTGACAGCTAATTACTAGTCTGCTCTGATTTTTTTAAAGGGGTACCAGAAGAAGATAGTAAATATTATCTCAACTTTAACCTCATTTTCTTTTTAAAGTGGATACATTAAAGTTTGAATTTACCGAGCTAAAATATATTATTTAATCCACACATGATATATTGGAGGTGCTCAAAATTAAATAAAAACCCCTTAATCGCATAAAGCCTAAAATGTAATTCTGAGAAATAAATCGACACCACTAAAATGTCTCATACAACAGTATCCAAAGTATATTTGCCCACTAACTCATGGATCAACCTATGTTCAGTGAATAATAATGTCATCCAATCAAATTCTGCCTCACAGGTATACTGTAGTTACACTAATTACAAGCACATGACACTCTATGTAATAACACCTTTAACGTCTCTGTTCTTTGAGGAACTCTAATTATCAATTTGTGTAAGTTATCTCTCACAGCAGAACCCGTATTCTAGAGGCAGAATTCTTTCCCTCTAGTTATATCGGCAACTAGAAACCATTTAAATTAAAATGCTGGGATTGGCAAGGACAAAGTGTGCCTCATAAATACCTTTGCCAAGTTTTTCACACTGAATAGCTTTAATTTAACTAAACGTGACTCATTTCTAATAACCATGACTGGAAT
This sequence comes from Meriones unguiculatus, assembly GCF_030254825.1. Lineage (NCBI taxonomy): Eukaryota > Metazoa > Chordata > Mammalia > Rodentia > Muridae > Meriones > Meriones unguiculatus. The sequence goes on along the minus strand of NC_083350.1, from coordinate 82,074,208 downwards.
TAAGAAGTCACTTCTTTAGTCTATTAAAGATCATTTCCAGCCTCTGAGTACACTAATAAACATTTCGTTCTTGATGAAAAATGAGTTAAAAAGCAATCTGAGCTGTCTGTAGCATGGCTTTGAGAAAGAACTCAGAACTGTTAGCACCAAGATTGTGGCCTAAACTATGAATTGACCATGCTTCTATGATTCCTGCACTCCAGATACTAAACCAGGAGGATACCCAGTTCGCCTCCAGTCTGAGATGGCTAGCAAGACCTTGTCTCCATAAGCCACTGAACAACAGCAGCAAAAAAAATTTGGACTGAATTTATAACATCAAACTACACAAAACATCTGAAAAACCAAATTTACTAGTTTCTAACTTGTTATCTGTAGTCCATGATTTATGTCAACCATGTAAACTGAAAACTACTGTAACAGATGGCAGGAATGCTTATTGCAATGCCTTCTGCTGGAACTTTTCCCATTTCTTTTGGGCCACTTTTACAGTGTACCGTGCAGTCTATTGCTGCATATGTATTTTTGAGATGAGGCTTGGCTGTGCACTTCCCTAAGCCCCTGAACTGTGAGTGAGAGGCTTCTCAGAAGAGGCTTCACTGATGCTCCTGGGCTCTTTCGCACTACTCCACGACTGACAATGTGAGAAGCAGATGATGCAGAACGTCTTGAGATATTCTGTAGCGTAAAGCCACATTCAGCTTCTAAGAGACATATCATGAACGAGAAAGAAACGTGCTGTTTCTTGCACAGATACATTGGTGTTACTTACTATAAGTGAAAACATCACTGAAGACACACTGGTAGGGCTACTTGATGAAAGCAAGAGATATTAGGCCTCTGAGTTCAGAGGCTGTTGTCTGAGGTTAGTTCTGTGACTGCACAGTGTCAACTTCATTTAGTCAACTTCATCTAGTATGGGCTTAGTAATGAAATAACAATCCTGTCTTTGGGTGACTCTAGCCTGTCATTTGTTTTTTTCTCATCCATTTAGCACTCCTCTACTGGGTTGCCTCATCCAGCCTTGATATGAGGGTATGTGCCTACTCTTATTGTAACTTGTTACACAATGTTGGGTTGATATCCATGGGAGGCTTGCTCTTTTCTGAAGGGAATGGAGGACAAGTAGATCTGGGGGAGAGAAGAGTGGAAGGGAAGGAGAAGAGGAGAAAAGGGAAATTGTGGTTGGGTTGTAATATATGAGAGAAAAATTAATATAAAATAAAAAATCTTATAAAAATTTTCAAAATAGATCAGCCTTTTAAAAAAATTCTGATAGCCAGGCATGATGGCATATGACCATAATTCTGGTACTCAGGGAGACAGAGGCAGGTAGATTTCTTTGAATTTGAAGGCAGCCTGGTCTACAAAGTGAATCCAGGAAAGCCAAGGTTCCACAAAGAAACCCTGTGTCAAAAACAAACAAACAAACAAACAAACAAAGAAACAAACAAACAAAGAAACAAAACAAAACAAACAACAAAAATTCTGATCAGCATAGCATTATGTCTCTCTCAATTTGGTTCTTAAACATTAATTATATGTTAAATTTCTATTAAAATATATTTCTTTTTTCTCTACACACATATATTACATACAGTAGTAACAAATAGATACATTCCTTTAAATATTTCAGCCTCAAATCCACAGTTTTATTTTACTAGCATATAACTACATTTAGGCAAATTATAGGCATACGGTATCCATTAAGACACAGTCCTTTGAAAGAAAAAACAAAGACACAGTCTTTCATCTTGAAGAGTTTACATGGCAGTTGGAGAAGTGTTTATACTACAATATATTCTTTTTTGAGATTATAATATAATTACATTTCTCCTTTTCCTTTCCTTCCTCCACATCTTCCTATATGTCTCTTCCTGATATTTTTCATTTTCATAACCTATGTTTTCACTAATTGTTTGTGTGCAATTATAGCTATGTATATATATATATATATATATATGCATACATATATACATACATACATATACACATTCCTACATATAACCTGATCAGTCCATATTATGGAATTTTTATGTATTCTTTAGACAATAAAATATTATCATACACACAAAAGATGTAGAAATGGGGCACAGCTACAACAAGCTCTAAATGGTAAGGACAACTTTTCTGTTTTCACAAATGTAGAGAGTGAAATCGCAAACCTTTGAGCCTAGGATGTCCTAACTCATCTTTTAACCAGCTTTTTTAATTTAACAGTTCTTTTTTTCCCATTTCATTGTCACATAGGTAATTATAACAAATAATAGTGATAGCATGAGCAATACAATCCCGGGACTCAAGTCAAGGGTAACTGAGAGAATGTGTTTAAAATAATTAAGCAGTATATTGTATTAGTATTTTTATTATTATGGTAACTTAACTGATATGCTCAGATTATTCTGCATTCTTTCTGTGAACAGGATAATAATCATAACTTTCCAATAAAAAATTGGTGTGCATTTCATTCTTGTAATGTTTGTGTGTATGTGTGTGTTCTGTATGTATATTTTCATGTGTGTGTGAGTGCAACTATGTGTGTGCCACGGAATGATGGTTAAAGGCAAATGCCAATGTTTGACCTCATTTTTCACCTTTTCTGGGGCAAGGTTCTTGTTTTCTGCTCTCTACCTCAGTCTAGCTGGCCCACTAGCTTCTGATAATTGTGCTGTCTTTGCCTTTCATCTCCCAATGGGGTGTGCTGAGATTATAATGCCTACATGACTGCATTCTTATTTTGTATGGGCCCCGAGATCTGACGATATTTCATTAGGCTCCCACAGCAGGCATTCAACCTGCTAAGCCACCTTCCCAGGTGTTCTTAGACCTCAACCAGATTTCCTAATTTGCCTTGGACCAGTTTTCTACCAGTTTCTCCTAGAGAAGGAGAAAGTTTGTTAGAAGCACTTCACGATGTTAGCACACTAGTGACATGAGCTACAGTCTCCAGTAGTCGTCTCAGCTGTTCATGAAAGTTTCTTACTAAGCGCAAATATTTCCTCAAGGCTCTAATGGGATTTTTCTATGTGAGTTATTTCTCTCAAATTTTACAAATTATAGATAAAATAGTATTTCAACTTATTTATTAAAAGTAAAAACTGTACTCTTACGTATTCTAAAATAACATCTTAATAAAGTAAGATTATTTTACAGAACAAGGCAAATCGACAGAAGCGCTGTTGTATCGACGAGAAGTGTGCCATTGCAGTGTTTGTGGACAACTGTTTAATCTCGCCTCAGAAGGTGCCCGGGTACACACAGTGCCTCCGGGTACTACTTGCTGCATATGCTCTGGTTAAAGGGCATACGAAGAACATGACATTACACATTTCTGACAGTTAAGCAAAGGAATATTTTAGTAGTATTTCGAGAGAATTAGGGACATTGCTTCTTTTATTTTTTTAATTCACCATAATATGTGCTCAGTTTTGAACTTTCAGTTACATTGTAAAGTGGTGCTTTACAGTTTTATATTAACGTCTATAGGCTGTCTTGTGCTTAGCATAGATTTATGACATTACAGATCTGCAATTGATTTTGTAACATTGCACATTGGTTATTTGTAAAATGTCAATTTCCTGATTCTTGTAGCGTTTTCATGTGTTATTACAGTTCCTAATGATATATATATATATATATATATATATCACATTCACTGAAAGCACTACTAATTCCAACGTAGATATCTTTATGTTGTGGAGCTATTTTAGAATTACAATGGCTTCAAATTCCCCAAAACTCAAGTTTTCACATAGAAATAGTGTTATTATTTAAAACAAATATGCTGATATGCTGTTATTTTTCTGAAGCAAAGGTTTGATTATTTTTGAAAATACAAATGCTGAATAGTTGAATCAGTATATCATAAGTTTCTCCCATTTGCCCACATCTAAATTATGTCCAAAAAATAAAAAAAAAAAAAGTGGCATAAATTGTTTTCCCGGGGATTGCCATGATACTTGTAGCTTGTCAGCAATGATTTTTGCATGCATGTATACAGTTATACAAACTGGATATATTTTCACGGGTAGAGCCTGGCTAACATTCATTTGATTCACTGTCTAAGTAAAACAGAAACAAGTTTCTTGTTTTTAAGCTTGCAATACATGCAGAACAAGATGATGATGGATAGATACAGTTTATTGCCAACACCTTAAGACACAAGCTGTTCTAGCTAAAGCTGCCTTCCTTATAAGAGTCAGGATAATGAAAAACAAAGAAAATAATACCTATAAACATTGGTATGTTATGGAAAGAGTTTGGACTCTTAGATGTCTTGAAATCATCTTAGAGACTGGGTGATGTGTAAGCCACTCCTTGAGAACTACAGTTTTAGACCAAAACCTTCTACTTTTGTTTTGGTAATAAGGAAGTATTCAATAAAAATTTGTAGTGACAATGTCCTCCATATATATACAGCAGCTAGCATGTGCACCAATGCTCAATATCTCACATAAGTCATATATATGTATATTCTATCCATTCACCAGAAACTAGAAATCTTGAAACTTTAAGTAATATTTCAAGTTCACCAGTTTGTATTTGTGAAATTGTAACTGGACCTTCAGCCATTTAAATTAAAAAAAATCTATTCATTCTTAAGCATAAATTTCATTTTTTTTCAATAAAAATACACATTGAACATAAATTAGAAGTGATTTGAGGCCCATAGAAGTACACTTCTATGAAGAATTGTTATTCTGGAATATAGGACAATTATCAATACACCAAGACTTATCCTAGGATCATTTGCTGTGAACAGCATGGAATGCATTTTCCTGTGGAAAGACCTGCGTTCATCCTTTGATTTCTGTATTTCTCTTAGTCTCTAATCTAAATATTAGACTTTTCATCCTATGAAGGTCCATTTAAAAGAACCAGAGCTGGCAGTGAGGACTTGATGGTCTTCTTTTAATAGTCTAGATCTTTTTCTGAGACAGCATGGATTTCAGTGGCTCCACGTGTTCCCTGAATCTTTAATATAACTTTAGGGTATCAGTCACAGCTTCCTTTTCCAGAGTCTGTTATTTTTCTTCAGACATTAAGTCTGTGGGAAGAGGAACTTGTTTCATCTCTAGACTGCACCCTCTGTGACATCATTGGTGCTGTTCCAGATAAGTAAGGCCTGGTGATAAGGGGGTCCAGGTTACCTTACCCTGACAAGGCTTGATAACCTCACAGTCTTTTTGTTTCCTATTTGGGTTGATTCTTCCTTTTAGATAAAGCTCTGGGAATCAATGGAAACTCTGTTTCAAGAAGGCGAACAAGGTATCTAGTGAATTGCTGAAGCTTAGGTTGAGAGAACACAGCTGTGTCATTGACATGAGACACATGAGTTGTGAGAGTCTGTGCTTTCCTCAAAGAGCAGAGGACATAGCTCCTGAGTTGCCTGGCTGCCATTTCCACTTATTACTGGATATGAACTTAGGTCAGAGGAATACATATTGATAATGAAAACATATTTTCATGTGACGAGTATTCTTTTATTGTGCTAAGTTCATGGGTACTTTCTTCAGGCACGGTGTTAGAGGCTGGAAGATAATGGTAAACAGAAGCAGCTTGATGCTTACAGGAGAAGTCTGCTGTTAACTAGATAATTAAACACAGTCATTTTCTATAAGCACAAATCACAATGTCTTCTTATCTTTATTATTTATAGGAAATTTATTTCTGTGAAAAGGAACATCTTTGATTTTGATTCTGACTTGTTTAAAACAATCATTTAGTCTTGTGGTAGGCCTTGTGATTGATTACCATCTGTGGCCATATAGAACACCTTCCTGTACCATGTTTTTCATTATGTGAAACAACCTGCCCCAACTTCCCAAGGAAGTTATTCATCCCTCACATCACAGCTCAGCTGACAGTGTTCTGAGCAGCTTTCCTTAACTTCAGACAAAGAAAATGAATTCCTGCCTCTGTGTTCTCATAACCAAGGTAAGTGTGTGGGTAGTTCTCAGCACTGATAATCCAGATCACTTGGGTTTGAAGGCTGGCATTACTCTACCTTGCTGTGTGTTGTTGGAGTAGCTGCTTGACCTCTCTTCTTTCTGACTAATTATAGCAGGCCTACAACTCAAAGATGTGATGTAACTGGAAGACCTGGTACAATGTAAGCACAACATTTGTTAGATGATGACATGCTAGTGAGACCAGTTATTCTTTTATAGTGTAATTATTTTTGTATCTCTTTCATCATGAATGTGAGTTACTATCCAAAGCCTGTTAAAGTATGTGCTTATCCCTGTCTTGTCACTGTGAGCAAATCATGGGCAAGAACATCTGTCTGGAAAAAGGCTTTATCTGGACTTACAGCTCAAGGGAGTACAGTCCATCATGGAGGGAAAGGCGGGAGAGCAGGGCGAGAAGTTGATGTCTCTCCTTCTCTCTGTCCCTTACCGTACTCACTAGGTGGTCCTTCAGGCTGTCCTTACTTCTCAGCCTTCTGCAGTTGAACCTTTGTTCTTTCCTAGAATAATCTTTCCTCACAGAGCTTTCCGATTTTCTTTCTACCCTCTTCCTTGTCATCATTGAAGACCCCTCCCAATTGGGACCCTTTCATTGGATGTCCCAATGAAGACACCCATCGTCTCAATTCCTTGTGTTGTTTTCTTAACTTATATTTTGTGCAGCCTCATTGTTCTGAGTTTTAATTATTGCTAACTTCCCTTGATACATACACACTCCTTGAATGAACTGTTGTGGGATTAAAAAGAAAAATATTTACCAGCAAGTACTTCACCCTCAGGTAAAGTACCTGCTGACTATTTGTTGCTCAGTAGTTACTTATCATTGACATGAAAAAGACATGGTCTTTCTCACTGTCGAAGTCTCTTCATAGTTTATTTATAGAACTATTGAATCTGTACTACCATACCTCAAACAAATTCTCTGTAAAAGGCAATTTTGTTAATGGGTAGCTTCCTCAGGTTTTACTTTTCCATTACCACTTTCAGAAGTGCTTCCTGGAAGTACTTATTAGTTAATATTCTTCTTGAGCACTACTCTACGACCAGAAACTAGAAAATGTAACATATTTGTTCTTCCATGTGGGTTTTTTTTTCCCTCCTGAACCTGGAAGTGTGAAAGAAGGTAAAACCTATCTATGCATTTGTGAAAATTTTATCTGAGCTTTCAAATCATCAGACTATTTAATCAATTGATATAGGTCACCCATGGCCAGCTTTTTCCCCCAGGAAGCAGTATTGTGTTTACAAGGGCTTAGAACAGATAATTCCAGTGCAGTGCTGATTGCAGCCAGCTTTTGTCAAAGTTGGCTTCTCTTTTTTTTCCCCACAGCTATTAATCTTCAAGAGTTAAATCCCAGCCAGGTTGTGGTTCCATTTTCCTAATTTGTTCAATATTTTGAATTGTGTGTTGTGTAGTGATATCTATAAATATGCAGTCTACTAACTTCATTCTTTTAAAACATGTCCTTCATCCCCTCCCATTACCTTATGTCTTTTTTGTCCTAAATATTTTAATGAAAATCCATTTGTTGAATAAGTGTAGCATCATATATGAATGAACACACCTACAAATGCACTGATAGGAAGCACAAACATGGGGCTACAGTGCGAGGCCTCTTTGCTATAAGGAACCAGTCAGCTTGTGGTGGAAACATAATTGTGAGGTGTATATGTCATGAACCCTTAATAACAATCAAAGCAGCACAACAGGAACTTGTGCTCAAGGATTTTTGAGGAAACCAGGTTAATTTTCTACTATGTCTTCTTATCTTTATGGTTGTTTTGAATCATAAATAAAAAAGTAAAGGAAAAAAGAACTCCTTTAACTGATTTGGTATTGTAATAACAAATGTAAAAAAAGGATAGTAAACATGAGAGGTATGATTGTGGGTGGGAAATTGCTAAACTTAAATGATTTTCTTATTAAAAGATAAAATCAAAATTACATAAAGTAGAGTAGTTAGTTTGGGGGAACTTGCAGATGAGAGTATTTTGTGTGCACTCATAAACATTTTGTTATTTATGAGACTTTCTTTGCCTCTTTCCTCTTTTCTTTCTTCTTTCTCTCTCTTTCTTTCTTACATTCATGTTTTACATTAGGAATCAGGCTTGGGACACATCATGTGGTGGTGTTTGATCAACCTAATGTCTTCTGGAAAGGCATTAAGAGGACAGTTGGGCTGGATTAGGTTCACCAACATAATCAAGACAAAATGTCCAGTACTTCAAAAGTGTGAGAACCCTTAAACATTTTAAACTGCTATTTCTATTAGTCTTAGTTACCTTCCAGAACTTCATGGTAAGGCCTTATTTGAATCATAGGACATGGGGAAATCAAACTGCTACTGACAGGGAAGGTTCATCCATCATTACATAGTCATTGACATTTCCAAGGGAAATATAGGGACATTTGCTTCTTTTGTGATCTGCCTGAAGAAAGTGAACTTCAGGCTCATAAAGTCACCTCCTTGAATAGGCTGAAAAACTGCAGATATCTTTATCCTAATACCTAGAGATATTGCAGCACGTTTTACGAGAAACAAGTATCCTACGGCTTGCTGAGTAATTCATTTTGAGTAATCAATTAGATCTGGAACTTGGCCAGCCAAGAATGACAGATAATGTGTAGATGTTCTTGGAATCACTTGTACAGTAGAACATGTTCATTAGGAACTGGAGAGTCTGAAGTGCCAACCTGGCATTTTGAGTGTGTAAAAACATTGGAGAGAGCATTCTAAAGATCGCTATAGAAATCTGTGATGACATGAAAAAGTGTATGCTTCTTTGACTCATATATTCATGCCAAGTAACCCAGAAAGACAAATACTCTATGTTCTCCCTTATATGTACATGCTATCTTTGATTCTTTCTCATATGTTTTTTTTTTAAGTTGGAGTGCCCATTGAAGGCAGAAAATGGGAGTTTGGGGGAGTATTTCAAGGAAAGGAAGATAAAACAGAAATATCATGAAGGAAAAAGGGTAATAATCAAACATGAAGAGTTAAACTGTCCGCGGATGACATCTGTTTTGTTTAAATATCTGTCATTCAACACAGCTAGAATTTCTGTGAATAGAAAACTCAATTGAAAAAAAAATTGCCTCCATCAGATTTCCTGAAGTCAACTATATAGGGTATTTTCTTGATTAATGATTTATAGGGAAAGGCCTTGCCCATTTTAGAGAGTACCACTCCTGAGCATGTGGTCCTGGGTAGAGCAATAAGGAAGGCTGAGTTACCCAGGAGAGTACACAGTAAGCAGCATGTCTATGTAGTCTACACTTTGTTCTTAACTCAAGGTCCTTGCTTTGAGTGCTTGCACCGAATTTCCTCAATGGCTGATTGTGAAAAAGAGCTATTAGTCAAATAAAATATTTTCTGTCTAAGTTGCTTTGATCATGATTTGTATCACATCAATAGAAAATTAACTGAGACAGAAATTGGTACTTGAACAAGGTATTGATTTGACAGATCAGACCACATTTGGGGGGAGGGAGGATTGTGATGACATATGAACTTAGACCTGAAGAAATAATTGCATTCTCAGACTCAGTAGGTTGTTGTGTGGCATCTTGAGAGACAAGAATGTAAAGAACAATGAAGACATTGGAGGCCTTTCTTTCTGAAGTTACAGAAGCAAAAATAAAATACTTTACTAGCTTTGTTTGTATGATATTTTATATGTAAGATTTTGTGGTTTGGGTCAGTTGCAGCTAATGAATAATCTGTGATTAATAAGAAAGCAGCACCACTAAAAGTGCAATCTTTGCTTTAGTGGACCAATTGATACTGGTTAGCTGACAATGAGAAGTCAGCTGTGATTAAGAAGAGACCAGCATCACTGAGATGAAATCTTCTGAGTCATTGGTCATTACCCAGAGGCTGTGAAACAGCAGACCAAGGCTCCATCTCACCCTGATCACTGGATTTATATAAGCCATCCACATGGTTCTTGATTTGAAGGCATGAAGGAGTAATGGAGAGCATTAATTGTGGACATTGTGTGTCAGGGATGCCACTCCAAGGATGGAGTCCCTGAAGCATGGCGGGAGGAGGGCATTGCTAGGGGTACACACTCAGCTTTTTTTCTTTCTTTTTTTGTTTGTTTATTACAATATATTCACTTTGTTTCCCTCTACATCCACTCCCTCATCTCCTCCCAGTCCTATCCACCCTCCCTTTTCTCCCCCTATGCCCTTTCCCTAGTCCCCTGATAGGGGAGGTCCACCTCCCCTTCTATCTGACCCTAGTCTATCAAGTTTCATCAAGGCTGGCAGCATCAACTTCCTCTGTGGCCTGCCAAGGTTGCACACTCCAGGAGAAAGTGACCAAAGAGCCAGCCACTGAGTTCATGTCAAAGACAATCCCTATCCCCCTTACTAGGGAATTCCACTTAGCAATTGAGCAACCTATGGGCTTCCTCTGAACAAGGGGTCTAGGTCCTCTCCATGCAAGGTCCTTGGTTGGAGTATCAGTCTCTGCAGGACACCCTGTGCCCAGATTTTTTGGCTCTGTTGTTCTCCTTGTGGAGTTCCTGTCCTGTCCAGGTCTTTCTATCTCCCTTTTCTTCCATTATGTTTTGTGCACTTTGCCCAGAGTTTGGCTATGAGTCTCAGTATCTCCTTTGATACCCAGAGGTATCAGGTACCCTGTTCCTTGCCTTCTCCTACTTGGCTCTTCTGAATGAGGATTAAATATCTTCTCTAGGATCCTCCTTGTTGTTTAGCTTCTCTAGAACTGTAGATTTTACTATGTTTAGTTTATGTCATATGGCTAATATCGACTTGCAAGTGAGTATATACAATATGTGTCTTTCTGCTTCTGGGTTACCTCATTCAGGATGAGCTTTTCTAGTTCCATCCATTTGCCAGCAAATCCCATGATTTCCTTGTTTTTAATTGCTGAGTAGTATTCCATTGCGTAAATGTACCACACTTTCTGTATCCATTCTTCCTAGATTTCCATTAAGGGAAATCTAGGTTGTTTCCACATTCTGTCGATTACAAATAAAGCTGATATGGACATAGTTGAGCAAATGTCCTTATTGAATGGTGGGGCATCTTTTGGTTATATGTCTAGGAGTGGTATAGACGGATCTTGAGGTAGCACTATTCCCAATTTTCTGAGAAAGCACCAAATTGATTTCCAAAGTGGTTGTACAAGGTTACACTCCCTCCAGCAATGGAGGAGGGTTCACTTTTTTCCACCTCCTCTCCAGCATACATCATCCCTTGAGTTATTTTCTTAGCCATTCTGATGGATGTGAGGTGAAATCTCAGAGTCATTTTGATTTGCATTTTGTAGCACATACCCTTTAGTAGAGATACCAGTGCCACAGGATGACCACTAGGAAAAGCAGCAGCTGTGGAGTGTAGCCAGTCTGAGTCTAATGTGTGCTATGTTTGTCAGAGACAAAGAAAGGAAACTAAGACTTTGGTCCTTTGGAGGGTTTTCTTTTTCTGTCTTCTGAAAAGCTTTTCTTGTAAGCTTTTAAAATGTAAGAATATTTCAAGAGGTATAGATCACCCACCAGATATCAAACACTAAACATCTTACAGTTGAATTTTGTTTTTGCTTTTATTTGATTGTTATGGTATCCTTGTTATTCTATCTAGAGGCAAGAAATTATTTTTTATTTTTCTGTGCCTCACAATTGAGAGACTTTGAACTTTTAAAAAGACTTTGAATGTTTTGGAAATGATTTTGGGCTTCTGAAGTGTTGGAATTTTAAATATTGTTGAGACTTAAAGGTATTCATGTTTTATATTGTTATATTGATTTTAACATGTAGTATTAAGGATAAACAAAAAGGAAAGCTTATGAGTTAGTAGTAGTGTGTTGGTGTATCAAGTTGACAATGTTTAGATTTTTTTTTTGCCAGTTCAAAACCAGTTATAATTATCTGTAAAGAAGAACTTCAATTGAGAAAATGCCTCTATCAGATTGCTGGTAAGTCTGTAGTGCATTTTCGTGTTTAAAAATTGATATGGAAGACCCCAGTCCCCTCTTAGCAGTGATATCCCTGAGCACATAGTCTCGGATGATATTAGAAAGTAGTATGAGAAACTCAGGACAGAAAGCCAGTAAGCAGCACTTCACCATGTCCTCTGTTCCAGTTCCTGACTTCACTTTCTTGAGTTCCTGCAATGACTTCCCTCAAAGTTAGACCGTGATGTGAAAGTTTAAGACAGTTTTCTTCATCAAGTTCTGTTTTGTAATGATCTTTATTCCAGCAGTACAAAAGAAACTAAGACAAGAGGACAGATTAGAGGAAGGAACATGGGTAATGATAACCTTTTAAAATGCAACATAAGAACACACACACACACATATATATATATTTAACAGTGTAATGTGGGCGATGACTCTTCCACTAGTCATAGGCTATCCAATAAAACATCCAGCGACATGGATGTAGACCTAGCTCACCTCTTCCTTTAGTCATTGGTCAATGTTGCACCATAGGTCCCATGCTAGTTAGCTTCCTTGACATCTGGGCAGAAGAACACCTTACGTGGGGTTGCTTCCAGAAGACTTCATGTAGGCAAGACTATGGGCCATTTTCTTGTTCAATTCTTGGGGTTCACAGCCTGCTATGGGCAATGCCATCCCTGGACAGATATCCATGTGTAATATAAAAAAAGCAAGCTGAGCAAGTCATGGCCAGCAAGCCAGTAAATGTGCTACCTCTGCTTCAGTTTCTGCCTCCAGGGTTCTTTTTATTTTAGCTATTTGCACTGGCTTCCCTGAATGATGGACTGTGATCAAGACTTGGAAGTCAAATAAACTCTTTCCTCCCAAAGTTGTTTTCAGTTGGTGGTTTATCACAACAGAAAAGGAAACTAGAACAGCTCCAGCGAACATTACATGCTATTACCATTGTTCTTTGTGGCCTTCCAGAATGTGACAGTAAGAACTAATTGCTAATGACATCATGTTATTTGATCCATAAGACATGGAATAACGAGTGTGGTACTAACCTAGAAGCTTCATCTCTACTATCCAGCTTTTATAATACTAGAAAGTATCATGTAATAATAAGTTCTGTATAATAATGTCTCTACCAATAGAAAATATTATAGAAAAATAAACAAACAAAAAAGTCAAAAGTCTCTCCAGCTGTGAACCTTGGGAGTTTCACTAACAACTGGCCTGGAAACATACACCCATTGGTGAATTCCTGGCATGAATGCTATGGGAGTTACTAACTACTTGCTGCTTGATTTGAAAGGACAATGAGAGGAAAGCCATGCCATAGCTGAAATAGCTCAGCAGGTTAAATAATAACACCAACTGAAATTGGAAGAAAAAGTGATGAGGAAATATGAGAGGAATTAGAAGGAAAAGTAGGGGTAGATTTTATTAAAATGCATTTTATGAATATATGAAATTCTCAAACGAAACAAACCCCAAAATATTTTAAGAAAAGTATTTATTTTGGGTTTTGGACTATAACTTTTGTGCACCATGGGAGAGAAAACATAAATTACAGTAACAAAAATCTGAAGCAGCTTCCATATTGTACCCACTGTAGGGAAGAAAAACGTTTGTTCTTCATTTCTCCTTTTTATCCAGTCTGGAATACAGTTGAGGTAGTGGTGCCACAGATAATGGGCATGATTTCCCACCTCAATTAGCCTGGTCAAGATAACCCTGAGAGGAGTGCCCGGGACTCCATGTCCCTGCTGACTATAGATTTCATTCAATTGACAATTGAGATTAACCAGTACAATTCTGCCATTTGTCAAAGTGAGACACAAACACACTACTAAGTAATACATTTCTGTCCCTTCATAAAGCTGCTATGAACATAGTTGAGCAAATGTCCTTATTGAATGGTGGGGCATCTTTTGGTTATACGTCTAGGAGTGGTACAGATGGATCTTGTCCTTAAAGGCTCATGCTCAGTAATGTAAAATACATCCAAATTCAAAATTTTTATAACCTTTAGCAATTTCAGCTGTTTAAATAGCCAAAGTCTATATCTCTGAGGCAAGGACTTATACAAACACACACATATTTTACATTTACGTACATATAAAATATGTATATATGTATACATATTATATATATATATATATCCATGTTTCTAAATAAAATCCATTTAGTCTGTATAATGTTACCTGTATATGCTTTATGGTTGACTGTTTAGCACTGGACAACTAATAAGTGTGCTCTTATCTGGAGAAAATCACTTCTCCCTCTCGTAGCATTCCTCAGTAGCCTATAGTTTATTGTGGAGGGTTGAGGCCTCATAGATTTTTCCCTTGTCCACTTTGGCGTGTCCATTGGTGTTGCCCTTGTTCAGATCATGTTGAGGAAGTTGTATTGGTGAGGCTTTTGGGTGTTACTTCTGATATTAATGAGGATATGCAATCTCATAGCAAACTTGATGACCCACTATCTCTTACAATTTTCTACTCCCTTTCCAACCACATTTTTGTAGTTTATAATCCCATGGGAGGGAATTATCACCCACATAAAAGGAAGGCCTTCCCTTCTCAATGACCCACTTAAGATAACTGCTCCCTGAAATACCCAAAGTCATGTTTCTTAGGTGTTTCTAGATCTTATAATGTTGACAACTAATATGAACCATCACACTTGTGAAGACAGAATGATTTATAAGTGCGAAAATTGAGAGTTATGCCTGGGTTATACCACATTCTTAATAAGTATTTTACATTTCATTTACAGGTGTTTCTGACCAATGAGATGGCTGTACACTTTAATATCACATGTAGTAGTGTTGATATTATGCATAAATTAGGAGCAAATAACTTCAGAAGTGAGTTCTTTTGATGTTTATAATGATTATTCCTAAAATAAGTGGGTCCATATTTAATGAGTACATTTAAGATCTACAGAACACTTTGTTATTCAGTGAGAGAATGTCTGAAATTTGCTATTGATAAGTGGTTATTAGATTGAGTGGTTATTAGAACATGACCAGTTGGATGACTTGTCAAAATGCTGTTTATTGAGTTCTGTTTCCAGTTTCTGATTCATTGGTCTAGGGTGATGACCAAGTGCTTTGCCTTTCTAACCCTTCCTGAGTGAGGCTGATTCACTGATAGATGCACCACGCTTTGAGAGGAAAATCAACGCTATGTTTTCTATGAGGCTGGCCATTCCCTTCGCATTTTCCCAACATTTGCTATTGTCTTTATTGACTTGTATTCAATTGGAACATTGAACATATTGGGAAGATGGTGGAGAGTAGATCCTAGGAAGCTTTGGATAAATGAATAAAATGCCAATTTTAAGAAAATTGTATTATTAACATTTTAATTCTTGCATTTTAACAGTATATTGAATATACTTTGCACTTTATAACTACTTTGAAATTCATAGAGTGGTTCCTTTGGTCTTTTGTGTAGATTATGTGGCCACCATTTTTACCTTGTAGAACATCAGAAATCATTTCTGATAGGATGAGCCAGATTGAAACTTTCTTTCCGAAAAGGTTAAATGTTTGGTTTAGTAATTTCCTTTCTTTAGCTCTCGAAGAATGTGATAATCACACACTAATAAGTCAGATTTAGACTGTGATGTGATACAGCATGTCTGAGATCCAAGGTGTGAATGAAAATCCCATTTTGTAATAAGTGTTTTCAAGCTGCTTTGGCGTGAGAACATTTCTCAGATGGACATCAGCAGGTGAGCGCTAGCACTACATTTTTTAAATTTTAATTTAGGGTTCGTAATTCTGCACAAGTACTTCTCAAGTGACACATCACAATCTCAAGATGTTATCTCTCTCTTTCTCTCTCTCTTAAAAATTAGAGAAATTATAATTCTCTCAATGTGCTGGCCACTGTTGTGGCTTGCAGGCTGTATTGATTCCTTTCTTCCGTTGACAGTTACATTGCGCCTTCGAATACTACGGGAGCTGTTCCTTAGAGAGGAGGCTTCCAAGTCAGGCCTAGCTGGAAATAAACCTTAAAACATATGAAATAAGCATTTGGTGAGTGAGAAACAGTTCTAAATAACCATTGGGAATACCCACAGACCATGTCTTTTTACTGGTAAGTTGTTATTATGTGATCTGTTAAATAGGGGCCATTTATACATACTACAAGCAGAACTGTTTCAACTCTTAGAATTTACTCTAAGACATTCCCAATAAAGGTGTGTCTAGTTGCCATCACACCTGTAACTAAATTTGTCCTTGTCTTGGAAACATGTTGCTTATTGGGCGTATGCATTTAAAAACACTTATTTTACTTTGAAATATCTAATTTAGTATATTTAGCCTAACATTATTAATACCTAGTGACTCAGGAGATACTCTCCCAAATACCTCAATCAGGAGGCCATTTGTAAGACATCCAAAGACAAGTGACCTCAGGCATGAAGCCTGGGCAGAGGTTCTGAAATGGCAGCCAAAGAAAACTACATCTCGTTAAACAGGCATGCTACTGAGAAACAGTTGGCCTTTTCAGAAGTGTGCTCCTGGAATGTTTCCAACTTTGGGGTGACATTAAGCAAAATAAGAGTTAAATGGAGTCTTTTAACCTTGTTCTCCAATGGTCTTGGATGTTAGGCCCCAGCCTTCCCACCAGACTGTTAGGTTTGGAACAGGAAAGCAGCTGAGGAGAGAAAAGCAGTCTGCTAACAGGATATTTCTTGCTCACAGCTGCGTCCTCAAAGAGGATAAATGAGGGCACATTCTCTCATTAATCAACCAAGAGAGATCATACACATACAAAAAAGCTCCAACCAAGTAGCTCGGATGTGTTTGTCCTTAAGCACAATCACTAATTGCCTGGAAATGAGCCTACAGTTCTTAGAGCTGGCTCTGGCCTCCTGCTCTCGTGTTGTTGAGGAGCAAGAGCCGGTTTCCCAAATCTCTTCGATGGAGTGAGCTGTGGATTTTGACTCAAGCAGCTACCTCTTCCTGAACTTGCAGGAAAGGAAACGGAAACAGCATTGAACCGGTTGGAAATCTTAGTGATTGGAGAGACATACCTGGTAGTCAGTGGCAGAGTAGCCCATCTCTTGCAGGAAGCTTGAATAAAGTTGCCCTGCTCATGTTATTATTATTTTATATCACATATAGCTTTCGTTTCCATAAAAATATATTGAAGACTAAAATTTAACAAATGCAAACGAGACATCAGATTTCTGGTTTGAGATGAGTCTCACATGAACCAGAGAGAACTAGTTGGAATGAGTTATAAGGCAAAGTTGTGCTGTGGGAGCTAGGCTGTAATTCTTCACAGCATGACTTTGCAATTTAAATACATTCTAAGATGCTTGGTGTTGGAATGCTGTCAGGCACCCAAAACTACATCTCTGATCTCATCCTTTGTTTTCCTTTAGAGAAAACTGAAGATGTATAATCATACAGGTTATTCAATGGTGAATCAAGAGGAGTTCCTGGGTGTTTTGATTCTTACAGCAGAGCTTTGGTTTGAAGTGAATCTCTGGATCATTCATTTCCAAATATTAAGAACTAAAACATATTGAGAACTACAAAGTAAAGACTTTTAACTTCACATAAAACACTTTGCTTTCTTTCCTTTTATTGAGAATAGTCTAGGAGAGGTATAGCGGGATCTTGAGGAAGCGCTATTCGTAACTGTCTGAGAAAGCACCAGATTGATTTCCAAAGAGGTTGTACAAGGTTACATTCTCACCATCAATGGAGGAGGGTTACCCTTTCTCCACATCATCTCCAGCATGTGTTGTCTCTTGAGTTTTTTATGTTAGCCATTCTGATGGGTTTAAGATGAAATCTCAGGGTCATTTTGATTTGCATCTCCCTGATGACTAAGGACGTTGAGCATTTCTTCAAGTGTTTCTCTGACATTCTATATTCCTCTACAGAGATTTCTCTGTTTAGCTCTGTAATCCATTTTTTAAATTGGATTATTTGATTTGTTGCTGTTTAACTCTTGGGTTCTTTATATATTCTGGATATTAGGGTTGGTGAAGATCCTTTCCCAGTCTGTAGGTTGTTGTTTTGTTGTGATGACAATGTCTTTAGCTTTACAGAAGCTTTTCAGTTTCATGAAGTCCAATTTATTGATTGTTTCGCTTAGAGCTTGTGCTGTTGATGTTCTGTTCAGGAAGTTGTCTCCAGTACCAATGAGCTCAAGGAACTTCCCCAATTTTTCTTCTAATAGGTTTAGTGTATCTGGTTTTATGTTGAGGTCTTTGATCCACTTGGACTTTAGTTTTGTTCAGGGTATTAAATATAGGTATATTTGCAATTATCTACATGTAGACATCCAGTTAGAGCAGCACCATTTGTTGAAAATTCTGTCTTTTTTCCACTGTGTGGTTTTGGCTTTTTTGTCAAAATTCAAATATCCGTAGGTGTGTGGGTTTATTTCTGTGTCTTCTATTGGATTCCATTGATCCACCTTTCTGTTTCTATGCAGTTTTTATTACTATTTCTCTGTGTACAGCTTGAGATCAGGGATGGAGTTACCTCCAGATGATCTGTTGTTGTAAAGTATTGTTTGGCAATTCTGGATTTTTTGTTTTTCCATATGAAGTGGAGAATTGTTTTGTCAAGATCTGTAAAGAATTGTGTTGGTATTTTAATGGGAATTGCATTGAATCTGTAGATTGTTTTTGGCAGGATGGCCATTTTCACTATGCTAATCCCACCAATCCATGAGCATGGGAGATCCTTACATCTTCTGAATATTCAATTCTTAACACATTGCTGTATATGTGTGCAAAGGTGAGTGAGATTGAGCCAATTGTGTTCTCCATGCAGTGGAGAATACCTCAGAAAGAATTGACAGGAATTGTGTATGGGATGGGGAGTTTAATTGAAAAGTAAGAAGACACAACACTTTAAATGATGTATTACTAAGAGCTCTTACCTTTTACGATTTTGTTTGGTTTTACTTTTCAAAAATGTTTTATGTGTATGGGCATTTTGTCTGAATGTATGTACGTGAGCCATATGCATGCAGTGCCAATGGAGGCAAGAAAAGGGCATTGTTTCTCCTGGAACTAGAATTACAGGCATTGTTAGCTGTCATGTGAGTTTTGGGACCTGAACCTTGGTCCTCTGTGAAAGCAGCTAGTGCTCCTAACCACTGAGCCACCTCCCCAACCCTGTTTGTTTCTTTAAGACAGGGGCTCTATATATGGCTTTCTCAAAATTCTGATTTTCTCTTTAGGTCTGGGATTGCATGCTGGAGACCAAACTCGTGGGCTCCATTCATGTTAGGTAAGCAGTATGTAGCTGAGCTGTATCCATCATCACCCTCTCTTCAGATCTATCTCTCCTTTGCTGTCAATCATTCTCATGTTTAAAAGATTTTAGGATGCTCTTACTGTAGGAAACATGACAGTCATGAAATAAGAACATGAGGTAACTTAAGCATGAGAGCACACACATTCTGAAATAGACGAAGATTCTAGAGAGCTGAAATTTAGTATAGGCAGAAATGAACACCCTTGGCCAGGGGTATCTCCAAAAAATTCGGCAAAATGAGCTGTCTTCAATTCAGCTAGCAGTTTTCCCATTGTACTCTGATTTGAACAGTAATGGAGTCCTTGTAAGTTCCCATTTTTGTCCACCACTGTTATCAAAACTGATCATAATAGCACCCACAATTTCATAGAAATAACCACTATTCACATTTCAGTTTTTCTTCCTGCATATTAGTGACAAGAATAGGTGTGCCAACCATACCCAAGAGGAGGTAGAAAGAGAAAGATCTGCTCAGAGTTCAGGCCAGCAGGGTCTCATTTTCTGAAAATTTAGGAGCAATAGAAAAGTTGTCAGCAGATCTGCATTTTGTTAACACCATGAATTTACCACACAGAACGAGTCAGAGGACATGCACTCTGAAAAATAGCCTTAGTAAACAGACTTTGTTTTTAGAACTTTGATTATGTAGCAAATAATTTGTCTTTAGTTACTACTCAGTATTCTTAATATCCTTTCCTGCTCTATATTCTTAATCTGCCATTATTTATTTACCTAAACAAGTCCTTGTTTGAGTTATATAGAGAATTGTTACTTGTAAAAATAGAAAACAAAGAAGCTCATTTTACATCAGATTACTAGACTTTAGAGTGAAATTATTGAGTAGAAGCATAGGAAGCAATATATAGAAAACATTCTCTCTCTCTCTCTCTTTCTCTCGTTTGTTTCAAACATGACCTGCCTATTATAGCCCAAGCTGGTCAAATATTTCCCTTGTTGGTCTTGATTATCAGTCAATCAGGAGACGTATGCATTGGCGTGTCTCTGAAGGTGTCCAAAGATTAACTGAAAAGACCCATTCTCAACATGCACAGTGATTTCCCATGGGATGTGAGGCTTAAAGAGATCTAAAGAAAAATGTGGTGCTTGCTGCCTTTGCTGCTTCATTCTGAGAAAGTATGTCATCACCTCTGCTGCTCCTGCTATCCTCTCTGACCCCCGAGTTCTAGCTACTTCAGCCTCCTTCATGGCTTTGATACCAAGGCTCTCCACGGAACTTCCAGGATTTCAGTCCAAAAGGCGACTGCTCACTCATTAAGCTACATGAACTGAGTAACTTTGTGGACTGAGTAGTTTTTGAATGCTCTCTCTTTCCAGCATAGGCAGAAGGCCACAGATGGACTACCCAGACCCTATGCCATTTTAGTATTTTCTTTGTGTCTCTTTCCCTCAACCTTCCCTCATTCACTTCTGTCCTAGAAAACATTTTCAAATACACTTATAACTCTCTTGCTTCGGTTTTCTCAGAATTAAATAAGCCAGCTAAGGCTTTTAAAACTTAGAATATTACATATACTCACTTATAAGTGGATACTAGCCATATAACATAGGATAAACATACTAAAATCTATAGCCCTAAAGAAGCTAAACAATAAAGAGGACCCTAGGGAAGATGCTTAATTCTAATTCAGAAAGACAAACAGAATAGACATAGGGAGTAGGAGAAGGCAAGGAACAGGATAGGAAACCTCCACAGAGGACCTCTGAAAGACTCTATCCCTCAGGGTATAGAAGGAGATACTCCAAACTCCAGGCAGAGTGCAGGAAACCTAATGGAATAAAAGGGTGATAGAAACACTTGCTTTCTTTCATATGTTAATTATCATATAATCTTGCAAATAATTCATTTTCATCTCTTCTCTCATAATTTTAATTCTATTTTTATATTTTTATTTCATAACTTTTCCAAAATTTCATGAACACTATATTCATATCACCCTCTTTCCTCTCCTTCCTCCTGCTCCTCTTGTGTCCACCCCTAATGCTTCTCAAATTCAAGACCTCTTAATCTTCACTTATTATTGTTACACACATATACATATAAACTTATAAATACAACTAGCCAAGTTCACTTAGTGTTGTTTTCGTGTATACATGTGGAGGGCTGACCTCTTGACACTGGATCCTATCAGACGACTTGTCACTGAAACAGGCCTATTCTCCCTCTGTCCGTACCCTTGTTGACTGTGGCTCTTCATCTAGAAGTAATGCCTTGTGAGAGTTCTCCTATACATACTGGCAATGTCGTATGGAGTCATCATTTTCATGTCTTATTTAGGTAGCCACCTTGTCAGAATCTCATGGGTGTATCTTCCCTGTCTTATGTAGAAGATACAGTCTTTTAGCTAACTTCCTGATCTTTTGGCTCTTACCATCTTTCTACTATATCTTCTGTAATGTTTCCTGAGCCGTAGACATATGGGTTGTATTGTAGATGAACCAGTTGAAGCTGGGCACTCCATGAACAGTTGTTCTCTGCATTTTGACAAGCTTGTATCTTTCTGTAATGGTGTCTAGCTGCTACAGTAGAAACATTTTGTGAATACTGAGAACTACACTTATCTGTGAGTGTGAGAATGTGTATTTGGAATGAAGTTTGAAGTCATGCTGGTTTGGGGAAGTGGCAGTACTAAGCGTTTCTCTAGGATATTTGGCTTCACTAGGCAGAGATTAATTCATGTCAATATGAATCCATCTTACTGAATGGGACTCATGTGCAACTAGAGAGATGTTGGTGCCGCCCCGCCCAAGATATAAGCGCTGCTCTTGCAGCTTTGTGGAATATCTAGTATTTCTTGTAATTTTGTGGCTCTTGGGCATTATAGCAGAGTAGAATCACTGATTACTTTCAGTATGTACGTTTATGTACAGTTGATTTTGATTCACATATTGCTGACAATTTTCTATCTTTTTTCTCTCCCCCTTTTCTTTCTCTCTTCCCTTTCTTTCTTCCTTGCCTTTTTCTTTTTTTTTCTTAGACAAGGACTATCTAGGTCTATGTAGTTCTGGAGCTTGGAACTTGCTATATAGACAAAGATGGCTTGAAAAGCACAGAGACTAATGGGCTTGAAGGCATGTGCCACCACACCAGCACGAACCATTTTCTGTCTGTTTATATTTCTCTGGCATTTGCTCACTTTTATCTTTGAAATCCTTTTACCTTATTTTATTTTAAGTGCTTCTTATATAAACATTACACAATAGAAGAAGACTATAATTTCAAATCCAAAAAGACTGAGACAATGTTTGATAGTACTGCTGTGTTTCAGCTACTGTTTTCCCCAAACATATTTCTATATTAACCACAATATATTCCACTAATAGAGAATATTTTTCTAGAATATTTTCTTGCATTTTCAACCATGTTTTCCCATCTATATATAGAAGTATACATACCCATACTTATATATATATATATATATATATATATATATAACAGTTACAACAGTTCATGATGATGGGAATTATATTAATTTATGTATTTATTACATTAAAACAATATTAAATCAATTCCATTTTTAATATTTCTGTAGTGATGCTGATAAACTCGATGTTTTAACCTTTTACTTTTATGTACTTCATTAGTACTTGTAAATATATGGTTTTACTTTGAAGAATTATCAGATTTTTTAATTTAAAAGGTAGATGAATATATTAAAGATATATTGATCATCTGCATAAGTGTGCTTTGAAAATTTGTTTATTCCTATTGCTTGCCTCTACTTAGGTTGGCATTTTATAATGTGTTGCACAGAAGGCAACAATTTTGTGTTTCTTTTTTTGTTTTTACAATAGAAAAGGCAGTATAATTTAAAACCCGAATAGACTGAAATTGCTCTTGAACAACTGGAGGATGGTTTTACACAGGATAAAGCATCATTTATACATGTGCGAAAAGCAAGTCTCTAGCTCCTTTGCATTTATATAGCTCGTAGGAGTGGAACAATGAAATATCGAGTCTGCACAGCTATACTGCTAAAAGGTGATAGCCAAAGCAGAAGACTTGTTTGAATGGGAGTATAATAGCGTTTTGAAGCATCAAACGTAGGACAGTAGCAATTTGTGACGCAAACACTATCTAACTGGTGCTTAATGAAAAGTTCTTCACTACATTTTCAGCAAGCAGAATGATGAGGGCTGCTTACACATCTTAGAGTTCTAGACATTCCAGGGAATTTTGAGAATAGGAAAAGGGCAACATAGTACCTTCATTTTACCTGATCTTCAGTGATGAATGAAACTAAGATCATTGTCTGTTGAGAAATGTGAAAATGAAGAAATACAGGAAATTAATGGGAGTAAGTTTGGGAAAAAATGGAGGTCATTTGCAAATGAGACTGAATTTGGAAATGTTAAGACTATGAGCACAGCAATAACTATAAAGACCCAAGAATGCTCATCATATAAAACGTGAAAAGCTAAGTATTTGTTTGTTATAATCTTCTTAAAACTATTTTCTGTGAATTGTTTTCTGCTTGCATGTATATATTTGTATGGGTGTCAGATCCTTTGGAACTGGAGTACAGACAGTTGTGAGCTACCACATGGGTGATGGGAGTTGAACCCAGGTTCTTTGAGAGAGGAGCCAGTGCTCTTCTTAACTACAGAACCATCTCTCCATCCCCTTGTTGCAATCTTTTTGTGTGTGTAACACATACATACACACACACACACACACACACATATATATATTTACATATATATATGCTAAAGACTTGCAGCTGTTGCAAGGAAGCTCTTGAGTAATTTTATAATTATAATATACTTTATAGCCTTAATGAGCTCATGCAGGTTTATTTTTCTTTAAAAAGAATCCATATAACAGTATGAATAAGTGAACTACTTTGTCAAATTATTGATTTAGAATTTTCTAAAGTTTATATAAGCTTACACTCACAGATATGGAAAACACCATTAAATAAGTCAGGAAATATAGGTTTTATGATTCCTGAGAGAACAGCAACAGTAGCTGCTAAGGGCAGCAGGACAGAATAAGAGTTATTATTCTAAGGTTGAGAGTTCAGAATCAGTTTAGGGAATAGTGGTATAACTAGGATTTTAAAACTCTTTATTTCACTTGTGTATATTTCAGAGATTTTGTGGCTTTTAGATTTACCCAGCATAATTTTTTATTTAGTAAAACTGATTCTACTCAATAATATAGTATCTCTTCTCTCTGAGGGAGTACCAGGAAGTTTACAGTTTTGGCTGCCAGTAGAGCAAGAATGTGTAGCTTCTTAAAAACATTGGAGCAATTTATGAAGTTCAATATAGTGTTGGAAACTTAGAATTCATAGAAAGATTTCGTTCCTGAAACAGTATGACCATATAAAATTAATATTTGTTTTACTTCAAAATTAATATTTATGGTTTTGATGAGTATCCATAGCAAGAGGAATACTTAATATGAGATTATTCGTGAACTTATGTTTTTATTTTTTGTCAAAAATAAATTTTATACAGTATGTTATAATTATGGATTTCCCTCTCTCTACTTCTCCCAATTTCCCTTCATCTCTCCTACTATCCATATCCAACCCATTTCTAACTCTCCTTATAAAACAAACATCTACTGCATAATGTTATATTGTTATATAATGGATTTTTAAACAACACACACACACACACACACACACATACACATACACACACACACACACAATCAGAAGAGAACAAAGAAAACAAACAGAAGGACAAGGCCAAAGAGGAAGAATGAAAGACACAGATACAGCAGAACCAACACACATATGATCACACAGAGACTGAGATACCATGTTCAGGCCCTTCACATGTCTGCCGCTGTTGGGGTCCTAGAGCTGAAAAAAGAGCATACATGCTCCCATCTGTAACTCAGATGTTGTCATCAATTGATAGTCAATTGAAACTAGTTTTCTGCAAGGGCACTAGGGAAACAAATTAATCTTAAGGGTAGGCTACATGCAGGGCAGAAGATGGCTTAACAGGCAATTAACAAAGTAGCATCTCGGGAGGTTTCTTGTCTCATAAAGGCATGGCAGCTCTCTTTCTTTCATTTTTTCTTTTCTTTTCTTTCTTTCTTTGTTTGTTTCTTTCTTTCACTTTTTCTTTCTATCAACATGGTCAAAGTAAATACGAAATCACAGAGATTGAAGCAGTGTGCATAGGTACCACATATGATTGCACCAGTTCTTGTAGGTATATATTATGTCTTCCAGTTTATGGTTTTTATTGTATTCCCAAGTGTGCAAATGAGTGAGTCCCTGTTTCTTGTGTCTTCTCTTGAGCTCTTTTCCTTCTGTTTGATTTATAGAATTCTGATGTGTTAGTTTTTAATTTATAATATGAATCAAATCATATCACATCATATCGTATCATATCATATTGTATCATAATCCTTTAGGAATTTGTATTTTGCTAAGGCGAGACGGGAAGGGTGTGGATCTGGATGAAAGAGGAGGTGAGGAATAATTAGGAGGAGTGGAAGGAGGGGAACTCATGATCAGGGCATACTATGTGAGAAAAAAATCTATTTTTAATAAAAGGGAAAACCTTTCATTAAATAATACAAAGAAAAAAGCTAGATATTTATATTTTGGAAAATAATAAGTGTTATTCTAATGGACATATCCTCAAGTATGATTTGCTCTTTCTCTCTTGATATCTCAATATTCTTTTCTGTCTATACACTTAGTGTTTTGATTATTATACAACATGAGGACTTTCTTTTTTGGTCATGTTTATTTTGTGTTCTATATACTTCTTGATTGAGTTGTCATCTCTTTAGGGGAAATTCATCTATGATTTTGTCAAAAGTATTTTCTGTTTCTTTGAATTTCTTCTTCTTTTATAACTACAGTTCTTAAGATTTATTTATTTAAATCTTGTTTGCTTGTTTTATAATATCCCAATTTTTTTTGCATGTTTAGTTCCTGATTTTTCTTTAGATTTAATATTTTTTGACCAAGTGGTCCAGTTTCCTTCCCTGTCTTAGAGACCTGATATTCTCTCTTCCACTAGATTCAGTTGGTTTAGTGATACTTTCCTGAACTCTTTGGCTTCTTAAGCTTTAAATTTTAAGTTATCCATCATTTCCAATTTTATTTAGAGAGTCTTCTATGTTCCTGTTTTATATCTTCAATTGATTTTATTATTTCATTCAACTGGTTGCTTCTTTTTATTGGTAGTCATTCAGGCATTTGATTTCCTTGAATGTATTTATCATTATCTTTTTGGAATGACTGTCCTCTGCTTGTTGACTATGCTCCATTTTCAGACAATAATACAATGGAGTGCTCATTTCTGGACAAGAAATCATGTTTAGAGTATTTATTTGATTGACTTTTTTACATTCGACCTAGGCATCTGGAGTGTGGTCTTTGGCAGTGTTTTTTTTTTTTTTTTTCTGGATGTTTGGTACCTTATTAGCTTAACTTGTCAGTTTTCAGACCAGCTGACTTGTGCTTTGTGTTTACCTTGGGGATGCTCTTTGTTGATTGCAAATGAGATGTTAGATGAAACCAGTCTGGATGAGACCTGATTGGTTAGGGTCAAATAGAAGGGGAGGACCACCTCCCCTATCAGTGGACTAGGGGAGGGGCATAGGGTTTGAAGAGGGAGGTAGGGTGAGTTTGGGAGGAGACAAGGGCCACAGCTGGGATACAAATTGAATAAATTGTAATAAATGATAATAATAAAAAATAAATTAAAAAGTAGTCTCAGCTCAGCCAGGAAAAGGAAAAAATTCTGAAACTAGAAAGTAAACCTTTTGTAGAGAGTCTGCTAGATTTTTGTCTACTTGGCATAAGCCAGAGTCATCGGGGTAGAGTGATCCTCAATTGAGTAAATGCTTCTATATGATCAGGAGGTAGGTAAGCTTGTTGGGCATTTTCATAATTGGTGATTGATGGTGGAAGGCCCTATTGTGAGTGATGGTACCCCTGGGTTCCTGGTCTTGGGTTCTATAAGAAAACAGGCTGATCCTATATTATATGGCTAATCTCTACTCATAAGTGGGTATATACCATGTATGTCTTTCTGTTTTTGGGATACCTCACTCAGGAAGATGTTTTCTAGATCTCACAATATGCCTGCAAATTTTGTGATTTCCTTGTTTTTAATTGCTGAATAGTAATCCATTGTGTAAAAGTACCACAATTTCTGTATCCACTCATCCATTAAACACAGCTGGGTTGTGTCCAGATTCTGGCTATTACAAATAAAGCTGCTATGAACATGGTCGAACAAATGTCCTTGTTGTATACTTCAACATATTTTGGATTTATGTCTAAGAGTGGTATAGCTGGATCTTGAGATAGCATTGTTCTTAATATTCTAAGAAAGTCTCACTCAGGATGATCTTTTCTAGATCCAAAGATTTGCCTGCAAATTTCATAATTTCTTTCTTTTTAATTGCTGAGTAGTATTCCATTGTGTAAATGTACCACAATCACTGTATCCATTCTTCAACTAAGGGACATCCGGGTTGTTTCCAGCTTCTGGTTATTACAAATAAAGCTGCTACGAACATGGTTGAGCAAACATCCTTGTTGTATACTTGAGCATCTTTTGGTTATATGCTTAGGAGTGGTATAGCTGGGTCTTGAGGAAGCGCTATTCCTAGTTGTCTGAGAAAGCACCAGATTGATTTCCAAGGTAGTTGTACAAGCTTACATTCCCACCAGCAATGGAAGAGGGTTCCTCTTTTTCTACATCCTCTCCAGCATGTATTTTTGATCTTAGCCATTCTGATGTGTGTAAGGTGAAATCTCAAATCTCAGGGTCGTTTTGATTTGCATTTCCTGGATGACTAAGGATGTTGAGCATTCTTTAAGTGTTTCTCTGCCATTCAATGTTCCTCTATTGAGAATTCTCTGTTTTTAATTTTTTAATTGGATTACTTGATTTATTTTATTTTATTTTATTTTATTTTTTTATTTTATTTTTTTTTTTGCTTTTTAACTTCTCACGTACTAAAATCTGTACACCTAAAGAAGCTAAGCAAGAATGAAGACCCTGGGTAAGATGATCAATCCTAACTCAGAAAGGTAAACAGGATGGACATCTGAACAGGAAGAAAACAGGGAACAGGAAAGGAACCTACCACAGAGGGTCTCTGAAAAACTCTACCCAGCAAGGTAACAAAGCAGATGCTGAGACTCAGCCAAACTTTGGGCAGAGTGCAGGGAATCTAATGAAAGAAGGTGGAGATAGAAAGACCTGTAGGGGACAAGAGCTCCACAAAGAGAGCAACAGAACCAAAAATCTGGGCACAGGGGTCTTTCTGAGACTGATACTTCAACCAAGGACCATGCATGGAGATAACCTAGAACCCCAGCACAGATGTAAACACATGGCAATTCAGTCCTAGTAAGGGGAACAGGGACTGTCTCTGACATGAACTCAGTGGCTGGCTCTTTGATCACCTTCCCCTGTGGGGGGAGCAGCCTTACCAGGCCACAGAGGAAGACAATGCAGCCAGTCCTGATGTGACCTGATAAGGTAGGGTCAGATGGAAGGGGAGGAGAAGGGGCATGGAAGGAGATGATAGAGGGATGGTGGGATTGGGAGAGGATGGGGGAGGAGTCTACAGCTGGAGTTCAAAGTTAATAAACTGTAATAATAAAAAAAATTAAAAAAATGAAGAGAAGAGAGAGACAGAGAGAAGAAAACAAGTTTAGCAAACCATGAGGAGCAAGCCAGTAAGCAGTACCCCTCCATGGACTCTGCAGCAGCTCCTGTTCAGGTTCTGCCCTGTTTTGAGTTTCTGTACTGAATTCCTTTAATGATGGTCAGTGATTTGGAAGCATAAGCCGAATAAACCATTTTTTTTTTACCCATTTTACTTTTGTTCATGGTGTTTTTATCACAGCAATTGTAACCCTAACTAGAACTTAGAAGACCTTCTACTTCTACTGATCTTTAGTTTTAGAGAGCTTGCCAGGTTGTGCAAGTGGTCTTTGAATTTGAGTGGCCTCCTCATTTTGCAGGTCCTTTGCAGGGTGAAGCTTTAAGTGCAGGATGTTGTACTTGACAGGCAGGTAAATTAGTGAATGGATCTTGATAAGGTACTAGTGGTTCTTTTGGACTCCAATTCCTGATACTTGCATCAGGGGTAGAGTTCACATGCTATTTCTTTTGAGAAAATTGTTGTTGTTTACTTGTTTCAGTTAGTTTTTAGTAAATGCAAGTAAACAATGTGAATCACTATAAAACTTGTACCTACAATAGCCACTTCATTTTTTCCAAAGTCACAATTTTTTTCTAACTAATTGTGCGTCTCTCTCCCCATTAAACTGCAAGCTCCTTGAAGACTGGATAGGTGTTGTTTCTCTTTGCTTTTTTATACCTATTTTACAGATACTAAACATGCAATGAAACAAATCCAAGAATTCTATTTCTGCAACGCTGCT
This sequence comes from Meriones unguiculatus, assembly GCF_030254825.1. NCBI lineage: Eukaryota > Metazoa > Chordata > Mammalia > Rodentia > Muridae > Meriones > Meriones unguiculatus. The sequence goes on along the minus strand of NC_083350.1, from coordinate 82,044,612 downwards.
TAAAACTTTAAAACACATTTAAATTAACTTGTGAAAACAATGTAAAATTGTTTTTATTAGATACATTTATTGAAGTAAAAAATAAGACACCAAATTGTTATAGTCCTTCTTGGAGATGAAATTTCTAGAATATTACAAATTTAGAGAGAGAGCTATTTTTTTCCAATGATTTCTGAGCAACTGGCATTTCTTATTATAAATGAGGAATTTTTCTCATTTACTAGGGATTTGAATAGTGACCAAGTATCTTTGTACATAGTCCACTTGAAAGAAGTATGTAGGTTATTGTGTACTCTTTGAAGCAAGACTGTGAGCAAAACCACAGAGTTAACTTGACAATATTTTCTCATTTCTTAACATTGAAAACAAAGGATAACATTGGTATCTCAGAAAGAGAGACAGAAGAAACAAATGTAAGATACATTAGAGCAGCATATTACAATGGTACCCGCAAGTGGATTATTTGCTATATTGATCTTTCGCTGCCATCTGTGATCCACCTGCATAGTTGCGAATTATTTATACAAGATTGCACTGATGACTCCTGTCAGCAGGGCTCTTACCAAAGCTTGTCTCTGATTTCACAGAAACATTCCTCTGGGTCCATGAAAGGATGAATGGAAATGAGCTTATTGTGCATTGTGTGGTATTTGCAATTAAGGGTTCACAAGTGTGTGCTGCTTTATAAGAGCATGTGATAGCTGATGCATGACCCAATTGATCATTCCCTCATATAAGCTCACACTCTTCAATATTTGTCTGTCTTTATTTATACAGTGTTTTTTTACTTTTTCGATTGCTAGTAATTTTAATGGCACATTTTAGACCCTGTCTCTGTCTCGGAAGAAACGTCTTTATGGTCTCCACGGAGGATTACATTAGAAATTTTCAGCTGCTTTGCTGAGGCACATATTTACTCCTGCAGTAGCATTGCATACACTGAGAAGCTGAGACTCCGCTTCCCTTGAGTGTACAAGTGACCGCTCCAGAATGGAACCTCTGCCAACAAACAACCTTGTGCTTTTCTTTAATTCAAGTGTTCAAATATGATCTTTTCATGTATGCTATCATGTGGAAAACATTTGGAAATCCCTTCTATTGTATCTTTTCAGAACCCCAGGAGGTGTTTGCTGAAAGAACTGCAAAGACAATGAGGAGATCATAGGATAGTGGCCAGAAACCCTTACTTGACGACAGGTCAGAATTTGTGTTTTTTGTTCTGTTTTTCCTTGTTGGAAAACATTGCATAAGTTATTCAGTTTCTCTTTATTTTTCTTTTCTGAAGATAACAACAGGAACTAGCTTGTAAAACTGAGAAAATGAAGTAAAACGATAGACAAAATGCATAGAACCTATTTGACATGCATGATGTCAATGAGACTGTTGACTCTTATGATTCATTTGCTTGGTGAAGAATAAGTTCTATTGTATACAATGATATTTTAATAACACTATATCATATATTGAGGACATTTCTTGACAGTGCCTAGTTTCCTCTCTATAAAATGAATTAATCCTTTTTCTCACTTGACCATTTACTCATACATTTTTAGGACTTAATTTCTGATAACGCAGAACAAGCTAAAAGTCCAGAGTACATCTGAAAATACAACTGAATTGACACAAACTAAAAAGTTTCATATCTGAAAGTCAGCAAACCATGACAAAGGTGTTTGAAATACAGTGTTTGCATAACCTTTTGATTTATAGTTAAAGCCAGAAGAATTTAATATTTCAAGATCTTTATGGGTGATTCCCAAGGAATGGTGGCACAAGTAGCTACAATTTGTAAACCTTTCTGTACTTGCTATTGTGTTTGTAAGATAGAAAGATTTTCACTGTTGTTCTGTGCTGTCAGTGTATCAGTTTGTTTCAGTCCACTAGGCATCTGATAACTGTTCCCTCCCTGAACATTAAACAAGCACATTAGCTAACATGAGATCAAGCCATAAATTAATCATGCAATTTATTCACCTCACTGCTGCAGTCATTCCCCAGTAACAACTTGGACACTGCTTACAGTAAGTTGACTATGGTGATGCACAAATGGCATTTTAATGACCTCCAAGAGTTAATGTAGATCTGTAAGTGCCTATAACTAAATATCAAAGTGGTTTGGGTGCTGGGGAGACTTGACTCATTATTTCACTCTGCTGAGCTAGATCATTTGGGTTCTCTTTATTTGCTGTTGGCCTTTTTCTTTCCCTTTCTCTACTCATGCATAAAGGATATTGATTTAAACGAACGATACTGTAAACATGCAGTTTTTTAGTGAAATCAGACTATGCAACTGTAATTTCAAAGTTCAGAGTTCTTCCAATGGTTGATTTATATCAACTTGTTCTTGTGGAAAATGTCCCACTTAACTAAACTAATGTTTTTTTGTTGTTGTTGTTCTGTTTTGTTTTTTGTTTTTCCCAAATCACATACTGTTCCTGGTATTCTATCATGTTCTCCCAAAGCCAATCAGAAGAGAGACTCATATTTCCCAGAAACCTTTACACTTGATTTCAGCACAGTGCAGTACAATAAATTGTATCTCTGGGAAAAAAATGACCAACTGAATTTAAATATGAAAGATGAAAGAATTTGGAGTTCCATCTTAAAACTGCCCTAAAATTTTTTACCACTTGAAATAAATAGTTTCAATTTTAGGGACTATTTTACAAACTTTTCTTGGAGAATTTACTTTAAATGAAATCTATAGCTAAATTTAAGCAGAAGTGTTTACTGGCCCATAAAACTGGAGAGAAGTTTTAAAAAGATAATTATATAGAGAATCTAAAATAGTAAATAATTTCAGACATTTTTTCATAGCAATATTAATTTTTCCCTTAGGTGTTCTTATTTTTGTATGTAAATTTGCTCTTTAATGCTCATTTACTTATGTTATTAGTATGCATTTTCTTAAAATACTAACCTCAGTATGGGTAGCATATAGTACCATTTCAGTACTCTAATTACTCTGTAGGGCCAAATAGTTAAAATTAATTAAAATCCTGAAAATTTATGATAAATTCCATTGGCAGTCCTGTGACTACCTTGTAGTATTGTGTCTTGTATAAATCTTGTTAATATTTATTTATTTATTATTTTTGTATTAATTACACTTTATTCACTTTGTATCCCCCATAAGCCCCTCACTCCTCCCCTCCAGGTCCCACTCTCCCTCCCCTTTCTTCACGCATGCCCCTCTCCAAGTCCACTGAGAGGGGAGGTCCTCTTCTCCTTCCTTCTGATCATGAAATTTGCAGGTAAATGGTGGGACCTGGAAAGTATCATTCTGAGTAAGCTGTTTCAGAAGCAGAAAGACACACATGGTATATACTCACTCATATAGACATATAGCATAGGATGAACCTACTAAAATCTGTATATCTAAAGAAACTAATCAAGAGAGAGGACCCTGACTAAAACGCTCAATCCCCATCCTGAAAGGCAATGAGGTTAGACATCAGAAGAAGAAGAAAACAGGAAACAACCTAGGAACCTGCCACAGAGGATCTCTGAAAGGCTCTGCCCTGCAGACTATCAAAACAGACACTCACACTTAGGTCAACTGTTGGGCAGAGTGCAGGGAATATTATGAAAGAAGTGGTAAATAGTAAGATCTGGAGAGGACAGGAACTCCATAAGGAGAGCAACAGAACCAGAAAATTTGAACACAGGGTTCTTTCCAGAGACTCATACTTCAACCTAGTACCAGGCATGTGAGATAACCTAGAACCCCTGCACAGAAGTAGCCCATGGCAGTTTAGTGTCCAAGTGGTTTCCATAGTAATGGGAAGAGGGACTGCCTCTGACATAATCTGATTGGCCTGCTCTTTGATCACCTACCCCCTCTTTGATCACACTGAGTTAGGAGCAGCCTTACCAGGCCACAGTAGATGACAATGCAGCCACTCCTGATGTGATATTCATTTATTTTTGCCAGACACATTTTGCTACATGTCTAACTTTGTTTTAGACAAATGGTGAAATGTGTTTAAAAATTGTTGGAAAAATCACTAGTAATAGATTTTTGCGCTCACACTCCCTGCACTACGACATCCTGTTTCTTTTTTTTCTGAGAAAGTTTTGAAGGAGACAGCACAATTGTTACAGCTGTAGCTGAAAACTCTAATTAAGATTTGTTACTCAGGGTCACACAGAATATTCAAATTATAGAACCAGTATGAGAATGTTGCCATTAAGACTTTTCAATGAAAGTTTTAATCATTGCATTGACTTGTATCTGACAATATGCATTATCTTAAACAACACAGAAGACTACTCCATAAGAGTTCAATAGTTGGTAGCTATTAGTAAATTTTATAATTGCTTTGTTGTTCAAAAAGTCATCTTAGAAACACAGAACTCAAAACAAATGTGAAAGTTTTTGAGTTTTACTTTTCTTAGTAGTTGTTAATCTAGACTTACCCCTAGATTAGGTTATTGCTGTATATCTCTAATAGTATATATTTTTTCATTCTCAAATTCTGATTTCTAGCTTGAACTTTTCTGTGAAATCTTCTAGAATTATAAACATGCTTAACAGATGTATCTCAATAGTCAAATGCAGGCATGGTGTGCAGGATCAATTGCATAGATAAGGCCATCGATTGCTATTCCATGCTGATAAGTTCTCTACAGGCAACTAGTGCCTTCCTAGTTAATTATAAACCTCATTTTTATTCACTTGAATTTTTCCCCATTCCCCTATTTACAATACACCATTTTGTAAATTCTTTTGGTTGGCTCCAAATTCATTTTCCTCTACAAAACTCTTACAGTATAGGACATGCTTATAATTTTATGTCACTGTACAGATTGTTGTTTGTCTCTGCCTCCACATATTCTAAAATCCGCAGTAATGTTTCCCAGAAGGAAAATTCTAGAACCCAGATGGCTCATATAAACTGTCTTCCTGTGTTTTCTGCGATATTTACAGTAACTTTCTATGAAGATGAGCACAGCCCTTTATTGTCTCCCAGTAAGGGCCATTATATTTTTTTAATAAATATCCAGAGCACAGATGTAATACAGAATTACAAGTTTGGTAATTATCACGTGGTAGACCTGATAATTTTAAGGAACGCGTTCCATCTTAAGGTTAAAGTTCAGGTCATGAAGGGGGATAAATTAAAACAAAACAGCATTGGTTCTGACATTTCTTAAATTATTACATCTAGACTCAGGGAGCACAAAGAAGAAATGGATGACGGGAATAAAAGGCTGTTAAATATTTTCTGAAAATATTCAATTAAAAATTTTTTAAAATTTGTGCTTCTATATACAAATATTTGTGTGAATATATGCATGCAGAAATCAGAAGCACTGAAGGTACATGGGTGCTCGGAATAAAAATCTGGTCCTGTGGAAGAGTGGGAACTACTCCTAAATCCTCTGACTACAGGACCACTAAGTCCTTACTATGACATTATTCTACCAATACAAAAGACGATGAATGCACATGCCTAAAAAGCATATTGGCTAATTTATTTAGAGATATGTTTGTGCATTTATAAAAATGAATATATATAATATATAATGCACATGTACATAATTACATAAATTAACAAATTTGTATACAATTGTAGGCAAAATGCATTACTGTATATTACGTACTATAGTATAATATATATAATTTATTCAAATAATTTCCTTAATGTACAGAAAGTAGATAATATTTTTGTTCTATCTCCCATTATATTACTAATTATTAATAATTTTCTATTTATCTGTACAGCTGATATTTTGGATAAAACAAGACCTAATTAGAGAGTTTTGTGTTGTGCCATCTTTTCAATTATTTTAATTGAATGGGATATATAATAAATGTTTATGGTCTTAAGAAACTCCTCCATTTTAAAGGTAGAAACTGAAAAAAATGTATTCCTGTCCATCAACCTACAATGTTTTTAGTTATTTTGTTTCTTTTCTTTTTCTAGTGTTGAGGATTGCGCCTATGAGGCAAATGTCCTACGTACTATTTGGGTCCTTTCATATTTTACTGTGGACATTTATATTTAATTTTTAGCTCTTGTTATTTAGATGCTAGATTACAGAATTGCAGAGATAAATTAATTCCTATAGACCATTAAGTCTATCATATTTATTTTTCTAATCTGTTTGTTTTGTATAAATAAATAGTTAAAAATCTTTGACAAGAAATTGATGGAAGTTTTAAAAGATTTAGTTTTCTTTTTTTCACACTCTGAATTTTCCATGACATTTTAATGAGAAAAAATTATTTGTTACTTGGAATTTGATTAGTCTTTACATTTTCTAACGCTGTCTCTTCATGGAGCCTGAGGTAACCTCTGTGGGATAATGGGTTATAAACATATTTGGGTTAGTTTAGTGGTAATTAGTGACACATGAGTGAAGATCTGTACTTTAAGCTCATGAATATTGAGTTTAGTGAATGATGTTTGGCTTTATAAGTGCCTGTTGGGGGCTGTTATGAATAATAATGAAGCGAGAAAATATATTTTCATCTATAGTGAATGCCCCAAGGCACTGTCTCCTTGGGAATCCTAGCTGTCCAGGTTCCACTGCCTAAGTGACATCACAGACTACCCTCCCCTGTAGGATGGCGCAGCAGTCAGTATGCCCTGTGAGGATCATTACCTTTTGACACCATTTTCATTGCTTCTTTCACTTGAAATTTCCGTGAGAACAATTTTTTATTCATTTCATAACTGTAATGCATCTGCTTTTGACAACTTTTATCAGTAATTACAAAAGAGCCTGTAGTATGAAATTTGGAAAAATTTAACTATTGTCTGGCTGATTTGTGGCTCTCACTTTGTAGAACTTCCAAAGCACAACATGACTTGCAAAGTTTCCTGCCTTGTTTCTTTAGAGCCAAGAAAAGATTTTTCTCAGAAATCTCTTTGTTGCATGCTTTTTCTAAGCTAGCACCACTCCCATCTCTATTTATGTGTCTTTTGTATTTGGTGTTCATTCAAGCATGGAATACCCTCTGAAATTACGATATTTAAGTATTCATTGCTTCTTGTCTCCTCGTTTGGATGCAAGCTAAATAAAAATAAGAATATTTTTTATCTTGACGCCATTGAATTTTTAGGGCTAGAATTCTGTCTGCCATGTTTGTAAGATAAATGATTGGAATCTGAATTACAAGAATCTTGAATTCACTTTCACATACACACACATATTCTTTTTATCTTATGCACAAATCCATGTTATATATTTAGTTTATATGTTATTATATCTATTCTAAGATGATAATTTCCACATAGAAAGCTACAGCATTAAGCTTTTTATTTTTAAATTAATTTAAATTGATTAAAGTTATTTTTAAATTAATTTAAATTGATTAAAATTGATTAATTTAAATTAAATTTAAATTAATTAATTTATTTATTTATTACAACTTATTCACTTTGTATCTCCTCTGTTGCTCCCTCCCTTTTCTCCTCCCAGTCCTGCTCACCTTACCTTTTCTCCCCCTATGCCCTTTCCCTAGTCCCCTGATAGGGGAGGACCTTCTTTCCTTCTATCTGACCCTAGCTTATCAGGTCTCATGAAAGTTGGCTGCATCATCTTCCTCTGTAGCCTGGCAAGGTTGCATCCCTTGGGAGTGCTGATCAAAGCCACGGAGTTCATGTCAGAGATGCTCCCTGTACCCTTATTAGGGAACCCACTTGGAGACTGAGCAACCCGTGGGCTTCCTTTGACAGCATTAATCTTTTTTTTTAACTTTTATTAGTTACATTTTACTCACTTTGTATCCCCCCATAAACCCCACCCTCCTCCCCTCCTAATCCCACCTTCCCTCCCCCTTCTCCACTCATGCCCCTCCTCAAGTCCACTGATAGGGGAGGTCCCCCTTTCCTTCCTTCTGATCTTAGTCTATCAAATCTCATCAGGAGTGGCTGCATTGTCACCTTCTGTGGCCTGGTAAGGCTGCTCCACCATCAGGGGGAGGTGATCAAAGAGCAGACCAATCAGTTTATGTCAGAGGCAGTCCCTTTTCCCATTACTATGGAACCCACTTGGACACTGAACTTCCATGGGCTACATCTGTGCAGGGGTTCTAGGTTATCTCCATGTGTGGTACTTGGTTGGAGAATGGGTCTCTGGAAAGACCCCTGTCTTCAAACTTTCTGGTTCTCTTGCTCTCCTTGTGGAGTTCCTGTCCTCTCCAGATCTTACTATTTACTTCTTTCATAAGATTCCATGCACTCTGCCCAAAAGTTGGCCATAAGTCTCAGCATCTGGTTTGATAGTCTGCAGGGCAAAGCCTTTCAGAGGTCCTCTGTGGCAGGTTCCTAAAGAAACTAATGGAGAGGGAGGACCCTGACTAAAATGCTCAGTCCCCATCCTGAAAGGCAAAGAGGATGGACATCAGAAGAAGAAAGCAGACAGCATTAATAGTATGATGATTGAATTCTAACAGTGTCATGGTTAGGCAGCTGAATATAAATAAAATAGAATATCTCCCCACATGGATTTTAAATTATATAACATTTATAGCAATCTAATTTTCTGAGGAAATGTTTAAAGTTATAATTGCAGTCAGGTCTCCTCTTAGCTATAGAAAGTATAAAAGTCCTGAAATAGCCCAATGCAAGTCATAGATTTTAACATAACATTAAAGTATTTTCATATATTAGCATGCTTACTTTCATGCACACACGAGTGCGGGCACGCACACACACAAACACACACACATACACCACACCACACCACACCACACCACACCACACCACACCACACCACACCACACCACACCACACATAATTTTTGTGATAAAACTATGAAAACTAATAGGTAGAGTCTTTCAGAGGCCCTCTGTGTTTAGCTCATTTCCTCTTTCTTGTTTTCTCCTACTTCCAGTGTCCATCCCCTTTGTCTTTTTGAGTGAGGATTGATCATCTTACCCGGGAACCTCTTCTTGTTTAGCTTCTTTAGGTGTACAGATTTTAGTGTGTTTATCCTATCTTATAGGTCTAGTATCCACTTATAAGTGAGTATATACTGTGTGTGTCTTTCTGCTTCTGGGATACCTCACTCAGGATGATCTTTTCAAAGCAGATGCTGAGACTCAAAACTAAACCTTCGGCAGAGTGCAGGGAATCATATGAAAGAAGGGAGAGTTAGTAAGACCTGGAGAGGACAGGAGCACAACAAGGACCAAATATATCTGGGCACAGGGGTCTTCTATGAGACTATTTCTCCAACCAAGGCCCATGCATGAATATGACCTAGAACCCCTGCTCAGACAGAGCCCATAGCAGCTCATCATCCAAGTGGGTTCCTAGTAAGGGGAACAGGGACTGTCTCTGACATTAACTCAGTGGCTGGCTCTTTGACCTCCCCCCAAAATGGGAGGAGCAGCCTGGCTAGGTCACAGAGGAAGACATTGTAGCCATCCTGATGAGACCTAATAAAAATAGGGTCAGAAGGATGGGGAGGAAGACCTCCCCTATCAGTGGACTTAGAGAGGGTCGGGGAGGAGATGAGGGAGGGAGGGTAGGATTGGGAGGGAATGAGGGAGAGAGCTATGGCTGGGATACAAAGTAAATAACCTATAATTAATATAAAAATTATATAAAAACCTATAAACACTAATGAAATACTGACCATGATCATCAGTTACTGAAGACTTGAAAATTGTAGTTTTTCTGATCAACTTGCTCTTCCTTTTTTGTTGCTGATCACTACATTTTGGTTTTAGATGTTCTCTTTCATCTCTTTATTTTCAAATTCTTGTGGCATAGTAGACAGATACAAAGAATCCAGCTGATAAAGACAATACCTCACAAAATCCAAATAGAACAAGACATTTCTAAGGATGTGACTTAAATTGTATGGCCCATATAAATTATTGCAACTCTGTCTTTCAAAGAAAAGAAATGCTCCTGAGTTCTACTTTGAATCACACTAAAAAAAAAAAAAAAATACCAAAGTTGCTTCACCCAGTGTACTCTGTACCAGTAAGAACCTGTTGGTAACTAAAATGAAGGCATAAAACCTAGAGAAAAGGATTATGTGTAGAATGAAGGTTCAGTTTATTTTCTTGGTATATAATCATTCTAGTGGATATATTTGTGAATATTTAACTTCAATTCTAATAATTTAAATAGGGAAAGACACATAGGTAAATGCATTGTTTTTTGTTTTAGTTTCAATTATATGGTTACAAGTATAATATAAAATATAAAGGGGCTATGAGCCCAGGTTTAGATAGAAGGGCTCAGGTCCAAGTCTCCTTTTGTTTTCTGAAGACTTTCAGTAATTTTTAAAATATTTTTCTTTTTTCAAAGTTTAGATACAAACCTTAATTATTTTTGTCTTGTATAATTGTGATTGAAATCATGTGTCTGCAGCAGCGCACAGAGCTCAGTAACTGTTAATGCTCAGATGAGTGTTATGGTTATTAACACTGTGTCAGGTAATCACTTAGTACAAAAATAGATGTAGGATCATCAGAATATCTAGATGGCTCATTGAAAAATAGAGTGCTTCATGATATGCTGGTTGGTCTGATTTGACTATTCCATAATATAATTATATGATGAAACATCCGTGTTGGAGTTGTTCTGATGCCGACCCTTAAGATCTGGTTCCTCCCCATAGTTACCTATCTTATTGTGTAAACTTTATTGTGTAAACTTGCCTAGGACATACCTGATTGATTGATTGAATGGCCTACAGCTGGGCAAGGCAGAATGGGGTAGGCGTGGCAGGGGAATCACAGGAAAGAGACAGATGGCCGGGAAGAGAGGAAGGATACCGGGAGGGGTTAAGTGGAGAAGGAACCATGTGGGTGAGGAGGAAGGACTCTGAGGATGACGTGGACGGAGCAAACACCAACATGAAAATATAAGAAAGTGTTTATGAGATCGTGGCTGGAAGGTAGTCCAGATGGGAAAGACTGAGGTGGATGACACTGGAGAGGAGTTGGGAGATGGATGGTGAGGTTACGAAGACAGGATAGGCAAAATATCTGCCTGGCCTAAGGCAACTAAGACTATCACAGAATCTAACAGGTGTTTGTGTCTTGTTATTTGTGATAGCTCACTAGACAATATCATCACAGTAATTATAGGGCTAATAATAAATACATAGCCCACCATTTATTTATTTATTTCCTACTACTCTTCCTACTGTATCTTACATATGTATATATAATTGTACATATATACATATAATTATTACTCAACAATTTTATACAATCCTATAAAACATTTAAAAGTGAAAAATAGATATTTTAATATATTTAAAAGATTTTGACCCTCTTCTCTCATTCAATGGTTTTTCTTTTAAAATCTTCCTGGACCTCTTCTAACTTTGTAAAATCTATTTAGTGAATGGTGTTTGAAGTTCTTAGTTCTTTACATTGTATTCAAAGTCTCTGCAGGGATTTCTGTTCCATTTATTATGTCCTTCTATGAGGTTTAGCTAAATAATACACAACATGACATCTAATAAAACATGCTTACAAAAGTGCACTATACATTTATCCAAAGGCTAATGCAGCTGGTTTCTGATGGTAGAAAGTAATGGTGTCAGCAGCAACGACACAGTGACAGAGACAGTAACATGGTAGATGAATTTGTCATCACTTATAAGTGGATATTACACATATAATATAGGATGATCATACTAAAATCTATATACCTAAAGGAGCTAAGCAAGAAGGGAGACCCTGGGTAAGAGGATCAATCCTCATTCAGAAAGGCAAACAGGATGGACATCGGAATAGGGAGAAAACAGAGAACAGGACAGGAGCCTACCACAGAGGGCCTCTGAAAGACTCTACCCAGAAGCAAATGCTGAGACTCAGCCAAACTTTGGGCAGAGTGCAGGGAATCTTATGAATGAAGGCAGACATAGAAAGACCAGGAGGGGACAGAAGCTCCACAAGAACAATAGGAACCAAAATATCTGGGCACAGGACCTTTTTCTGAGACTGATACTTCAACTAAGGACCATGCAAGGAGATAAGCTAGAACCCCTGCACAGATGTAACCCATGGCAGCTCAGTCTCCAAGTGGGTACCCTAGTAATGGGAACAGAGACTGTCTCTGACATGAACTCAGTTGCTGGCTCTTTGATAATCCTCCACCCCTTGAGGGGGAGCTGTCTTGCCAGGGCACAGAGTAGGACATTGCAGCCAGTCCTGATGAGACCTGATAAGCTAGGGTCAGATGGAAGGGAAGAAGGACCTCCCCTATCAGTGGAGTGGGGAAGGGGCATGGAAGGAGATGAGGGGAGGGTGGGATTGCATGGGAAAAGATGAGGGAGTGAGGGTGGGATTGGGAGAAGATGGGGAAAGGGGCTACAACTTGGAAACAAAGTGAATAAATTGTAATGAATAAAAAAATAAATTTAAAAAAAGTAAAAAAAATCTCACTGGTGTGCTTGTCTCTTAGTTGACTTCATATTTAGTCAAGTTGACAAGATTAAATATTATACTGTGTTAGCATGTATCAAAGGCACAGGTTTAAGTTAGAATGGAGATAATGCTATGGAGGATATGATACCATTGCCAATAATAGTTAAATGAAAATATTCTTGTAGTCTCTCTACTTGATTGATGTGACTTTTTTACTTAATGTAACTCTAAGACAAATTTTCTAGTTACTTTTGTTTTATAAATTTTTTGTGAGTGATACATTTTTATTCCATGTAAACTTCAATAGTAGAGAAACATTTTGAAGTAGGACTTAAGATTGTTTAGATTTCCTCAGTGTCTCTTGGTATGTCCCCCTTTTCTTTTCTTTTCTTTTTTTTTTAACAAAAATAAAAATAGCTTTGTTAAAAATAGGTCTAATAAAACATTTTGACAAATTTGATGAGCTACAAATTTAGTTATACAACCTATTTTTTTTTTATTAATTACACTTTATTCATTTTGATTGATTTCCAGAGTGGTTGTACAAGTTTACATTCCCACCAGCAGTGCAGAAGGGTTCCCCTTTCTCCACAACCTCTCCAGCATGTGTTGTCACTTGAGTTTTTGATCTTGGCCATTCTCATGGGTGTAAGGTGAAATCTCAGGGTTGTTTTGATTTGCATTTCCCTAATGGCTAATGAGGTTGAGCATTTCTTTAAGTGCTTCTCTGCCATTCGATATTCCTCTACAGAGAATTCTCTGTTTAGCTCTGTTCCCCAGTTTTTAAGTGGATTACTTGGTTTGCTGCTTTTCAGCTTCTTTAGTTCTTTATATATCCTGGATATGAGTCCTCTATCAGATAAAGGGTTGGTGAAGATTCTTTCCCAATCTGTAGGCAGTCGCTTTGTTTTGATGACGGTGTCCTTTGCTTTACAGAAGCTTTTCAGTTTCATGAGGTCCCATTTATTGATTGTTGCTCTTAGAGCCTGTGCTGTTTGCTGTAGAACTTTTTTGTGATACATGTTTGATCCAAATTTCCTTTAAGTTCAAAGAATGGAGGAATGATATAAGCAGGATTAAACATGCCAAACCCATTTTCTTATCAGTGTGTGTAATTATTGTGAAACCTAAAATTTAAGACTTCCTACAAGTATTTAGTGTAAGTATTTTCAAAGAAATACCTCATGGCTTCTTTTAGAGAACAAACTTGTGTTTTTATTTCTCTTTTTATAAGAACTAGGAAATCATTGTGCATTGTGATTCTTAAAATTCTAAGCTTTTGGTGGATAATTTATAGGATGTCAGGCATTATCAAAGGTCCAAAAAATAGCCTGTTTGTTCGTCTACACAGATATCTTATTCCTTAAAATGATTCAACACTGTTGGCGGAGTGAGTCAATCCTATTAATGCCTGCTCTTTGGTAGAAAGCAAATGGTAATTTGAGTCTAGTAAAGGACAATAGTAATCTTCACAGAGAGACTGACAATACTAGACGCTAGACTTAATTTCTGTAGGCATGAACTGTGTGTCAAATGGAATTAATGTTTTTCCAAGTGAACAGAAAAATTCAGACAATAAAGCCATTTTTTCATAAAACTATTTTGTATTCAAACTTACAGTCCTCAAGTTTAAATTAAATTTAGTAAATACTGCCATACATGTGCAGTCTTAACCTCCTTATTGGGTCCACTGTTACCACTAGTTCACATGGCATATGTAACAGATATTCATTAATTGAAATGTTTTGCAATGCCATTTTTTTCTATTAGGATAAAATTTCTCTCTTGAAGTGACTTTTTCAGAGTAGAGTGACATATATTATTAAAGGTTGTGTGTTTTCTCTATAGGTAGTAGAAAACCTATAGACTTTGCAATATTGAGTCTTTCTGGCTTGTTATTTGAATGGATCTGAACAAGTGTACTGCATCTATTTTTCTTTTTGGTAATTTGATATGTTTTCTGAAATTAAAATTGGTTGGAAGAATCCATCAATCATTGACTGACTGTGACAATGGGAACTGACTGTACCAGCTACCGTGCTGCCATTTTGAAATATAATCCATTCCAGCCTCGACATTATATACTTTCTAATATGGAGGGCTGTGTTGATCCGGGACTTTTCCTGAAATATATAGAAGGAACATAGCTCCATTTTTAAAACAAGAAACATGTTTGATCGAGCCAGGAATGTCTTGGGGCCAGGGCCTTTGGGACTGTGGGTACAGCTTATGGCTCGGAGAAACCAGCTCTTCTACACTTCCCGGGCTGTAGTGTTAGGCCTAAGGAGGCTCTGTGCTCAGTCTGTGATGTTCTTGAAATGGCCCCTTACCCCTGTGAAACATTTCTTGGCTAGCTTCCACTGACTTTGTCCCATTGTATGAAAGTTTCTGCTGACTTCACCCCACTTATCACCTATAAATAGAATATAAGGTACTGCCCTTTTTAATAAGCTTGTTTGGACAAGGTATAACAGTGTGCAAGACCTCCTGACTCCAGACTTATCTACCAACCCATGAGCATAGGAGTACTTTATTTCTTTTGATAGCTTATTCAATTTATTTTCTTCAAAGTTTTGAATTCCTTGTCATACGGGTCTTTCACTTGCTTAGTGATATTTTATATTATGCGTGACTATTGTGATGGGTGTTCCCCCAATTTCTTTCTCAGCTTGTTTATCATTTGTATATAGGAGGGCTACTGATTTTTTTTGTGGTTGTTGTTGTTAAGTTTGTACTCAGACACTTTGTCAAAGGTGTTTATCAGCTGTAGAGTTTTCTGGTAGAATTTTGGTGGTCACTTGTGTATACTGTTGTATCATCTGCAAATAGAAATATTTTGACTTCTTACTTTTCAGTTGGTATCCTCTTGACCTCCTTTAGTTATGTTATTGCTTTAGCTAGAACTTCAATTACTATATTGAATACATATGGTGAGAATAGACAGCATTGTCTTGCTCTGGATTTCAATGAAATTGTTTTGATTGTCTTTCCATTTAATTTGATGTTGACATTAAGATTGCTATAAATTGACTTTATTATGATTAAGCGTTTGTGTCTCTGATCTCTTCAATACTTTTATCATGTAGGCGTATGGGAGTTTATCAAAGGCTTTTTCAGCATCTAATGAGATGATCATGTTTTTTTTCAGTTTATTTATATAGTGGATTATATTGACATATATATCAATTGAACTATCCAGGCATTTCTGACATGAATCCTTACTCGACCATGGTGGAAGATATTTTTGATGTGTTATTTAATTTGGTTTGTGAGAACTTTATTGAGTCTTTGGAACCGATATTTATAAAGTAGGTTTGCCTGAAACTCTTTTTTTGTTTGAGTCTTTGTGTGGTTTAGGTATTAAGGTGTCTGGGGCCTCATAAAATGAATTTGGCAGTGTTCCTTCTGTTTCTGTTTTGTGGAATAATTTGAGGAGTATTGGTATAGGCCCTTCTTTGAAGCTCTGGTAGAATTCTGCACTAAAAACATCTGGATCTGGGCTTTTTGTTGTTGTTGGTTGTTATTTTTTAACTTTTATTAATTATACTTTATTCAGTTTGTATCTCCCCCTAAGCCCCTCCCTCCTCCCCTCCTAATCCCACCTTCCCTCACCCTTCTTCACACATGCCCTTCCCCAAGGCCACTGATAGGGGAGGACCCCTCTCCTTCCTTCTGATCTTAGTCTATCAGATCTCATCAGGAGTGGCTGCATTGTTGTCTTCTGTGGCCTGGTAATGCTACTCCCCACTCAGGGGGAGGTAATCAAAGAGCAGGCCAATCAGTTTATGTCAGAGGCAGTTACTGTTCCCATTACTATGGAAACCTCTTAGACACTGAACTGCCATGGGCTTCATCTGTGTAGAGGTTCTAGGTTATCTCCATGCCTGGTACTTGGTTGGAGTATGAGTCTCTGGAAAGACCCCTGTGTTCAAACTTTTTGGCTCTGTTGCTCTTCTTGTGGAGTTTCTGTCCTCTCCAGATCTTACTATTTACCACTTCTTATGTAAGATTCCATGCACTCTGCCCAACAGTTCGCCATAAGTCTCAGCATCTGCTTTAATAGTCTGCAGGGCAGAGCCTTTAAGAGGCCCTCTGTGGCAGGTTCCTAACTTGTTTCCTGTTTTCTTCTTCTTCTGATGTCAACCCTCTTTGCCTTTTGGAGTGGGGATTGAGAATTTTAGCCAGAGTCCTCCCTCTTGATTAGTTTCTTTAGATGTACAGATTTTAGTAGGTTTATTCTGTATTATATGTCTATATGAGTGAGTATATACTGTGTGTGTCTTTCTGCTTCTGGGAAAGCTCACTCAGGATGATCTTTTCAGGTCCCACCATTTACCTGCAAGTTTCATGATTTTCCTATTTTTCATTGCTGAGTAATATTCCATTGTGTAGATGTACCACAATCTCTGTATCCATTCTTCAGTTGAGGGGCATCTGGGCTGTTTCCAGCTTCTGGCTCTTACAAATAAAGCTGCTACAATCATGGTTGAGCAAATGTCCTTATTGTGTACTTGAGCTCCTAGGCAGATATATGCCTAGGAGCGGTATGGCTGGATCTTGAAGAATTGCTATTCCTACTTGTCTGAGAAAGCACCAGATTGATTTCCAAAGTGGGTGTACAAGTTTACATTCCCACCAGCAGTGGAGGAGGGTTCCCCTTTCTCCACAACCTCTCCACATGTGTTGTCACTTGCGTACTTAATCTTGGCCATTATGATGGCTGTATGTGAAATCTCAGGGTGTTTTGATTTGCATTTTCCTGATGGCTAATGAGGCTGAGCATTTCTTTTAGTGTTTCTCTGCCATTTGATATTCCTCTATTGAGAATTCTCTGTTTAGCTCTGTTCCCCAGTTTTTAAGTGGATTACTTGGCTTCTTGCTTTTCAGCTTCTTTTTTTTAAAAAATTTTTTAATGATATAACATTTTTTATTTTTATTATTAGTTACCTTTTATTAACTCTGTATCCAAGCTGTAGCCCCCTCTCATATTCCCTCCCAGTCTCACCTTACCTCCCTCATCTCCTCCCTGCCCCTTTCCAAGCCCACTGATTGGGGAGGACCTTCTCCCCTTTCATCTGACCCTGTTTTATCAGGTATTTTTGGGACTGGTTTCAAAGTCCTCCTCTGTGGCCTAGCAGGACTGCTCCTCCTTGGGGGGTGGAAAGGTCAAGGTACCTGCTATTGAGTTCCTGTCAGAAATAGTCCCTGTTCCCCTTACTAAGGGAAACCAATTGGTAACTGAGCTACCATGGGCTACATCTGAGCAGAGGTTCTAGGTTATATCCATACATGGTCCTTGGTGGAGTGTCAGTCTCAGAAAAAAACCCTGTGCCCAGATATATTTGGTCCTTGTGGGGCTCCTATCCTTTCCTTGTCATACTAACTCACCCTTCGTTCATAATATTCCCTGCACTCTGCTGATGGTTTGGTTATGAGTTTTAGTATCTGCTTTGATACACTGCTAGGTACAGTCTTTCAGAGGCCCTTTGCGGTAGGCTCCTGTGCTGTTACTTGTTTTCTCCTACATCCAATGCACCTCCCATTTGTCTTTCTAAGTGAGGGTTAATCATCTTACCCCGTGTCCTCTTTCTTGTTTATCTTCTTTAAGTGTATAGATTTCATTATGTTTATGATATCTTATAGGTCTATATAAGTGAGTATATACCATGTGTGTCTTTCTCCTTCTGGGATACTTCACTCAGAATGATCTTTTCTAGGCCCCATCATTTGCCTGCAAATTTTATGATTTCCTCATTTTTGATTGCTGAGTAGTATTCCATTGTGTAAAAATACCACAATTTCTATATCCATTCCTCTGTTGATGGACATCTGGGTTGTTTCTAGGTTCTGGCTATTACAAATAAAGCTGCTACAAACATGGTTGAGCAAATGTCTTTGTTGTGCACTTGAACATCTTTTGGGTATATGCCTAGCAGTGGTATAGATGGGTCTTGAGGAAGCACTATTCCTACTTCTCTGAGAAAGTGCCAGATTGACTTCCGAAGTGGTTGTACCAGTTTACATTCCCACAAGCGATGGAGGAGGGTTCCCCATTCTCCACAACCTCTCCAGCATGTGTTGTCATTTGAGTTTTTGATTTTAGCCATTTTGATGGGTGTGAGGTGAAATCTCAGGGTCATTTTGATTTGCATCTCCCAAATGGCTAAGGGTGTTGAGGATCTCTTTAAGTGTTTCTCTGCCATTCTATATTCCTCTTCAGAGAATTCTCTGTTTAGTTCCGTACCCCATTTTTTAACTGGATTACTTGATTTATTGCTTTTTAACTTCTTTAGTTCTTTATATATGCTGGATATCAGCCCTCTGTCAGATATAGGGTTGGTGAAGATCCTTTCCCAGTCTGTAGGCTGTTGTTTTGTTCTGACGACAGTGTCTTTTGATTTACATAAGCTTTTCAGTTTCATTAGGTCCCATTTATTGATTGTTGTTCTTAGAGCCTGTGCTGTTGGTGTTCTGTTCAGGAAGTTGTCTCCTGTGTCAATAAGTTCTAGGGTCTTTCCCACTTTTTCTTCTTTCAGATTTAGTATCTGGTTTTATGTTGAGGTCTTTGATCCACTTGGACTTTAGTTTTGTGCACAGTGATAAATATGGATCTATTTTCATTTTTTTGGCATGTATACATTAAGTTGGACCAGCACCATCTGTTGAAAATGCTGTCGTTTTTCCATTGAATGGTTTTGGCTTCTTTGTCAAAAGTCAAGTATTCATAAGTGTGTGGGTTTATTTTTGGGTCTTCTATTTGGTTCCATTGATCCTCCTTTCTGTTTGTTTGCCACTACTATGCAGTTTTTATTACTATTGCTTTGTAGTACAACTTGAGATTGGGGATGGAGATACCTCCAGATGATCTGTTGTACAGGATAGTTTTGCAGATTCTGGGTTTCTTGATATTCCATATGAAGTTAAGAATTTTTCTTTCAAGGTCTGTAAAGAATTGTATTGGTAATTTGATGGGAATTGCATTGAATCTATAGATTGCTTTGGTAAGATGGCCATTTTTACTATGTTAATCCTGACAAGCCATGAGCATGGGAGATCTTTCCATATTCTGATGTCTTCTTCTAATTCTTTCTTCAGAGACTTGAATTTTTTTTTCATACAAGTCTTTGACTTCCTTGGTTAGGGTTACACCAAGGTACTTTATGTCATTTGTGGCTATTGTGAAGGGTGCTGTTTCCCTAATTTCTTTCTCAGCCCTTTTGTCTTTTGTATACAGGAGGGCTACTGATTTTTTTTTTTTTAGTTAAGTTTGTATCCAGCCACTTTGCTGAAGGTGTTTATCAGCTGTAAGAGTTCGCTGGTAGAATTTTTGGGTCACTCAGGTATACTATCATATCATCTGCAAATAGTGATACTTTGATTTCTCCTTTCCTATTTGTATCCCCTTGATTTCCTTCAACTATCTTTTTGCTCTATCAAGGACTTCCAGAACTATGTTGAAGACATATGGAAAGAGTGGGCATCCTTGCCTTGTCCCTGATTTCAGTGGGATTGCTTTAAGTTTCTCTTCATTTAGGTTGATGTTGTCTATAGGCTTGCCGTATATTGACTTTACTATGTTTAGATATGTGCCTTGTATCTCTGATCTCTCCAAGACTTTAAACAGGAATAGAAGATGTTGGATTTTGTCAAATGCTTTTTCAGCATCTAAGGATATTATCCTGTGGTTTTCTTCTTTCAGTTTGTTAATATGGTGGATCACATTGATGGATTTCTGTATATTGAACCATCCCTGCCTACCTGGGATGAAGCCTACTTGGTCATAGTGGATGATGTCTTTGATGTGTCCTTGTATTCAGTTTGCAAGTATTTTGTTGAGTATTTTTGCATCAATGTACATAAGGGAGATTGGCCTGAAATTCTCTTTCTTTGTTGGGTCTTTGCTTGTTTTTCTTGGGGGTTAATAGTCTATTTAATTTGACTTTATTTCTTTTTTTACCTTGTGGTAATTGAATAACGAGTTGTTAAGTTTTGATGAGTTTGTAGGCTTTCTGTGTTTCTGTGCAGTTCAGCTATATCATGGAGGAATACAGTGACCTATCCATTGGTGAGAGATGGGTGTTGAAGTTTCCCACTATTAATGTGTAGGGTAGGATGTGTGATTTAAGCTTTAGTAATGCTTCTTTTATAAATGTGGGTACCTTTGTATTTGGACCGTATATATTAAGAATTGTGATGTCATCTTGGTGGATTTTTTCCTTTGATGAATATAAAGTGTCTTTTTTTATCTCTTTTGATTAATTTTGGTTTCAAGTCTATTTTATTAGAAATTGGAATGGCTATTCCAGCTTGCTTCTTGGATCTCTTTGCTTAGAAAAAAATATTTCAAACTCTTTACTCTGAGCCAATGTCTATTTTTCATGATGAGGCATGTTTCTTGTGTGCCTCAGAATGATAAATCCTAGTTATTCATCCATTCTGATAGTCTATGTCTTTTTATTAGGGAATTGAGTTCATTGATATTGAGAGATATTAAATGTCAATGATTGTTAACTTCTGTTATTTTGATATTGGTGGTAGTGTTTATGTGTGTCCCTTATTTTGTTGTTGTTGTTTTTTTTTCTGGTGTAAAATTATCTATTTCCTGTCATTATTGGATGTAGCTAATTTCCTTGGACCAAAGTTTTGTGCAGGGTGATAAATGTGGATCTATTTGCATTTTCTACATGTAGACATCCACTTATACCAGCACCATTTGTTGAAGATGTTATCTTATTTCCATTGTTTGTTTTTGGATTCATTGTCAAAAATCTGGTATCAGTGAGTATGGGGTTTATTTCTGCATGTTCAATCCAATTTCATTGATCCAACAGCCTATTTCTATGCCTGTACCATGCAGTTTTTATTACTCTTGCTATATAGTACAGCTTGAGATCAGGGATGGAGATTCCTCCAGAAGACCTTTTATTGTAGAACGATTCTGGGTTTATTGTTTAACAATTCTGAGTTTCTTGTTATTCCATATGAAGTTGATAATTTTCTTTCAAGGTCTGTAAAGAATTTTGTTGGTAATTTGATGGGAATGGCTTTGAATCTGTAGATTGCTTTTGGTAAGATAGCCATTTTTACTATGTTAATCCTGACAAGCCATGAGCATGGTAGATCTTTCCATCTTCTGATATCTTCTATTTCTTTCTTCAGAAACTAGAAGTTTTTTCATATAAGTCTTTGACTTGCTTGGTTAGAGTTATACCAAGGTACTTTATGTCCATTGTGGCTATTGTAAAAGGTATTGTTTCCTTAATTTCTTTCTCAGCCCATTTGTCCTCTGTATACAGGAGGGCTAAAGATTTTATTTTATTTTTTTTTTTAGTTAAGTTTGTATCCAGCCACTTTGCTGAAGGTGTAGGAGTTTCCTGGTAGAATTTTTGGGCTTACTCATGTAAACTATTACATCATCTGCAAATAGTGATACTTTAAATTCTTTCTTTTCAAACTGAATCCCCTTGATCTCCTTTAGTTGTCTTATTGCTCTATCAAGGACTTCCAGAACTATGTTGAAGAGATATGGAGAGATTGGGCATCCTTGCCTTGTCCCTGATTTCAGAGGGACTGATTTAAGTTCCTCTCTGTTTAGTTTGATGTTGGCTGTAGGCTTGCTTTATATTGCCTTTACTATGTTTAGATATGTGCCTTGTATCCCTGATCTCTCCAAGACTTTAAACATGAATAGAAGATGATGGATTTTGTCAAATGCTTTTTCAGCATCTAAGGAGATTATCATGTGGTTTTATTTATTTATTTATTTATTTTTTCAGTTTGTTAATATGGTGGATCACATTGATGGATTTCTGTATATTGAACCACCCCTGCCTACCTGGGATGAAGCCTACTTGGTCATAGTGGATGATATCTTTGATGTGTTCTTGTATATTTGGTTTGAAAGTATTTTGTTGAATATTTTACATCAATGCTCATAAGGGAGATTGGCCTGAAATTCTCCTTCTTTGTTGGGTCTTTGTGAGGTTTAGGTATCAAGGTGACTGTGGCTTCATAGAATGAATTTGGTATTGTTCCTTTTGTTTCTATTTTGTGGAATAGTTTGAGGAGTATTGGTGTTAGCTCTTCTTTGAAGGTTTGGTAGAATTCTGTGCTGAAACCATCTGGCCCTGGGCTTTTTTTGGATTGGAGACTTTTGATGACAGCTTCTATTTCCTTAGGGGATATAGAACTATTTAATTTATTTACCTAGTCTTGATTCAGTTTTGGTAAGTGGAATCTATCAAGAAAATTGTCAATTTCATTCAAATTTTGCAACATTAGAAAAGATCATCCTGAGTAAGGAATCCCAGAAGTAGAAAGAACACACATGGTATATACTCACTTATAAGTGGATATTAGATATATAATATAGGATAATCAAACTAAAATCTGTACATCTAAAGGAGCTAAGCAAAAAGGAAGACCCTGGGTATGAAAATCAATCCTCATTTGGAAAGGCAAACAGGATAGACATCAGAAGAAGGTCAAAACAAGGAACAAGACAGGAGCCTACCATAGAGGGCCTCTGAAATACTCTAACCAGCAAGGTTTAAAACAGATACTGAAACTCATAACCAAGCTTTGGGCAGATTGCAGGATATCTTTTGAAAGAAGGGGGAGATAGAACTGGAATGGTGTGGAGCTCCACAAGGAGAACAACAGAACAAAAAAAAAATTGGGCCCAACAGTCTTTTCTGAGACTGAAACTCCAACCAAGGACCATGCATGGAGGTAACCTATAACACCTGCACAGATGTAGCCCATGAGGGCTCAGTCTCAAAATGGGTTCCCTAGTAAGGAAACAGGGACTGTCTCTGACATGAACTCAGAGGTTGTCTCTTTGATCACCACCCCCAAGGGGGGTCAGCCCTAGCAGGCCACAGAGGAAGACTATAAAAGACAATCCAGATGAGACCTGATAGGCTAAGGTTACATGGACTTGGGAAGGGGCATGGGAGGAGATGAGGGAGGGAGAGAGGGAAGTATTGGGAGGAGATGAGGGTGCGGGCTACTGCTGGAATAAAAGTGAATAAATTGTAATAAATTAAAAAATATATCAAAAAAAGAACCCTGGGCCATGGTTTAGGTGGCTCTCTTTATCTTCTTGTGGTGCTCCAATCCCCTCCTTCTATTTTCCCCACCCCCATTCATTCAGAAGTCTCCCTGCACTCCACTCAAAGTTTGTCTGTGAGTCTCAGCATCTGTTTTGATCTGCTGCTGATAGGAGCCTCACAGACTACTGCTATGCCAGGTTCCCCTATGCAAGCATAGCATAGTATCATTAAGTGTCAGAGACAGCTCTTTCCTATTGGGTGGGACTCAGCATGGGCCAGGCATTGAACAAAATTTCCTTCAATCTCTGCTCTATTTTTATTCCTACACATCTTGTAGTCAGGGGAAATTTTTGGTCAAAATTTTTGTGGTTGGGTTGGTTTCCCCTTCCTCTAATAGGACTCTTGTCTAATTAGAGGTGTCCTATTTGGTCTACTAGGATTCTAAGATAGAGTCACCCCCATAATCTTCCAGGAGCCTACCTTGTCATAGGTCTCCAGCTTGTCCCAGAGATGCAGCATCCACAGTTTCTCTTCTCTGCAGGCCTCTGTCCTCGTGCCCCAGCTCTTCCCAGGTCTTTCCTTCCTTCCTTCCTTCCTTCCTTCCTTCCTTCCTTCCTTCCTTCCTTCCTTCCTTCCTTCTTTCCTCCATCCTTTCCTCTCTTCCTTCTTTCCTCCCTCCCTTCCTCTCTTCCTTCTTTCCTCCCTCCCTCTCTTCCTTCTTTCCTCCCTCCTTCTCTTCCTTCTTCCCTCCCTCCCTCCCTTTCCTCCTTCCTTCCTCCCTTCCCCCCTCCCTCTCTTTCCTCTTTCTTCCCTCCCTCTCTCCCTTCTTTCCTCCCTCCCTCTCTTCCTTCTTTCCTCCCTCTCTTCCTCCCTCCCTCCCTCCCTTCCTTCCTTTTTTCCTTCCTTCCTCCTTTCCTTCCTTCCTTCCTTCCTTCCTCCCTTCCTTCCTCCCTTCCTCCCTCCCTCTCTTCCCTCTTTCCTCCCTCCCTTTCTCTCTTCCTTCTTCCCTCCCTCCCTCCATTTCTTCCTTCCTTTTTTCCTTCCTTCCTTCCTTCCTTCCTTCCTCCCTTCCTCCCTCCCTCTCTTCCCTCTTTCCTCCCTCCCTTTCTCTCTTCCTTCTTCCCTCTCTCCCTCCCTTCCTTCCTTCCTTTTTTCCTTCCTTCCTTCCTTTTTTCCTTCCTTCCTTCCTTCCTTCCTTCCTTCCTTCCTTCCTTCCTCCCTCTCTTCCTTCCTTCTAGGTCTGATCTCCACCTTCATTTCTGCCCTCCCTCTCCTACCCTGTTCCTTCTCTTCTGACAATTCCACAATCTATTCTATTTTCCCTTCTGAGTGAGATTTAAACATCCTTTCTCCCTTACAGATTTTGATAGTCTTTTTTTTGTATGTGTGTCTGTACATTTATTGTTTTGATTATTAAGTGGCAGAGGGGAATTTTTCTAATCCAATCTATTTGTTGTTCTTTAAACTTTTTGTGCTTTTATACGAATCTCCTTTAGTTTAGGAAAAAAATATGATTTTGTTGAAAATATTTTCTGGGCCTTTGAACTGGAAATCTTTTCCTACTATTTCTATTATTTTTAGTTTTTTTCTTTCTGTTTTTTTTCTTTCTTTCTTTCTTTTCTTAATAGTGTCCCAAATTTCCTGAATGTTTTGGGCCAGGAACTTTTTCAACATTATTCCTTGACCAGTGTTATCTATCAAGTTCTTTTATCATATCTTCTATGCCTGAGATTCTCTCTTCCATCTCTTGTATTTTATTGGTGATGCTGTGTCTCTAGTTTCTATTCTTTTATCTTGATTTTGCATTTTCAGGATTCTCTCAGTTTGTGTTTTCTGCATTACTTCTATTCCCATTTTCAGGTCTTGAACAGTTTTATTCAATTCCTACATCTGTTTGATTTTATTTTTCTGTATTTCCTTAAGAAATTATTCCTCTGGAAAGCAACCTGGCACTTGCTCAGACAACTAGGAATAGCGCTTCCTCAAGATCCAGCTATACCACTCCTAGGCATATACCCAAAAGAGTCTCAAGTACACAACAAGGACATTTGCTCAACCATGTTTGTAGCAGCCTTATTTGTAATAGCCAGAAGCTGGAAACAGCCCTGATGCCCCTCAGTGGAGGAATGGATGCACAAATTGTGGTATATCTACACAATGGAATATTACTCAGCAATAAAAAAACAAGGAAATCATGAAATTTGCAGGTAAATGGTGGGATCTGGAAAAGATCATTCTGAGTGAGCTATCCCAGAAACAGAAAGATGCACACAGTATATACTCACTCATATATACATATAATATAGGATAAACCTACTAAAATCTGTACACCTAAAGAAACTAATAAGAGGGAGTACTCTTGCTAAAATGCTCAATTTCTATCCATAAAGGCAAAGAGGAGGGACATCAGAAGAAGGAGAACAGAGGGAACAAGTCAGGAGCCTGACACAGAGGACCTCTGAAAGGCTCTGCCCTGCAGACTATCAATGCAGATGCTGACACTTATGGGCAACCTTTGGGCAGAGTGCAGGGAATCTTAGGAAAGAAGTGGGAAACAGAAGATCTGGAGAGGACAGGAACTCCACAGGGAGAGCAACAGAACCAAAAAAATCTGAGCACAGGGGTCTTTCCTGAGACTGATACTCCAACCAAGGACTATGCATGGAGATAACCTAGAACGCCTGCACAGATGTATCCTGTGGCAGTTCAGTATCCAAGTGGGTTCCATTGTAATAGGAACAGGGACTGCCTCTGACATGAACTGATTGGCCTGCTCTTTAATTACCTGTCCCTGAGGGGGAAGCAGCATTACCAGGCCACAGAAGAAGACACTGCAGCCACTCCTGATGAGACCTAATTGACTAGGATCAGAAGGAAGGAAAAGAAGTCTTCCCCTATCAGTGGACTTGGGGAGGGGCATGCATGCAGAGGGTGGAGGAAGGGAGGGATTGGGATTTGAGGAGGAGGGAGGGAACCACAGGGGGGATACAAAGTGAATAAAGTGTAATTAATAAAGAATTAAAAAAAGAAATTATTCATTTCCTCTTTAAAGGTCTCTATCATATTTATAAGATTGGACATACACACTTTGGCGCTGTTAGAATATCTAGGAATTTATGTCGCAGGAGGACTGGGCTCTGGTGGTGCCCTGCTGCCCTGCTTCTTGTTGGTTGTGTTTTTAAGCTGGCCTTTAGCCATCTAGATTTTGCTGTTGTTATTAGTTAAGATGCCCATTTCTCAATTTATCTTTGTTTTATGGGTGGTGTTTGGATGTGTTCCCCCGCACCCTCAGTTTCTGTTCCTTCTCTGTCTCCTGGCTGGAGTGGCATGGAGATTTTGGTGACTAACTAGTTTTTAGGTCTAGTTGGATGTCGCCCGTTGGGGTTCAGTGACCTGTGTGGTTTCTGGTGTTTTGAGTGCTGACCTGGGATCCCTAGTACCAGTGTGGCATGGGGTCCCTGGTGCCGGGGTAGCCTCTAGCGAAGCAGGCAGTGTTGTGGGACAGAAAATGGAGTGCAGGGGACAGGGTCTTCATCTTCTTCTCACACTTTCAAGCAATCTTGTGATTATATTTCTCCCACCTAGATAATCGTTTCCTGTCTTTGGAGTTTGCATTTACTCCCCTCACAGCACCCAGAAGCTGCACTCGGTACACATCACACTGAACCCTCTCAGGCCTGCTCATCCACAGAGCAGAGGCTGCAGATGGCACTGGGAAGAACCTTCCTTCTTTTCCCAATAGCGCAGTTCTTAGTTTATTCATGCAGTTAACCAACAAATGTCACTTAAGACAGAAAACCACCCTAAAATCTACAGATGATTAGAGATGTTAAAGACTTTCCCTTCCCCCCACCAAAAAATTGTGTATGTATTTTTAACACACAGACAGGGCTAATAAATTAATGGTTACTAAATTTAATATTTATTTATTTATTTACTTGATGTATATGTGTATTTTGCCTGCCTACATGTTTGCACATATAACACCTGTGTGCAGTGCCTGCTAAGGGCAGAAGAGGGTATCAGATCTGCTGGAAGTGTTGTTACATGATTGATTGTAAGCCAGCATGTGGAATCAAACCTGGGTCCTCTGCAAGAGCAGCAAATACTTATAACACCTGAGCCAACTCTCCAGCCCCTAAACCAATATCCTTCCTTTCTGGAATTCCCCCTTTTATCTGATGTTTTACTCAGAGATACAGAAAAATCACTGCCTTTTCAAATGCTTTAAGTCTTGCTTTCTTTAAGTACCGCGCACTAACCGATTGCGTCACTGGAGCACCCGCAAGTCTTGCTTTCTAAAAACAACAATGAAACACTTCTAAAATTCTTTAACATTCTTTATTTTTCAAGTGGCTATGCCACATCTCACTAACATTATGCAGATTCCAGAGGCTGTCTCTCTTTCTGCTTCATGTAGCTTTATAATTAAATGTTTATAGCTATGTCCCCTGGCAGAGACTAATGCAGGACAAAAAAATATTTAAACATTGCCAACAGTCCTGAAATGGTGTCTTATGACTGGATACATGGGACTATCAAAGCACCTCATTTCTTTGTATTTTTTTTTCTAGCTTTTTCTGCATGTTGAATCCACTTTCTTTTCATATCCATTTAGACACAGTGGTAATCATTCCGTGCCTTTCCCTATATCTGTTGATGAAATGGGCTCTGACTGATAAAGCACTGCAATTCCTAACAAGCATCACTGTGACACTGATGGAACATCAGTCATTTAAAAAATCCATTCCTGTCAGAGAAAGTCCCTGCTCCCCTTACTAGGGAACTTTCTTGGAGAATGAGCTGCCATGGGCTACATCTGAGCAGGGGTTCTAGGTTATCTCCATGCATGGTCCTTGGATGGAGTACTGGTCTCTGCAAAGACTCTTTTGACCAGATTTTTTTTTTTTGTTCTTTTGGTCACCTTGTGGAACTCCTGTCCCCTCCAGGTCTTAATATCTCCTCCTTCTTTAATAAGATTCCTTGCGTTCTGCCCAATGTTTAGCTATGAGTCTCAGCATCTGCTTTGATACCCTGCTAGGTAGTCTTCCAGAGGCCCTCTGTGGTAGGCTCCTGTCCTTTGCCCTGTTTTCTCCTACTTCCAATGTCTATTCCATTATCCTTTCTGAATGATGATTGAGCAACTTCCTTAGGGTCCTAAGCTTCTTGCTTAGCTTTTTTAGGTTTACAGATTTTAGTAGGTTTCACCTATATTATATGTCTAATATGAACACAGTGGCTGGCTCTTTGATCATCTCCCCCCTGGGAGGGAGAAGCCTTACCAGGCCACAGAGGAAGACAATGCAGCCAGTCCTGATGAGACCTGATATGCTAGGGTCAGATAGAAGGGGAGAAGGACCTCTCTTATCAGTAGACCAGGGGAGGGACATAGGAGGAGAAGAGGGAGAGAGGGTGAAACTGGGAGGAGAGGAGAAGAGGGAGAGAAGTTGAACCTGGGAAGAAATAAGGGAGGGGGCTACAGCTGGGATACAAAATGAATAAATTGTAATAAATTATTCATATAAATATATTATTCATATATTATATAAATAAATTATTCATAAATAATATATGAATAAATAAATTATTCGTATATTATATAAATACATAATTTTATATAATTATATACTATATATAATGTTATATATTATAATTTATAATATATTCTATTAATAATATTATATACATATATTGGAAAAAGTCATTTCTGTGAAGGGTATTTTTAAAAGTAATTTGCTGCAGGCAAATGGTAGAAAGTAGAAAATATCATCCTGAGTGAGGTATCCCAGAAGACACACATGGTATATACTCACTTATAAATGAATATTAGACATATAATATAGGATAAACATACTGAAATCTATACACCTAAAGAAGCTAAGCAAGAAGGATGACCCTGGGTAACATGACGAATACTCACTCAGAAAGGCAAATGGGATGGACATTGGAACAGGGAGAAAACAGGGAACAGGGCACAAGCCTACCACAGAGGGCTTCTGAAAGACTCTACCCAACAGGATATCAAAGCAGATGCTGAGGCTCAAAACCAAACTATGGGCAGAGTGCAGGGAATATTATGATAAAAGGGGGAGATAGAAAGATCTGTAGGGGACAGTAGCTCCACAAAGAGAGCAGCAGAACCAAGAAATCTGGGCAAAAAGGTCTTTTCTGAGACTGATACTCCAACCAAAGACCATTCATGGAGATAACCTAGAACCCTTGCACAGATATATCCCGTGGAAGCTCAGTCTCCAAGTGGGTTCCCTAGTAATGAGAACAGGGACTGTTTCTGACTTGAACTCAGTGGCCAGCTCTTTGATCACCTCCCTCTTATAGGGGAGTAGCCTCACCAGGCCACAGAGGAAGACAATGAAGCCAGTCCTTATGAGACCTGACAGGCTAGGGTCAGAAGGAAGGGGAGGAGTTCCTCCCATATCAGTGGAGTTGGGGAGAAGCATGGGAAGAGATAAAGGAGGGAGCACAAGTTGGGAGGAGATGAGGGAGAGAGCTATACCTGGGATACAAAGTGAATAAACTATAATTAATTAAAAAAATAAGCTTAAAAAAAGTGATTTGTTGAGAACAGTGTTGGCTTGTGTAATTGGCATAAATTTTCTTTACCCCAAAGAATATTTTTTCAGTTACAGAACTAGGATGTTCTTCACAGAAACTAATGATTCAGCATTGAAAAACATCCATTTGAGTGCAGTGGACCTTTCATATATCTGTAAAGAGCCAAAGACTATTATCCACTGGTTATTTAAGATAGGTTAAAGCCGGAGTCCCACAGTAATGACAGCTTTAGGGAGTATCTGTTAGGTAATGTGGAGAGTAGAGCAAGGCCTGAGTGAATGAG
The DNA here is from genome assembly GCF_030254825.1 of Meriones unguiculatus. Lineage (NCBI taxonomy): Eukaryota > Metazoa > Chordata > Mammalia > Rodentia > Muridae > Meriones > Meriones unguiculatus. The sequence goes on along the minus strand of NC_083350.1, from coordinate 82,014,350 downwards.
CTCCTGGGTGAATGTGCTGTTGACATGGGCATGGCCATGCCAAGGACTCTAAAGCTCACCCCCATGGAAATAGTACAGCTTTCTCCTTGTGAGACTCATAGGGATGATGAGCCTTCCTCAGTAGCCTCAGTAGAAATGTTGACCATGTTTTCAGAAAACGTGCATAGTAGCTGTCCCTGCTCCTGCTGTATTTGTGGCCTGGAGCCTATTCCTCTACAGAAGCTCCTCTCATTAAGAGTGGCTAAGCCGATTTCCTTGACTCAGGTCTATGAAATAAGTCCACATGTCTGTATGTGTTTGATATTTCTTTATTCCTTCACAGGTTCCAGTCAGGCCAGTCCCTGAAACCCTGCTGACCTGGGCTAGTTTCCTGTTTGACTTATTATCAATACTTCCTCTTAGGCAGTTCTTTCATTTTATATAAAATGATTCCCAATGGAAATTTTCAAAAGGTAACTGGAAACAGGAAGTTTTAAAGGTTACCCATGAATGATGTAATCTCACTGAAGGTCAAAGTTTTAAAGACTTCAGGAGGTGACAGGAATGGGTAAACCCTGTTCCTCCAGAGTATTCCTAAATAATACTTTGGACACTAACACATTTGTAAATGCTCATTAAGGACCTCTAAGATCAAGGACAAACTTCTTGTTTCTTACATGTGCCTTCTTTCCTCTTTCAGATTTTTAGAGGAAAGCAAATACCTACCGTGTTTGACCTCAACTTTCTAGAAAAGGCTAAGTATTAAAATATGTGTGAGGACAAGTGCAATGGAATTATGTTCTCAAAATTTATCATTAAAAAAATAGGAATGCAGCTTTAGCCAATCTTTCACAGTGACATTTTTAAAGTAGGCCTTCACATTAGCAAATATAATATGTAATTCTTAGAGAAACATGTCCTCTCTGATTAGATCTTGGCAAGATAAAATAACAAGAAAAGACCAACTGAAGAAAAGATTTCATGAAACAGACTCCTAGACAAACAAAGACATTTTCAGAGCAAGGTTCTCACTTTAGCTCATTGATTTGCAATTGTAAATCCTTGGCTGTGATGTAATGTGTAGTCTACTCTACTTCCAACGTGGACACTAGAAATCATCAGATCTAGTTTCAAAGCACTCTGCTATCTAAGAAGGAACAATCAGTGATTTCAAGGATTAAATTCAGAATCTATTAAAAATTGTAGTTTCTACCTGGTTAGTGGCAGTAGAGTTGTAATGTTTCGAGGAATTTAGAGTGAGGCTAGAGGAAACTTAAAAGTAGCCTACATATAGAATATCAATTCTCATTCTTTTTACCATAAGCACATTGAGAATTTGATGTACTACAGATTCTCTTGGAGAAAATGCGTATCTATATCTATCCATATCATTATCTATCTTCATCTCTACCTTAATTTCTATTACCTCTATCATCTATCATCTCTATCTCTATCTGTTCCTATTGGAGGCATCTGAGGAGAGAGCCTTAATAGCTTTTAATTTCTCCACACATATCCACCAAGTTATAGTGTCATTTGGCATCTTTAGTTATTTTTTGTTTTTGAATTTGGTATGTATGTATATATTCACATATATATTATAGTGGTTTCTTTGAATCTATAAATCAAGCCTCTCATTTTTAGATTTTTCTTAGTCCATCTTTTATTGAGAATCTATATATCACATGAGGATGCTTTTTGTTCATGGTTGAAACTGATGTCATCTGAGATGAGGACACTAATGGCTTCTCACTTGGCCCCACAGTCCCACCTTTTTGTGTTTGTGCCCTCTTGTCATTTTGATTATTATTAGTGTCATTTGGCATCTTTGGTTATTTCATCTTTTTGTTTTAGAGATAAGGTTTCATAACCTAGTCTGGCCCGAAACTCAGTATGAGACAAAGCCTAAGCCAATTGTCTTCTTGCCTCTAACTCCTAAATGTTAGGTTACAATTGCACACTACCATACCTGTCTACTGGCTCAGGCTTAATGGTGATGACACAAGTATTGTTATAATACAGTTTCAAAAGACCACATTATGAATTAACTTGCACTTTGGCTCTTCTCTCTTTGTGCTGATAGAGTCAATAGCTAAGCTGTTACCTATTTTATGGAGAAGAAGACATGGTCAATAATCACATACAATAATCTACATAAACTAACATCAGAAAGGAGGATGTCTTTCCAGAAACCAGCAGCTAGATGATATAGAAAGTAGAGTCTTCATTAATGGAGCTTTCAAGTAAGTCACTGCTTTTGCTTTGATTTAGCTCTGTGACTCTCTAAGATAGAGGAACAATTTAAACTACACCTTGATTACTGCTTCACAAAAAAATGAGGTAATAATTATTATTTTAAGCAAATAAATTTCAAAGTAATTCATTATGTACCACTGTATAGCCAATATTTAATATCTAGGGTAAAAAAATAAGGTCAGGAAAGCAGTTTAGAGCTGTATCATAGAGAGCCTTGAATGCCAGGTGAAAGTAATATGAAGACTGATGATCCTTCCCCCCAAGGTGTCTACTTTGCAGATCCTGAAACCAAACAACACTAGGCTAGATGGCAATGAAGTATGAAGACTAGACATGAAATTTAATTTTCTAATGTTCCGCCTCTGTAACATTTAGTTAGGATACCTGTGTTGGATGGAATAGTGAATGTCCTTCAAGAAAAATAAAGCATAATTATATCAAAGAATAAGTAAATGCTAATAATGAACACACAGGGTAGAGCAGTGTGCCTGATAGCTTTGAAGATGGATAGAAACCATGAGCCATGTAGCATGTGCAGTCACAAGACATGTCAAAATGCAAAGGATATGTCTCTCCTATGGAATTTCAAGAAAAAACATACCTTATTTTAGTTAAGTGAGAACCATTTGGACTTTCTGCTTTCAGAACTGTAAAATTGTAGACTGGTCTCATTTAAAAATTTTTAAAAGTCCTGTGCTTTGTTACCATGTTGTGTGTTTTAATTGTTGAGTCACCCACTCCAACTCTACATGGCAATCCTAAGTAGAAAATTTCCAGCCTCCCATACCATAGCCAATTCAGTAGACTTCAGTAATTGGCTGAATCAAAGACTCCAAGTTTTTCTTTTAACATGTTAAAAAACACATCTTACATATATCAATACCATTTCTGCATAGAAAAATGGCTCCTGTTGTTTTAATTTATCATTAGTTAGGGCATTAAACTATACATATAGTTGTAATATTTTCAAATTATTCAAAAGCTAGTATTAAAATGAGTCCTTAAAGTGAGTTTTTATGTCAAATTATTTGGCCTTTAAAATTAAAAGAGAAAAAGAAGGAAAGAATTTATAAGAAAACAAAATAAGACAAAACAAAGCCACAGAGATTTAGCATCTTTGGGCAATAAATTGGCAAATATTTCTAAGTATTTTTTTGATCACTGGTCTTAGAATCCCAAGAGTGGGTTCAAAGAGCAGAAAGTTGGCAACTGAAAGTTATACCTTATCTCAAAGAATAGGCAGTTTGACCTACTGGAGTTCAAAGATACCATTTAAAAATAACCATTAAAGTGATTTTCTATTATACCTGTCTGCCTGCTAAGTGGCACAGTACTTATTACTCTATCATTAAGGTTTGCGCTCTAATTTTTTTATTTACTTACCACAGATGTTTTTCATAAAACATAACAGTTATCTTAAAAGTTCTACTTATGAAAAAGGTCACTCTTGACATCATTAAATAAATATCTTTGCAATGTTATAATTACAGGATACATGACATTTTATTCTGTAGGTCATTATACCTCTACTTTGACCTTAGCATTGCTATTCTAAGGTTGGATAGCAATACTCCAAAAATAATTGAGTACAAAAGGGAAAAACAAAGAAAAGTTTATGCTGACCCATGAATAAAGCACTCTTTTCTGTTTCTGTCTTGTTTTAGTTCGTTATATGCTAATTATTCAATTCAACAAATAACTAACTATAAAACATAATTCATTCTCAATTTTATAAATTGAATATGTGTTTTTTAACTTACAAATAATGCAAACAAGGACAAGTAAAATGCAATCATCCGTGAAACTAGAGGAAGCATATGGAGGCTCCCATTATGTCACCCATTATGACATAACTTTTAGATTGGGACACCGATGGAAGCAGCAGAGATTTCTTCACGTACATGCTTATTTAAGCGGTGAGTGGATGTGTATATTCAGATTTTTATGTAAGAATATGCATAGACATGAATGTATTATCTGTGTTAACTATAAATTTTACAGATCTAAATAATAGTGTAGTGGAATTCTCTAGAGAAGCAATAAATGGATATGTATTACCAGAGGATTCATTAGATTGGCTTACATGAGATAGGACTGGTTGCACAACACTGGCTTTTTTCACATTGGAGATGGTAGCTGTGGCATCCGGGGGGGAAGAATGGCTCTGAATTTCTAAGCTGCCTCTGAAAGCCTTGGTCAGTGTTGAAAGCTTATAGGAAGGAGTTGAGTCCTTGTGTTAATGGAGGAGAGTAGCAACAATACCGTCAACAGCAGCAGCCCCAGATGAGATGAACTCATAAACAGGATGGATGGACGCACTAGCAAAATGGAAAGGCAAGAAGGAACAATGTAAAAGCTCTTCCCTAGAAATTCTTTATACTTGAGTTTGCCAGTGGTAGGTTCCCACTACATTCATGGAGGATCTTTCTACTTCAGTTAGTGTAATTAAAAACAAATAAACAAACCCATAGACAAGCTCAGAGACTAATTTACTGTAGATAATTCTTCAAGGTCTTCTCCTAGGCTTCTCTCAGTTGTGACTGTAGATCCTGCGAAGGTGACAACCTACACTAATATTCACGGGTGCTGATATTAATATAGAAAGACGGACATTATATTTCATCTTATATAACATGTAGCTTAATTTTTATTATGATACTGTACCTATACACTGTGTTTTGTGCATCCAGGAACATAAATGCACAAGAGATCATAAACCTTCTAAGTGCCTATGCCAAAGGTTAACATTTTAGAATGTCAATTGCTTTTGTGACTTTGGATAATGTGCTTCAACTTCACCTATTTCTTTACCAGTTTTAAATAATTCTGTCCAATCTTTCTTATGAAATGTAATCACTAAATATCTCGTTTTCTTTCTTCTACTTTAATTCCTGTATCACTTATTGTTTTTTTAATGTTTTGAATTGTTTCAAAAAAACTCTCCAATTCCTCTGTTGTTATGCTTTAGCATAAAAAGAAATAGTTCAAATTAAGAGTTATTTCATATAAATGATTCTCTTATGCTTTTAAGTACTAATTCTTTCTAGAGAGAGAAGAAAAAATCTATTGATTACAGATGAAAACAAATTCATGAAGCAAAGTAGAATGAAGATAATTACTCCATAATAACAATTATTGAGCATGCTTGCAGCCTTGTAAAAAGTTGTGCTGTGAAACAACTCTGGAAACATTGGTACATGTGACCCACACAATATTTTACTCTGTGAATGGTAGCAAGCACTTTTTCCTCTGACAGCAGGTTGTCAACTGATATATCTTTGAATCAATAGCATTTTGAAGAGGTCACCAACTTAATTTATCCTTTCAATGTCTTCTATGTGTGGATTGACAGCTAGGTAGATAGTACAAGTATAAATTCACGTTTCTTAAGATGAAAGAGTTTGGAGGAAATTTTAGGTCACTCTAATTACTATCACTGGAACTTAAATATAGTGACAGGTTGCCTTTTGATTCATAGACTAATAGTATAAAGAGATTTGAAATAAGAAACAAACCTTCAATCCTCTAGTGACAAGGGATTGAATCAGCAGCAACATGGATAAAAAATAGTAGCAAGCCCCAAGTAAAACTGATGAAAATAAAACATCTGAATTTCTCCTCACCTGTAAATATGATAAACATGATGATTATTCACAACAGCCATCTGAAGTTTGTTGAAATTTAGGAACAAATAAAAATAGAATGATAGTTGAGATACAACCGTGCTTGCTACTGGAACTGAGCAAGATTATTCCTATTCCAGCATCTGTGGTTACAAGGGAAAGGGTTCCTCTGGAGCCTGATTTGTGGGAGCATTTGCTTCCATTTTCTCTGACAGAAATGCCTTCCTCAGGGGTTCCCTTCTCCCCACTTCCCTTCTAATTATTCAGATGCTTTTCTCCCCTCAGCTACTTGCACCAGAGTAAAACCGTGCTCAGTAATTTCTCCTGAGATAAACCCTCCCAGCAACTTACCACAGACAACACATGTGTGACAACTTGCAACTATAAACAAGAAATAAAAATACCTAAGTGGATTCAGCACAGAAAGAAAAAAAATATGGAAATATAGTTTTTGTTTCCTATAATCTAGGAAATGGACTTTTGTTGTCTCAGGCTTGGTAGGGACTTAAAGGACACTCACTTATTCATAATTGTTGTAGTTGTGCCTCTTCATAAAAAAGAAAATGGTGTAATCAATCATAACTCACCAGCTGCTGAATTAGGCAGCCTGACAAATTTGTTAGCTGGTTATTTCTTAACACTTTGAGTAATCTGGGGAGGTTTAAAATATTGATGCTTTTATTCCCATTACCAGACAGACTGATTTCCCCTGTCAAGTATGCAGGCTGGGACTTGAGACTTCTAAAATATCCCAAGAGGCATGTAAATGCAATGAAGGTTGAAAAGTGACTGCCTAGATTCTAATAACTGGCATATACTATGTGTTTATTTGTGACAGCCATGTGCAAAGTACATTATACATGGCATTGTGTTTGCTCAGCCAGGCAGCTTCATGTAATGGCAAACATTGTCTCCATTTTTTCAGATGAATGCTCTAAACTGAGACAGACTCAGTGAACTTAGTGATGTGATTGTTGGATGTTGAGAAAAGTCTTTTTGACTTTTATTTTTTTATTTGTGTGTGTGTGTGTGTGTGTGTGTGTGTGTGTGCATATATATGTATGTGAAGGAATGGGAATGTTATTGTACTCACATGGAAGTTACAGCAGATTTCTTGATTCAGTTCTGTGCATCCACCATGGAATCCAGGAATTAAATTAAAGGTGACAGGCTTGCAGGGCCAGGGCCTAACTAACTGAGCCATCTCAGTGGCCCAAGAGGAAAGGTTTGAGCCAGGTCTATTCCTAGTTCTATCCTATTGAATATATTCATGAATAAAATTTTGAAATTTTTGGCTGGTTCTAAAAAAAGTGTGCTGTAAGAAAGAATTCACACCAGGCAGACTACCCGACCAGGGATTTCCAACATGTTTACTGCTGAGAACTTTCTGGAGCTTCCAGTATGTTTCCTGGGTCCCCACTGCCCAGCTTTTGTTTTTCCTGATTCTACAACAAATTTTTATTCATTCCACTTAAAAAATGAAAGTAGCCCCATAACAAATACATTAAGCACACATTCACGTATAGAAAACTTACAAACACTCAGTTATTATAAGACGTATCACCATATAATCCATTTACATTCAATTTTCTACATTCTCCTCCAGAGGCAACTTCAGTTGGTTTTGAATACCAATGACAACAGTGACAAGAATAATCTTTGCAATATGTATTTCTGACCCACAGGCTCTGTACATTATCTTGTTTCCACATTTAGAGGACTCTCATAGTACATTCACCCTGGCAGTGTTGACACTAATGTCTTTTACATATTGTTGATCCTGTCTCTTCAACTGAGCCCTTTCCTGGGTTCTCCAGAGCTGAATTTCCTCATCTTGTCCAAGCTCTTCTCTCCAGCCAGTGAATCAGAGTTATACAAACACAACAGTAATATAGAACAAAGGCTTTTCTTATATCTTCTAGTGGAAGTTCATACACAATAGAAATCACCAAATCAGTATTCTTTTCTTTGATTTCTCTCCCTAAACCCCAGCAAATTCCGCATTTGTATATGATGAGTATGAGTGTGTATGTACCAGCATAGGGGCTGAATGATTACATCAGGAGTCTTAGTAAATTGAGGTATACTTTTTACATGAAGACCATCATTATCTGTCAGTTAAACCCAGAGGTAGCTTAACTGACCAGTCTGCTTAGCCAGTTGCTCCAGAAATCCTCCAGTCTTTCCTCCTTGTAATTACAGTGAGGCATCTACTTGGCTTTTATGTGGGTGGGGGATTTAATGCCAGTCTTCCTGGTTGAGCAGAATGGCATTATCTACAGAGCTGTGTCCCTACCATAGTCCATATGAAAACACAGAGGCCACACTCAGCACTCAGCGGTCCTAAACAGAATATTGTCAGTTGGAACATTAAAAGCTTCACTGCAGGGGTATTTTCTAATTGTTTAAAGAGTTGTTTTCCAGGAGATTCCCAGAAAACAAAACAAAACAAAACAAAAAACTCCAAGATATGTGTGCTGAACGTTTGTGAGATGGATGCAAGATTCCTTCTTCTTGACAAATTTTAAGTGATAGCAAACATATTAGCAAAGAGCAAATGATGTCTAGTTTTTCACATCTCACTTGTCTAAAGAAAGAAATGCTAGATTTGAACTAAAATTTTGTACAACATGTACTGCCTGAACCTGGGTTTATAGGTACAATGTATTTATTTTTATGATGCATTTACATGTATCCAACTTTTATTTCAACACTTTAATAATGTATAGTTCATACTTACTTCATTTTTGGTTAATATTTCTAAATGTTTACCTTGGTAACAGTTGTATTATTTCATATAACTTATATGTTTCAGAAAATATTTCTATTTAGGAAACAAAATTCCATGCCAATTAAAAGAACCATGCTACATGTCAAATCAATGTAAAACACCTAACGGTATTCCTTAGTAAAATCTAAAACAAAACAAAAAGACTTATTTCAGAAAATATTTTATGCTCACTTCAGCTGAAAAAAAGTGCTGCTTTCTCTCTTGACATGTGTCTGCTTTCTCTGCTAAAGTGAACAAAACCCTGGGGACCTGACATTTGTAAACTTGCTTTTCAGAATTCTTTTGAAAAGTCAACTTCACTTCCTTTTAAACCTTTGTATGCTTTGACATTCATTTTAATCTTTAATTTCTCAGTGTTTTATACTTAGAATGTGTTCTGAAGATCTTCCTTCCAGAGCTATTTGGTGTTAACTTTTCACAAGCTCTCCGTCTGTTTTTGTGGAATTTCTGAACAATGACAAGAATGTTGAATTATCACTTAGGACCCTGTGGCCAGGACAATACACTCCATTTCTGGTCCTGAAGTTCTTAATAGGTTTCAAAACACTGGGCCCTGACCTACCATTTGTCAAAGGGCCTAAACATCATGTAGTCCATTCTGAAGCCAGCTGTTGATTTCTTAAAGACATTTATGTACATTTTACTTTTTAAATATAATACGCATATTGCTTAACATGTACTTATTTCTTGATAAATATTTCTTGATTATTTGGGAAAACTGCTGATCTTAGACAGGAAGATCAGAAGTCGAGGTCTTGCACAATTTCTTTGTGTGCAAATCACTGTACAAGGGAGATGGGGTTTATTATGTAGTTAGACAGTGAATATTAGCCAAAGAAAATGGAGAACCAGAAGCTTTTCAAATAAATAGACATATACCATTTTACAAACTCATTGAAATAAAAGACCGTTTGTATAGCACTAATAATTTGTATTTTGATTTTGTGCATACTGTCCATAGCAATAATTTAAATTAAAAATGTTACACTTCAAGGAATATCCCATTGATTTTTTTTTTCTCCTTTTAAGCCCTAGGTATAAAAAACAGAGATGGCAAAGATATGTTTTATATAATTATTAGAAAATGCAAGTGAAAAAATTTCCACTAATGTTCCAATAAAGCTGACAAAGGCACACATACACAGACACACACACACACACACACACACACACACACACACACACACAGAATTTTTAGCTTAGACTAAAACTGAGCTTTTTTACTCTGTGGGATACCTTAATTGGTTCATTATAGTGTTATGTTATTTCCTCTCATTAAGTAAATGAATTGAATTGAAAAATGAAAAGTAATGAGAAATAAGGGTGTCTTAGGGCTGTAATGTGAATATCCAATAAATTTTAACCACCTTTTTATAAGCCATCCAGCTCATCAAAGTAGAGCATTGTCACCACAACTAATAATTGAATCAGTGGTCATAAGCATGTTGATGTGGAAGGAAAATACTGACTTACAATTTGGAAAGAACATACTTTGGGTATGTGTGTTTGAAGCAGTTGTATTGATTTCATATACACATTACTAAACCAATGCAACTTTCATCAATGAGACTTACATGAATGAATAAGGTAAGTATTTAATTATGGAGGAAGAGAGTTCTACCAGTGTGTTGCTTTTAAATGCAGATTCTGTTTTTTATGGTTAGAGAATGAATATACTATAAAATCCTTGACATTCAGCGTTGTAATTTAGCTTTTGCTGCTATCGCATAATTGAAAGAAAGACCACTGCATTATGTTTCAAAGACTGAGTCCATTTATGCCTAGCAGGAGACATTGCAGCAGCAAATGAGGAAGAACATTAATAATTACTTCTCACTAAAAATTTGTCTTTTATGACCGAACAGACAGTTTCTGCTCTCATGTTCCAGGTTACCAAACAGTTAATCCCCCTTTGTCATTGATCTAGTTAAGTACTCTGTTGGGAAATATCACAAAATCATTTTTTTCATAATAAACATCACAATTTTGCTTCAGTTAATAAATAGAAAAGGTCAGTCATCTAAAATTTTAAAATGAAACAAATTATGAATATTTTTTGTGTGTAAGCAAGAATTTATATAAAAGAATGATAAATGGACTAGAGGAAATAAACTCCAAGAATAAGATAAAACATCCTAGAGAAATATAGCATTTTGCTTTTTATTATAATTCATGTTAAAGCACCAAAAATAATATGTGCTTATACAGGAAATATATATACATATATGTATATAGGTATTTGTACATGGAGTTTTCATAGTGGTCATTCCTAGTTGAGAGTTTACATGTTTTATGGACTTTTGATTAAATATACTTGTTAACTTATTATGGGAGAGGTGCAGTGAGCCTTATTGATGGTATTCAAGGAGGCTCCCTGGCCCCTCCCGCTCTTCTGGGGGTCTGGGATGGAAACTGTGAGGGAGATGCTCAGTGTCAGAGGCTGAGTTGGGACAGGCACTCCTCAGTAGCTGAGGGCCTCTCTCTTGCTCTCATGTCCTTGCTGGGGTTGTTGGTCCAGGGCTTCTTACTCCTTGGAGGCCACGTAGGCCATGAGGTCCACCAGCCTGTTGCTGTAGCTGTATTTATTGTCATAGCAGGAAATAAGCTCTACAAAGTTGTCATGGAGGGCAATGCCAGCCCAGTATCAAAAGTGGAAGAGTGGAAGTCACTGTTGAAGTCTCAGCAAACAATATGGTCCTCAGTGTAGCCCAGGATGCCCTTGTGCCCTCAGATGCCTGCTTCACCACCTTCTTTATGGTATATACTTGGAAGATTTCTCCAGTTGACATGTCATATCCATGACAGACACATTGGGGATAGGAACATGGAAGGCCATGCCAGTGAGCTTCCCTTTCAGCTCTGGGACACAGTGCTGGCAGCACCAGTGGATGCAGGGATGAGGTTCTGGGCAGCCCCACAGCCATCATGCCACAGCTTTCCAGAGGGGCCATCCACAGTCTTCTGGATAGCACTGATGGCAAGGACTGTGGTCATGAGTCCTTCTACAATGCCAAAGTTGTCATGGATAACCTTGGCCAGGGGGCTAAGAAGTTGGTGGTGCATGAAGCATTGCTGACAATCTTGAGTGAGTTGTCATACTTCTCCTGGTTCATATCCATCACAAACATGGGGGAATCAGCAGAAGGGGTAGAGATGATAACCCATTTGGCCCCACCCTTCAAGTGGGCCTCAGCCTTTTCCTTTATGGTGAAGACACCAGTAGACTCCATAACATACTCGGCACCAGCATCACCCTATTTGATGTTAGCTGGATCCTGGATGATGGTGATGGGCTTCCTGTTGATGACAAGCTTCCTGTTCTCAGTCTTGAATGTGCTGTTGAACTTGTCAGGGGTAAAGTCATACTGGAACATATAGACCATGTAATTGAGGTCAATGAAGGCATCATTGATGGCAATAATCTCTACTTTGCCAAATGAACAGGCAGCCCTGGCAACCAGATATCCAATAGAGCCAAATCCATTCACTCCGACCTTCGCCATCTTATCTAAAGGGACAAGGCTGGGACTACATGAAAAGATGCAGCTATCTCAGGAACAGGAGGAACAGAAAACCTATTTGCTAAATTATTAAAAATGAAAAGTCTGGTGAGGTTGAATTATGTGTACAAATCAGCAAAGAGAAATATTAACACATAAGAATATTTTTTCTACAAATTATGATATGATATAAAATATATAAAATGAAAACTTCTCTACACCACTGACAACCCCCCCCTTCCATGTGCCTGTCCTTACTAGTGTGTACATCCCTACTTGGGTGGACATCTGCTGCTCAGGTACAGGCCACACCAGCCAGAATAGTCCTCTGAACCATACACTGGGTTTGCATTCCAAAGACCTAGACACCCCTTTCCATGACCCTCTTTCCTCCACTGATCAGGCACAGGCCACACCAACCAGAACAGCTAAGTTCTCCATCTGCCTTCTGAAGCCCCCCATACTCTGCTTGGAGATGAATAACCCAAGTTGCTCACATCACCACTCACCACTGCCAACTGTCTTTGCTGCAGTGACTCTACCCCTATGCAAGAAGATATCCATTGCTCACGTACAGGCCAGGAAATCCAGTGCCAATTCTGATGGAGAATTTCTGCTGGACCAGCGATCATACTGGCTACTAGAAGTACAGACTACAAAGACCAAAAGATCAAAGGGGAAACAGAAACTAGGTAACAAAACGTCCATCCAAACAACAGAAAACAAAAACCTTCAGAAATGACCCCTGAGACTTACATTCATTCTAAACCTAGATGCCTAAATGCCAGTGTAAGACGCAATCAACAATAGCCATAGCAATATGGAACCACCATGGTTGAACTATCCTAGTACAACAACCCCAGAATATTCTAGCACAGTGGAAGCAAAATAAAACAGCCTTAAAACCAAATTTATAATCATGATAAAAGTCTTTCAAAAGGAAATGAATAAATCTCTTAAAGAAATCTGGGGAAAAACAGATACATAGAAAAAAAGTAATTAGAGAAAATGAATAAGTCACTTAAATAAATCCAAGAAAACACAAAATGAAAGCCAAGAAAAAACAAACAAACACATAAAGGAAATAAAGAAAACTGCTCAAGACCTGAAAGCAAAATTGAAAGCAATACCAAAACAAAAACAAAACCTTACAAACAAACAAACTGGGGGAGTCCTGGAGATAGAAACCCAGATAAGAAAATAGAAACTACATATGCAAGTATCACCAATAGAATACAAGAGATGGAAGAGAGAGTTTCAAAAATAGAAGTTATGATGGAAGAAATTGATACATTGGTCAAAGAAAACGTTAAATCTAAAAGTCCCTGACACAAAATATCCATAACATCTGGGACACAGGATCCTGGCATAATCATCAAACCTAAGAATAATAGGAAGGAGAAGGTTTTGAGCTTAAAAGCTCAGAAAATAATTTAAATAAAATCACAGAAGGAAATTTTTCTAACCTAAAGAAGATGATGCCTATAACCATACAAGAAGCAAACAGAACACCAAATTGGTTGGCCTAGAAAAGAGAGTCCTCTCAGCCATTTAATAATAATCTAAACATTGAACATACAGAACAAAGAAAGAATGTTAAAAGCTGCAAGGGAAAAAGGCCAAATAGCATAAAAAGGCAGACCTATTAGAATTATATCTGACTTCTCAACAGAGACTCTAAAAGCCAGAAGGGCCTAGCTAGATACCTTGAAGATGCAAAGAGACCATAGTTGCCAGCTCAGACTAGGATAGCCAGCAATACTTTCTATAACCATAGATGGAGAAAACAATATATTCTGTGACAAAAGCAACTTCAAACAATATATATCTACAATTACAGCTGTACAGAAGTTACTAAAAGGAAATACCCAACCTTAGAAGGTAAACTAGAACCATGAAACATGGGAAATAAATAATTTCAAACAAGCAAAACAACAACAACAAAAAAGCTAAAAAAAGATAAACACACACACCACAAACACACCACACATACACACACACACACACACACACACACACACTACCACCATCAACAGATAACATTTATTAACAATCATTGGTCATTAATATATCTCAATATCAATTGACTCCATTCTTCAATAAAAAGACACAGGTGTATTTCCTATAACCAGGTAAGACTTCCAGTGGAGGGACTGGAAGTCCAGTGACAGCACCTTTGACCTACAATTGGTCCTGCCAGCAAGATGTACTGGGGTAAAGGTGGGGCAAACATTGTGAGTGGTCTACCTTGATATTCATGTCATGAGAGGGAACCTATCCCTGATAGTTCCTGGAGAACCAGAAATAATTAGAGGCCTAATGGCCTAGAGACCTAAGATAGAAAAAAAAAACCACCTAAATAAAACAATTTTTAATAATATTCTGTTATACATGTAGACAGGAGCCTTGGCATAATCACTCTGAGAGGCTCCATCCAGCAACTGATGGAAACACGTGGAGAGACCCACAGTCAAACATTAGGTAGAACTCAGTCAATCTTGAAGAAGGGCTATAAGAATATTTTTGGAGACAGAAGAGTCAAGGACACCACAAGAAAATACACAGAATTAACTAACCTGAGCTCATAGGAACTCACAGAGACTGAAGCAACAGTCAGGGAGCCTGCATAGGTCTAACTTAGGCCTTCTTCATATATGTTATGGTTGTGTAACTGTTGTTTTTGTGGAACTTCTAATAGGAGGAATGGGGGCTCACTGGCAATTTTGTGGCACTTTTCCTTCTACTGTTCTTCCTGTCTGGCCTTAATATGAGGGGAGGTGTTTATGCTTATACAACTCGAATTGTCATGTATGGTTGATAAACTTACCAGGCCATCCTATTCTGAAGATAAATGGAGTAGAAGTGAATGGGAAAGGGGAAGAGGAAGGAATGAGTTGGGAAGAGAAGCGGGAGGGCAAACTTTGGTCACGATGTGCTACATGAAAAAATAGATTAATCTGAAATAGATGGAAAAATCATTAAAAAAAGCACAGGTTAACAGAATGGATTTGAAAACAGAATCTATTCTTCTGCTACATACAAGAAACACAACTCAACATCAATGACAGACATTGACTCCTAGTACAGGGTTGTTTGTTTGTTTGTTTCAAGCAAACTGACCTAAGAAGAAAGCTGGTGCAGCCATTCTAATATTTAAAAGTAGACTTCTAACCACAATTAATCAAAAAGTGATAGGGGAAAAATCTACCAGTATAACATGCCACTTCTGTATATGAATCTCCAAACACAAGGGCATCCACATTTGTAAAAGAAACATTACTAAAATTTAAATCATGCAGTGAAAACCACACATTAATAGTGGGAGACTTCAACACCCCACTGTCACCAATGACATCCAGAGAGAAACTGAATGAAGAGATAATGGAGCTAACTGATGTTATAACTCAAGGGGACTTCATAGATATCTACAGAACATTTCACCCAAACACAAAGGATTATTCCTTCTTCTTACCACCTCACAGAAATTTCTCCAAAATTGAACATATTGGTCAAAAGGAAAATTTCAACAGATACAAGAAAGTTTAAATAGGCCCTTGTATGAGATCAGACAACCATAGATTAAAACTGGATTTCAACAACATAACCAATAGAAAAATTGCAATCTTTTGGAAACTGAATAATTCTATTGCATGACTACTGTGTTAAGGCAGAAATAAAGAAATGAAAGACTTTCCAAAATACAATGAAAATGAATACAACATTCAAGAACGTGTGGGACACAATGAAAGTAGTGCTAAGAGGAAAGTTGATATTGTTAAGTGCCATAAGGAAATTATAGATATCTTATACTAACAACAGGCCATCTGAAAACTCTAGAACAAAAAGAAGGAAACAGACACAGAAGGAGTAACAACAGGAAGTAATCACATTTAGGTAAGTAATCAATAAAAGAGAAGCAAAGAGAACAATACAAAGATTCAATGAAATTAAGAGTTCTTTGAGAAAATCACTCAGAAAGACAAACGCTAAGCCAAACACTAAGGCAGAGACAGTATATCCAAATTAACAAAATCTGAAACAATCCTCATTTAGAAAGACAGATGGGATTTGCATTGAACGTATGACAGGAGTCTACTGAGCGCATCTGAAAGACTCTAACTAGCAGTGTTTTCAAAGCAAAGACTCATGACCAAACCTTTGGCAGAGTACAGGGAATCATAAGAAAGAAGGGGAGTTAGTCTGATGGGGAAAGGATAGGAGCTCTACAAGGACCAAATATATCTGGGCACAGGGTCTTTTCTGAGACTGACATTCAACCAAGGACCATGTATGGATATAACCTAGAACCTCCACTCAGATGTAGCCTGTGGTAGCTCAGTAACCAATTGGTTTCCCAAAATGAGGGGAACAAGGACTATTTCTAACAGGAACTCAATGACTGGCTCTTTGGTCTCCCCACCCCCGAAGGGAGGAGCAGTCCTGTTAGGCCACAGAGGAGGGCTTTGCAGCCAGTCCTGAAGATACCTGATAAAACAGGATCAGATGAATGGGGAGGAGGTCCCCCCTATCAGTGGACTTGGAAAGGGGCACGGTGGAGATGAGGGAGGGAGGGAGGGACTGGGAGGGAATGAGGGATCGGGACACGGCTGGGATACAGAGTTAATAAAATGTAACTTATAAAAAAATAAAAAATAAAAAAAAGATAAAAAAAATCTGAAACAAGGTGACATAACAATAGACACTGAGGAAATAAAAAGAATCATTATGTGAGACTTCAAAAACCTCTACTCTACAAAATTCTTAAACCTTAAAGAAATGAACAATTTTCTTGACATATACCCTCTATTAAAGTTAAATCAAGACCAGATAAATAATTTAAATAGAAATATAAATCTTAAGGAAATAGATATTGTCATTAAAAAACTCCCATCCACCCCCCGAAAAAATCCTCGGGTCAGATGATTTTAGCACAAAATTCTACCAGACTTTCAAAGAAGAGGAAATACTAATACTCCTCAAACTATTCCATAAAATAGGAACAAAAGGAACCTTGCCAAACTCGTTCTATGAGGCCACAGTCACTGACACCCAAAGCACATACTCACCAAAGAAAGAAAATTTCAGACAAATCTTCCTTATGAACACTAATGTAAAAAATACTCTCTTAAATACTCAATTAAATACAATTAAATACTCAATTAAATGCACCTCAAAAACATCATCTACCATTCCTCCCAGAGATGCAGGGATAGTCCAATATACAAAAATCTGCCAATGTAATTTACCATATAAGCAAACTGAAAGAAAAAACAAATAATCATATGATTATCTCATTAGACACTGAAAAAGCATTTGACAAAATCCACAACTCCTTCATGATAAAAGTCTTGGAGAGATCAAAAATACAAGTGACATACCTAAACATAATACAAGCAATTTAGAGTAAGCTGATTGCCAACATTAAATTAAATGGAGAAAACCTCAAAGAAAATGCACTAAAATCATGAACAAGAAAATGTCTAATCTCACCATATCTATTCAATATAGAACTTGAAGGTTTAGCTAGAGCAATAAGACAACTAAAGGAGATCAAGGAGATACAAATCATAAAGGAATAATTCAAAGTATCATTTTTTCAGATGATAGACTAGTTTACATAAGCACCCCCTGAAATTCTAGCAGGAAACTCCTACATTTGAAAAATACTTTCAGCAATGCAGGAAACAACACTCTTCACAATAACCACACATAATATACAATATCTTAGTGTAACTAAGGACGTTAAAGACTTGTATGACAAGAACTTCAAGTCTCTGAAGAAGGAAATTGAAGAAGAAATCAGAAGGTGGAAAGATCTCCCATGCTCATGTATCAGTAGGATTAGCATAGTGAAGATGGCCATCCTACCAAAAGTAATCCACAGATTCAACGCAATCCTCATCAAAATTCCAACACAATATATTACAGACCTTGAAAGAACAATATCAAATTCGTATGAAGAAAACAATAAATTCAGTTTTCTAAAACAATCCTGCACAATAAAAGAACTTCTGGAGGTATCTCGATCCCTGTATTACAGATCAATAGTAATAAAACCACATAGTATTAGCATAGAAACTAACAGATGATCAATGGAATCAAATCAAAGTCCCAGATGTAAAGTCAAACAATTACGAACACCTGATTTTTATAAAGAAGCCATAATTATAGAATGGGGAAAAAAAGCATCTTCAACATATGATGCTGTTCTTTCTAGATGTCTACATGCAGAAGAATACAAATAGATCCATATATATCACCCTGCACAAAATTCAAGTCCTTGTGGGTAAAAGACCTCAACATAAAATCAGATACATTGAACCTAATAGAAGGGAAAGAAATTGAACACATGTGCACAAAAGACAAATCCTGAACAGAATGCCAATAGCATACCACTAAGATCGAAAATTCATAAATGGTGCCTCATGAAATTGAAACATTTCTATAAGGCAAAAGACGCTGTCTATAGGACAAAATGGCAGCCTACAGATTGGGAAAAAAATCATCAATTCCACATCTGACAAAGGGCAGTTTACAAAATATATAAAGAATTCAAGAAACTAGGTATCAACAAACTAAATAATCCAATTAATAAATAGGGTACAGAGCTAAACAGAGCATTTTCAGCAGACTACTCTGAAATGGCCAAGAAACACTTAAAGAAAGATTCAACATCCTTATCCATCAGAAAATGAAAATCCAAACACTCTGAGTTTTTCAGCCTCCACATCTGAGCAAGGGGAACATTATCCCATTGCTGGTGGGGATACAAACTTGTGAAACCTCTTAATAAATCAATATGGCACTTTCTCATAAAACTGGAAATCAATTTATCTCAAGACCCAGCTATACTACCCTGGACATATATCTAAAGGACACTAGATTTGACCATGAGGACACCTGCTCAACTGCAAACAACCCAAGAGTAGTTGATTCTGTGGGTAATCTTGCATTGTCCTTGTCTCTTCTGCCTTCTACACTCCTACCACCACCACCTACCCCTTTCAGCAGGAATCCCAAGCTCCTCATAACATTTGAGAGTGGGTCTCTGTATCTGATTCCATCAGTTGCTGAATAAAGCCTCATTGATGGCAATTATGCTAGGCTCCAAAGTATGAGTATAACAGCATATTATTAAGAATCATTTAATTTACCTTTTCTATACATGGGTTATTTGGTTCTATCATAGGCATCTGGACTATCTAGCTTCTGGTTTCTGGCCCTCAAGTGTTAGGGGTGAGCTCCCACTCATGGCATGGGCCTAAAGCTGGACAGGTTATTGGTTGTTCACTCCCAGAATTTCTCTGCCATATTTATTCCAGCACATTTTGTATTCAGGAGCAATTGTGGGCTGAAGGTTTTGTGGCTGGGTTAGTGTTCCAGTCCTTCCACTGGACGTCTTCTTTGGTTACAGGAGATGGTGACCTCAGGCTGCATACCACTTGTTGGGAGCGGTCTTTGCTAGGGTCACTAGTGCAGATTTCTGTGAGTGTATGTCATTCTAGGTTTCTACCTGCTACCTGAAGTGGGCACGTCTCCCGGCACTCCCATCTCTTTCCAGTACTCAGTATCTCCATCTTCCCCCAACCTGATCCTCCTGTGTCTGCTGCCATCTGCCTCCAACCCACCTGGAAATATCCATCTATGTTGCCCTTATATACTACAGTTGTGTAGCCTGGTCTTGTTGTGGGACTTCTAACAGACAGAGCAGTAGCTATCTCTGACATTTTACCTGCTTTTTGGACCCTTTTCCTCTCATGAGTAGCCTCTACATGCCTTAATAAGTAGGGAAGGTGTGCAGTCTTATTGCAACTTTGATATGCCATCTTTTATTGATATCCTTGGGAGACCTACCATTTCCTGAAGGGAAATGGAAGAGAAGTGGATAGGAATGGGGTGGGAGGAGGGGCTAGGTGGAGGAGAAACTGTGGTTGGGATGTAATATATGAGAGAAAATAAATAAAAAGAATAAAAATGAAAACCTTATTTATTTCAATGAGAAACCTATTTGTGAGCTTGTTTGTTTTTAATAATTTTCAGACAAATTTCCTCATGCAAGAAAGCCATGAGAGAAGATATCTCAGTAAATCTAGCCTTCGAAATATACTGGAAATTGCAGGTGAAGCCTGTTTCCCAGTGTCACACATGTGCAATTTACATCCTGATTTCTTTGAAAGCCCATCAAATGCTTAATTAACCATCACCATGACTTTCCTACCTACATCTAATTCCTAGAAAGAGCACATAAAATCTGACTCCGAATTTGTAAGATATCTGCTTGTATCAAATAATCTTGCTAATTCTCAAAGAAAAACTGATTCATGGTGGAACAGAAATGGAAGCAAGAGACTGGTTCTGCCAGGCAAGGTGGATCAGATCTTGCTTTCTAGAAGGCTTAGAATACACTATTCCACCCTGTTAAGTGAGAAAGAGCAGAGTCTGAAGGCTATGTTTTTGGAAATGTTATATGAAATTTGAAAGCAGACATTTTATGAAATGTAACATTTTCTCGTTAAACTAATGCCTAGGGAACAGCTGTTGCTGTTCATACAGTGAGCTTTGGGGCTTTCTCTTACTGCATTTTTCATAATGTACAAGTGTTCATGTGAGATGAAATATCAGGCTCTCAATTTGGGTGACCTGATTTCAATTACCTTCCAGCAATGGTGGTTCCCTGATCTGCATTTGGCTTCTCTCTACAATGTGTCATTGCCTTTCATGAAATGAGCAGAATGAAAGTTCTTTTAATCACTTTTCCTAGGGTTCTCCTTGTTGTTTAGCTTCTTTAGGACTATAGGTTTTAGTATATTTATTTTTCAGATTCATGTCAATATAGCTGGATCTTGAAGTAGTACTATTGCAAATTTTCTTAGAAAGTGTCAGATTGATTTTCAAAATGGTAGTAAAGTTTACATTGCTACCAGCAATGTAGGAGTGTTCCCCTTTCTCCACATGCTCTCCCTCAAGTGTTGTCACATAAGTTTTTTATTTTAGCCATTCTGATAGGTTATGGTGGAATCTCAGGGTCATTTTGATTTGCACTTGCCAAATGACTAAGGACATTGAGCATTTCTTTAAGTGTTTCTCTGCCATTTGATATTCCTCTGTTAAGACTTCTCTGTTTAGCTCTGTACCCCATTTTAAAATTGGATTACTTGGTTTAACTTCTAGGGAAAATGCTTAATCCTCAATCAGAAGAGCAAACAGGATAGACACTGGAAGTAAGAGAAGACACCAGACAGGACAGGAGCCTTCTACAGAGGACCTCTGAAGGACTCTACCCAGCAGGGTATCAAAGCAGATTCTGAGACTCATAGTCAAACTGGGCAGAGTGCAGGGAATCCTATGAAAGAAGGGGGGGGGAGATAATAAGACCTGGAGGAAACAGGAGCTCCACATGGAAAGCAACAGAACAAAAAAAAAATAATCTTGGCACAGGGGTCTTTTCTGAGGCTAATAACCCAACCATAGACCATGCATGGAGATAACCTAGAACCCCTGCACAGATGTAGCCCATAGCATGTCAGTCTCTAAGTGGGTTCCCTAGTAATGGGAACATGGACTGTCTCTTACATGAACTCAGTGGCTGACTCTTTTTTTTTTTTTTTTTTCTCAATACAGTTTATTCAGGAACCTTGAACAATCTTCTGACCCTGGGGAAAGCCAGCCCACAGCTTAAATAGCCTCTGGGTAGCCAACCCCAGTGTGCCACGTGGGCAATGCAGATAGGTCCACATACAGGGAAGCAAGCCAGATTCTCAGCCTTAGCCAAATATGGAGTTGTTTGTGACAGAGAGCACTCTTAAGGCACGGCATTACAAAGCTCTCTGCAGTTCCCCCTTTTTGTTTTAGACGCATCAGGCAAGAGTAGAGGTCTGATCTCTGATATTAGAAATAAATTGGGACTTTGTACCGATGTTCATTTAGGTGTCATCCACCCAAAGAGCATCAGACCTGTCCGATACCTTTTTCTCAGAGGCGGGACCTGGGGCATCAACCCGCATGCAATCAGACATGCTCTTCTCTGGGTCGAAAGCGGCTGACCCTGAGTGCAGTGCTTAGCCTCGCATCCTGAGCATAACATTTTAGCTTTTTATGGTAGCCAACCATGCTTGGGGAGACTGTCCTGCTTCAATGGCTGTAAAGGCCTGAATGGTCATGGCTACATTATGCTGTTGTGAGACTCTAATCTTGCATATACACCACAGGCAAACCAAGGAGACCAACACCAGAAGGCCTGCTAACGCTCCCATGCCCGCCCATTCCTTCAGATGATTCATGGCTGCAGCAATCCATGATGATAATCCTGTGGCTAGTCCTGCGTCCACTCTGGTAGAATTTTCCATAACAATGGCCACTCTCAGCTGCTCCATCGTAGTATGGAATTCTCCAGTCCAATTACCTAAAATATAGCTAGACAATTGTTTAGACAGATTTGCAACACAGGAAAAATTCTCATGTTGTATGCTAGTGACACAAAGTCCAGCATACTTCCATTGACAGCCAAGTTGAGCAATTTGCCATAGGGTATCAATTTGCTCCTGCAAGAGGTCAATCCTCTGATTGAACACCATCAAGCCTCCTTTTAGTTGAGCGTTAATTCCTTTTTGTACATCTAAAGCATGAGCTACATTGGCTAAAAGATTATTTAGGGTCTGAGCAGTCTGCACAGTATGACTCATGGCTAATGCCCTGGTGGTAGCTCCAACAGCAGCCAATGAGATGGCAGTAACAATGGCGGCTGTAATTCCAAGAGCCCTTTTCTGTCTGAAGAGAGTCATAGCGTGAGGGGCATCAATGGGCACAGGCACCCAGCGAGGCATACGAGTAACCAGGGCATACCTAAATTCACTAGCATTCCAGTATTGAGCAAAAAAGCAAGTATCATTACCACAATTACTTGGCTCTATCTGAGTAACAATGAATAAAAATGGGGGATATAAACAAACAGGTGTGGACTTATAGGAAATATTATGAGAAGCCTTAACCCCTTCGTTGGAACATCTTGTATCAGTTCTAGAAGTAACAGTGGTGGTGTCCAAGGTCTGAGTAGGTTCAGGAGACCATTGCCCCCAGGGGCAAGACATGCTCCATGTAAATTGACTAACTCCAGGTTTTCCTCCACTTTTGAAAGTCATTTAAGGTTCTTAAATTATCTTTTCTTTTTTTTTTTTCCTTTTTTTAAAAATTTTTCATCAATTACACTTTATTCATTCTGCATCCCCCCATAAGCCCCTCTCTCCTCCCCTCCCAGTCCCACCCTCTCTCCTCCCTCTGCATGCATGCCACTCCCCAAGTCCACAGATAGGGGAGGTTCTCCTCTCCTTGCTGATCTTAGTCCATCAGTTCACATCAAAAGTGGCTGCATTGTCCTCTACTATGGCCTGGTAAGGCTGCTCCCCCCCAGGGGGAGGTGATCAAAGAGCAGGCCAGTTAGATTATGTCAGAGGCAGTCCCTCTTCCCATTACTATGTAACCCACTTGGACACTGAACTGCCATGGGCTACATCTGTGCAGGGGTTCTAGGTTATCTCCATGAATAGTCTTTGGTTGGAGTATGAGTCTCTGGGAAGTTCCCTGTGTTCAAATTTTCTTGTTCTGTTGCTCTCTTTCTGGAGACCCTGTCCTCTCCAGCTCTTACTATTTCCCAGTCCTTACATAAAATTCCATTCACTCTGCCCAACAGTTGCCCATCAGGCTCAGCATCTGCTTTGATAGTCTGTAGGGCAGAGGCTTTCAGAGGCCCTCTGTGGTAGGTTCCTAGGTTGTTTCCTGTTTTCTTCTTCTGATGTCCATCCTCTTTGCCTTTCAGGATGGGGATTTTCCGTTTTAAGGTAAAAACGGTAAGTTCCTCTCTCTTGCTTAGTTTCTTTAGATGCACAGATTTTAGTGGGTTTGTCCTATGTTGTATGTCTATATGAGTGAGTATATACAGTGTGTATCTTTTTGCTTCTGGGACCACTCACTCAGGATAATCCTTTCCAGGTCCCACCATTTACCTGCAAATTTCATGATTTCCTTATTTTTCATTGCTGAGTAATATTCCATTGTATAGATGTACCACAATTTCTGCATCCATTCTTCAGTTCTCTTTCATCACCTTTCCCTGAGGGAGGAGCAGCCTTACCAGGCCACAGAGTAAGACAATGATGCCAGTCCTGATGAGACCTGATAGACTAGGTTCAGATGAAAGTTGAGGAGGACCTCCCTTATCAGTGAACTTTGGGAGGGGTTTTTGAGGAGATGAGTGAGGAAGTGTGGTATTGGGAGGGGACAAGGGAGTGGGATACAGCTGGGATACAAATTTGTTACTAATGAAAAATAAATTAAATTTTTAAAAAAAGGAAAAGGGACATGCCAAAATTTTTTTTGATGGTTTATTTTTCTAATTAGTGTTCTATGTCTGGATACTTCACATACATATATCTATTCATGCATCTCTGAGTCCAAATGGGAAGTATTGTGGCCAACACTACAGGCAAAGTACCGAAGTATTCATGAAATTCTAAAGTGTCTCTTTGTAAGTCTTGACACAAGTTATTTTTCAGTCAGAAGATATTTACTTCATTTTGGACTTTTTTACTCCCTATTTATATGTATGTAAATATACTACTACTCTCTGTTTATAGGTATATTCTGCACACACCCTTTTGTCACACCTCTGTTTACAGATAATTTTTGCTCACCTCTGAGAGTCTGTTAATTTATTTAGGTTCATAAATGTCTTTGTTTGGTTTGCAGGAAATATGTAAAGAATGTGACCTTTAGAATTAAATTTACTCCGAGTAAAAGCTGGTATGTCAATAGACCTTTTCCCTGTGGCTACAAAAAGCTTTTCTTTTTATGATAAATTAGATTATCTGTGCAAATGACCTAATGATTTAATATTTCACACAACAATTAGAGATTTTGGTTCATTCCTTTTTTACAGTATGTGAAATTGAATATTTATTTGTTTTTATTTTACTTTTCTTTTTAAATCTGTTTTCATTGAAACTCTAATGAGACTGAGACGTTGGAGGCACAGTTTCTACAGAGGTTTAAAACAAAGAACCATTAAGCTCCCTTGTTATGGAATTTGAAGTCAAGTTTGTATTTCAAAGTGCATGACCTTTTAGATTGTTTATGATATTTTCCTCTTAAAATTTATCTAACATTTCACATTATATTCCAGAAATAAATTTTAAGTTACATTTAACAAGGAATCACAATCAGTAAATGGCAAGGAGAATAATAGAATGTAGTTTAAGATAGTTATTAATACTATCTATGACTAAAGGGTCAGTTATGATGACTCTAGTCATATGTATTGATAGTAGATTCTGTTTTGTGTAAAGTACATATGTGCAAAAGTGTTCATTTTTTTGTCATAATCTTTAAATTATGTCTAATTTATTGGATATGAATGAGAGGAGTAACCATCATTTCAATGCATTTGTGTCACCTTTGAGAGAATCCACTACATGTGTTCTCTTATGCTCAGATAGTGGTACACCCCTATTATTATTCCTGTGAAGATTAAGTATGGCTGAATGAAACTTGTTCTATTAAACAGCTGACAAGTTGTAGCTCTGTGACAGCTAATTTTATGTTCAAACTTGGCTAGTTCACAGTTCTCATATATTTGCTTGGATATTATTCCAGATGCTTCTCTGAAGATATTTTAGATGGTATTAGCTCTTTAATTAATGGGATCACAAACACTGATAATGTATATAAGAATTATGTAATTATTTCAAAGCTATAATAAAAAAAAATGAACTCCCAGAGGAAAGGGTTCCATCAAAACAATTGCATTTGAGAAATGCAACTTCGAGTCCCTTGTTTTTATCTACAAATACATTTCTGCAGATTTAAAAAATGGCTTATCACTGCACTCAGGGTCAGCCGCTTTGGACCCAGAGAAGAGCATGTCTGGTTGCATGCGGGTTGATGCCCCAGGTCCCGCCTCTGAGAAAAAGGTATCAGACGGGTCTGATGCTCTTTGGGTGGATGACACCTAAACGAACATCGGTACAAAGTCCCAATTTATTTCTAATATCAGAGATCAGACCTCTACTCTTGCCTGATGCGTCTAAAACAAAAAGGGGGAACTGTAGAGAGCTGCGTAATGTCTTGCCTTAAAGATGGAGCTGGTTTCCGCCTTCCACCTTCCCGATGGTGAGTGCTCTCTGTCACGAACAATTCCACATTTGGCTAAGGCTGAGGATCTGGCTTGCTTCATATATGTGGACCTATCTGCATTGCCCACGTGGCACGCCTGGGTTGGCTACCCAGAGGCTATTTAAGCTGTGGGCTGGCTTTCCCCAGGGTCCAAGGATTGTTCAAGGTTTCTGAATAAACTGCATTGAAAAAAAAAATGGCTTATCATTCCCCAAATTGGGTTAACCATTCTAACTAAGCCCTTCCCCTAATCCTTTAGCCCTCCCCCAAACCACACACTTTACTAACTCTGTTCTTTTTATTTTTTTTTTCAATAAGATCAGCTAGCAGAATTTCTGAGACAATTTCATAATTGTTAATAACATGCATAAATAATATAATGGAGTTTCATATATTTAACAGAAAACACATGCATGTTGAGGAGCCGAAGAACCTGCTTAGTCCGATTAGGTTAGGAGTCTAAGAACATAGAGGGCCAATGATTCCATCCTGGACAGAGCTTAGAAGCCCCTGGAAAATCATTGTGCACACACATCTGGAAGAAGGAAGACTTCCCTCTGCAGTTAACAGCGATTGGATGAGCAACAGACACAGTCACGCAAAAAGATCTGCATCTCAGACATGCAGCATGTCTTCCTCTTACACTACATATTTCCCCTTTCTGCTCTTGCAGCTATGGAAAGTGAAGCCTACTTTCTGGGAAGGTCTTTCTTCCCCATTCATTGTGATGATCATTCCTGCAATGTCCTCAGTGACACACCTTGACATCTACATGTGTCTCAGCTCAATCAAGTTGACTATAAAAATTAACCATTTTAAGTTATTACCAATAAATAATTACCTTCTGAGTTAATGAATAAGAATGTGTGGAAAAGAAAAGGCACATGATAAAGATGAGGTAAAGCTTATGACCGAACTAATGAAATTAGCAAAATAAACTTATTAGCTGGATTTGATATTCATTTGATCATTGCTAATATTAGAGGAGTGGCAAAGTCAGGAGCCAGCTTAACTCACTTAATATTCATCGAGACATAGGAGAATGTATGAACTATTTTCTCGCCTCAAGTACTTGAGAGATGGGGATCCAGGATGGCTTGGCCGACCACACAGGGTACCTGAACAGCAGCTCAGCAGTGAGAGTAGGGTGACCGGCAGGCTGTACTGTGGACCCCAAAACCCTGAAATCTGTGTTTCTCAGCTACCCAGGTCACAAACAGTGAGCCAGCAGAGACAGTGAATCCAGAGGAGACTATACAAGACTCCAGAGACAGGAAGATCCAGTCTGTAGTGCAGGCGCCAAGAATGATCAGTCAGCCTACAGACAACCAAATGGCCAGAGGCTGGTGTAAGAATAGAGGCAACAAAAACCAGGACATCATGGCTTTACCAGAATATGGAAAAATCAATGGGTAGTCTATTGCAGCTGAAACATAGGAAAATGATCTTAAATCTATAATTATGCAGTTATTTGAAGCACATAAAAGAGGAAATGTACAAAAAAAATAGAGGCACATAAAGAGGTAAATAAAGATGAAATGAACAAAAAAATAGAGGCCACATCATGGACAAACAGGAATCCTCATTCAATCAGATGAAGGAAATGGTGCATATGAAATGCTGATATGAAAACATAATTAGAATCAATAAAGAAAACACAAACAGAGAAAACCTTGGATTTGGAGAACTTAGAGAAGAGATTAGGAGCCCCAATGATAAGCGTCACCAACAGAATAAAAGAAGAGAGAATCTCAGGAGCTGAAGATACAATTACAGAAATTGATACGTCTCTCAAAGAAAAAAAAATACAACTAGAAAAGTTACAAATACAAAACATCCAAGAAATCAAGGACACCATGAAAAGATGAAACCTAAGAATAATAGAAACACAGGAAAAAGTACTTGATAAGTGATCATTGACTACTCTTTCAAATCACTAGGTATGGGGTAACAACAATTACCCAACAATTGTAATTGAAAAACAAAAGTATATGCACTTGCTAATATGTTCCAGTCAATACCTTTATACCATGTATTTCACATTATCATAATACAAAGCCTACAATGTAAATAATATAATTATTATTTATATATGATATATTATAACATATAATATAATATATATATAACATAATTCTTATTTATTGTGATGGATAATGAAGACACAAATATAACAAAATCATAAATCAACATTTTTAGATGTCAAAAAAGAAACACTGCATTAAACCCTATTTTCGATGGAAATACTGAATGACACCTTCTCAACATACTTAGTGCATGGCTGGAGGTTCTCAGTCTTCCTTTCTACTTACATAATAATTCAGCTAATTTTAAGTGCAAAGCATGTTGGCTGAAATAATACACATCAGCTCTATTTTGAAAAGACACAGGAAAGTATTTAAACAGTTTTAATATGACTGTGTTCTACAGTCCTCTTTTTGAGTCTATATAGTGGGGGAAAGAATTCTTGACTTATGGCCAAATACCATTAGCAGTGAAACATGAATGTATGTGCTTAATTTTGGCCTTGGGAATCATCAGACAGCTGGACGAAGGCTATGTTTTTTCCTCTGTACACTAAAGAACATGAACAAATGGCTTTATGAGTGCATAATTCACAGTGTATTATATCAGTCAGTCTGAAAAATAAAAAAAAAATATTGATAACAGTTTGGCTGAAATTGTTCTGTAGAGTGAAGTGCCTCCGGGGCAACAGCATGAGGAGTCCACTGCTAACAATGGCCTCTTTTCCACACACTCATCAAGCCAGCCTGAGCCCTGTGCACTGCCTTGGGCTCATGGGGGCACTGTGATGCTGAGCAAAAGGGACAGCAACTGGGTTCACAGTGACCAGAAGAGAGCATGAGTTAATGTTGGATCACAAAAGAGGATTGCCTGAAGTGACTCTTAGGCTGCTGTTGCTCAGCGGAGCAATTTAATAACGTGGGCAGAAAGCCATGCTTTGGGCGATTGCTGCCTCAATACTGGATACGCCGGCTTCTGGGATTTTCTGATGTTCGGCTTAGAGCAGAGTCTTCCTAGTTCACCATTTCTAAAGTCCCTGACAAAATGTGGCTCCCTGACCCACAAGCAGCCTGCTTTATATTCTCCTAATTGATCTCCTTCTCCTCGTTTAAGTTTTTAAAGGAATATTTCAAAATTTTGTTAAGCTAATTGCATTATTTTAGAAGAGAAGTATTGCCATTTGTTTTTTAACATCCATTCTTTCTTTCTTTGATGTAGCATGCATGCTGTAGCTGAGTAATACATCTCCCTGCTTCTCTTGTTTCTCAATGTAATGGTGGGAATAGATTTTTCTTTTAATTAATTAATTAATTAAAATAAAATTTTTTATTTATTACAATTTATTCACTTTGTATCACAGCTGTAGCCCGCTACCTCATCCACTCCCAATCCTGCCCTCCCTTCCTCTTCTTCTCCAATGCCCCTCCCCTGGTCCACTTATAGGGAAGGTCCTCCTCTCTTCCATCTTACCCGAGCCTGTCAGGTCTCATCAGACTGGCTGCCTTGTCTTCCTCTGTGGCCTGATAAGTTTGCTACCCCTCAGTTGGAGGTGATCAAAGAGTCAGTCACTGAGTTCATGCCAGAGACAGTCCTTGTTCCCCGTACCAGGAGACCCACTTGGACACTGAGCTGCCATGGGCTACATCAGAAAAAGGGGGCTATGTTATATCCATGCATAGTCCTTGGTTGGATTATCAGTCTCAGAAGAGATCCTGTGCCCAGATTTTTTTTTTTTTTATTATTCTGTTGTTCTCCTTGTGGAGCTCCTGTTCCCTCCAGGTCTTTCATCTCCCCTTCTTTCAAAAGATTCCCTGCACTCTGCCCAAAGTTTGGCTATGAGTCTCAGCATCCGCTTTGATACTCTTCTGGGTAGTCTTTCAGAGGCCTTCTGTGGTAGGCTCTTGTCCTGTTCCCTGTTTTCTTCCTCTTCCAATGTCTATCCCATTTGCCTTTCTCAGTGAAGATTTATCATCTTACCCAGGGTACTCCATCTTGCTTAGCTTCTTTAGGTGTACAGATTTTAGCATGTTTGCCCTTTATAATATGTCTAATATCCACCTATGAGTGAGTATATACCCTGTGTGTCTTTCTGCTTCTGGGATACCTTACTCAGGATGACCTTTTCTAGTTCCCACCATTTGCAGCAAATTTCATAATTTTCTTGTTTTAAATTGCTGAGTAGTTATTCATTGTGTAAATGTACCACGATTTCTGTATGCATTCCTCTTTGGAGGGACATCTGGGCTGTGTCAAGATTATGCTGTTATGAATAAAACTGCTACAAACATGGGTGCACAAATGTCCTTGTATACTTGAGCATCTTTTGGATATATGCCTAGGAGTGGTATATCTGGGTCTTGAGGAAGCACTATTCCTAACTGTCTGAGAAAGCACCAGATTGATTTCCAGAGTGGTTGTACAAGCTTACATTCCTACCAGCAATGGAAGAGGGTTCCTCTTTTTCCACATCCTCTCCAGCATGCGTTGTCACTTGAGTTTTTGATCTTAGTCATTCTGATGGGTGTGAGGTGAAATTTCAGGGTCATTTTGATTTGCATTTCGCTGATAACTAATGACGTTGAACATTTCTTTAAGTGTTTCTCTGCCATTCGATATTCTTCTATTGAGAATTCTGTCAAACACTGTACACCATTTTTTAATTGGATTACTTGATTTATCCAGATCCAGTCCAGGCTTTTATCCATGTTTCTGCTACATGGTTGTGGATATCCTATTCCAACCCTCAGATCCACCCACCTTACCTTATATTTTTATTTGGTGTTTTCAAATCTGCTGCCCTCTTTTCTTAGCATAAATGCTTCTTTCTCTTCCTTTACACTAACTCTTAAACATGTCACACCAATGTCACTATCTCACTGTTCTGATTCTGGACTTCTTGCAACACTTACCCTGGCAGACTTAACTTTTTTAGTGTTCCCAGAATCCTCTGTGTGCAAGTATGGGAGTCTCTTCTCTGTATCACCTTGCAGTATAAACTCTACTCACCTCCCTCTTTAGGGCTTATTTAACTTCATATCATTGCCCAGAAATAGAATACACAGCAACCCTCTGCCACTAGTCATAAGACAGGCAAAAATGAATGGTTATTAATATGGAAAAAGGTATTGCTTGAGAGTCTCTATTCAGGAATGAAACACTGAATGCGATGGAAGTTGTGCCACCAAAGATGGGAAGGTTTGGAGGTGCTTTCTATTCTTTTCTAGTTCCATGTCTTTGCCAATGGGGTAGGGAGCAAGAGAGGGGAAACCAATGTCCTAAACACCGTGAGAGAAATTCATTTGCTTAATGGAAGCTGAAAGAATAGTCCCAGGAGGCTATGCTCAAAATTGTGTATTTCTAGAACTTTGAAAACTAAGGAAGTGTGCAGAAAGCCCTATGGAAGACAGGAGGAACTGGGGCAGTGTGATCTTTGCCTTGTTTTAGTAATCCTTCATTTGTTTTACTTGTCTAGTAATGCCTTGTTTTACTTGAAGTAGATATGTCCTCCAGTTGATCTCATTTTGAGATATCCTTTGACCTTGCTCTGCATGGACTATGTAGGCCTATTTGGTGACCAGTAAAATAAGTTATAATTAGGTTTAATCTGTTTTTTTCCTATGCCTAGCACTTCACCTTTAAAAAGAAGATAATAAAGTCCTCAGTGGTCAACATTTGCAAAGAATATTATTCCCAGACTCCTCTGAATCAAATCCTTGGGAGGGACACAATGAAATGAAATTTATAAATTCTAGTTACGTAAAAGAAGACAACAGGGAAAATTCTGTGTAGAGCTAATGCTATAAATTGATTTCAAAACTAAACTGTTTTCCTGGAAAAGATGTTAAAATTTGCATTTTTATCTTCTTCCAATTTCTGAATAAATAGTACAGTATAGAAGACAGATAATTTAATGGATCATTAAATGTTGTCATATAGAACAATGCT
Organism: Meriones unguiculatus; assembly: GCF_030254825.1. Taxonomy (NCBI): domain Eukaryota; kingdom Metazoa; phylum Chordata; class Mammalia; order Rodentia; family Muridae; genus Meriones; species Meriones unguiculatus. The sequence goes on along the minus strand of NC_083350.1, from coordinate 81,982,068 downwards.
TGAAAATATAAAATCTGGGCTCAAGTTGTATAGGTTCATAGCCAGGCTCTGTTCCACGGTGGTGGGGTACTTAAACCTTTTCACATGAACTACTCTAGGTATAGCATGGAAATAATATTTCTATCGACCTCATAAGGCCTTAAAAGAATTAAATGAGATTAATGTATGAAATATTTCTTTAATGTTGTCACATCATAAGTGCAATAAATGCTAGGGCTATACTTTCTTGTTTCACATAATATTTATTTGTCAATTAATATATTTTCCCTGCCCTCTTTTATAGCCTGAGACAATGGACTGTTTCAAAATCTATATTATAGATATTGGTGACCTTATAAAAAGAGAATATCAAGAATCCAATATAAGATTTTATGGAAATATAAGATGCGAATTGGGAGCATACAAGCTCATGTTCAAGTAATGACTTTCATTTTTATATACAGAAGACAAGTGTGTGTGTGTTTTAATGTCTGAAGGTGTGAATAGGACTGTAACATTGTGAGATTTTTTTTAGATGAAGCAAATAAATAAAAAACAAGGTGGGGAAGGAGGTCATAAACTTAACCCACATGGTGGATTTGGCACATATCTTTATGTTGGCCACCCCTGAGACAGCACTAGGTTTGAAATGGATTCATGCCCAAATTCTTCATGGTATAATTTTAAAAGTTTTTAAGAAAAATATGTAGCCACAACGAACACACATTCTGTGCTTTATGAATGGCCTGTTTATTGAAGGATTCTGCACAACTGGAACAGACTGTACTACATCAAATTCATGCACAGTTAAGAGCTGAAGCTTTAAATCCTATCCTTCCTTCTGAACCTACTTTCAATGACATTAATATACAGAACTGCTGTACCTCACTGTGCCTCTTTAGAAGAAGCCCATGGGTGTCACCATAGAGGGTATGAAGAAAGCTGATTGCCAGGCTTCCGTGTGCTCTTCCAGCCTATTGCTGAGTGCAGGAAATAGCAGCTCAATCTTTGAAGCAGGGGCTTTTCCTCTACTGCTAGAGTAAATAGCCCCAGAAAGCTTCCTCCCTCCAAGGAATTCTGGATAAGTCAGTGATGGGCAGCAGAGGGCTGTCTGCTGTGCTTGTCAGAAAGGCACCTGAAGGAAAGCAGCTGGCTCCTGCTGACTGATAAGGTGAAGGTTACCGAGGCAGAGATAAAAAGCTCGCTAGGTCAAAATAGATTACAAACTGAAAGCTCTCAACAGGAGTTTTTAGCAATACAACCTCAAGCCTTTCTCTGAACAAAATGACATTCTATTCTGATTTTTGTGGTGATATAAAAAGCAGACTTCATAAGTGAAATGAGGGTATAGCACACACACACACACACACAAACACACACACACACACACCGCCTGTCTTCTTTGCTAGCTATAGCTGGCTGACTCCTTTTCCAACGGCATGCTTAGAGAAGAGAAGAAATCACTGCAAAAGAGAAGGGACAGAATGGAGTAGTTTGTTGCCTGAAGCAGGAGATGTCATTGCTGTCGATTCAGGTGTTGGTGAAATTAATGTGGTGCTGGTGATGTTAAATGTCAGTTCTGGTGCTCTCCGACCGGACCGCCTAGATGGATGGAGTCATGGAAGAGTCTTACTCGTTCATTCTGCGCTTGCCACTGCGTATCCATCTTTCTGCCCTTACCTGCCTTAGACAAATGGAGACTACTTACATTGGCATTACGCGTTTCCCCACCCACCCCAGCGCTGTGTTCTCAGTCAACATCTTTGCGGCCGTATTTTCTATTTCAAGATAAATACTTTCCCCAATTATATTAAATTAATTCTTTTAATTTTTAATATAATTTTAAATTATATTCAATTAACCTTTTTCCTGGTTTTTCTGTTCTGTTTATTTATTTTATGGAGAAGATGCTCTGGCAGCGCAGCTGAGGATAAATCTGAACTGAAGATCTTCTGCCTCTGTCGCCAGAGTGTTGGAATTACAGACACGTGTCTTACCCCTGACTGAGAAAATACTTTTTTAACTTAATTAAAATTAAAAGTATGATTAGATTTTACTACCAAACACTTTGTCTAACCATACAACTGAATCACTGCCCTATGCTCTCTTCACATCCACATGTCATGTGACACACTTATCAGAAAGAACTAGCCTCACACATGTGTCAGTCAGAAAAACCAGACATCTGTCAACAATTTGAACTTTGTTCAGTTTCCAGCTCGGGTCAGTCTCAGCGAGCAAGGCCAACAGAGGGAGCTCTTTGAGCGAGTGTCTCTGTGGTCTCAGGACAGGATCTGAACAGGCAGGCGTGTGAGGGTGGAGAGTGTGTGCCACCCCCCCTCCCCCACCGGAAATGCACGTGTTCACTGAATGTAAGGACAGCAAAGACTGGCTTCTGCATTGTACAGTTTTCTGGATATAAAAGGAACTGTCGCCATTGAAATAAGAAAATGGTCAAAGTTTCAACGCCGATAGGGGAAAAATAGCATGCTGGTGCAAACTTCTAATCAGAGAAGTCAGGAGGAAAAGACACAATGATCCTGGGTTCAATACAAACCTGACTACACCTGAAAACATGTCTCAAAAAGGAAAATCTCAATCAACCAACCAAACTATAGATGTGACTGGGTGGAAGGCAGGCACTGCAGTTATCTCATGGTACAAAGGTCAGGAATCCAGAGCTGGAAATGTGGAACAGGGACACCCAGAATCTATAAAACAATCCTTTACAATAAAAGATCATCTGGAGGTATCTCCATCCCTGATCTCAAGCTGTAGTATAGAGCAACAGTAATAAAACATGCATGGTACTGGCATAGGAACCAGCAGGTGGATCAATGGAATTGAATAGAAGACCCAGAAATAAACCCACACACTTATGGACACCTGATTTTTGACAAAGATGCCAAAACAATTCAATGGGAAAAAAGATAGCATCTTTATTAAATGGATATCTATATGTAGAAAAATGCAAATAGATCCATATTTAAAACTCTGCACAAAATTGAAGTCCAAGAGGATCAAAGACTCAACATAAAACCAGACACACTACACCTGTTAGAAGAAAAAGTGAGGAAAAGCCTAGAACTCATTGGCACAGGAGACAACTTCCTGAACGGAACACCAACAGCACAGGCTCTAAGAGCAACAATCAATAAGTGGGACCTCATGAAACTGAAAAGCTTCTGTAAAGCAAAGGACACTGTCATCAGAACAAAATGACAGCCTACCTATATTTTTTTAAGTGACCTAATAAAATAGTAAAGGAAAAAGAGTTACTACAATGAACATTCCTTGTAGCATTACACACAGTGCCTTGAAAGTTATGGCCTCCTGCAGTCCCCTGGGTTTATGGGATTCTGTATGTAGTAGACTTTTCCAGACCCATGGCTGTATGGAGTTCCCCTTGCTTTTTTTTTTTTCCACTTTCTTCATTCCTTTTTCCCCCCTCTTCTTGCTTTGTTCTAATTTTCTTCCCAGTAACTTTGCTGTGCTCTTCCCTTTCCTTCCCCCCTGCTCCTCTTTCTGTATCTCCTTCTCAGTCCTCATCTATCTTCTTCTTTCAGTACTGTATAGTTTTAGTTTGTATTTTCACAGCATGAGAAAGTGGACAATAGGAGAGATAAGACATGGTAGGCTTCCATTAAACCCCACTTGTTATATTAAAAACATAGTAGATGCAGAGACTTAAGGTTTTTGATCAGTTTTAATATATAAAGTGTATATAGTTATGAATGCATATCTGCTCATATGTGCATTACATTGATATATATATGCATATACATCTGTATATAAACTTACATGCGTCTATATATAATTTTCTAGAAAAAATAAAGAGCTAAGAGGAAATTTGGGCACAGAGGGCTGTTTGATGGCGAGCACTGAGAGTCTACTTTGAGCAGGAAAGAGTAAAACAAACATGATTTGGTTACCTTGTGATAGCTTACTAATCTTTCAAGAGCTGGCAACCTGAGTGCACCACATTACCAATGCAAATGCACAAAGTGGAAGGAGCTTTTCCTTTCCAATGGATGCTTGGGGGTTTTGGAGGCTATTTACTCTTTCAGGATAGACTGAAGAGTTAGATTAGTAAATTTTATATAAGAATCAAAGCATCAAACAATATCTTAACGATTTAAGGTTTGTGTAACTTTGTTGTTTGAATAATGTCATAATGTTTGAACCATTGATTAATTCGTTTGTGACTAAATATATAGAAAGGTTAATAAAGAGTTCCCAAATGAGTCATTGCTTTTTATTAAAAGTTAACTTATAATACTGAAATTACTTCATTGGACTTCATCTCTTCTAAATAAATGTTCCTGACACTAAGGTAAATTTCAGCCCAGTCACAGATATTATTTCAAGGCTTAAATTATGATAGAGGCCAATTTCACTTTTATTTAGACAGTGTTACATAAATTTTAAAGTGCCAAGAGATATTCCAAAGACAAGAAATATGGTTAAAGTGTGAAAACCATTGCTTCCCTCATGTAGTTAAGGGTAAAGTATATTCACACTAGTATGTAACATAGGTGATGCGCTTTTAGTATTGCAATGTTTATCTTTTCACTTTGTCAGCCTGCTCCTCTCTTCTCTCATTGATATATGCCAGTGTCCTTGAGAAAGCTGTAGTAGAGCCTCCTATAGAGTTTTCCAAAGCAGGACACTGCCTTTCAACCCATTTTCTTTTTAAAATTGTACAGTACAAATCATATATATATATATATATATATATATAGACATATACCTTTTAATTTGGATTTATTGATCATTCTTGATTAAAAATACTGACTTAATCTGTTTTGGAGGGGAAAAACAAACCATATTTTACAAGCGGCATCAAAACATCATTTTTATTAGTAAATTTAAATTTTTTACATTTACCTATATAGTATATAAGTGTATATGCATATCTCACAGGGTGTCTATGGAGGATAGAGAACAGCTTGAGGGAATGAGTCTCTTTCCTCCATCACGGGACTCACAATGACTTAGTTCAAGTCATCAGTCTTGGTGGCAAGAGTCTTTACCCAGTGAACTGCCTAGTCAAATCCAGTGTTGCCTACTTCAACATTTCACTGTAAAAATGTTCTTATTCTTTTTTATTTATTTTCTTTTTAATTTATTTATTTTTATTAATTACACTTTATTCACTTTGTATCCCCCCATAAAGCCCTCCTTCCTTCCCTCCCGGTCCCATACTCCCTCCCCATTTTTCACGCATGCCCTTCCCCAAGTCCACTGATAGGGGAGGTCCCCTCTCCTTCCTTCTGATCTTAGTCTATCAGATCACATCAGGAGTGGCTGCATTGTCATCTTCTGTGGCCTGCTCCCCTCTCAGGGGGAGATGATCAAAGAGCAGGCCAATCAGTTCATGTCAGAAGTCCCTCTTCCCATTACTATGGAACCCACTTGGACACTAAGCTGCCATGGACTACATCTGTGCAGGGGTTCTAGGTTATCTCCATGCATGGTACTTGGTTGAAGTATGAGTCTCTGGAAAGACCCCTGTGTTCAAATTTTCTGGCTCTGTTGCTCTCCTTGTGGGGTTCCTGTCCTCTCCAGATCTTACTATTTCCCACTTCTTACATAAGATTCCCTGCACGTTGCCCAACAGTTGGCCATAAGTCTCAGTGTCTGCTTTGATAGTCTGCAGGACAGAGCTTTTCAGAGGCCCTCCGTGGTGGGTTTCCAGCTAGTTTTCTGTTTTCTTCTTCTTCTGATGTCCATCCTCTTTGCCTTTTGGAGTGGGGATTGAGCATTTTAGTCAGGGTCCTCTCTCTTGATTAGTTTCTTTAGATGTACAGATTTTAGTAGGTTTGTCCTATGTTATATGTCTATATGAGTGTGTATATACTGTGTGTATCTTTCTGCTTCTGGGACAGCTCGCTCAGGATGATCCTTTCGAGGTCCCACCATTTACCTGCAAATTTCATGATTTCCTTATTTTTCATTGCAGAGTAATACTCCATTGTGTAGATGTACCACAATTTCTGCATCTATTCTTCAGTTGAGGGGCATTTGGGCTGTTTCCAGCTTCTGGTTATTACAAATAAAGCTGCTACAAACACATTGAGCAAATGTCCTTTTTGTGTACTTGAGCCCCTTTGGATATATGCCTAGGAGTGGTATGGCTAGGCCTTGAGGAAGTGCTATTCCTTGTTGTCCTAGAAAGAGCTAGATTGATTTCCAGAGTGATCGTACAATTTTGCATTCCCACCAGCAGTGGAGGAGGGTTTCCCTTTCTCCACAGCCTCTCCAGCATGTGTTGTCACTCGAGTTTTTCATCTTGGCCATTCTGATGGGTGTAAGGTGAAATCTCAGGGTCGTTTTGATTTGCATTTCCATAATGGCTAATGAGGTTGAGCATTTTTTTAATGATTCTCTGACATTTGATATTGCGTTACATAGAGTTCTCTGTTTAGCTTTTTTCCCCATTTTTTTAATTGGATTACTTGGTTTGTTGCTTTTCAGCTTCTTTAGTTCTTTACATATACTGGATATTAGCCCTCTGTCAAATAGAGGGTGTAACCCTAACCAAGCAAGTCAATGACTTGAATGAAAAAAATTTCCAGTCTCTGAAAAAAGAATTAGAAGAAGATATGAGAAGATGGAAAGATCTCCCATGCTCATGGCTTGGCAGGATTAACATAGTAAAAATGGCCATCTTACCAAAAGCAGTCTACAGATTCAATGCAATTTCCATCAAATTACCAACACAATTCTTTACAGACCTGAAAAGAAAAGTTCTTATTCTTATAAATGGCTAATGAACAAAGGACACAAAGTTTGGTGGGAACTGAAGAAAACTGGAGTTGGAAAGTGTTGCGTGAAGGGAACAAATATGATTAAAATACACTGTACAAATTTTTTAAAGAATTAATATATTTTTTAAAAATTCAATATTTAAACATTCAAATCCTGAAGTTGATTGCATCTCAATTACATTTGTCTAAGATTTCTCAGGTTATTCTAATTGACTAATAAATAATGGACAGAATTGGCTATTTAACTCAATTATGAAAATTTAATTTACTGATTACATGAGATTGTACAGAGTTATTTGTAGCTAATTAAGCTTTAATTCTACTAATTTAAATGTCATCGGAAAACAAAAAGGACAATTTATATCCATTTAGTGTTCAAAACTGACTCCTTTATTGTGATGACACCACATTTATGTTGTATGTGGACATGTGTGTGGTATGTGTACAGGTGCATATGTGTTTGTAGAGGAGTATAAATACATGAATATAAAAGCAGGAGGTCAATTCAGGTGCTGTTCTTTAGGCACTGTGTCTTTTTGGGGGGCCGAGAGTGCTTGAGACACGTTTTCTTTGAGTACCCTTTTCTGTGCTGTACTCACTTTGTAGACCAGACTAGCCTTGAACTCACAGATATCTGCCTGCCTCCTTCTTCCTGATTGATGGGATTACAGACAGACAAGCTCTACCTGTATGGCTAGGCACCATATCCTTTATGTTTTAGGATAGAATTTTGGATTGGTCTGAAGCATATCAACAAGACTATGCTATCTGGCTGGTGAGGTTTGTCGACCTTGTCTAAACCTCCCTCAAGGATCACAAGCCACTTTCCTTGGGAACTGGTGTGTGGAATTCAGGTCTTCATACATCCATGGCAAACACTTTACTGAATGAACTAACTCATCAGCCCCAGATTTATGTTTATGTTCTTAATTTTAAGATTATGATATAAAGACATCACTTTCCCTTTTTCTTTCCTTTCTCCTACACATTCCATATATCACTCCCAGCTCTCATTCAAATTCACGACCTCTTTTGTCATGTATACATGAATATTCATATATATTTCTAACCATAACCTACTAGGTACGTATAATGTTACCTGTATGTGTGTTTTTAGACTTGACTATTTGGTATTGATAGTTAGTGTGTAACAATTACCCTAATAATACAGTAGTGGTGCAAATACCAAGTTGTAGCCATCAACTATCTCTTCAGACTTAAGTCCTGCTCAGCAAGAAGGGAAACATTTCTGGTACTGGAAATCTAGCCTACTCGCTAGATACAGTAAAGTCATGGATTTTTAAGGAGAGCTTACAACCACCATAACCAATAACTACTCTCTGAACACCTTGCCTTATACCCACAGATTGATAATGTACTTCTTTTGCACCAAGAAAACTTTTTGTTGCAACAGATGGAAACCATTATAGAAAATCACAACCAATCAAAACACAGAGTTGTGGAGCTTAGTCCCAATAGATACATCTACAAAACTCCTATGGTTCAGGGAACATTGTGGAAGAGGGGACAAAATGATTGTAAAAGCCCGAGTATCAGGCAGTTTTCTGTGATACTGTGTCTTCCAATAATGTTAGAAGCTATCCATGTAACATCTCACCAATATGACTGCCTAAGATGAGCAAAAACAAAAACAATAGACATGGCAAAGCAGATGGAGAAAAGACCACAAGTTCTCACCCCTAAACAAAACTAGAGGCAACTAAGGGCAGCCGAGAGTGGGAAAATAGTCTTCTCTTTAGCAGAGAACACCACATTTAATTTTTAATATATTGTGAGGTGAAGATAGGGTTACTTTGAATTTTCGTTGTATTCCCATCTAATCCACAGAACATTATTTTCAGAGGTTTTTAAGTTTATTTTGTTTTATCTTTTGACAATGCTGGTCTTGAACTCACAGAGATCTGCATGTCTTTGCCTACTGAGTACTAGGATTAAAGACGTGCAGTTTTCAGTGGTTTTCTTGAACATAGGTAAACAGACATAGTCCTCAACCTAGGATGAGGGCGTGTTGTAGAAAGCCTATTGTAAATTGAAAACATTGTTCTAAAATTGTGCTAAACAAAGTTAACTCATGCAAAGTCATACCTTAGCCTACCTCTTAGAAGTGCTCATCCTGCAGTGAGGCAGCACCATCTGTATAGTCCCAGTTTTATATCAAAGGGTGACTACCTCATGTATTGATTGAACTTCTGTATTCAGAGAACACTGGGAATTACTAGACACTGGGGAAGAGTTGTTATTTCTCCTCATGATTGCATGGCTGGGACTGTAGCTAAAATTACTACCCACAACACAGAAAAAGTTTCACAGCATATTAATATTTAGAAAAAGATCAAATTAAAAATTTAAAATGTAATTTGTGTTGAATTCTTTTGACTTCCAGATATTGAAACATTGTACATTGAATTACACTGAGTTTTAGACTGTTGTTGTCAACATTTTACTTGTGAACTTAGCATTTCAATTAATTGATCAATTAATCATGATTTTAATGGTTGCTTTGATGTATTGGGTTTGTTACTTACCATATGAAAAATGATGCTCCAAGTATATCTCAGTAATAGTTTGTTCATTGGCCAGTCATTTTTGAATTAAAGTATAATTATGCAGTGATTAAATTTTTTATTAACTAATTCAATTTATATCTCTGTCATAGGCAAATCTCTTCTTTCCTCCCATTCCACCCTCCATCCCTCATCCTTTCTCCCCTAGTCCTCAGAATAGGTGAGGTTCCTACCCAGACACCCAGCTCATCTATTCACAAGAGGATTGATGGGTTTGTATGGAAGTCCCATCAAGGGGGAGTAATCAGAAAGCAGGCAACATAGTCTGAGTCAGAGGTATGGCCCACTCTCCTAACTAGTGGGCCAACATGAAGTCTGAGATGTCCATCAGGCTTATCTTCTTGGGGTCTATGCACTGTAGTATGTCTATATTGTACTATATGACTAAAATCTGCTTGTAAGTGAATATATACCATTTATGTCTTTACAGATCTGTGTTACCTCACTCAGGATGATCTTTTCTAGTTCCATCCATTTGCCTGCAACTTTCATGATTATCTTGTCTTTAATGCCTAAGTAGTATTCTATTGTGTGTAAGTGTACCACAGTTTATCGATTTTTCAGTTGAGGGAGATCTAGGTTGTTTCCAATTTCTGGATATTTATTATAAATAAAGCTGCTTTGAACATGGTTGAGCAAATGTCCTTGTTGTATGGTAGAATATCTTTCAGGTGTATGCCCAGTAGTGGTATAGCTGGGTCTTGAGTTATGACTATTCCTAATTTTCTGTGAAAATGCCAGATTGTTTTTCACAGTGCTTGTACAAGTTTGCATTCCCACCAACAATGGAGGAATGTTCCCCTTTCTCTACATCGTTGCCAGCATGTGTTGTCACTTGAGTTTTTTATCTTAACCATTCTAACAGGTGTAAGATGGAATTTCAGAATTGTTTTGGTTTTTCATTTCCCTGATGATTAGGGATATTGAGCATTTCGTAAAGTGCTTCTAGGCCATGTGATATTTCTTTGTTAATAATTCACTGTTTAGCTCTGTATCCTATTTTTTTTTAATTGGATTGTTTGGTGTGTTGGTGTTTAATTTCTTGAGTTCTTTATATATTCTGGATATTAGCATTTTGTCAGATGTAGGGTAGGTGAAGATCTTTTTCCAATCTGTAAACTACCGTTTCATTCTATTGATAGTGTCATTTGCTTTACAGAAGCTTTTCAATTTTAAGAGGTCTCATTCATTAGTTGTAGATCTTAGATCTTGAGCTGTTTGTGTTTTGCTCAGGAAGTTAATCAATGGAATTAAAGACCCAAAGATAAACCCACACACCTATGCACATTTGAATTTTGACAAATGAGCCAAAACCATACAATGGAAAAAGCAGCATCTTCAACAAATGGTTTGTCTAACTGGAATTCTACATGTAAAAAAATGCAAATAGAACCATATTTATCACTCTGCACAAAGTGGAAGTCCAAGTGGATCAAAGACCTCAACATAAAACCAGATACACTAAATCTGCTAGAAGAGAAAGTAGGTAACAGCCTTGAACTCATTGGTACAGTAGACAACTTTCTGAACAGAACACCAAGAGCCCAGGCTCTAAGATCAACAATTAATAAGTAGTGATAATTTTTTAACCAAAGATTGTTTATTTCAAAAATTAGGGACTAAAGGTACATTAAAATATGTAGGACCATATAAGACATTATAAAATAAATGATTCATAACTGCTTACCTGGAGGCATTTTCCTACTATTATATCCATCCTAGTGTGCAGTGAAGCACATTTTGAGTGCACAGTGTGTTAAAACAAGAACATGAGCATTGAACTGACACAGGAGGCCTTAAGATTAAGAAAAAAATCAAAGTCCTACAACTTTGGTCAAAATCTAGCCTTTTGAGTTCTGTTTCTTCTCTTAAAAATAGAATATATTAATATATTCTGCTTAGACTTGGAATGAGTAGTGTATGAACTACGCATCATAAATCATTGGGTTTGATTGTTTCATGTTACCTCATTCAGTGTGCCTTCTCTACTCTGTTACATTGACTGACACACGTTCCTATGTTGTTTTAGAACTTAGCACACTTGTTTCCTTTATTTTCCTTCTTTTATATCCCTAGCTCCATCCTATAAACTGATAATATGAAATCAGGTTTTCATCTCTATACTTGCAAAGCCACATACTGGCTGGTACAAGGCAAATACTTCCATTATTCTGAATTAATAATTAACAACACTTCCAAGAAAACATCTTGAATACCCTTAATCTTTCCTGAAGACTAATCAACTGTTTAAGAGTTACCTTTTTTTAAATGAAATACATTATCTTTTCTCTATAAATCTAGAGAAAGGATAGACAAATTTTAACATCTCACAGGGTGGAAATTATACCATAATGCAATAATTCAGAGGTATGAGATATTACATGTGAGAAGGAGCACACACATGATTTTATAGATAGTTTCTAGAATACAGTAGAAACTTAGAATAGGGGTGTGGGAGAGGAACATATTTTTAACCTAGAGGTAAGTATACAAACTCTATTTAAAAATTCTTTAAATTTTGTTTAAGATAAACAGACAAGATATCATTTGTATTATGTTTAAACCCAAGTGGAAGGTCGATATTTAGCTTGATGCATGCCAAGAAAACCCACCTTCAGGTTACATGTGATGCTCAGATGTTTGCTCATCAGCAAAATCAAGAAAGAAATGTACAGAGGAAGAGTCCATGTCCCAACATGGACTTTATAGAGGCAAATAACAAAGAGTTTTGCTCTTCAGGTAGAAGAAATCCACACAATTCTCTGTTTATTGTGTCTTATTTTCCTGTTAGAAATCCTCTCAGGCTTCTAGCACCAAACTTTCCTCCAACTCAAGCCGCTAGCATCTCCTATTGACAGGATCCGTCTAATTCAGCCTGGATACTCACGCTGGCTGCTGAGCATGCAAAAGCCCCGTGGCCAGCAGACAGGACTGTGTGCCGTGCAGTGAGGTAGTAGTGGGGAAATGGTTCTGAGGGTCTATGGTCTTGCCCCAGAGTCAGGAAAACAAGCTGTCTAGTGAGCTACTGTATCCAGAATACATACACAGTCAGGACTACCATCCATAAAAGAAATAGTTACAAATAGCCCTCTCTCTCCCTCTCTCTCCATTTCTTTTGTGTGCTGGAATATAAAGAAGGTTTAAGTTCCAGCTCACTCATTAATAGTTTAAATATTACTTTACTACTGTTTAGACACATACTTGGCGCCCCAGGTCCCATACCCCGAGTATCACATCAGCATATTCATACCGTTTAATCTTTGGGGGAATGTATCTGATGCTCAAAAACAAAAACAAAAACAAAAGAAACCTTTACTTAACATATCTAAGCTACAAAAAGAAAGAAGGAAGAAAGAAAGAAAGGAAGAAAGAAAGAAAGGAAGAAAGAAAGAAAGGAAGAAAGAAAGAAAGGAAGAGAAAAAAGAAACCTCTGCAGCTCGGTTAGCAAGCATATGTATTGCTGCCTTTGTGATTTGCTGCCTTCTGTCCTCTTACTTAATTTCATAACTCTTCTTCGCAGACCCAGGCAGAAAACACTTTGGCCTTTAAAAGCACAGTGGCAATCTAGTTGTTCAGATTCACTGGTCTGTAGACCTTTCATGTTGAAAGGAAATGCTTTTATATTTTATTTGGTTTGTCCTTTGAACCTTTCTTATATCGCAAAGAATGGAAAACTATGAAATGTTATGTCTAGGGAGAATATGGTCAGTAGATGTAATTTTCACTTAACTCATCCTTGTTCTTTTCCTCAGATGCACACAGTAGGCCCAGGTGGTTCTCCACCCCTCTGCATATGTGATTGTCAGAGTCCTGTTCCCTTTCTGGCCCCAGGGACACACTTTTGAACGTACTGCTGGCCTGACTGCTGCTCCTCCCATGCACATGGCAAGGAGTGCGGTTCCCCTTGCATTAATCTTCGTACTAACACACTGATGTGTTGGCATACGAAGGGTGTAACGGGGCTTTATCTAACTATGAAAGAATATGACTCATCTCTTAATACCATTAAAATGAAATTGTATCAGAAGCAATCACCACATGCCATGCTTCATAATGAGATGTGCTGACCATTTGCTGGTGTGACTGCACCACCTTTCCATAGCAATAGTGCTTTCAAACGACTCAGTCAAATTCTGCAAGTCATGAAAACAAGTGAATGAGGTGCCTTTTCTAAAAGTGTCCTCCCTTTCCTGCTACCAAATTCAACTAATTTAAATAACTCTTCAAGTAAGGGTGATTTGCTTGCTGTGGAAAGCACTTTCCTTGGCAGCCATGGTAAAATGTGCAGCATGAGTTATAGGTGACTACTGGAAGAGAATCAAAGAAGCTTATTTTCTTCTCCAGAATCAATAGAGAAATTGCTGCTTACGCTAGGCATTCCTGACTTTGTAAAGACAAATGTGGCAGTGCATTTTGTTTCAGAATACTTGAGATGTTTTTCCCCTGGCAAAATGCTTTAATCCTACTGTTTCTCTCTTTGAAAAAAAATGTTCTTATTCCACTTCAAAAGCAATATTTTCAGAAATATAAGCTATATTGCCTTGATCATTAATTTTGTAAAAACTAATATTGGTAAAAGATAAAACATTACATTCGGGTTAGTAATATTTTTATTTTTTTAACTTGAATTTAAAAAAAAAACTTTTATATTCCATCTACTTTGAACAATCAATTGAGAAAAACAGGACCTCCAAAGTCTTCCCAAGAATGGAGACTTTGAAATGACACTGCACACACTGCTCAAGGCAAACGGCTGTTAGGTGGGGCCCGGCTTCACCGGGCTGCTTTCTTCAAGTCTCCAATCTGTTTGATCAGGCAGTTCTTTTCGGCAGGGAACTGCTCATCGTCTCTTCTTTCTTTCCGGAATCTGCTCAGAAGCTCCACGAGTTTGGGCTAGTTTTTTAACAGAATCTCCACGATAGGCTGCGTTTTGTGGGGGCTGGCCACACACACTGCAAAGACATGCAAGGCTTCGAACTGGATGTTGGGGCTTTTGTGGGAAGCAGGTTCACCATCAGCCTCAGATTCCCCAGCTTGCTGATGTACTTGGCCATAAAGGCGAAGTTTGGGCGGTCCAAGGTCAGCTCACCTAGCAGCTTTAAAGATTGTCTCTTTGTCACATAGTTCTCAGACTGCAGCAGTTTCTCGTAATCTTCAAAAACAATGTCATAATTTTGCTCTGAGAACTCTGCTACCAACACTTGATGTCTGGTTAACGAATCCTTAAAAGCAGCAAAGGCAAACGAAGAGATATCAAAAGAGCACAGGTCCACATACCTGATACCTGAACTGATTAGAAAAAAGGATGATTTTGGCAAGTAGTTCATGTGAATACCTTCTCTTAGCATGATCCCACAGGGTAAGGCAATCTGTGCGGCGTTACAGCCTTGGAGGAGCATCGACAGGATGAGGGTGAGAAGTGATGTACTCCACGGGAGGACATCGTGTACCGTTCTTCCGTCTCAGGATGCTGCTGACGATCTGGGTCACATCCTTTTTCCCTCAGTCTACCAGCCGCAGGTCAGCTACCAGTGTCACCAGCAGCCCACTGCTGTAGAGCTCCTGTGCCAGCTGAGGCACTGTGTGATGGCTTGCGGAATCAGCCATTATACTAAACATAGAAAAGGCAAGAGTAACTGCAGAGCTGGACCCTGGGTCGCCCTGGCCCTCAAGAAAGAGCACAGTGTCTCTTGAGACAGACCGTGGGGAGGGATTTAGACAGGCTTTTTCGGGCACTGAAGGAATAGGAGACAGGCCACACTGTCACTCCCTGTCTGCTGCTGCCTAGCTGTAGTACCGGTTCCTAATTTCCGGAGCAACAGTCTCTGCTCACTTCTCTCACTGCACCCCGTGCCTGCCTCATGGCCCATTCCCACTGCTGAGGGCGAGGCTCGGAGCAGCTGAGGACCAAGTGAGACCAACAAGGGCCGCAGAGCCAGAGAACACTCATGGGCTGTGGCTTTCTCAGAGGAGAAATGCAAGCAGGTGGTGGTAGTCGCCGCTGCAGGCACCTCGGGAGGGTCAGAGGCTATGAGGATATTTCCTCAATAGCTGTTGTTATGGAAAGAATGCTTTGGGGTGACTGTTTTGAGAGGCAGGATCACAGTAGTGGGATCACAAACCACGGGGTTAGAAGGTTGTGCTAGACTTCCCTCAGTACAGAGGAAACTTGTTCATGTATATATATATATATATATATATATATATATATATATATATATATATATTTTTTTTTTCAAATGCTCATAGGTGCTTCTTTCTCGTCTGGTGGTTGTGGTTTTTTTTTTTTTTTTTTTTTTTTTTTGGTTTGTTTGTTTTTTTTTTGTTTTTTTTTTTTTGGTCTGGTGTGTTTTGTAGTAAACTGTCATTCTGCAGCTGCCAAAAAAAAAAAAAAACACAAAAAACAAAAACAAGCAAACAAAAATCGTATTTAGTCATGCATTCAACACTCAAAACTGAGATTGTAGATACTCTGTTTTAGGTTGTATGATTCGTCCTGTTATACCTCATAGTCTTGGATAACTCCTCCCCTGGTCAGTCTTTTCTCCTTGGAATTCTAAGTGTTTCTCCCATTTTTGCATCTTGAGTCTGCTGCTCTCTTTCTGGTTGAAGATTTTCTACATAGTAATATGTTAGCATAATAAAAATTTACTCCATATAGTTGTTTTCATAATTCACTTTCAGGCTCTTTGAGAATGTTCACATAATTGTTTTTACTTAATAAAAGAACATTTATGTATCCTTGTGTTTAAAATATTAGACCCCAAAAGGAACCCCCATTGAAACATTCATATTAAAATGCAATCAAATGAGAGCATGTAGGAATATAAAATCATGAAACTTGAGGTATCAAAGAGTCACAGAAGCTAGAAGAAAGAAGCGTTTAATATCTTTAGTTTTACTCTAATATTTTTGGATCCTAAAAAGATATTAAAGGGTGGGTATTACACATGCATAATTTACTGGTGATGTCTACAGAGCCAGAAAGAGGGCTTTAAAGAATCCATATGTTCAGACTTTCATTAAACAACAGCTGGAGATAGAGATATATTACCAACCAGCTTTCTTCAATACATTTCTGAGCATGATAAATTGAAAAAAAATTAAAAGCAATAGAAATATCATATGAGTAACAATAGATTTATCATTAAGTATACATGAGGAGAAAATGGCTGGATTATTAATATTTTGCAAAATTTCTGCAAATAAAAAATATAGGTAAATTTACATATTTTAATAATCTTTAAAAACCACTTTTGCGGTCTTATATTTGTAAACAATTATACAATTAAAATCTCTTTTTCTTTACCTATTTAGTTGGTCTATATAAATAAATGTTAAGCTAAGTATGTGGCCAAGGTTAGTGTGCATCCACAGACAATTCGTACATTCTTACAAACATGTTTAATTACAACCACCTCAAAAGTAACAGATTTTTGAAAGTTTATTTTAAGTTTGAAGACTAGACAGGGTCATACTGGTTTTACAACATCCTACATGATTTAAGTATATCTACAAAGAAAAAAACAACATTGGAATATTACACAGCTTGAAAGGTTGCAAAAGTTATGTGTATCTTAGTTATTTCTGTCCTTATACACACACCAGATGAGAGCATTCAATGTTATATTTCATAATTTGTTGTCTAGCAAAGATACAGTCATTAATACCTGCTCTTCAAAATTCATACCTATCTTTATGAAGACATTCACAAAGAGAAAGTCAACCCTAAAGTAGGAATTAGTGTCTATGACAGATGATTACAATATAACATATATGAAATGAGTAATGAAATGTTAAAAGTTAATTAATTCATAATTTCCTAAATTATAAAATTACCTTATGATAATTATGTAACATAGTGAGGACCTGGTGCTTCTGCGTTTTGTGTTTGTAAAATTTTATTTGCAAATAAAATTGAATAAAAATATGACATTTCAGCTTGCAGCTGTAGCAGAAACGACTGATACAAAAGCTGCTTCCCAATACTTGTCATTATATTATGTGCATGCACCCTTAATGAAAGTGCATATCCACTGGGCATGCTGTGCTGTAAGTCACTCACTGAGCAGAGAGAGAGTGCACAAGCCAGAGAAAGCTGCTCACTGACTCTCTAAATGATAACAAGTTCCATTAGTACCAAACTCCTGTGGAAAACAAACTTTAAACAGGTAGCAACAAAGCAAAATTCAAAATGGCACATGAATTCAAGGGGAATTTTGAAAAGTATCTCAACACAAAATATTATTCATAATTTCTAGAACTGAATATTAAGTATAAATATTAAGAATATGCAATAAAGAACACCCATCTACAAATTTAGTAATATGGTTATACCTCATAGAAACAAGAAACATTGCTAGACAGTAAATGCTGTACTTTTAGACCTTAAGTAATTCTATGTAATCCTATTTTAATTGAAAATGCTACTTTAAATATTCTGAATTGATAGTTTAAAACATTATCGAGGACAATTGTATTGAGGACACAACAGTTTTGTTTTGAAAAAATGTTGGAAATTACTCAGCATTTTAGATACTGAAAATCAACAGGTTTTTAACCTGATGAAGTAAGCACAGGGGTTTGGGACAAACATTCGGTCTGCTAGCCGCCACAGAGCAATGAATTTGCTGTTATCTAAAATGGCAATGTGGTTGACTTTCTCTTTCATTTCTTCACTGTGATTGAAGACCACACCATATTTACATCACTGAGAAATGCTGTGAACACGGGGACAGACAGGACATGACAGTAGTGGATTTCCTTATGCAGCACACATATTAAAGCAAAAATTTAAAATATAGCAGTGTTGTGCAGGGCTTTAGCATTTCATACACATCCACCGTTTTCTTTCCTGAACCTTCAATTTAAAACTCCAATAATTCTGTGTCTAAGCCTTATAAAATAAATACTTGTAAAGCTTATAAATTAGGTGTGGAGGACATTTATGGAGTAAGGGTGAGCTTTAATTTGAGACATATGTCAATGATGCCTTCATTATCAATGACAAATTATTATGATAATTGCTTTTTTTTCTAGGATTTTTAAAGCAAAGCAATAGAAATCAATTTTCATCTTGAAAACGTTTTATGACTTTGTCATTAGTAAATTCATTGCTTCTCATCTATAATTATGCAATGCACTCTCTTGGGAGACCACCACTGGTTTTAAACTGCATTGACAATTTCATTTTGCAGAAATGTGGGAATGTGAAAAAAAAAAAAACAAAAACAAAACAAACGTTGAGTACACTTGACCAAGTTGTGCAGCAGTAGGGTCACACATATCTGTTAATATATTAAATACACAGAGAGTGATGCTATTATTTCAAAGAAATGAAGATTTGAGTTCAAGGGCTGTGGCATTTTTGTCGTTCTCTTTCACCAAATGATAAGAAGGGATTCTCAGAAAACAGAAGCCTTTGGTACTGAAATATATATAGCTTCCTTCAAAAATAAAAGCTAGGTTCAGTGTGCTGATATTAAACATGGAACCAGCTGCTTTTCCAGTCCTGTTCAAGTGCACTAATGAATGTTGTGTTCATAAATAAACACAACACTTTAAGGAAAATAAAGGGAGAATAATCAATGAAAAAGAATATTACCTATTTATATAACATATAAACGATATAAGTGTGAGCAGAAGGAACTTAGTTTTTATTAGAAGTAAAGAAAATAAGATTGGAATATGTCATATTAATTGGTACTGCATATTATCTATTCTTCTCCAAATCTCTGTAATAAACACTAACAGTGTTAGGCACAGGGAAACAATCAGGATAAGCCAAACTCATTACAGAAAATAACTTATTGCTAACATTGTAATGTGACCTTAATTCTCTCTTAACCATTTCATCTGATGACTATGAATTTCTTTATTTTGCAGTAAAAAGGAGACTTACTCTGCCTATTGTACTTCAACCAATTTATATAATTCATGGAACAAGGAGAGTAAGTCACAGATAGGGTGGTATGACTTAGGAGGGCTGGGAGATAAAAACAACAAAAAATATATTATTGAAAAGGCAGGCTTAGAACTCCTTAAAAGACAGTTAGCAGCCTACCATAATTTGAACACTTTTCCATGAGAAAAAAGAAAAAAAAAAAAAGACATTCAGTTTCCATCAGATTTTGCACAGTTCATTTCATGGAGTTACTTGTAGGGAAATAAAGAAAAGCATTGTGGGATGTGTGCTCCCTTCCTTCATTCCTCTTCTGTGCAGCCCAGCAGCTCTGACCGCAGAGTAATCCTTCCATACCAGGACCAAGGAAGGATCCTTATGTGTCGTGCATAGATGGGAGGGTCGATGACATTTTTCCTGTGAGTGTCATTGTCAAAATTGCCTTGAAAAACCTAATAAAGAAGAGCAAAGAAAAGGATTAGTTAGGCCTTTCATTTTCAGGTGTGTTTGTTTTCTTGTTTGTAGTACACATTGCAAATTTAAAATTGGTAACGGCTGGTTTTATTTTTAAGAGTAATATTTGTTTATGTATTGTGTATGGTGCACAAGTATGGGTACATAAAATGCATGTGTGTTTGTAGATGCACACGTGAATGTGGGTATTTGTGTGTGTACATGGAGGATAGGATAGAGGTCAACCTCACTCTGTAGATGTTCACTCTGATTTTTCTCTTTTTTTTTTTTTTTTGATACGATGATACTTGGGCTTTCCAGACTAGGTTAAATTGGTGGTCAGAGATCTCAAGAGATCCTCTTGTCTCTACCTTTGCAGCACCTTGTGTAAAAGCATGTACTATCATGCTTGCATTTTCTTTGGGTCCTAAAAATCAAACTCATTTCCTCATACTTGTAGAGAGAATATATTGACAACTAACCCATCTGTGCACTTTTTATTCATTAAAACATATTTCAGACACTTTAAAACAAATACCTTCATCAGGGGCGAGTGATCAGAGAGCAGTCAATTGAGTTCATGATAGAGGCAGCCCCTGATCTACTCCCTCAGAGACCCACATGGAGACCACATCTGAGTAGGGTTTCTAGGTCCTCTCCATACATGGTCCTCTGTTGGTGCATTAGTCTCTGCAGGACCCCTTAGACTCAGGTCTTTTAGTTTTGTAGACCTCCTTGTGGGGCTCCTGTCTCCTCCATGTCCTTCTAATCCCACCCTTCTCTTTATCCATAAGACTCCCTGTGCTCTGCCTAAAGTTTGGCCCTGAGTCTCAGCATCTGTAGGCTCCCATCCTATTTCTTCTCTTCCACCTCTTCTGGTGTCTATCCTGTTTGCTATTCTGAACACGCCCCAGAGGACACAGTCTTGCCAGGCCATGGAGGAAGAGGATCCAAGCAGTCCTGATGAGACTTAACAAGCTATGGGCAGATGGCAATAGTGGAGAACTCCCCCTTTCAGGGGGCTAGGAGAAGGGGATGAAAAAAAGAGGGAGGGAGGGAGGATGGGACTGGGGGGTTGAGGGAGGGGACTTCAATCAGGATATATAATGAATAAATTGTTAAGAAAAAGAAATAAATTTTTTAAAAAGTTAAAATAAAAAAAACAAATATTTTGAGTTTTCAATATTTAATTTTAAGAATCAAATAACTCAAAAATTGATTTATTAGTTGGGGAAATGTAAATCTGTCATTGCTGCTACCCTGCCCCCTTTTGTTTTATTTTTAATGACATACATATTGAATTTTTGCATTTGCCATGAGCTGACATTGATCTTGCAAGTTGCCTAATTCTTTCCCGTTCAAGGAATGACTTAGAGATCCAAGCACTGTGCAAAGTACAGCCATCATCTTGAAAAATATAATGTTCACACAGGTACTATAAAAAAAGAGTTGGCATACTGGACGTAATAATGTGTAGAAGAAAGGATAAGGAAGGGTACATTCATCTGCCTTTACACTGTATTACCTCATAATTGAAAGTCAACTCTTATCGGCGGTTGACTTGACTATAAGACCAATGTGATGACTGAGAATAAAGTTAACAAAGTAAGCAAGAAGAAAAAGAAGAAAAGAGGGAAACAGGGATGAGAGGGATGGAAGGAGGAAAGGGGGAAAGAATGGAAGGAGCAAAAAAGGGACAGGAGAGACAGAGAGGGAGAAAGAAAAAAACTTTCAGAGCACAATAGAAATTTAATCCACATCTTTATACATTGTGTTATTAATTAAGAGAATGTTTAATCCTCTGATATCTTCAATTTCTTTCTACAGAGATTGAAGGGTTTTTTTTGTTTGTTTGTTTGTTTTGTTTTTGTTTTTTTGTTTTTTTTTTTCTAATAGGTCTTTTATTTACTTGGTTAGTGTCACACCAAGGTATTTTATGTTACTAGTGGCTATTGTGAAGGGTGTTGTTTCCCTAATTTCTCTGCCATTTTGTCTTTGGTGTACAGGAGAGATTCTGATTTGTTTTTGAGTTAATTTTGTATCTAGCCACTTTGCTAAATGGGTTTATCAGCTGAAGGAGTTCTCTGGTTGAATTTTTGGGGTCTCTCATGTATACTATCATATCATCTACAAATAGTGATACTTTGACTTCTTCCTTTTTCCAATTTGTATCCCCTTGGTCTCCTTTAGTTGTCTTATTGCTCTAGTTAGGACTTCAAGTACTATCTTGAAGAGATATGGAGAGAGTAGACAGCCTTGCCTTGTCCCTGATTTCAGTGGGATTGATTTAAGTTTCTCTCCGTTTATTTTGATGTTGGTTATAGGCTTGCTCTATATTGTCTTTACTATGTTTAGGTATTTGTCTTGTATCCCTGATCTCTCCAAGACTTTAAACATGAATGGGTGATGGATTTTGTCAAATGATTATTTGACAAAAGGAGATGATCTTGTGTTTTTTCTCCTTCAGTTTGTACATATGTTGGATTACATTGATGGATTTCTGTATATTGAACCACCCCTTGCATGCCTGGGATGAAGCCTACTTGGTCATGGTGGATGATATCTTTGAGGTGTTCTTGGATTCAGTTTGCAAGTATTTCATTGAGTATTTCTACATAAATGTTCATAGAGAGATAGGTCTGAAGTTTTCTTTTTTGGTTGGGTCTTTGTGTGGTTTAGGTATCAAAGTGAGTATGGCTTCATAGAATGAGTTTGGTAATGTTAGTTCTGTTTCTATTTTGTGGAATAGTTTGAAGAGAATTGGAGTTAGGTCTTCTTTGAAGGTCTGGTAGAATTCTGAGCTGAAACCACCTGGCCCAAGGCTTTTTTTGGAAGGGAGAATTTTGATGACTGCTTCTATTTCCTTCCTTGTGGGATATAGGACTATTCAATCTATTTACCTGATCTTGATTTAATTTTGATAAATTTAATCAATCAAAATTGTCCATTTCATTAGATTTTTAAGTTTTGTGGTGTATAGGCTTTTGTGTTTGGATTTCCTCAGTGTCTGTCCTTATGTCCCCCTTTTGTTTCTGAACTTTCTGATTTGGATAGCTTTCTCCTGCCTTTTAGTTAGTTTGTCTATTTTGTTGAGTTTCTCAAAGAACCAGCTCTTGGTTTCATTGATTCTTTGAATTGTTTTATTTGTTTCTAATTTATTGATTTCAGCCCTGAGTTTGATTATCTCCAGCCATCTATTCCTTAGGGCTTCCTCTGTTCCCTATACAATAATAAAATTTTTAAAAAAGGAAAATGGAATATTCATTGTCTTTCTTCTTGTTCTTCTGGAAAATCATTTGACCTGCATGGCAATTACAAAGCACTTTTCCTAGCTGTTGGGGTCATATATTTTTAATTTGACAGAAAACATATTTTTATAGATTATTTTTGAGAAAATATTTGGTGAATAAAAGAATACAGAGATATATTATATCTAGAATCTACCATTTTTATGTATTTAGTTTGTATTCACTTAATAGATTTTTATTATTTTTTGACCAGGAGGAGCTCTTTATGGATTCAAATGTGCTATCAAGTATCAGTGTGCCTATTAGCAAAACCTCCCATGTTCAGATCATAACATATAAACAGAAATCTTCTGGAAAGTTATCATGTCAAACAAGAGAGGACAGAACAATATACTTCCTTTTGCTTACGTTCCCTAACATATGAAGATGGAGTCTATTGGTGAAAATATTTAAAATAAATTTCAAATCTAATATCCAACTTGATCAGTATTCAATTAGATCAGTATTCAATCAGTATTCAATTAGATCAACTTGATCAGTTGATCTAATATTCAACTGCCACAGAACTTAATGTGTATGTTTAAAATAACTTAAGTTCAATTCATTAATGTGCAGTGCAAAAACTATAATAGTTTAAAATAAAGTGTTATGTTACTTCCTTAAAAGGAAAGACAGAAAAAGATAATTTTCTTTTAAGTGTCTTCTGCTTGGTATAGGTTTCTACAAGGAAATGTCAAGCTCCCAAATGTTAAATGATTAACTATATTTAGTTCTGTATAAGATGTAACACATCAGTTGTGAAAATGATTGCAGCTATGAAATTTTGGCTGTAGTATGTAAAAATTACAGATATTTGGACATTCATTTTAAAATTAAGTGACGTTTGATAACACATGATAATTTATAATATTTGTGTCTATAGAAAAATTTCCAGATTTATATTGCAGTCATCTAAGCCATAGTCATACAGTACTGAAAAACCAGTTTATTTTTAGAGGGCTCACAGTAATGATGGCACAGAGTGCCAAGCATGCAAAGCATGAACTTGCTCGTTTTCAGGGGACATCTTGTTCTTGTGCAAATATGTAGCACGGTGCACTTGCCTGGTCTATAGCACAGTAGACCTCTACAACGACGCAGTTTTAGTGTTTCATCGGGGAAGCAAGGCAAACAAAACATGCCTGGCTTACTTAATAGAATTTGTAAGATTTCCAGAAATATTTTCAGATATCCACTTTAATCAGGATCAGTAAAGGTTGATGGAAAATACCAACTTTCCATAAAGAAGAGA
Organism: Meriones unguiculatus; assembly: GCF_030254825.1. Classification (NCBI taxonomy): domain Eukaryota; kingdom Metazoa; phylum Chordata; class Mammalia; order Rodentia; family Muridae; genus Meriones; species Meriones unguiculatus. Next base: position 81,957,841 of record NC_083350.1, on the reverse strand, counting down.
AAACTTATTGGGGGAGACGCAGTGTGATTTGCAATTTTTTTTGGGAAATCGTTTACACAAGCTTGAGTTTAGGCAGGAGGTTAATTAGCTTATGATAAGTTTGTGTTCGTCTTCAAACATGGTAATTCTTAGGAGATCTTGCAATCATTTCCTAAGAAATGGAACAAGGTGCTTTAACATAATTGCAAACTAAGAGAAGGAAAGGGGGGAAAAGACAGTTCTCACAGTATGGATGAGTTTCTAGATGCTTTTTTTTTTTTTTTTGTAAACTCTTCTGTGTAGTTAATAAAAACTCAAATCAGAATCTTTTGGGCATTTAATCCTCAGCACAGACATAATATCATATAAAACACAGCAATAAAATGCTCCTCCCAGAAACTGCCCTTATGTTAAGATAAGGTTGGTATTGGTTTCTTCAGAACAGTATCTATTAGACCACTGAGTATATCAGTTATAAGAAGCTAATGGGCCTTTTGCTGGAAAGTGAGAACATTCTTAATGGTACAGTTGTAGCACCTGGGTTTACCTCAGCTTAGTTTTGTTGTTGTTTGGAGAGAGGGTCACTTTCTATGTCCTGGACTGGTCCTCTAAAGAGCAGTTTGGCCCGGAACCACCAAGCTCTAGGATTACTGGTGTGCAGTACTCCTATGCCTGCCGTTATACCTCAGGACTGTGGGTCCAAAACTGTATGTATTATTTATGTAGAAACTGATTTGACTCACAAAATTATACTTCGTAACTGTTCTAAACTTAGTAGACCAAAAGATTTAAACATTTTTTTTTCTATCATGTTTTGGAAATTTTCTCGTGTCCTTCAAATAGGAAAGAGCTTAAAGTACTGTTACATTGCCTCCCGAAGCTTTTCAAGACTTACAATTACACCCTTCTTTCATATAATTCCCTGCACTCTGCCCAAAGTTTCGCCATGAGTCTCAGCATCTGCCTCGATACCCTGTTCGGTAGACTCTTTCAGAGGCCTCTGTGGTAGGTTCCAGTATTGTTCCTTGTTTTTGCCCTCTTTCGATGACTGGAGCTCCACAAGGAGAGCAATAGAACCAAAAATCTGGGCAGAGGGGTCTTTTCTGAGACTGATACACCAACCAAGGACCATGCATGGAGATAACCTAGAACCCCTGCACAGATATTAACCCATGGCAGCTCAGTCTCCAAGTCTCAGTCTCCTAGTAAGCGGAACGGGGACTGTCTCTGACATGAACTCAGTGGCTGGCTCTTTGGTCACCTCCATGTGATGGGGGAGCAGCCTTAACAGGCCACAGAGGAAGACAATGCAGTCAGTCCTGATGAGACCTGATAGGATAGGGACAGAGGGAAGCAGATGAGGACCTCCCTTATCAGTGGACTAGGGAAGGGGCTTGGTAAGAGAAGAGGGAGGGAGGGCAGGATTGGTAGGAGACCAGGGAGGGGGCTACAGCTGGGATACAAAGTGAATAAATTTTAATAAATAAAAAATTAAAAGAAAGAGAGAACACCCAAAATTTTTTCACAAAAATATATAAACAGCATTATTGAATTATTTAATAAATATAACTGTACATAATAAAAAATTAAAAAGACATATAATCAATATCTTAGTCAGACCACAGTGGTTTCATTTTTATCTCTCTGGCCTGCTGGTTATCCCCTCATAGACAGCATTGCTTCTTTGAGGACAGGAGAAGATAAAAACTAAATGTAGAATGGGTGACTAAAGTGTACACTTTTCCGTGTCCGACTTCTTGTTCATTGTGTTTGTACACGCACACCATTGGTTATTGACTATCTGTACACACAGCTGGTGTACTTACAAGATAGAGGACAAGATAATTACAATTTGCCAGAGAAGCGACACCATGAAATATCAACATTACAGCTGCCTAACCTAAACAAGGCTTGAACAACGACAGCACCAACTGACACGCCAGCATATGTAATGCTAAACGGACAGGGTACTAACCCTAAACAAAGAGCTAGAGACAGTGAACAAGTGCTGACGGAGGGAAAATCAGTCTTTCTCATTTATCAGACTCAATTCAACAGATTTAAGGAGTTGTATTTGTTCATATACGTGGGTGTGTGGAGAAGCATGAAAAAGACTATGAGGCTGTGAGTTTGAGAAGGAGCGGGAGGACATACAAGAGTTGCAGGGAAAAAAAGAAAGGGTAAAAGTGATACAGCTACTTTTTAATCAAAAATAAAAAATAAGTATACTTGAGAGCTCAAGTTATTAACAAAATACCATTTGGTTAGATGGCAGGTTTATCCATGTTCTCAGAAATAGTAGAAGGCAGAACTATAGATAAGAGAGAATTCTACATTCATAGTTCGTTTTCCTTTCATGCTGTGAAGTTATAGTAGAGAAGTTAGATGTGAGCTACCCTTACTCTCTGATTCTCAGGAACTTTGTTTTAATCTAATACTAACTGAAAACCAAATAAATCTCAGTTGAAAAACTCCAGATCTGCTAATGATAACTGCCCTCCGAATTTCTTTTTAAATATTTTATTACATCTATTTATGTGTGTGTTTGTGTGTGTCTGTGTGTGTGCCTGTGTGTTCCTGTCTCTGTGTGCCTGTTTCTGTATGGATATGTGCCTCTGTATGTGTGTGTGTGTGTGTGTGTGTGTGTGTGTATGCGTTTGGGAGCAGGGAAGGAGCATGTATGTATACATGGTGGTCAGAAGACAACATATAGAACTTGGTTCTCCCCTTCCATCATGTCACTCTTGGGGATGGACCTCAGCACTTCATTCTTTGTAGTAAGGTCTCTTAGCTGAAGAGTTATGTCACTGCACCCTTTCTCACCCTGACAAGTTACAATTTAATAGGGAAGATATGCATTTAGACAGTTTGAAAGTGTCTTTTTTTAAATTTAAAATCTTTACTTTGTTGAGAGTGTTGTTCTTAAATCATTTCTACCCTCCTTTTTCTCCAGTTCCTTTTGTGTTCCCTCCCATAACTCCTTCTCAAATTCATGAGCTTTTCTTTACCTATTATTGCTATACATGCAACACTAAAGGGACTCGGGATCTTTCGTGTGTGTGTGTGTAGTTTATAATTTGATTAGTAATTCTCCTTAACCTGTAGATCCCAGTGTTTTATTTTCAGTGAGAACAGAAGTTTGGCCAATACAAGATAAAATGTTTCTTTTACATATTCAGCACTAACAGAAACATCTTCAGAAACTAAACTTTAGTATTTCACACTGAACAGTCATAGTTAATAAAATCTCTGGTATTTCATCATCTTCAGAATATGTTCATCTGAAGTGCAAATCATAGGCTGCCTTGTGCTCTAAGACTGACAACTAATTCGACATAGCCCATTATTAACAGATAAAGGAATGAGGCACAGTATTTCTGCAGATATGATAGTTTAGTTAATGCCAGTTTTTTGCTAGAGACAACCTTTTTCAGATTTTTCTTAGGCTTGTAATTTTCCATAGTATTACTTCTAAAACAGATATTAAACTAGACCGCAAAATTCATATTAATCTTTATTTTATACAATTCTTGGCATTGTAAAGATAATGCAATTTTTAACTAATTTCTTTTTACTTAAAATAATAGAAACTTAGTGAACTTAGACTCTGAATAACTGTTTCATAAGTAACAGTGCATATGTGAGTGTAAGATCTGATATTTGTGGGTGATGTCTAGGTTACAGACTTCTGAGAGTAAGTAAGAGTCATTAAGTTGTCCTGTGCTTAATGGTAGGGAGTACTGCTTGGATACTTTTGAACTTTCAACAGTTTAGAATTTCAAACTGAAATAAATCACAAGATTTAACTGTTTTGATTCATATGAAAATTTCTAAGTATTACACTGTACATCAAGTTGAAAGAAATATTTGTTATTTAAATTAGTCCCCTATCAGCGAATGAGGGAAAGGGCATAGAGGGAGAAGAGGGAGGATGGGTGGGTCTGGGAGGAGACAAGGGAGGGGGCTGTAGCAAGGATGCAAAGTGAATAAATTGTAATAAATAAATAAATAAATAAAATTAAAAATGTTTGGAACTGAGATTTCAGTGTTTCTCATTCTAAAACTTATTGACAATAGTCTAGGAAAATCTACAATGTAATATAGTTTCTATGTATCTATCATCATATTCCAAAACAAAACTAATTTTGAGTATAAAAAGAAATAAGTTAATAATCATATAAATCTATACTTTCAAAAGATTAAGCCTTTGAGCATGAAACTTCTTGCACTGATTGGATTGTAAGGTTTGCAACCAAGTCTGTTTCTTTTAGAATAGACTCCAACTATTACTCAAGAAATTCAATTTTCTAAGGAAAATTTCCAGCATCCTAAAGCCATTTCATGATTGAGTGGCCAGTGCATCATTTCTGAAGGTTTCCTATGCAATCAATTTCAGTAAGCCAATGAAGCTCTATAACAAAATTAGTCTAAATACAAGTGCATTCTTTCAGTATAATAAGGAAATAAGAATCTACACCCCAGGTAAGTTCCAATACATTAGGAAATATTTCTTTGCAAAAGAGGGCATAATGAGAATCCGTTCTAAGAGTTTCAGACTGCACAAGAAGGCACTGAGTATCAAGAAGCATCCTGCACTATAGGATATCCCAATAGTGCTGGAGCAAAAGCACATGTTGACATAGGGGAAACAGAGCTGCCGTAGTGTCTTTCATTACAGTTCAGCCAGGGTGGAACTACTACCCTCCAGCTTCAGGCGAAGTGATCGCCGCCTGACACACCCTGCTAGTCAGGGACCATTTCTGTGTATAAGGAAAAGCAGACAAAGTGTATACATAGACTTTCTTTAGAGCCAGGGCATAAATCCACATGTCTGTACTTCAGAAAATAGTATGCAAGGAGTCTGTAGTAAGATCTGAAGTAAATCAAATTGGATATTTATTTCTGCATTAACCAGAATGCGTCTCTAATATATTTAATAATTAATTTATTTTTCTCTCCCCAAATAATCATCTTTCTTTTTGTATGTATGGCATAATAGAGTACATTTTTACCTGAAGTCTACTCATAGGTGCTCTTTAAAACAGTTAGCTGAAACTTATTTTTGTAGGTGTCTCTTTAGTAGAATTTGGGAATAGGAGAGATAATGTTTTCCTAATGGTTACAAAAGCAGGCTGGGTGAAGGACTCATCAGTTCAGCTTTGAATAGTGGTGTGTACAGCAAAAGATTAATCTATCTTAATAACTTAACCTTTAGCATCTTTGAGCTCAAGTGTAAGCTTTTGGGAAGTCCTATCTCATGAAACGTCTCTGAGGTCCCATGGGTGTGGTGCATGTTAAATAGTCTACGCTAGCACAGTTATTTAAGGTTGGAGTTTTGGTCAGCTTTACTGCTGGGTGGACTGCACTTTACTCTGAAGCATATGACACCTCATTTGGTGGATTTCTACCCATGTTCTCTCATTGTCATAATTCAGCTATGAGCATAGAACTTGACAGTATGTTCTGTGTGTATTTTGATTTATTATTCAGATGTGAGGGGGTCTTTAGGAATGCCTGCGTTTATGTTACATGCTAGAATAAATTTGAAGAATCTTAACATTTGCATTGAGTGGTACGATAGGGATACAGGCTTCCAAGAAAGAGTTTTAATATTTTTTAACATTGATAGTTGAAATAAGGGACTCCAGTTCCAAAAAGCATTGTGATGAAGGCTCTCTCAGTACCCAGGACAGCCTACATCACTTTATAGTTCAAAACTGACTTGGTCTTACACTCTGAATAAATTCTGGTATGGCAGTCTAGTGGCATTTATTTATTTTTACTCTTAGATAAACATTGTAAACACTCTTCTATCAGGAGCTATTTTATATTCATACTTTTATTTTAACTTGTAGATACCATTTTTATCATGGATTCCAGTAGCTAGAGTCACTTATTTTTTTAATACTTGGGTTAAAAAACAACTCACTATCTTCATACTCCTGTATTTATTTAATATTTTTGCAACAGCTCATAAATATTTTGAGGGCTATTATTTTGGCCATGTCTTCAGATTTAATTTAAAATCACAGTTTGCTGAGAGTCATAGAACATGGTGACACATATAAAATGTTATGCATCATAATTCACATTGGATACAAACTTTTATCTGTGTCCTTTTCAGAACAATGTTCTATTCTGTAAGCTGCTTTACAAACATAGATCTTGCTTATTTCAGAGATTTGTTTGCCTCTCAAGCTCTCAACGAAATTATATGAGGCTTTCAAACTGACTGTCCAGAGATTTAGTTTCAAAGGCCCTACTGTGGATTTATTTATTTATTTATTTATTTTTACTTTAAGAAGGAAGTGCAAAGAAAATCTCTGGTACAATTTTTTTTTTTATTTTTAAAGTTTTTCTCTAGTGCACAAGTTATTTTAAATCACAAATAAACGTGAATTTTACCACAAATTATTTGTACTCTGACTTGCTCTCAGGTAGTTTTCTGTGGGTCTGAAATTTGCATTTTATTGTACATAGGTTAAAAAAGGTTTTATTTTACTTCAGGCAGTCGGACATCAACTGCTACGGCTTTCCAGCATGCTCTGAGTACATCTAAAGCTCCAATTACATTTGTGATATTTCAAAACAAAATCGAAACAAAAGTGAAACAAAAACAAAACAACAACAGAAACTAAACCAAGCTTTTGAAGCCAACTTAAAACACCCTCAGCCTTATTATCACTGTTTTGTTATTTCTGTGACATTGTGTTTTCTTTTTAACATGAATCAGTAGATATTCCAAGATGAACTAATGAACAATTAGCCCACATATTGTCCCTTTTATATTTTCCACATTTTGTTCCTTCATTGCTTTTTAAAATCTCATACATTCTCCCTGGTTCTCATATCATTGCTGTGTCAAATGCTTAACTGACAGTTCTTGACTGGGAAGCAGAACTCCATGATGACTGTCATAATTCCTTCTCTCATAGAGTTTGGGAGTGATTAGAAAGAAAAGGAAATGGCATGCCATTGACAATGCTTCTGAGAATTTGAATTTTATGATCTCTCATAGTCATATCAAACTCTCCATTCCTGACAAAGTACATTATTAATTTTTGTTTCTTGGTCTGTTGTGAATAAAAAGTTGATTTGGGAATTTCTAACATTTGCTGAACCAAAGGAAAGGCAGAATGCATAGGCACTACTCCTTTAGGAAACAATTATCATATATAGGCTTGGCTTCCAATAAACAGAGAACATACAGCTCTTCCTCCTCCTCTGACTGCATCCTGCTAGGATGTCCTATGTATCCAGCTTAGTCTTGAGCTCACAGTCCCTCTCTCTGCATCATGAGTTTAGTGATTCTGAGATTATAGACATGCATATCATACCCAGGTAGGTAGTGTTTTTAAATGAGCCCATTAATCATAACTAAGAAATTCATACTCTGCATTTTGATTGATTGTGGTTTTCTGTAATGGCCTCCATATGTCATAAAGAGAAGTTTCCTTGAAGAAGAGTGAAGACCAACCTTATCTGTGGGCATAAGGACAGATGCTTAAAATGTAGTTAGGGATTATGCTGGTGTTCATGACATGGTTATCCTCTAACATTTTACAGACTAAGCAGGTTGTATTTAAGTGTGTGTGTGTAACAGCAATTAATAAAAGAGGTTGTTAATTTGAAAAAATATTAATGGGGTTTGGAGGGAGGAAATGAAAAGGAGAAACTATGTAATTACTTTCTAATTTCAAAACTGGAAACAAATAAAAACAAAAATTAATACTCTCCATTGTTAGTCAGTGTCCCCAGAACAAAGACCTAGAGAAACATCAGAGTGAACACACTGTTTACTGCTATTTTCCTTCTTCTAAACCTTCTGGCGTTTAGAATGCTCAGTCTAAAAGTCAGCAGGTAAGACACATTACCATATTTAACTTCTTTTATGATGAAAGCAGCCTTAAATAACAAGAATATTCTCAGAAATATATCACTTGCCTATAAAGATTTATGAAACATAAAATATTCCATTCTAAACTGTGGCTATATATTTAAACTATCTGCCTTCTGGCACTCAGATTTCACTGTCATATGAAATATTCCTAAAGAAAAGGAGTAGTATTGGAAAAATCATCTGCTTTCCAATGATATATCCAAAAGACATTATCAGGACCATTCAGAAAAAAAAAAAAGAACATCTTTATTTTTCAGTTTCATACCAGAAATGTACAAATATCTTTTTACTTTCCTTTAAAAGAGCAGAATAACCCAGTTCTCCCCTGAAGCTCAAAGCTCATCTCTAAGGGTCTCTTAAATCACACTTTCTATTTCATCAGAACAATTTGTGGCTTGCTTCCAGCCCTCCACATCAGGTAACATACAAATGATATGACAGCAGAGAAAATGATGGTTTGGTAATTCTCACCTGACATTAGTAGCCTTTTCCTTCCTCCAAATCTCTTTGAAGAGTTTCACCCTACCTTGGTAAGAAATACGCTGGTAACAAAATACAGTGCTGCGTGATGGAACATAGAAGTGGCTGAAGGATTCAGCTATGTTTCTTCTAGGCCAGACTCGTGCTTAAAGGTAAAATGTTAGAGAGCAAGAGAGGATCTCTTCATGGTTGAGTAGGACCTGGACATTGCAGTGGAATGTGGATGTACCTGTGTGTTCTGCCCAGACACAGACAGAAGGCATCCTTTCCTGTTTGCTGCAGTCTTTCTCATGAAAACACAAAGTGCAGCTGAAAAATCTAGGCTATCTGTGATGGGGACAAGCTGATGAAATCAAGTATTTATAAGGTAGTTATATTTGAAATTCATTGTTTATCTGGTTCCAGTGTGTATAAGTATGCTGTTCATTTATTGGCTCAATTTTGCAAACCTAAATGAATGATAGAGTGGGTTATTCCCTAGGCTAAACAGGTATTGCTTTGCTCTGAGCTATATCCTGGATGTTTTCTTTGGGGAAAATAGGGAAAGCTGATTATTAAAACATACATGGTGTTAGGAAAAACGTTTAACTTTGCTATTACTTCCAGGTATTAGAGTATGATCGAAATGAAGAAAAGAAACCAAAGTACAATTTTGTTATGTAAAAGCAATAACTTCTCTTAATTAGGATAATCTACTAAGTATCTCACTTGTAGGGAAAGTGGTGTTCTTTTTAGAGTCACTGGAAGGAAGGAAGTGAAATCTTGTTCTGTCTTCTGAGCTCTATTTTCTCTCCCAGATTCAGAGAGGCTGCCCTTCTCTGTTGGGATAGCCCTGGATTTATCTTTTCTGAATGTTTTTTAAAAATTACAGTTGTGTTTCTAGTGACAGCAGAAAAGTTTCTTTAATCATGTTTATAAACTTTATTATTAAAAAAAAGCTTAGCAAATAAAAAATAGTACAATAAAATTAACTGGACCAAAGTTCATACAAACACATCAACCTCTATGCAGTTAAAATCATAAAAGAAGCTGTTGAATTGCATGTTGATATTATGGTTCAGTATTGAATATATTTTATGCACTTACCTTCCACCAAAACCAAAATAATCCATGACTGTAAAAACCCAATGACAATGAAACATGTATTGTCTTTTTTAAAGAGTCCAGAGTACTAAGTTTCACAGATATATTCCAAGAGTATGCTGTACATTTGATTCATTACAAATCAGTATTGATAAATTTTCTATTTGAAAATTTAAAAAGTAGAGGAAATATATGAAAATATGCCAAATGTCTATCCTGTTTGCCCTTCTGAATGAGGATTGAGCATTTTTCTTAGGGTCATCCTTGCTTAGCTTCTTTAGGTATAGAGATTTTAGTATATTTATCCTATATTATATGGCTAACATACAATCATAAGTGAGTATATACCATGGGTGTCTTTCTGCTTCTGGGATACCTTACTTAGGATGATTTTTTTTCTTCTAGTTCCGTTCATTTGCCTGCAAATTTCATGATTTCTTTGTTTTTAATCTCTGAGTAGTATTTTATTCTGTAAATGTTCCACAGTTTCTGTATCCATTCCTCAACTGAGGGGCATCTGGGTTGTAAACAGGATAGACATTGGAAGGGGGAGAAAACAGGGAATAGGATAGAAGTGTATCACAGAGGTCCTCTAAAAGACTGTACTGATCAGAGTATCCAAGCAGATGATGAGACTCATAGCCAAAATTTGGGCAGAGTGCACAGAACTTTATGAAAGAAGGGGGAGATAGAACGACCTGGAGGGGACAGGAGCTCCCCAAGGAGACCAACAGAACCAAAAAATCTGAGCCCCAGGGTTCTTTGCAGAGACGGATACTCCAACCAAGGACCGTGAATGGAGAGGACCTAGACCACCTGCTCAGATGTAGCCCATGGCAGCTCAGTTTCCAAGTGGGTTCCCTAGTAAGGGGAGCAGGGGCTGTTTCTGACATGAACCTCAGTGACCAGTTATTTGATCATCTCCCCTCGGGGGAGGGGTGCAGCTTTGACAGGCCACAGAAGAAGATAATGCAGACAGCCCTGATAGGACTAGGGTAGTCTAGGGTCAGATAGAAGGCGAGGAGGTCCTCTCCTATCAGTGGGTTAGGGAAAGGGTATATGGAGAGAAGAGGGAGGGAGGGTGGAACTGAGAGGAGAAAAGGGGAGGGGCTATATCCAGGATACAAAGTGAATAAATTGAAATAAATAATAAATAAATACATAAAAATGAAAATATGCCAAATGAGAAATTTTATAGGGTATAGAAGATTGTTTTACAGTTTACCATTAACACGGTCGTAGAACAAGTTGCTTTTACTATTTTTGAAACTGAGGCTATAAAAAGCCAGAAGAATAGCACATTAATTAATCTATTTTGGAATGTTGAAGAAGACTTTTAATTGCTGAACATATTGCTGCTGATGGCGTGTTGGTGGGTAGTAAAATTGACGTATGTGCCACATGGTGTCCTTGAGCATCTTTTAGCCTCATAGAATAACACATAGTTAACATTTAGTTTTTGGTGATTATTTTGCTCTTTAATAAGGATCAGAATGCCTTTTGCCTGTGTTTTGGTCAGCAAGTTTTGTTACAAAAGTAAGAGTGTGGGATCTTTAACTAGTTACTCATTTTCTGCAAATGAAACTTAGTTATTAAGTTCACATCAGATAGGGTTTTTTTTTGTGTTTTCTAATAAAATTACAAATAGTTTTCACTTAGTATTTCTTACCTACATTGTTTTTACTGTCTTTCAATTAATAATAATATTCATTACTTTAAAATAATCTATTAAAGTTGCTAATCTTGGCTATTTTGTTGGAGCCCATCCTTAGTAAGTATTTGATATATAAATATTTTAATTATATGTTCATAATAGAATGAATATCCCTCATGGTTGTAGTGTAAGCATAACCTGAACAAAATAATGTGTACTATTTTCTGTATTGTCACTGTGTCACTATGAAAATATGTCTAATAAGAGGAACACGAGGAGATGCTCAAAATTTTTAATATGAACACATTTATTGATTTCCAGTGAATGATAAAGGATTCAATATAGAAGTTGTTTGTTTTGTAGTTACCTCTTTGTTTTCTAAAGAGAGAGAGAAAGAAGTCATGGATTTGGGTGGGTGGGAAGGAGCGCAGGATCTGGGAGGAGTTGGAAAATGGGAAACCCTGATCAGAATATCATGTGTGGAAATTGATTTAGTAAAATAAACAATTAAAAAATAAATAAATTAAAAATTATTTGTTGACATCTGAAAATTTAGGAAATTATTAAATTAATGAGAGCAAAAATCAAGCATTTTATTATTTTTATTCATAAGCATTTTTTGTTAATGCTGCTAGGGTTTTTCATATGCATCTTAAAAAATTCCTATGAAAACATCTGTTACCGAAACAGAACACATGGTTTCAGATTTTAGGATAGTTTATCAAATACTCCAAAAGAAAGTTCTTGGTTTGGAATGACACACAAAATAATTCACAACAAAAGAGGAAAAACATGTTTCATTCTTATGCCATTTTATTTTCTTCTGTAAATTTCTTAAAATTATCTTTATAGCATGTGCAAGTGTTTTACTGCTATTAAATAGAAAACACATTATTGTGCTGGGCCCTGCCCACTCCAACCAAACCCAATTTATTAATTTTGTGTATGGTGTTTGTGCCTATGATGGTTAGTATTTTTAATTTATAATGTTTTGTTTATTTGTTTTTAGTTTCAAGAATGTTTTAGTTGATTCACTTTTTGGAGAGGACCTAGAGCCCCTGTTCAGAGGAAACCCATGGCAGCTCAGTCTCCAAGTGGGTACCCTAGTAAGGGGATCAGTGACTGCCTCTTTGATCACCTCCTTCTGGGGGATGCAGCCTTGCCAGGCCACAGAGGAAGATGATGCAGCCAACCAGGATAAGACCTGATAGACTAGGGTCAGATAGAAAGGGAGGAGGTCCTTTCCTATCAGGGGACTAGGGAAAGGGGATAGGAGGAGGAGAGGAAGAGAGAGAGGGTGGGACTGGGAAGAGACAAGGGAGTGGGCTATAGCCAGGATACAAAGCGAATAATTTGTAATAGATAAATATATAAATAAATCAAATTTTAATTATAAAAAGATTAAAACACCTAAATTCTAACAAAAATTAAGTTTTTTATTTATTAAAAGTACTCTCTTTTATATCAACTGTCTTTACTTTTGGAGAGCAAGAATAGAATACAAGCAATTCTCCTACGAAACTCAAAGTCTAAATCTGAATTACAGCTAGCTTTCCACAATGTCTGCACATAAATTGAATAGCTCTTAGCTAATTCATGAGCTCTTTACAATAAAATGACCTCATGCTTGTGTCCGTGGCCAGCCTGTCACTCTTGCTAGTCTTTTATTTCCATCATCCAGAATGTTGTTCCATTGTACAACTGCAATTATATGAGGCACTATTAACCCTCTTTCTTAACTTTATCTCATCTGCCTCATGTCCTGCTCTCCATGTTTCTTCCTGCTCTTCAAGTTTTCTCTAACTCAGACTCAAGAGCACTCAATTCAATGCTCCTGTGAGATACAAGGTTTAGAACAGCTTCCCAATGTATTATTCTGTCTGTTTTCGTTTGGATTTGCGTTCCCTCTTCTATGCTGTGCCTGACCCTGGACTTTCTTTTCAGAATTGCTTCTGAGGAATGAGTCCCTATCATAGCTTTGCAAACCTTTAGCAATGTAACAAGGTTTACAAATTTAAATTTGGTCAACCAGGTGATCACTTCACAGCCAGTTAGAAAAATTTACATCTAAATACCCATTTTCACTCTGTTAAATCAGGTCTTTTTCAGGCTGTTCCTCTCTAGTTGTGCCTGTCTTAGCTATAAACTTTAGAGAACCGACAGTTACTGTGTACCAGTATGAGGAGTATTCATTTAAAATCTAGAAATTTATGTATGATGAAGAATTTTATAGACGTGAGTTTAGACAGTGATACTGAGTTCAGCTATAACATGGCTCACACTGGACAGAGGGTTGGGTTGTGATTCGGAGGAAACTGGTGACAGCAAATGTTTGGCGAACCCCAAAGTCAACCCTGATTTATTCTGTTATAACCTTATTTCTATTTCTGGCAGAATGCCACTTTCTTGTTCCTCTGGGCAAAACTGGCCTTGAGGTCAGATGCCAGGCCTCCACCGTCACCAGCCTGCTAGTGTGTGCCTGCCTGTAGACATGTGTGCCTAATTCCACTCAGTCTGTACTCTGGTTCTGTTGCTCTCCTGGTGGGGCTCCTGTCCCCTCAAGCTCTTTTTTTTATTCCCCTTTTCATAATTTTATTTTATTTATTTTACGGTGTATTCATTTATTTTATTAATTACAGTTCATTCAATTTGTAGCTCAGCTATAGCCCCCTCTTCTGATGTCCATCTTCTTTGCCTTTCTGAATGGGGATTGAGCATCTTAGATAGAGTCCTCTTTCTTGATTAGTTTCTTTGGGGTAGGAAACTACTACAGAAAATTAAAACCAATCAAAATGAGGAAATATGGCGCTCAGTCCCAGTAGATATGTCCACAAAACACTCTATAACTAAGGCTCAGAGAACATTATGGGAGAGGGTGCATAAACATTGTAAGAGCCAGAGGATCAGGAAGTTTGCTGTGAGATTGTGTTTCCTAAAAACATCAAAAGCTACATTCATCAAGACTCAACAACATGACTGCCTAAACTGAACTGAACAAGGATGACACCAATGAACATACCATATTAGACAAGGAAAAGCCCAAGCAGCATTAACCCTACACAAAGAACCACGGACAACTGAGGAAAGCTAGAAATGGAGATTTTCCTTAGGGAAGAGCATACCAATTGGTTGTCCAGCACAAAACTGTCAACTTTGAAAACATACAAATAAGTGAGGTTATTTGGATTGAACATGTTATATTTAGGAGAAAAAATATATAGATACATATATGAATACAATAATAATTAGTGAAAAAAGGCAGTGGATTTGAAAGAGACCAGTTATATGGGAGTGCTCAGTGGAGAAAGGGCAGGGGCAAATGCAATTACATTATAATCTCAAAATATCAAATAGCTCCCATTTGTGTGAATGTGGAAATTTCTATGTTCTTCACTCTAGCATGTGTATTAGTAAGGTAGTGGTGCTGGCTCAGTTTCATGTCAGCCTGACACAGCTAAGGTCATTTTAGAAGAGGGAACCTCAACTGAGAAATTCCCCCACTAGACTGGCCTGTGTTGCATTTTCTTGATTGATGATTGAGGGGGTGGGTCCAGCTCACTGTGCGTGGTGCCATGCCTGGGTAGGTGGTCTGGGTTTTGTAAGAAAGCAGGTTGAACAAGGCATAAGGAGCAACGTAATAAGTAGCATACCTCCATGACTTCAGTATCAGCTCTTGCTTTCAAATTTCTGCCCTGACTTCCTTGAATAATGCACTATGATGTAGAAATAGAAGCAAAACAAGTATCTTTCTCTCCAAGCTGCTTTTTTTAGGTCATGATATTTTATCACAGCAATAGACAGCGATTGCTGTCCCTAACGTGGAATTAAAGCAAAGAATAAAGCAGGTATTTTTCTGAGAAATTGGTACCAGAAGGTGTGTGTTTAAATAGCAATGTCCTTACTTTTAAACAAAGATTAAACTATATCTCTATCTTCTTAAGTTTAGTTTCAATTAAGTCATTCAGCAAACACCCAAGTGAATAAAGTCAGGTGACTTTGTGCAGTTTCCATCAGGTAGAGACATAATTTACTTATTATCTTTGAAATCTGAGACTTTATGTACAGTCATCTCTTTCTCAGAAACTGCTTTCTTTCTTTCCAGAAAGAAACTTCTTTCCCTTTCCACTCAACTTTATTTGAAAATGGTGCTAGGGCTTGACTCTGAGGCAATGAGCCTAATAATTGCAATGGGCAATTGATCAGCTCCTCTGACAGAACAATTCGCTTCCTAGTATCCCTTGTTCCTGTCCCATCTCCATCCATGCTTACCACATTTTCACTCTGTTTTCAAAGTGTGTGTGTGTGTGTGTGTGTGTGTGTGTGTGTGTGTGCATGTACACAAGTGAAGGCTACAGGTTATTGTTGAGCATCTTTCTCTGTTACTGTTCTACATTATTGTTACAATTGTTTTTAGACAGGAATTCTCCCCTAAACTGGAGTTCACTAATTTGACTAAACTAATTAGACAGGGAGGCACCAAGAATCTTCCTGTGTTCCAGGCACATGTTACCACAACTGGCATTTTACATAATTTCTTAGGATCTGAACTCATGTTTGTGCCACAAGAACTTTAATATTGAGCCATCGTTCCAACCTTGAAGAGGACTTTTTTTTTTATATTAATATGGAGGAGACAGGAGACCCAGAAGGATACCAACAAAACTTAAAGATCTGAGCTCAGGGGGTCCTACAGAGACTGATGTACCAACAGAGGACCATGTATGGAAAGGACTTAGAACCCCTGCTCAGATATGGCAGATTGGTAGCTCCGTCTCCATGTAGATCTCTGAGTGAGGGGAGCAGAGGCTGCCTCTCTCATGAACTTGGCTGACTGCTCTATGATTACTGGCCCCTGATGATGCAGCCTTACCAGGCCACAGAGGAAGAGGATCCAACATGCTATAGGCAGATGGCAATAATGGAGAACTCCCCCTTACAGTGGACTAGGGGAAGGGGATGGGGGGAAGAGGGAAGGAGAATGGGACTAGAAGGAATTGAGGGAGGGGGCTTTAATTAAGATATATAATGAATAAATTGTGAAGAAAAAAACCAATAAAACATTCATATACAAAAACATTTTTCACTCCAACAACATTTTGAAGGGGCAGCCTTGCTAATGATTTTTCTGCTGACTGATATCTTACTATGAACTGGGTTTGACAGCCTTTAAATTCCTCATTTAATCTCAGTTCTTTCATAGTGATCCTGTCAAGAGGTATGGCAGGACCTGTGGCATTTGCTATCCCATTGAAGTTGAATATATTCTTCAGATACGTTAACACTGCTAGCTTTATTATATTTTTATTTACTTTGTGTGTGTGTGTGTGTGTGTGTGTGTGTGTGCCACTGCACAAGTGTATAGGTCAACTTAGCATTAGAAGATATTTGTATTCCACAATGTGGGTCCTAAGGCATGAATTCAAGTCACTGGGTTTGGTGGCAAGAGCTTTTACATGCTGAACCATCTTGCTATTTCTACACAAATCTTAGGAAGGGAAATGATGTTGAGAAGATCAGTGATTCCTTTTGTCTACCAGAAACTGATGATTTGTACAGGGGAACCTATATGAGCTTAATCCATCAGACACAGTTTTTTGGGCACACTTTGATTTTTCAAAATATACTGATGAAAAAGAAAGTTTTGAATCTTTCTTCATTATAAATGGTAATCTTTGCTCCACTATAACATACTCAAATACAGAATTCTGGAAAATGATTGAATGGATACAAATGTTACTCCTTTAAGGAGTTTCCCCCCCTTAGTTTATATTTCTAATTTCTCAGTCTTATTATTTCATTTTACAAATCCTTTTAATGTTAAGGGTTTAAGTAAAGCTTATTATAAGGGAATTTGTGACTTATTAAAATAAATTAAAAAAACTTTTCAGAGGCAAAAATTCATATTGACATTCACCAACTAGTTAGAGGTCAATCAGATTCTTAAGAATTGTAATTTATTTCATTCTCAGTAGCAAAATCCAAAACTACACTTAATTCAAAGTTTTAATTTTGGTTTCAGAATTGATTAGAATTATCATTCCAACATTTGTTTGCTTATATTAATTATGGTCTCTATAAACATTCTGACTTCAGTCTTATCTTAAGATACTCTGAGGCATGGACTAGCCTTTCTTTCTTTCTTTCTTTCTTTCTTTCTTTCTTTCTTTCTTTCTTTCTTTTTTCTTTCTTTCTCTCTCTTTCTTTCCTTTTGTGTCATCCTTTCTCTATTTGTGTCTTTCTTAATTTTATTGGTTTGTGAATTTTATATCGTGCACCCCAATCCCACTCATCTCCTCCCTCCTACCTGTCCTTTGCCCTTGCAACCTCCTCCATCCAACAGAGAAAAAAAATCTTGTTATGGTAACTGTAGTGTGCCTCAGTGTGTCCCACAGTATACCCCTTTGTCCATACTTTTTGCTTGCAAATGTTTATTGCGATGACTCACTAGTTATGTACAAGGCCTCTGGCTTTTGCTACTCTGTTGATACTGGAACCTTACTGGGACTCCTCTCGGATATTCTGTTGTTGCCCTGTGTCATGGAGAAACAGTAGTTTTGCATCTGTAAGACTAGCCTCTTCATGTACTCCAGCAGTTCACTGATGAGGTAGGTACTGGGTAAACAATTTGAAGCCCTGGATCTGGGCCTGAGAGGTGTTTGAACTAGACAGCCCACTGGCTCTCTGGCTCTCATGTTTTTCTGACCCACTCACCTGCAACCCCTTCAAGCAGGAGCAGCTCTACCCTGAAACCCAAGCTAGGTACAGGGCTTGCTTTTCTGAGTGTTGCGACCATGAGAGATATGGCCAGTTTTTAACTCTCATGACCCTGGGGCCAGCTCTCCTGCCTGCCTTAGATGATGAGAGGTCGGGGAGGACACTGCCCAGCAAAGCCAGCTTTTTCATTCCTGTCTACTTCTTCTCTCTCTCTCTCTCTCTCTCTCTCTCTCTCTCTCTCTCTCTCTCATTTCATTCTGCAGCCCATGCCTATCTCATGAAATCACACTATCTAAGGTGGAGGTGGATTTTGGTCTTCCTGCCCGATTTTCTCAGCATTAGACTGACAGGCATGAACCAGCAGATGGGCTGCGCTTTCAATAGACAGTCCCATGAGTGTGAGGGTCAGACAGCTTCACCTCTCTACCACCCAATAATCAAGTTCACCAACATGAGCAAACAGAGGTGTTTTGTCCAATTCTTGTTTTTCTTCTTTCAAGATCTACAGCATCTGCTAGAAATAGGCTTTTAAAGGTTTTTACTTTTCTGAAAGCTTCTGAGAAATTTTATTCTTTTTCATCTCATTTTTAATGGTTTCAAAACACTTAATGATTTCAAGGATGAAGGAATAAAATATGACTAACTTTTTCCCAGTCAAAGCTCCTGTGGTATAATTTCACATCTCAATACTATGACATTATGACTTAAATACTGAATCAGGAAACTTATTTTTAACTTTTATTTTTTCCATATATGAACTCTTCCTGAAATCTATTATTGTTTTGCTCTGGATTTTATCTTCAAAAAGTTAAATACTGAAAGTGCCTGTCAAGTTTTGTAGTTGTCCTGTTAAGCACAGCAAAACTACACTCCAGTAGTGTGAAACAAATGTCACCTTCATAGGGGCAAAGGAACATTTGACTTTCAAATAAAAACAACAACAACAAAACAGCTGAATCTATTTTATGTGGTGAAGAAAGTGAGTAGCCAGTCAGTGTTAGGAAATATTGCGCACGGGAAGAGGGCAGTAAAAATGTGTTGCTTGTATGAAAGTACCATCGCAGAGTCAGTTAGACAAGACTGAATATTGAATACTGTTAAGAAGCAGAATTGTACAAAGTGAATAAACTGTAATTAAAAAAATAAATTAATTAAAAAAAGAATTGTGGATGGTACGAGTGTGTGACAGATACTGCTGCATAGCAGTATGTGTATGTACATTTTTTCATAAGCCCTAAAGTTACTAAAAACCACAGAAAAACAAAGCATTTACATTTTAGGATTTCGTTTATAACACTTATGGTGAAAAGAGTTGCTAGTACTTGATGATTGTTTTTCTGACAGAATCTTGTTGAGGCAGGCAAGCATAGGAGCTAGTTTAGCCTGGGTCTCCCATAAATGTGGCTCTTTTATCTGCATACGATGTGGACACTAGTATTCCTGTTTTGTGTGAACTTCACTCTCCCAAAAATGTACCTAGTGGCCTCAGAACTCCTCAACCCCTCACATGCATACTTCCCTCTGGAAATATTGTATAAGTTCCCTTTCCCTTGTTAGCAATCAGATTTAGACAGTTTCTATTCAAGTGCATTCCAAAGAAGTATGAATAATAGAAGGGCCAGTCTGGCCTGAATTTGTTTGGGTACACAATAAAGTAAAAGTACCCTCTAATAACCTTTTATGGAGACTTTCTTGTTTACAATCTTTATGTCTTTGCATAACTGAACATGCATGATTAAGATCAGAACATGAGTGGTAGGGAAATGATCATGTGAGCTAATCTGTGGATCTAAAGAATCACTCAATGTATGCCCCACTTAGTAAGCAACTCTGCTTCCTCTAGAATTCAGGAGCAAAACTTAGGGTTCTAAGAGCTATTGAACTTTACTGCAAAACTTTATGAGCCCTCATTTTTAACTCCTTGGATATGGAGCCAAGAACTTGAAAAAAGCTGGGCTACACTCCTCTACCTGCAATATTATGTCTATATCTATAATTGACTTTCAAATTGATTTCCCCAAAAGTCAATTGTTAAAGCAAGCCATCAAGGAAGTCAAAGAAATAAAAAAGGAATTAAAAATGTTTGAATACATTTCTGTTTGATATGTGCATCTGTAAATATCCTACAGCAAGTTTTTATCCTAAAATATGCAATGGGTCTATTTACTGTGGTAAATCCTTAAGCTTGGATTTTCATTTGTTAATTTTGAAGAGTTCTTATGAAATGCAGGCACACAAAATAATATGTAAATAATGTAAACAATCAATTTGAAATGGCTTATTAAAACTCAGAAAAAAAACTTTGGTAAACTGAGTTAAGCATGTTGTTGACAACTACGTCTCTTATTCGTATAACTAGACAATCTACAGTGGAATAGTTTTTATAGCTATCAAAGATATATAATTTGGTTGACATATGTATATTACATAGACTATCTCCAGTATTTAAAGAATGTTTACAGCATACCTTTGTGTTTTTTTTGTTAGATACTCTTGTATATAAGGACGTAGGCCATTTAGTCCCACTGTCTAGATAAAGTATATACTTGCTCTATCTGAGCTGTCTTTATCCCTGCACATCTTGTAGGCAGGGTAAACTTTAGGACATCATTTTTGTGGGTGGGTTTGTATTCCCCTCTCTCTTTTAGAAGACTTGTACTATTTGTTCTCTATGGCCTCTGCTACCAACTTAAGTTCCCCGCTCTCCCCCCACCCTACATCCTCCCTGAAGCTTACTTAGTTCTCAAGCTCATCACAAATACGCCCCTGCCCACAGTTCCCCTTTTCTCTGCAGGCTTTCCATCCATTAGTCCCTGCTCTCCGAAGGTCTGATCTCCACCCTGATATCTCTCCATGCCTCCTCTCCTACCTTGTTCCCTCTGTTCATCCTCTACCTCTGTCTATTCACTTTTCCCTTCCAAGTGAGATTTAAGCATCCTCACTTGGATCCTCTATGTTACTTATCTTCTTTGGGTCTGTGCCTTGTATTATGTTTATCCTGTAATATATGGCTAAAATCCTCTTATAAGTGAGGACATACCCTGTGTCTCTTTTTGAGTCTGAGTTACCTCACTCAGAATGATTTTTTTTTTAATGTCAACCAATGCCTGGTCCAATCAAAGACCCACCCTATGGGAGAATGCCAATCCTCGACACTATTAATGATACTCTGCTAAGTTTTCAGACAGAAGCCTGTCCGAGTTGTCCTCTGAGAGGCTCCATCCAACAGCTCCTCAAAACAGTTGCCAAGACTCACAGTGAAGAAATAAATCAGAGAGAGAGAGAGAGAAGCTCTTGGAAAGCAATATTTAAAAAGTAGGAATAGCTCTGAAAGCTAAATGACAATAAGACCTTGTTTGTGCAAATATATGAAGAAAACTCTGATGTCATGGGAAAGAAAAGTAGGCAAATCTGTGATCATAGTGGAAGATAGTCGGATTCGTTTCAGTAACAGACAGTATAGCATATGAAATACCAGGATGATACAGAAAACTTGCATAACATTATACAACTACCTCACCGAAAGTATTTGCATATGTTTCAGAAAACAAGATCAAGTGCACTCATTAGCAAATGCCAAGTCTATCAGCAAAATAATTTAAAATATTTAAACAAAAGCATTAATTTACATTTTAAATGCAAATAGAGATAAGCATTTCAACGAGAATGGTTGCTTGTTCTTTTGTTTTAGATTTTGTGTTACAGAAACAGTGTCATACCGTAAACCAGGCTAACCTTGAATTTATGCCAGCTTTCGTTCCTATGCTTCCAGAGTTCTGAGAGTATATGCATGAATCACCATGCCCCACTGACCATAGGATTTCAGTACATATTGGAAACAGTTTATAACACTTCCTTGTCTTAAAACTAATTTCAAGACTATCTGAAGTTTAAAGTATGAAGCGTTAAACCTCCATTTTATGCAGCATATAAACTCTATACACCATAGAGTCAATAAGCCAAGAGGAGTTTACATAATTATTTATAACTTCTGGTTGCAAAATGTTGTTTATAGCTCATAAAATATACCTAAAGACATGTCTAATGAAATATTCAATATATTTTTGATCTGAGATGCCCTGGATTATAAAATATACCATTACTTTACATTGTTGAATAAAACAGTAATTGTTCACAACTATTAATAATTCATATATATTCTCTTATTTTTTCATCAGTCTTGCTAAAAGTTTGACCACTTAGTTGGTTGTTTTAAAATAATGATCTTTCTCATTTTTATTTCTATTGTTTTTGTGTTTCAATTAAAAAACAATTTACTCTTTTTGGTATCCCAGAAGCAGAAAGACACATATAGTATATACTCACTTATAAGTGGAAATTAGACATATAATATGAGATGAACATATTAAAATCTGCACACCTAAAGAAGCTAAGCAAGAAGGAGGACCCTGAGTAAGATGATCAATCCTCATTCAGAAAGGCAAAAGGGATGGACATTGGAAGAGGAAGAAAACGGGGTATAGGACAGGAGCCTACCACAGAGGGCCTCTCAAAGACTCTACCCAGCAGAGTATTAAAGCAGATGCTGAGACTCATAGCCATACTTTGGGCAGAGTGCAGGGCATCTTATGAAAGAAGGGGGAGATGGAGGACCTGGAAGGGACAGGAGCTCCACTGAAGAGCAACAGAACCAAAAAAATATGGGCCCAGGGGTGGGCCCAGGGGTCTTTTCTGAGACTGATACTCCAACCAAGGACCATTCATGGATAGAACCAAGAACCCCTGCACAGATGTAGTCCACGGCATCTCAGTGTCCAAGTGGGTTTCCTAGTAAGGGGAACAAGGGTTGTCTCTGACATGAACTCAGTACCTGGCTCTTTCATCACTTCTCCTGAGGGGGGAGCAGCCTTACCAGGCCACATAGGAAGACAATGCAGCCAGTCCTGATGATGATGACACCTGATACTCTAGGGTCAGATGGAAAGGGCGGAGTACCTCCCCTATCAGTGTACTGGGAAGGAAGTGTGTGATTGGGAGGGGTCAAGGGAGCGAGCTACAGCTGGGATAAAAAAATGAATAAATTGCAATTCATAAAGAAATAAATTAATTAAAAAATTGAGTTGGGTAGGTGAAGACGTGGGGAGGATCTGTAAGGCACGAGGAAGAGGGAAACCATATTCAGAATATATTGCATGAACTTTTTTCCATTATAAAAAATAGAATCTAACATTTTGCTTTGTAAAATATGTAAATTACTTAATGTGATGTCAGAAGAGCCTACCACCTTCTGACATTTTAAAACGTAAATCATGTGTATATGCTGAACTGTTTAATGGACTCTTCACAGATATAAAAATACAAACAGATGTAGACAGTTTAAGTCACAACCTAAAACTTTCTGCTAAATGACTTTGGATTAACTAGTTAGGTTGAACTGAAACTAGTGTCTCACAGACATAGCTTTCTCGGCATGTGGGTATCAGGGCAGATTTATAAATTCATAAAAGAGTCATTCTGCTTTGACTCTTTGAGTAAAGATATTACACAGGCATTACCTAACATAAGAAGTTATTAACTCAGAAACACTTGAAATGTGTGAATTTCTTAAACTTTATCGAGAGCCCTTGAGCTAAGAGTTTCTATTGATGTATTCTGAGATCTTGAGCTCTTTGCATAAGGGACACTAAGTGATAACTCAACTCTTTGCCTTTGGGTTATGTGAGGCTATATTGTAATATAAGGCCAGAGTTAGAAACCAATCTCTAAGACTTCTGTTCTTCAGAGTTCCCCAGAAATTTATACCAGTTGATAAATGAAGATGTCAAGAAGGCCAGACGTTAATAAATAGGAATTTCATACATAATGAGCTATATGGTATGTATACTCATAAAAAACAGATGATTTATTTCAAAGAAAAAATTAAATTTCCAAATTGTAATAAATCCAATCAAACTTAGAGAAGAATTTGTTTTATTTGGATAAACTCACATAGCACTCACAATTTGTGTATCTTTAAAGTTCCTATTTGTCACATAATCTAGGAAATATTAAGTATTTTAGAACAGTTACCCACTGAAATATTTTTTCAACTGGATGTTTCTCTAGTACCACCAATTCATTTATAAGTTAATAATGTTATTTGTCTTAGCAGAAATTTTATGCATACTAGTTATGATAAAACCCATGTCTCTCCAAGTTTATAAGACATAAAGTAAATTTCACATAGCCATGTCTTAGTGCATTGTATGATAGATATAGACTTGTAAAACTATTTGCTCTTATAGCTTTCACTATCACATACTCTACTGTAAACTCTTCTTTAAATTGTTTCTTGCATACCTTGCATTATTTTTGAAATAAATTAAAAAATTTGGGACATTTTTTTCTTCCTGGCTCTTTGCTCATATATTTTGGTTTTCAGTTTTATGTTTTAATGGATTTGCTTGCTTGTGTGTGTGTGTTTTTCTTGTCTTCTTGACTATCTTCCTTCCTTCTTTCCATCCTTCCCTCCTTCCCTCCTTCTTTTCTTCCTCCCTTCCTTCCTCTCTTCCTTCCTCCTTCCACCACTCCCCTGAGGGCTTGTTAGCTGAGGCAAGAAACACGAGGTGGGAGTTACCACAGAAAGAGAGGAACTCTGGGATAGTTAGAGGTAAGAGATTCATCTTGGACACAGAAGAAAATGGGCGTGTGAAACTGCAGAGTGGTAACCATACATGCAGCACACATAGAATAAAATAAACGAGTAAAATAGCTTCCACCCAGCTGGGGAATGAGCCAACTCTTATGGCCTAGGCATTTATTCATAATGAAGTCTCAGAGTAGTTATGTTGGGAACTGGGGAGTAGGTATAAAAACTCATGGTTATACTCTTTTTGTCTCTTGTTCTTTCTTCTTTCTTACTTTCTTTTTTCTATTGTTATTATTATTATTTTTTTTACTGTTTCCCTGTTTTGTTTTCTTAAGAGAGATAGAAAGAAGAGGTGTCAAGTTTTATGTTTGGGAAGGTGGGGATTATCTGGGGACAGTTACGCATAATGGAAAACTGTGATCAGAATATATTACACAAACACTTTTTAACTCTATTAAAACAGTAAATAGATCCATGTGGATAAATAATCTACCTTATCTTTTCTCTGTTTTTCATCCTGGTACACAGTCCAGTGTTCTCCATCATTGCTGTAGGCTAATTTGTATGAACCAACAAACTGCACATGGCCAAAATCCTTTGCTCCTTGTGTGATGATGCCAGTCACTTTTGTAGGGACAAGAAGATCAACCTGTAAAGAGAAGAGCACATTCCTTAATTGTCATGACTTAATCCACCATAAATCTGCAAATCTCTATAACTCAGGAGATTAAAAATCAAGTATGCTAAGTGAAAAATCTCCAGATTATTAGTACTTTGAAAGGGGTGACTGCATTTATCTCTGGTTTGATTTTGATTTTTGCCATGAGGTTTATAATCTAAGATATCTTGGGCAACCATGCCAGCTATTTTAAAATAAAGTGATGGTCACTGTAGCTCACTAGTTCTTCTTCTGTTAAAATGGTTCACTTATCTTGCAACCATCTGACACTGAGCTGCACTTGAACATTTCTACTCATAATTTAATGTTCAGATTTATTTATGCATCCAATCACATAAAACAAAATGCTTCACAAAGAGCAATATGAACAATAACTCATATTTGATAATTTAATATTAAATAAGATTCTCACTGGCTGTAAATTTTGGTCAATTCTGAAATATGTAATTAATAATAATTATTGTGCAATAAAATTCCTCTTTTAGGAAATTATAATCCTTAGTAGTTTGAGGATAAAGTCAAATGTTCAAAATTGAATGGCCTTTGTAAGGACAACTGGAGAAAAGGAATAAGTGAAGGATTAAAAATATGAAAGTTTAACTGTAGGGCTTTGGTTTTTATATATTGTCATTCCTGCAACAAAAGAGTGAACAAAACCTGTAGGTGAATCCTATAAATAAAGCCTATCAATTTAGTGAATGACAAACTAAACTATTATATAGTAAGATGATCAAAATATAAGTAAAGCCCAGGGGCTCTGGATAATTTTTATGAAATAGCATAACATAAACAGTCCCAGAACTTCCCCATTTATCTATCTATCATCTATCTATCTCTCATTCTTTTTTATTATGATCATTTATAACAATTTATTCAATTTGAATCCCAGCTGTGGCCACCTCCTTCATCTCCTCTCAATCCCACCCTCCCTCTCTCTCTCTCTTCTCCCCCTATGGCCCTCCCCTAGTCCACTGAGAGAGGAGTTCTTCCTCCCCTTACATCTGACTCTAGCTATAAGGTCTCATCAGGACCTGCTGCATTGTTTTCCTCTGTAGCCTAGTAAGGCTGCTTCTCCATCAAGGGGATATGATCAAAGAGCCACTGAGTTCAAGTCAGAGACAGTCCCTGTTCCCCTTACTAAGGACCCCATTTGGATACTGAGTCTATGGGCTACATTTGAGCTGGGGTTTTAGGTCCTCTCCATGCATTGTCCTTGGTTGGGCTATCATTCTCTTCAGGGTCCCCAGGGCTCAGTGTTTTTGTCTCTGTTGGCCTCTGTTTGGAGTTCCTATCCCCTCTAGGTCTTTCTCTCTTTCACTTCTTTCATAAGATTCCCTTCTCTGTCCAAAGTTGGGCTCAATAGAGGAATATCGAATGGCAGAGAAACACTTAAAGAAGTGCTCAGTGTTCTTAGTCATCAGGGAGATGCAAATCAAAACAACCTCGAGATTTCACCGTACACCCATCAGAATAGCTAAGATCAAAAACTCAAATAACAACACATGCTGGAGAGGATGTGGAGAAAGGGGAACCCTACTTATTTTTAACTCACTCTTGAATCTTTTTTATAACTTGCAACACTAGCGAAAACTAAATTTAGAGACTTTATTTTCTTGGCAGGAAACTTTTGAAGTCACCTACGCTTTTATTTACGTTTCTTGATGTATAGCTTCCCTTCTTGTCTGTACAAAGCACCCTTTGCAGCTATTTCCTATAGCTTAGTTCCATGCTACATCCTTGAGCTTATCATCTTTAACCATGATCCCACGAGTAACCTCAGTACTTTCAGGCAGTGTGTACTTTTGTTCCCAGTTCAGGTCTTCTGTCCTATGATATTTTCGTGTAACCCCAAATAGATGGTCATGGGTCAGACAGAGGAAATGAATGGCAACAGATAGCTCTGGTGTATAAAAGGAAAGACAGCATATTTGGTCACACAAATACCTAGGAAAATATGTAAAATTTTTGTGTTACACTTTGGGATGACACACAAATATATATATATATATATATATATATATATATATATATATACACACAAAAGTGTGTATTTTATAATATATGTATGTGTGTATTTAAATTTATATGTACTTTTTCTTATTTGCAAGACTATCCATTAAAGTCAGTAAGCTAAATTTAAGTGACTGACTGAAATAGAGGAATGCATCTCCCGATGTGGGAAATATTTCAGGAGGAGACATTGTCAGCGGTAATGTCATCTAAAATACCCATGAGTCAAACAAGAACGTTGGAGAGCAAACACGATGTGCTGGGCATGGAGGCTGCTCACACTGTCTAGGGTGCTTTGGTACCCCATCTTTGCTGCTTCAGTTTACAGGTGTAGGAATAGATACTTAGAGTAGTAACAAAACACAGCACCCATTCCAAAGGTAAACAGTGAATAAAAGACTCTTTGTTTCAGGGGTCTTCCACAGACAGGAATTCTCTGATCAGTAAATCATACTTTCATTCAATGAGTCAATCATTTTCTTTTTTTCTAAAAACAGTGGATAATATCTAAGGAATCTCTACACTCATTAAAGTGACAAAATATGAAGAGTCACAAAAACAATGCTCCCTTTACACTAGGAGTATTCTCCATGTTAGCATTAATTTCTACTGTACTCTTTAGCTGACCCAGCTTTAAATATGAGTAGCCTTTCCTGTTATAAATCTAAATATAATTGCTCTGAGACACTGGGTTACAGATTCTGTCAATCATAACCTTCTTCATGATGTTGACATGTTACCTGACAGAAGTAAGCCACTGTGTACCGTCACAGGCTGCAAGCACACAGAACCTCAATGGCTCAGGGAAACGAACCTCTCAGGTTGACTGCTCAGACCTGAATGTCTGTGATCCTCAGCTCAGATGTGAGGGGGAATCTTCCAGCATCATTTTCCTGTGCTCATTCTTACAGTCATCTCCAACTCCTGCTAGGCAGAATGTTTTCTCCTAAATTGTGTGTCTTGGCTCTTACCAACAGATATGTTTTCACCCACTCTAACTGCTCCCCTTCTCTAGCTTTTTTTTTTTATCTAGAAATGTTTTTCTTTTCTGTTTCAGTTAAGTCAGCTTCTGCATAGGCAGCAATCTGTTCCAACCTGGATACTTTCCTAAAATTTCCAGCATTAAATTTAGCATACCAGCTCTAAGAAGGCTTCTTTCAGTACAAAAATACTTCTGAGTCACATGCAAAATGAGCTTGCTGAAATGAGGCACACATAGAACTCCTCCAGAAAAAGACACTCAGAAGAATTCTGGCCAGTGACTGGTATTCACAGGCAAATCTGAGTTAAAGTGGAACTACAAACTTTCTAGATAAAATACCAGGACTCGAGCAGATTCCCACCTGCCAAGGTTTCACTCAAAGAGGAGAGAGTATTTAGAGCACTTGGGCTGGTCAAGGCTTGACATTAGCGTAGTGCCCTGTACTTCATGTCTGAATCTGTATGACACAAACCTTACATGTACCAAATTCTTAGTAAAAGTCTGGTTGCTGCCAACTGGAGGTGGTGCCTTAGTAGGTCTCATGAACCTAAACAAATCTATGGCTTAGACAGTCATTATGTGTCTCTCCACAAAATTATATCTAATTTAATCTAGTTTTTTTTATATAACATAATATTTTTGGTCAAGGAAATGAAGTGTTGTAGTTGTAGCAGATAGATCCCTGGAAAAAGCAATAGCCAATAATTTTTTAGTATTTGAAACTCAAGTTTAAGAGTTGGTAACTCTCATGTAGCTGGAGGTGGTGGCTTCTTAACTGTCCATGTGCTTTTCTGTCTCTCCCAGACTCATAGGAAAAGTTAAGTGAACCACGGCTCAATATTATGAAAATAAAATGACTGTGTATCTGTCCAACATATACATTAATAAATAGAAAGAGTAGTTTAAAATAATTAATTGGAGAATTAAATCAAATGGAGAAAACTGACAAATACTCTGTGAGAACCTTGTTAGAAGGCTGTAGAAATAGGGATCGGGGGTCTATAGCTCCACATATCTACACGTGTACATGCAGTAACTGTAAATAAAAGAAAAGCCCATGAAATTGAAGGAATGCAGGGGAGGGTATATAACAGGGCTTAAGAGGAGTAAAGGAATGGAGAAATGTCATTGTATTATAGTCTAAAATTTTTTAAAGTATCAAATGCATTCACAACATGAAAAAGTCAAACTACATTTTGATCATATTTTCAAGGTATATGTAAAGATAATCATTTCTTATTAAAGTAGTGAAAGAAAATTTGATATACACAAAGTTCTTATTTATGAGTAAAATGGTTAACAGAAATATTACTAATAAATTTTATGATGTCATCATTCAAATATTCATTTGTACACAATATAAATGTAGTATACATTTGTTACACTGAAATATTTAGGTCTTCTATATGCTAAATATATGTACACTTTCTTCATGTGTAATTAACCCATTGTAGGTTGGCTCTATGAATGCACAGCATACATCTATTACAGGCAATTACTTAGAAGAAATTTGTTTTCAATAGACATAGGACTCCATGCATGCTAAACAGGTGTGGTAGAATTAGTTCTTATGAATATTTATTTCACTATAACATTGTACCAAACAATTACAAACTGACTAAAATTACATACTGACTAAAATGCTCAATCTGCCTCCTGAAAGGAAAAGAGGATGGACATCAGAAGAAGAAGAAAACAGGAAACAAGCTAGAAACCCTCCAGGGAGGGCCTCTGAAAGGCTCTGCCCTGCAGACTATCAAAGCAGATGCTGAGACTTATGGCCAACTGTTGGGCAATGTGTGTGTCATCTTATGTAAGAAGTGGGAAATAGTAAGATCTGGAGTGGACAGGAACCCCAAAAGGAGAGTAACAGAACCAGAAAATTTGAACACAGGGGTCTTCCCAGAGACTCATACTCCAACCAAGGACCATTCATGGAGATAACCTAGAACCCCTGCACAGAGGTAGCCCATGGCAGTTTAGTGTCCAAGTAGGTTACATAGTAATGGGAAGAGGGACTGCCTCTGACATAATCTGATTGGCCTGATCTTTGATCACCTCCCCCTGAGGGGGGAACAGCCTTACCAGGCCACAGAAGACAATAATGCAGCCACTCCTGATGAGATCTGATAGACTAAGATCAGAAGGGAGGAGGACCTCCCCTATCAGTGGACTTGGGGAGGGGCATTCGTGAAAAAGGGGATGGAAGGGTGGGATCAGGAGGGGAGGGGAGAGGGGCTTATGGGGGGATACAATGTCAATAATGTCAATAAAGTGTAATTAATAAAAATAAAATAAAAAAGAACCCCCCCCCAAAATTACAAACAATGTCCATTAGATTTGTGACACACAATGACTCTTGCTTGCATTTGAACTATGTTGTTATCATCTGTTGACTGTACTTTCAGGGAGAACAGGCCAATTAGGTAGTGTGTTATTTTATTATGATATATTATTCACCCTCTGTATCTTATTTGACCTTACTATTATTCTAAGGTTTAGAATCCTTAAATACTGTGTATGCTTGGCAATATATGAATCTACAGCCATTTTTTATAATCTGTTTTTTGAAATGGTTACTTTCCAAAATTAGTTTTAACCATTTAAGCTATCAATTAGTTCTCCTGTGTTTATATTTTGAAAATACAATTTAGTAATAAAATTATATACATGGTGCTGCGAGAAGCCTACTGAGTGCATGTGTTTGTGAACTGCTGTGTTGGCAGGACAGCTGGCATGGGGCAACATCCCAAAATCAGGTTATCATCTGTCCTGGACTCAAATTAGAGAGAATTCTACATCTAGCAGCTACGTTCAATAACGAAACACACACCTGTATGTCAGCTTGAACTTCGTCCCCCATTTGCTCTCAGCCTATAACTGTTAACTTTCTAAAATGATGAATTTAGACTCATGCAAGTAGTTTTCTGAATATTTTACCAAATAGTGCAGGCAGCTTCGTGACTAAGAGTACGTTAGATCTAACCATTTAATTCTAATAATCTTTTTCATGGTAAATATAATTGTATGCTGAACAAAATCTTTATGAAGAAAGAGATAAACTTTGTCTCCCATATTAAATTTTGACTACCAGATGCAGTCAATAGTTTTTCCTTGTTCATGTATGTTTTTCTGAAAATTTCTAAAGTTTGTCATTAAAAAATAGCATTATGAAATGATTTTTTAAAACTAATAAATATGAATTTAAACATAATTCAGTTATTTATAATAATAAACATTAGTCCTAGTTTGCCTTTAGTTGCTGTGATAAATACCATGGCTTTAAACAACACGAGGAAGGAAAGGATTTGTTTAGATAGAAGATTACAGTTCTTCACTAATGGAATCCAAGATAGGAACCCAGAGCAGGAAACTGGAGTCAGGAACTGATGTAGAGACTATGGAGGAGTGTTACTTATTGGATTGTTCCTGGCTCACAGCTGACTACCTTTCTTGTACAGTTCAAGCCCACCCACCTGACTAAGGATGAAATTGCCTCCAGTGGCCGAGTCTTCTCAAATCACTCAGCAATAAGGGAAACATCCCTTCACCCAAGACCAGAGTGTTGGAGAGAATTCCTCAATTGATGATCTGTCTTCCCAAATGACTCTGGGTTCTGTCAAGTTGACATTAATGCTAGTCATGACATTACATGCCTACAGGAAATTGCTTTACTGTTCTTATCACCTCACTAGTAATTTTCTAACTTATAGTAATTTAAGACATGCTTTTTTCTCTATGGAATTCCATGATAGCGACTGGTAAATTTAAACAAACAAACAAACAAATATGTATTCTGCTCTTCAATATTTCCACTCAAATCAGGCTTTTCAAAAAATTCTAGTGTTCTTATTCTCCATTTACAAAAATACATTTAAAAACCAAAAGGGAATAAAGGAATTATGTTTAACACAAAGCATGCATTGTTTCAATTTGCTCCACAACTATACACTTTCATCTACTGTAAGTATTTCCCTTTACTACTCACAATCTGCCCTGTGGAAAAGTGTGCTTTTGTGACATCTCCAATGGAAAGGGCATTTTTAAATTTAATGTCCTGAAACTGCACTTTTGATTTTAATTTTCCTAACTGTGCAGTCTCATTAGCAGTATATACATTATCCTCTTTAATGGCCTATTACAAATCTTCTGGTCCACCTTTGAGTGACTACTTATATATTATCAATATTTTGTGTCATATTTGCATTTCCCATGGATGACCATGTACTTTTATTTAATATTTGACTGTGTCTTGGTTAGGGTTTTAGTTGCTGTGAAGAGACACTATGATCATGACAACACTTACAGAGTAGCTATAAGAGTTGGCTTACATTTCAGAGGCCTAGTCCACCATCATCATGTTGGGAAGCACGGCAGCATTTAGGCAGACCTGGTGCATCATGCTAGAGAAGTAGCTGAGAGTTCTGCATCCACATCCGAAAGGAAACAGGAATGACATACTGGGCTTGGCTTAAGCATCTGAGATAGCAAAGCCTGCTCCAGTGACAATTTCTCCAAAAGGACTGCACCTACTCCAACAAGGCCATGCCTCCTAATAGTGCTACTCTCTGTGGGCCTAGGGTTAAGCATTTTCATTCACAGCACACAGACACAATAAAATCTACCATTACATTTTTGATTGTATAATATTTTGTGGCTTAAAAGACCTGAAAAATTGCATCAGCTAAAAATTACTTACACGTGCTATAATTTCCACTATCTTCTTCTTTACTTGCTTTATTTATTCAGTTTTAAAATTAAGATATGCTGCATGCTTGTTTATATTTATGTGTATATGTACGTATGTGCATATATGTACATAGTCACAAATGTGTAGATATGTGTGTAATTACAAACTTACTTATATCCATATGCATGTGTGTGGTGTGGTATGGGAACATATTATATTTTCATAATTATAATTTTTTTCATTTTCTTTAGTTTAATTGTGTAATTTTCTGCATGCATTCCTAGCTGATCATTACAAAACTGGTGCTTTCTCTTTTAAATTATTATTATCAGTCACCATTACTTGCTATTTCCTGTTAAAGATTTCATGTCTGCTTATTATTGGGTAAAATGAGATGGATTTTCACAACTTACATACTGTTTCCTGAGAGAACAATGATACTCAAAGATTTTTTTTTGTCTCACATTTAACTTTATTTACTTTTATTTTTGAGAACGTCATACATGAACACTGTATCTCCATATTTTAAAATATTTATTTTGTTTCTTTTTGCATCTTAACCCTATAAGTCAATTGCTTAAATACTAAATTTTTAAGTTTTCTTATTTGTAGCAATTCCCTCATCATTATTTAATTTTTATAATCCTACCTTGTATTATCAGAGTTTCTCTACTTGTCCTTAATTATAATATTTTTATTTTTAGTAGGTATTTACAGCATTTAAATGTTTACATTTTTTTAGTAAACATTATTTCAATGTCTCTCTCATTTCTCTTGAGAACAGCATCCTTAAATAGTCTTGGCAACCTGTTTAGTGTGCAGAAAAAAAAGGATTGCTCTCCTCCTGTTTTTCTTCATATCCTCAAGACATCTTTCTGTTTTTACTGTACTGTATTTTAAAAATCAGTTTGATCCTGTAATGTTTATTCTCTTCTACTGAGATTTGAGAAGGGAGAAGAACCCTTATGCTGTTATCACTGACCAATGAGGATCCCTTTACCAATCATCAGCCCTCTGGAAGTTGCCTTGGTCTTCTTTCAGACCTTCCTATATCAAGATGCCTCTGGTACCCTTCCCAGTGGCTATACTTTTACATAGTTTAACTGAAGCTGGTTGAAGGTTAAGTCTCTTATGTTCTGTGATTTTTTCAAATAGAGATAGGGTTTTTTTTTTATATAATAACAAATTTGTAGTGGTCTATTACTTTTAATTACATGGAGATTTTGTTTAAATTAATAGAACCGTACTAAATAATTCATATATAACCATAATATTAAATTTTTCTCCTCAAGATGCAAAATCTCAGGGCCAAAAATATTCATTTGTTGTCCATGCTGTGTCCAGTGTACATGAGGTGTATCAATGATGAATACTGAATGAATAGTTTTCACAAGTTAGAGTATAGAAGTTGTTCTTACAGTGTATCCCCTGCTCTGCTTGCACGGTTTGTAGTACTGGGGGTTAGATTCTCTTTTTCAGTGATCGTAATAGAGCAAAGAAGGGGAAAACATTATTGCCAGGTTTAGCTTTTTGTTGCAAGAAAGTGTCCCCTGGGTCCTCAGCCAACAGTGCCTTTGGTTTGGGCCTCTGTTCTACTGATTGAGATGTCAGATCTCATTCTATGATTAGAAAAGATGCCTTCCAGAGATTGAAAGATCTGTGTGCATACTTCAAGGAGTTGGGAGGGGATCAAAGCCTGCAGCAATCATCATCAGTCATTTGAATGTGTTAAAATGATATAATTGAATTTTTCAGAAGCTAAATAGAGAAAATCTTAAACTTGATTCTGCTTTATCAACTCTGAGAGAGGTTTTCAAATGAGTACAGAAATTTCATGAGATTGTACTCTTATTAAAAATTATTCATTAATGAAATTCTTTTATGGAAATATCAAAGCTCAAAATTCATTTAAAAATACTAGCAAGCTAATACAAATATTATTAAATATACTTGGATTTGAAATAGACAGGCCAGATATAATGTACTGCTGTTGATTGCTTGAATAATGGTCTACTAAGAATTACTTCTGTGGTCGTTTTATAATGAGTAGATCATGGCAATACTCCAGTATAACTTTACTTTTGTAAACTACACTAAATTATAGTTCTTAATAATTAAAGTTAACATACTAGCTATTATCCAATTTCTCCAACTCCTATACTCTGAAAAATAAAACAAGTTGAAGCAAATATATAACTTCAAAATACAAAAAGAAAAATCACACTTATTTTTAGAGTCTTATCATCATTAAAAGCAAAGTTTCCTCAGGAGAGCGTATAATTAACATACCTTCTTTATTCACTGATTCTTATTTGACAGGAACCTGACTTGTTTATTCAATGAATAAAATTTAGGATGATCCTTAATTGAATCAGTCTAAAATTGATAGGATTCTTACTGGCTGATAATTAACTATTTAATATAAGAGTTTAATAAAAGAGCAATACTTTTTTGGGGTGCATAAAAATTTTGAAGCCAAATTGAATGAAAAAGCAAAAAACATTGTCAGTAATAACTTACAAGTAATTTAGAAAGCAGTGAAATCTGTTTTAAATCAAGGACTATGCATGTAGATAACCTAAGACCCCTGCACAGATATAGCCCATGGCAGTTCAGTATCCAAGTGGGTTCCATTGTAATAGGAACAAGGACTGTCTCTGACATGAACTGATTGGCCTGCTCTTTAATTACCTCCCCCTGAGGGGGAAGCGGCATTACCAGGCTACCAAAGACAATGCAGCCACTCCTGATGAGACCTAATTGACTAGGATCAGAAGGAAGGAAAAGAAGACCTCCCCTATCAGTGGACTGGGGGAGGGGCATGCATGCAGAGGGTGGAGGAAGGGAGGGATTGGGAAGATCCACAATTATCCCAGGGGAGTGAAGCATCCCAAAGGGAGAGAACCACAGGGGAGGATACAAAGTGAATAAAGTATAATTAATAAAGAAAAAAAAAAGAATTGAAATATTTTTTTATCAATTTCTAAAGGCCCAAGTGTATATTATGAAGCCAAAATTTGGCTGCATACTCTTAAAATCTTTCTGAAAATACTATTAAAATTTCTTTAATAATCCATCTTACCACAGAGACATTTGCTCAACCATGTTCATTGTGGCTTTATTCAAAATAGCCAGAAACTGGAAAGATCTTAGAAGTTCCTCAACAGAAAAATAGATAGAGAAACCTGGTACATTTACAAAATAGACTATTACTCAGCTGTTAAAAAAAATGACATCATGAAATTTTCAGGCAGAAGGATAGAATTAAAAAAAATAGTACTGTATGTAACCCAGACCCAGAAAGATAAATATTGTTTCTATTTGCTTATAAGTAGATATTAACTGTTAGGTACATGATATTCAAACTACAATCTTCAAACCCAGAGAGATCAGATAAAGAGGAAGTGTCTTGGGGGGTTCACATAGTCCTCCCTGAGAAGGGGAAATAAAACAAATTTCACACACACACACACACACACACACACGCACACACACACGCACACATACACACACGCACGCACACATACACAAATGGACTGGTGGGTGGGGATGGAGGCTACCAATTAGAGAGGCAGAAGAGAGAGAAAATATAAGTAGTGAATGCAGAGAAAGAAAGCTGCAATTGAGGGGTATTTGAGGGAGGATGTGGAAACCGAGTGCAGCAGAAACTTCCTAGAGCATATGAAGGTGATACTAATGAAGTGTCTTAATATAGGGAGTATGGAGTTTTACCTGGTCAACTCTTGTCACCAGCAAGGCTTTCAGTAGCAGGACTGAGTTGAATTCAATTGAGTTGTTGGCCAAAGGAGACCCATGGAAATTCCCAAGCAACCTAGGCTGTGCCTACAACCAACCAGTTTGTGGGTCTCCACAAACTGACATCAGGACCTCATTTCTGAGAACAACACCCACACAACTCATTGAACATGAAGAAGCCAAGCGGTATATATATGGAACCTTCACCCATGTGGTCCAATCTCTCTGGAGCATGAAGGTATTGTACAGGTTGCTGAAAGAGGAATGTAAACACCATTCCAGCCATACAATCTTTGATCTAGAATCTGTATTGCCTGCAAAATATCTTAAGACAATGGTGGCAGAGAACATGTGCGAATGGCCAGCTAATGTTTAATTTGAGTTAATTCAAATCTGCAAGAAGGAAACCACACACAACACAGATCAGATAACCAAGAACCAGAAGGTAAATAGCCTACAGTCTTGGGGTTAAATCATATACTACTGGCATACAAGAATAAAAAAAAAATAGTGTCAATAAATGACTCCTAATGATATGCTAGTATACTCGAAGATAAATGCCCTATTGAGTCATCATAAGAGAAACTTTCTCCAGCAGCAGAGGGTGACAGATGCAGAGACCCACAGCCAGACATTATGTAGACAGAATCTAAGTTGGAGGTCTCCGTCACATTCCTCCCCGCTAAGCTCAGGGAATCTCTCTGAAGAAGAGGTAGAAAAAAAAAAACGAAAGAGACAGAGGATATGGAGGACACCAGGAGAGAAAGACCCTTTGAATCAACTAAACAAGGTCCATATAAGCTCACAGGAACAGAAAGACCTATAGGGTCTGTACCAGGTCCACTGCATTTTTATTATAGTTTTTTAAAATTCTTTATTAATTACACTTTATTCACTTTGTATCCCCCCTGCGGTTCTCTCCCTCCTCTTGTCCCAATCCCTCTCTTCCTCCACCCTCTGCACGCATGCCCCTCCCCAAGTCCACTGATAGGGGAGGTCTTCTTTTCCTTCCTTCTGATCCTAGTCTGTTAGGTCTCCTCAGGAGTGGCTGCATTGTCTTCTTCTGTGGCCTGGTAATGCTGCTTCCCCCTCAGGGGGAGGTAATTAAAGAGCAGGCCAATCAGTTCATGTCAGAGACAGTCCCTGTTCCTATTACAATGGAACCCACTTGGATACTGAACTGCCATGGGCTACATCTGTGCAGGTGTCTTAGGTTATCTCCATGCATAGTCCTTGGTAGGAGTATCAGTCTCAGGAAAGATGCCTTTGCTCAGATTTTTTTGTTCTGTTGCTCTCCTTGTTGAGTTCCTGTCCTCTCCAGATCTTACTGTTTCCCACTTCTCTCATAAGATTCCCTGCACTCCACCCTAAGGTTGTCCACAAGTCTCAGCATCTTTATTGATAGTTTGCAGGGCAGAACCTTTCAGATGTCCTCTGTGTCAGGCTCCTGACTTGTCCCCTCTTTTCTCCTTCTTCTGATGTCCATCCTCTTTGCCTTTCTGGATAGGAATTGAGCATTTTAGCAAGAGTCCTCCCTCTTGATTAGTTTCTTTAGGTGTACAGATTTTAGTAGTTTTATCCTATATTATATGTCTATACTGAGTGAGTATATACTGTGTGCATCTTTCTGCTTCTGGGATAACTCACTTAGGATGATCTTTTCCAGATCCCACCATTTATCTTCAAATTTCATGATTTCCTTGTTTTTTGTTGTTTACTATTCTTATGGGAATCCCGAGTGTGACAACAAATGGCTTTTTGACTCTTGTGCCTGCTCTAGGACTCTTTTTATACTGTTAGGTTGCCTCAATATGATAGTTTTTGCTTATTTTTATTGTATTTTATTTATCATGTTGGGTTGTAAGCTCTTAGCTTGTCCTTTTCTAATGGGGACACAAATGGAGTGAACAGAGAGGGGACAGGAGGTGGGGAGGAATTGAGGGAAGTTAAAGAAGGAGTAACCGTAATCAGGATATATTATATGAGAAAATAATCTATTTTCAATAAGAGGAAAAGTAGTTACCTTAATAAATCTAGTTTTAGCAAAGATATTTTACTTGAATAATTTTATATTTTGAATACCCAAAATTACAATAAAAACATGAATATACCACTATGTGTCTATATTTGTTGTTATATAAATATTTTTATTTTGTTAATAATACATGGAAAAATTTGAAAGGTACTAATTCACAGAGAAAAATATGCTGTAATGATAAATGATACCACATGTCTTGAACATGAAGTGGCTGACAATATTAGGCAAGCAGACATAATACTTAATGTAGCTTTCTGTACCATTCTTGCTGGAGGAACTGTGTGTCTTATTTTGAAAGAAAATTCTCAACACTTCAAAATTATCCCTATGTTATTTTGTTAACTTATATGCTAAGCCAATGATCATGAAGTAAAGAATGTTGGACACAAGTGTTTTTTGTTTTGTTTTGAGTACGCAAAAGTAAGTAGCAAGAATAAGCTCTATAGGAATCAGGCATAAGGTGAGTACCTCGCACTGTTTGAGCGAAGTGAGCATTCAATGTTAACAGTTAAAGCAAAAACCACATAGAGGTCTAAACACTGGAGAACATTGGGATGAGTTAACAGGCACAGTACCATTGACAGGTTAAAGCAATATGATCTACTGCAGAGAGCTGGCTATCCTAAGTGATACCTAAGGGAAATATATCTTAAACAAAATATATAATGCACACATGATACAGAGATAAAGATAAAAGGGATACAAATTGTTTCCAGTCAAATGTTGGTTCATAACACTGTTGATGTTAGACTTCTAACAGAAACCAGTCCTTAGTGGTTTTTGCAGGAGGGTTGAGTTCCCTCACATCAGGCATGGCTAATTATCCCA
This sequence comes from Meriones unguiculatus, assembly GCF_030254825.1. NCBI lineage: Eukaryota > Metazoa > Chordata > Mammalia > Rodentia > Muridae > Meriones > Meriones unguiculatus. Next base: position 81,918,459 of record NC_083350.1, on the reverse strand, counting down.
GGACAATAATATGTACTTATAGATTTTCCTCACAGAATACCCATAAAATATAAATAATTTACTTATTCATATTTATGTTTTGTAGTGTATTTATGTTCATTTCTATTTTTTCCTGAGTGAAACTTAAATATAATGGTTTTACACTTGTTACTCCACTCTTAAATTCTCCTTCAGATACAGACTTTTGTTTCTTACCTAGTCCCACTTATACAGTGTATACTTTGTTGAATTTATTACAGTGTAAAAAACAGAACAGGATGAAGATAACATCTGTATATGGCCTCAGGAGTCCATGCTAACTAAATCCAATAGTACAATGTGTTTGAAGATATCCATAGTGAAGCTCATACGTGGTGAATGGATAACACATGTTTTGGCTTGAAATAAGATATATAATTTCCATAAAAATATGTTACTCTTGACTGCATGCAAAATTATTCTGTTTCCAGTTTCCTTCTTTTGAGAAATGATACTACATTTGCATTATTTTCATGCATATGCTTATCTCAGGGCTTATATAAGGGCTAATTTCCTTCTGCAATCATCTCCAAGAGCCTTCATATTTATAAAATCATACTCTTTAACTTTGAACCTATTCATGCATTATCTTTCGGTTATTATAAAATAGATCCCAAATTGCAGTCTTATATTAGATGTAAGATTATGAATCACTTGAACTAAACTCATTATATTGAACTTATTTATATTTCTGCATACATAGGGAAGATTTTTAACTACTTCCCAAGTTATACCCCAGTTTGCTGCAATTTAGTTGTTCATTTAAATAAAGAATTTGTGATATCAATTTCTCATCAATTGATTATCTTGACTTAACTGTGTTTGGTTTCTCATAAGAAGTATCAACTTCAAAATTGCTTATTTATCTATTATTATTTTTATGTAGGACCTCACTATGTAGGCCTGGGTAGCCTGAAACTAGCAATGTATGCAAAGCTGGCTTCCACTAAAACTGTAGTGAAAAGAATTGGAGGTGACATATATGTATTCAGAAATAGACAAATTACTTTTACTTGGTATTTGTACATTTAAAGGTCTTGAAATCCAAATAAAATTTAATGAAATTCTGACATTGATCCAAGAAAAGAAAAACCATATAATAATATTTTAAAAAATGACATTAAACTATAACATTATAGTTATTTTACAATACAATCAACCAAGGGAAAATCAACAAAAAAATAGAAATAAAAATTGTATCTAAAGAGGTTATTTTGACATGCATTTTCCACCAGAAAGAAATTTTATACATTCGAAAAACTTCTAAGACACCTATTAATTTAGAATTTGTTTAGAAGAATCCATGCAGCTGTTCCTTTAAAATGCAGTGAGTATGGGAACAGTATGAATGTCTCTTTGAAGGCTCTCTGAAGGGGACTGAGAAGTCAGGGAACAGGGGGTCACAGAAATACTTACTTACTTTAATACTCTATACTGCTAAAAAAACAAAAACCATGATCTAGTGTTTGAATGCACTTACTCCAACTCTTACACCTTCACTTTCCTAAAAGGACACCTGGAAATTATGCCCACCAGCATTTGAACAGTGCATACCAGTGTTAAGAAGATTCTTGTTTGCTAGCAGGACTGTGCAGATCAACTGAAATAATACAGTCTTTGAAAATCCTCCCACTACCACAGCCTGTATTTATTTCCAAGTTAATATTTAAAAGCCATACAACTAATACTAAAGGAATCAAAGAACTATACACTTGCAATATCAGTGTGCCCCTCTCTATTCTTCACCCTTTCCTGGGACTATCCTATTTAAAGGTATGCCATGCTAAATAACACAAATTTATTAATTTTTCAAACATTTGAAAAATAACAATTGTCAATTATTAAATATCCACAATTGTTTTATGGTTGTTTTAAAAATGTACTTAAATAATGGCATAAAGAAATATTTTAGGACTTTTGTTTTAATATCAGTATTATTTTCGTTATGAACAAGACCCATGTATTTCTTACCAAAGTTCACTTATTTCTACAGCTGTGCAATATTCCATGTATACAGATACAATAATATGTTTATCCCTACTCATTTTATGTATACTGGTTTAAGTTTGTGAGTTCTGAAATCATAAAGGCAAACATTATTGTACTATTTCTTTTTAAAAGATTTATTTTTTAATTTTATGCATGTTTTGCCAGCATGTACACATGCATTTCATGTGTATTCCTGGTATCCGTGGAAGTCAGAAGAGGGTCTTGACTCCTTTGAAACTGAAGCTTCATACAGTGTGAGCTGCCATGTTGTCCTGGAAACAGGGCAAAGTCCTCAGTGAATGCAATTGACTGCTTTTAACCACTGAACAAATGTTCAGGTCACAGTTATACATATTTATTTATGTAGAGATTCAAAACTTTATTTTTCCTAAGATGCTATGATTTTGTTAGAGGGTATAAGAATTTTTAATATCACAAGACAGGGTAGGTTCTTCTCAGGTTACAGTGGGAAGATATTCATAAATTTCAGCTTGGAAAGCTCAGGTTAGGGATTAGCACTTAAGTTGGTTCAAATAAGAATGTCCTCTATAGTTGAATATATTTTATTTCTTAGCCCTAGTCAGCAGAACTGTTTGGGAAGGATTAAAAAGTTAGAGAGCAGGAAATGAGTTTCAAAAGCCTATGCCATTCCCAGTATCTACCATCTATCTATCTATCTATCTATCTCTGTCTTTGCTTTAGGCTTGAGTGTCAGATGTAGGTCCTGATTGCCAGTCTAGCCAGATGGCCGGCTGTTTGTTGCCATGCTTCCCATCATGAAGGTCAGGGAATCATCCTCGAGACTGCAAGAACCCACTCAATTAAATGTTCTATTTTGTAGGTCACCTTAGTCATGATGTCTCTTCACATCAATATAAAGTAGCTAAAACAATGCTAGCAGATGCATTTCCAAAATTAAAATTTTTACACATTCTTACAATAATTTATCCTTTAATAGTAAGTGTATTTACACTTTGATGGATGTCATTTCTAAGTGTTTTATTAAACATTTGCATCAATATTCATATGTGATATTTCCATCACTTTTCTTTCTTATATATATATTTTTTTGGTTCTGGTTCATGTAAGTCATTGTTTCACAAAGTACAATTTCACAAATGTTTTTAAACTTTTCTACTTTCTTTGTGGAAAAGTTTGTGTAAGGGAGAGTAATGAAAATTGAAAACTGAAATTCAGGTTTAAAATTTCTTCAACAGTCCTGAGTGAGGTATCCCAGAAGCAGAAAGACACACAGTACATACTAACTTATAAGTGGGTACTAGACTTATGAGATAGGATAAACATACTAAAATCCATATACCTAAAGAAGCTAAACAAGAGGGAGGACCCAGGGTAAGAAGATCAATCCTTACTTAGAAAGACAAATGGGATAGACATTGGAAGTAGTAGAAAAAGAAGCAGGATAGGAGCCTACCATAGAGGGCTTCTGAAAGAATCTACCTAGCAGTGTATCAAAGCAGATTCTGAGACTCATGGCCAAACTTTGGTCAGAATTCAGGGAATCATATGAAAGAAGAGAGAGTTGGTAAAAACCTGGAGAGGACAGGAGCTCCACAAGTACCAAATATGTCTGGGCATAAAGGGTCTTTTGTGAGACTGTATGTCCAACCAAGGACCATGTATGGATATAACCTAGAACCCCTGCTCAGATGTAACCCATGGTAGCTCAGTATCCAAGTGGGTACCCTAGTAAGGGGAACAGGGACTGTCTCTGGCATGAACTCTGAGGCTAGCTCTTTGACCTCCCCACCCCCCATTGGAGGAGCAGTCTAGCTAGGCCACAGAGGAGGACATTGCATCCAGTACTGGTGAGACCTGATAAGCTAGGGTCAGATGGAAAGGGAGGAGGACCTCCACTATAATGGACTTAGAGAGGGACAGGGAGGAGATGAGGGAGAGAGGGTAGGATTGAGAGGGCATGAGGGAGGGGGCTACAGCTGGGATACAAAGTTAATAAACTGTAATTAATATAAAAATAATAATTAAAAATTTTCTTCATCAACTATAAGCTTATTTTATTTAGTTTTTAAATTTGTTCCTCTCTTCACTTTTTTCTAAGCAAAAGATAAATCTGATTTTTTGAGTATAGATTCAAGTTGCAAAATAGGCTTTTATTGTAATTTAAGTTTATTGGCAGTCATATTTATATTTAATTTTTCCTCTTTATATGTACTTGTGTCACATTTTAAAGTGGTTGTGTTTGTAGGGGAAATTTAATTCAGAGTGTAGTGCAGTGGATTTGAGTTCATTCAGAATTTCATGTTGAAGCCAGAGAATAAGAAGAAACTTGTAGTTTAGAAGACGTTGTTGGAGTTAGTTTGAGGCCAAGCAGAGAAATTCAGTAAGGAGCCAAGACACACTGACTCAATCAGATCAGAATCAACCAGAAGAGCCAGCCAGACTTCAGAAAGAGCTAGAACAGGTGAGTTTATTCAGCAGTAAAGGGTGAGCTTATGCAACAGTAGGCCTCAGAGATGACAATTACATCTGGTGAATAAAAGTTACTTTTACTGTCTTTTCTTTATTTTGGGGAGGATAATTTTCCAGAAATTGTCTACTTATTATTTCCTTTCTTTTTCAAAAAATTACCTTTGAAATCTTCAAATAAAATCATCTTTAGAAGAAAATAAGCATTTTTTTTCACTACAATTATAGCAAACATCAAATGTAGAGTGAAATTCTGAAACTATATTAAGTTTGGACAAATACAACATACTAGTGTCACTTTTTGTCTCAATAACAGCACATTCTCTACATATAAGATAAAGAAAACACTAACATTACTATTTTAATACATTCAAGTTTTAATCAGTTAAAATATAATCTTAAAGAAGTGGTGGAGCAGATGCCTTTAATCCCAGGATTTGGGAGAAAGAGACATGTGAATCTCTGAGTTTGAGGTCAACCTGGTCTGCAGAGCAAGTTCCACCACACCCAGGCTACACACAGAAAACCCGCCTTGAAAAAATCAAAACAGCAGAAATAGAAGAATGAAATATAAATTTAAAATCTATTCACTGTAATAATAAATTCTGTATAGATTAGCTATATGTATAGATGCAAAGATAATTATTAAAAATTTCACTGTCACTGAGTTCAGATAAGAGACAGCCCTTGTTCCCTTTACTCAGCCCATAGACTGAGTCGATGGGCTACATCTGAGCAGGGGTTTTTAGCTCCTCTCCATGCATGGTCCTTTTTTGGGGTATGAGTCTCTATAGCCCCCCTTTTTTGGTTCTGTTGGTCTCCTTTTGGAGTTCCAGGTTTTCTATCTCCCCCTTCTTTCATAAAATTCCATACATTCTGCCAAAACCTTGCTAGGCCACAGAGGAAGACAATGCAGCCAGCCTTTTTGTTTTGTTTTTTGTTTTTTTGGTTTTTTTTTGTTTTTTTTTTTTTTTTTTTTTTTTTTTGGAGGCAAGAAGAAGGTTTAATGACACTCCCGTCATGGTAGCCCCAGGGTCCATCAGCACAGAAGCTCCCCAGGAGCAAGCAGGTTCCTAGGCATCCTCTGAAGGGCTGCTTCTGAGGCGGCTGGGTGTGGCACCAGTGAGGCTTGTGGCAAGAGGAGGGAGCTGCCTAATCCTTCTTAAACTTGCCACTGATGTAAGGCACCCAGTCCAGATCAGCCGCCATTCCCAGTCCGTGGCCCACACCAGCCTCACAGCACCCACACCGCCCCACATGCTGGCCATGGGGATCCAATTCTTTTTTTATTTTATTTTATTTTATTTTATTTTTTTCTTATCAGTTACATTTTATTAACTCTGTATCCCAGCCATGTCCCTCTCCCTCATTCCCTCCCAATCCCTCCCTCTCTCCCTCATCTCCACCGTGCCCCTTTCCAAGACCATGATGGGGGGGAGGACCGCCTCCCCATTCATCTGATTGTGTTTTATCAGGTATCTTCAGGACTGGCTGCGAAGCCCTCCTCTGTGGCCTAACAGGACTGCTCCTCCCTTGGGGGGTGAGGAGGTCAAAGAGCTGGCCATTGAGTTCCTGTCAGAAATAGTCCTTGTTCCCCTCATTATGGGAAACCAATTGGTTACTGAGCTACCACAGGCTACATCTGAGCAGAGGTTCTAGGTTATATCCATACATGGTCCTTGGTTGAATGTCAGTCTCAGAAAAGACCCTGTGCCCAGATATATTTGGTCCTTGTGGAGCTCCTATCCTTTCCTCATCATACTAACTCCCCTTCTTTCATATGATTCCCTGTACTCTGCAGAAGGTTTGGTCATGAGTCTTTGTATCTGCTTTGAAAACACTGCTAGTTAGAGTCTTTCAGATGTGCTCAGTAGACTCCTGTCATACGTTCAATGCACATCCCATCTGTCTTTCTAAATGAGGATTGATCATCTTACCCCATGTCCCCTCTCTTGATTATCTTTTTTAGGTGTATAGATTTCATTATGTTCATCATATCTTATAATTCTATATAAGTGAGTATATACCATGTTTGTCTTTCTCCTTCTGGGATATTTCACTCAGAATTATCTTTTCTAGATCCCACCATTTGCCTGCAAATTTCATGATTTCCTCCTTTTTGATTGCTGAGTAGTATTCGATTGTGTAAAAATACCACAATTTCTGTACCCATTCCTCCGTTGATGGACATCTGGGTTGTTTCCAGGTTCTGGCTATTACAAATAAAGCTGCTATAAACATGGTTGAGAAAGTATCCCTTTTGTGTACTTGAGCAAACATTGGGTATATACCTAGCAGTGACATAGCTGGGTCTTGAGGAAGCACTATTCCTATTTGTCTTAGAAAACGCCAGATAGACTTCCAAAGTGGTTGTACCAGTTTACATGCCCACCAGCAGTGGAGGAGGGTTCCCCTTTCTCCACAACCTCTCCAGCATGTGTTGTCTCTTGAGTTTTTCATCTTGGCCATTCTGATGGGTGTAAGGTGAAATGTCAGGGTCATTTTGATTTGCATTTCCCTGATGGCTAATGAAGTTGAGCATTTCTTTAAGTGTTTTTCTGCCATTCGATATTCCTCTGTCGAGAATTCTCTGTTTAGCTCTGTTCCCCATTTTTTAATTGGATTATTTGGTTTGCTGCTTTTCAGCTTCTTTAGTTCTTTGTATATACTGGATATTAGTCCTCTGTCAGATAAAGGGTTAGTGAAGATTCTTTCCCAATCTGTAGGCAGTCGTTTTGTTTTGATGATGGTGTCCTTTGCTTTACAGAAGCTTTTCAGTTTCATGAGGTCCCATTTATTGATTGTTGCTCTTAGAGCCTGTGCTGTTGGTGTTCTGATCAGGAAGTTGTGTCCTGTTCCAATGAGTTCTAGGCTGTTCCCCACTGTTTCTTCTAACAGATTTAGAGTATCTGGTTTTATGTTGAGGTCTTTGATCCACTTGGAATTTAGTTTTGTGCAGGGTGATAAATATGGATCTATTTTCATTTTTCTGCATGTAGACATCCAGTTGGACCAGCACCATTTGTTGAAGATGCTGTCTTTTTTCCATTGAATGGTTTTGGCTTCTTTGTCAAAAATCGTGTATTCATAGGTTTGTGGGTTTATTTCTGGGTCTTCTATGCAGTTCCATTGATCCTCCTTTCTGTTTTTATGCCAATACCATGCAGCTTTTATTACTATTGCTCTGTAGTACAACTTGAGATCAGGGATGGAGATACCTCCAGATGATCTGTTGTTGTACAGGATTGTTTTGGAGATTCTGGGTTTTTTTGTTTCTCCATAGGAAGCTGAGAATCTTTTTTTCAAGGTCTGTAAAGAATTGAGTTGGTATTTTAATGGGAATTGCATTGAATCTGTAGATTGCTTTTGGCAGTATGGCCGTTTTCACAATGTTAATCCTACCAATCCATGAGCATGGGAGATCTTTCCATCTTCTGATATCTTCTTCGATATCTTTCTTCAGAGACTTGAAATTTTTCTCAAACAGGTCTTTACTTGCTTGGTTAGTGTCACCCCAAGGTACTTTATGTTATTAGTGGCTATTGTGAAGGGTGTTGTTTCCCTAATTTCTTTCTCAGCCCTTTTCTCTTTGTTATACATGAGGGCTTCTGATTTCTTTGAGTTGATTTTGTATCCTGCCACTTTGCTGAAGGCGTTTATCAGCTGGAGGAGTTCTCTGGTTGAATTTTTGGGGTCACTTATACTATCATATCATTTACAAGTAGTGACACTTTGACCTCTTCCTTTCTGATTTGTATCCCCTTGATCTCCTTTAGTTGTCTTATTGCTCTGGCTAGGACTTCAAGTACTATGTTGAAGAGGTTTGGAGACAATGGACAGCCTTGTCTTGTCCCTGATTTCAGTGGGATTGATTTACGTTTCTCTCCATTGAGTTTGATGTTGGCTATAGGCTTGCTGTATATTGCCTTTACTAAGTTTAGATATGTGCCTTGTATCCCTGATATCTCCAAGACTTTAAACTTGAATGGGTGTTGGACTTTATCAAATGCTTTTTCAGAATCTAGGAGATGGGGATCCAATTCTTGACCAGTTCCCGGTAGTGCGGGCCTAGAAACCTGCTCAGCATCGCTGCAGGGTTTCAACAGTCAGGGTCACCCTGTTCTGCTCCCCTGGAGCACGGCACATGTGCAGGCATGTGCAGACATATGCCCGCAGCCAGTCTTGATGAGATGTGATAGGCAAGGGTGAGACGAAAGGAGAGGAGGACTTCTCCTATTACTGGACTGGGGGAGAGTCATAGGAGAACTGGAGGTGAGGAGAGTGGGATTGGGAGGGGATGGAGGGGGCTAAAAAACAAACGAACAAAAACCCATAACAAAAAAAATAATAAAAAAATAAATTCATCCAAAAAAGAAAAAATACTTTTTAATTACTTCTTATAATGATAAATAAATAAAAAGATAGAACATGTTTTATACTGTACAACCTCATTATTTAAAGTTGTATCTAAATGTCCCAATTGTTCTATACTTTTTTACATTTAAATTAGGATTGTAAAATAATTTTCTGAATTAACAGAAAAATTTGTTGACAAATCCAAACAACGGCAACAACAAAACAAAAATAAATAAAAAAAAATAACAAAGAAGGACCAAATAAATCCCAAATAGTGGTGGTACAAGAGATGGGGTGTGAGAGGAGAGAGTATGCCTACCTAATGTCAGGACTTAAATAGAATATTACAATTATTGAGCAGAATGTCCAAGAGGATAGAAACACAGGCATTGTAATTAAATAAAGACAAGAATTGTGCCTCTTACACATCTTTGGTGAAACAGATGCCATTAGGAATCAATGGAAGTAGATTCAACAAACAATGCAACAGAAAATGGCCAATTGTAAAAAGAAAAAAAAAAAAACAAGTATTAGAGTATTTCTTTTTACCATATGCCAAAATAAGTTTCTAAAGACTAAATTTCTTTAATGTAAGGAAAAACTTTTTAAGTGTTCTAGAAGGATGACTGCAATTCAAGGTGATTCTCTGCTATATTATAAAATCAAGCAGGTTGTCTACATACATGAGAGCCTGACTAAATGATAAAATAAAATAAAAGTCTCTATTCAAGAATGAGAATTTGAATTCAGATTTCCAAGAACCATGAAAAAACTGAGGATGGAGGAGGCACATGACTATCACGCCAGATTTGGAAGGACAGAGATGGTTAGGTCCTGTGAGCTTGCCAATTATCTAGTTTACCCAACTTCACAAGCACCACATTCAGAAAAAAAAAAAGGAGAGTATTAGACAAAGACACTATACTTTGTATATACATGTATGTGTGTGTGTGTATATATATATATATATATATATATACACACACACATATATATACAAACGTGTGTGCTCACTTGCACAGACACATGCAAATAAATAACAATACTTGCATACATATGCATCTCATGCCACTCCTTTTAACAAATAAAAAGAAAATATTTCTGTGTATATAAAAAAACAAATAAGAAGTATAATTACAGATGTCATGTGGCGGTTTGAACATGAGTGGCCACCATAAGTTCACATATTTGAATGTTTGGTCCCTAGTTTGAGAAATGGTTGGGAAGGATTAAGAACTGTGATCTTGTTAGGGCAGGTATGTCAGTGGGCTTGAGCTTTGAGGTTTCAACAAGTGATGATATATCCGATGACCTCTCTCTTTCTCTCTCACTCTCTCTCTTTCTTACACACACACACACACACACACACACACACACACACACACACCCCTCCCTCCCTTCCTTCAAAGCTATGCCTGCCTTTCTGCTGTCATGTTTCCCACCATGATGGTCATAAAATTACTCTCTCAGACTGTTAAGCAAGCCTCCATTAGTTTTTTATTAAGTTGCCTTAGTTATGGCATTTCTTTATAGTACTAGAATAGTAATGAAGACAGAAGTAAAATAAATGCTGCCTCTATTATGCTATTTCTTTGGGGTATTTTACCACGTTGACAATAGCAATAACTATCACAACTGTGTAGAGAGAGCCAATGTTCTGTGATATTGAAATTGAACACAGATGCTTCATTCAAGAATTCCACCCCTAAATACATTGCTGAGACAAGCCATCACCATGGGTATATGGAGACATATACAAGAGTGTTCTCTGTAGCAGTAGTGTTGATGGAGATAAGTGCAGATCATGAAGCCTCTTAGCATAGGTAATATCTCAACGAGGTATATTTTTCCAATGTTCCAAATGATTATAATAACACAGCATACAAAATATTAGGAAAATTCTCAAAACTGTAGTATTTTTACTATATTAATATAAGTGAGATAAACTACAGATAAATTTGAATATTTGTAATTGTTAAGTATGCTGGAAAGTTTTATGTCAGCTTGATACGAGAGGATGGAGTCTCAATTGAGAAAATACCTCCTTAAAATGCTCTGTAAAGCATTTTCCTAATCTATGATTAAGGAGGGAATCCAGCATATTGTGGGCAGTGCCACACCTGAGCTGTTAGTCCTGGGTGCTATAGGAAAGCAGTCTAGGAGGCTATGGGAGAGCAGGCAAGTACGCAAAGCTCCTTCATTGCCTCTGCATCAGCTCCAGCCTCTAGTTTCTAGCCCTGTTTGAATTCCTGTCCTGACTTCCTTCAATGATGGACAACAATATGGAAATGTAAGTCCAATCTTTTTTTTTTCTCCCAACTTACTTTTCATCATGGTATTTTATTGTAGCAATAGAAACCCTCACTAAAACACCAATTAAGGTAAGCATAGAGAGTCACCAATGCCTAAAGCCAGACTGCATGTATGTTACTACCATTTTCTCCTAACACGTCGACAGGCTATTTCAGTCACCCAAGAATTCTTTTCTTCTCACCCAATTAGTGTCACCATGATACAGTAAGGACCTTGGACCACTCTGTACATTCTCCAAGCAACTCAACAACTGCCTATGCTTTAGGGAGAAATGTAGTTAATTTAGTTACTTAAAACTCTTTGATTTGCTTTTCTAACTGCTCCCAACTCCTTTCTCGTGCTGATATTAGATTGTATAATTTAAAAGTTGTTAGTTTAATTTGGGGTGATTTTTAGTGTGGATACTTCAGCCAAGAGAATCTTTTGTATTGTAATCTTTATTATTTACTGCAAAGATGCAATGTGGCCTAAAGTCAGACATAGAAAATAATAATAAAAAATAGGTAAAAAGACACATAGAATCAGGAAATAATAAAACTATTTCTGGGTATACATGACACTATATTCTAAGTGAATATATGCAGTATTACAATCCACTTAAAATTTTGTATTTAAAAAGCAAATTTAACAAGTTTATAGACTACAAGCTGAAATGAAAGATGCAATGTTTTTTTTTTTTTCTTTTTAAGTGAAAGATCTGCCAAAAATGATCTAGATGTTAACATAATTCCAGTAAGAATCCTAACTACCCTCCCTTAGGGATAATGACAAATTAGTTTTAAAATTCAAGTGAAAAACAGGGAGTCCAAAATAGCAAAAATAATCTTGTCAAATAGCAAAGTTGGATGACTTTTATTTCTTTTTTAATTTAATTTTAATTATATATTATTACAATTTATATTTACTTTATATCCTCACTGCAGCCCCCTCCGTCCTCTCTTACCAACTCCACCTAACCTTCCTTTTCTTCCCCATGCCCTTTCCCTAATCCACCGGAATGGGAGGACCTCCACTCCTTCTATCTGTCCCTAGCCTGTCAGGTTTTATCAAGGTCCTCTACATCATCTTCCTCTGTGGCCTGGCAAGGCTGTGCCCCTCCCCCAGAAGAAGGTGATCAAAGAGCTTGCCACTGAGGTCATGTCAGAGAGAGCCCCTGTGCTCCTTACTATGGAAACCTCTTGGAAACTGAGCAGACTATGAGCTCCCTTTGAACAGAGGTCTAGGTCCTCTCCAAGCATTGTCCTTAGTTGGATTATCAGTCTCTGCAGAACCCCCTGTGCCCAGGTATTTTTGCTCTGTTTTTCTACTTGTGGACTTCTTGTCTCCTCCAGGTCTTTCGATCTCCTTCTTCTTCCATAAAGATTCCAGCACCCTGCCCAAAGTTTGGCTATGAGTCTCAGTATCACCTTTGATACCCTGATGGGTAGAATCTTTCAGAGGTCCTCTGTGGAAAGTTCCTATCTTGTTCCTTGTCTTCTCCTACTTCTGATATCTATCCTGTTTGCCCTTCTGAATGAGGATTAAGCATCTTAAACCGACACACATAGGGAAAATCAATTTTTGAAAAAGAAGCAAAAACCATACAATGGAAAAAAGACAGCATATTCAACAAATGGTGCTGGTCTAACTAGATGTCTACATGTAGAAAATGCAAATAAACCCATATTTATCACCCTTCACAGAACTAAAGTCCAAGTGGATCAAAGACCTCAATATAAAACCAGACACACTAAACCTGTTAGAAGAAAAAGTGGGAAAGGGCCTTGAACTCATTGGCACAGGAGACAAGTTCCTGAGCAGAACACCAACAGCACAGGCGCTCATATTAACAATCAATAAATGGGACCTCATGAAACTGAAAAGTTTCTGTAAAGCAAATGACACTGTCATTAGAACAAAACAACAGCCTACAGACTGGGAAAGGATCTTCATCATCCCTACATGTGACAGAGGGCTAAATTTCTAGAATATATACAGAACTCAAGAAGTTAAACACTAACAAACTAAGTAATGGAGTTAAAAAATGCTGTACAGAGCTAAACAGAATTCTCTGTAGAGAAATATCAAATGGCAGAGAAACACTTAAAGAAATGCTCAAAGTCCTTAGTTATCAGGAAAATGCAAATCAAAACAACCTTGAGATGCCACCTTACACTCATAAGAGTGGTTAAGATAAAAAACTCAAGGAATGATGCATGCTGGAGAAGATATGGAGAAAGGGGAACCCTCCTCCATTGTTGGTGTGAATATAACCTTGTACAACCAATTTGGGAATCAATCTGCAACTTTCTCAGAAAATTTGGAATAGTCCTATCTCAAGATTCAGCTATAACACACCTAGGCATATATCCAAAATGTACTCAAATATACAACAAAGACATTTGCTGAACCATGTTTGTAGCAGCTTTACTTGTAATAGTCAGGATCTGCAAACAACCCAGATGTCCCTCAACTGAGGAATGGATACAGAATGTGTGGTAATTTATACATTGGAATACTACTCAGCAATTAAAAACAAGGAAATCATAAAATCTGCAGGCAAATTGTTGAAAAATAGGATGTTAAGAATAGTTGGTAGAATCTCACAGACTTATATGTGACAAAATTTACTCATCAAAATTTGTAGAATTCAAAGAAAATCGTCAAGGCTTGCTGACAAGAAGTACAGTGCATGGAAAGGTATGACATAAGATGGGCTGAGTAGCAGATCTAGTTCCTACCTTCAACTGGAAAGAGCAAGTAAAGGCCCCAGGAAATGTTCTGAGTCATGGAAAAGAAACATAGATACACAGCTATGCTTACTCAGTGGCTGAATTCTCATCTCAGCAAATAATGGTGAGAGTAATTTTGTGAAGATGTAGAATATCATTCAAGGAACCAATTGGGAAACCAGATGAGAGTGAGGCAACTGGAGAAAGTCATGAAACAGCAATTAAGTGCTCCAAGGCAACAGAGAAAAGGTTCAGCAACTTAAACAATGGCAGCTAAGTGTTATTGGTTCAGGGTTTTAACTCTCCAAAAACTGAGAAGAGTTTAATCGAATCTGTGTGGTGAGAAGGTGTGAATTTGCTATTTGGTTGACAGGTCCTTGACTGTGAAAGCTGGGAATTCATAGGGCAAAAAGCCAGGGGGACAGTGTGAATGCATCCCATTCAGACAAATGAAGAACTTTGGGTCCTCTGCTTGGCCTCAAGTCACTTGCATCTCACCATCTCACTGTTCACAGTGTATAAAAGAATTCACTGACAGTAAGAAATCTGCCTGCAACAAACGTTGTGTTTTCCTGAGGGAGAGGAGAACCAGGCTTACCCACATGGCTCACACACCATAAGACTGACTAGGTAAAGGTGAGGTGCACACACTGACCCTTTACTAGATGGTGTCTACAAATTTGGAATTTCCTTGCTTCAAACACTCCCAGATTCTTTTTTCCCCTTCTACCCTAACTAAAGAAAGAATCTATAATAACTCAGAAAACTCTGTTTGCTGTCTGCAGATTTTATTTTCTGCTAGCTCTGTTCTCATCCCCCTGCATGAGAAATCCTCTAGAGATAAGAAATCAAAGAGATGGAACTGAAATCACACATGACAGCATTGCACTTTTCCCCCCTCCTGGCGTAAGTTCTCTGGCTGAACAAGGCCTGCTATGGAATATCTGCAAAAATAATTCATTTCTGTACAATATATTCGAGTGGCCAAAATGTTTACTAAGATCCTCATTCATTTCTTCATTATCAGCTTGAAAACAATGCTGTCCATAAGAGAAAATGGAAATTTAATTGTGGAGTCTATATGTTAGCACAATATTTCAGAACTTTGGAGAAAGAGGCTAGTTTTATATACTGAAATTAAAAAAAATAAGGGTATGAAATCACTAAGCTAATAAAAACAACATTTAATTAAATTGGTGTTAATTCTCTTACTCATTATTTCAGAGATTTTTATCTAGAACTAGTGTTAAGCTAACTTCTTTTAATATTCACCATGTTTTTGATAATACAAGTAGGATTGTGTTCTTATGTGAAGATTTAAAGTGTGGTTTGTTCCATGTCATATTGTTGCTGGAATAAATGCATTTTAACAGTCAGAGTCAGCTAAGGTCCACAGTGAAACATGAGAGTTCATGTAAAAAACACAACACTGCAATGCAGAACACGAAGGTAATACAAGGCAGATGAATGCTTCCCGATCAACGTGAGAGGGGCTCGGTGTGCTGCCTTTCCCCATCACTACATTTAATCTACAAGAGCAAACATGATTTGATGGTGAAACCGAAAAAGTAGCTTCAGCCTGTTAGTGTATTTCAACAATGCAGTTTCTATTACTCTTGTATTACAGCAAAATTCCAAATAACAAAGATATTGTTTATATCAAACCTTTCTTCTATTACATACTATATGATATAATATTAAAACCAGGATATATGAATTTGAATTTTGTACCTGTTACGCTGTGGTTTCAAGACTTCTCTGAATCACAATTATAAAATGATAAACAGATTATTGAGATTTCCTTTCATTTGATAATATTTGTGTTTCCCTATGCTAACACTAATAGTAGCTACTTCTAATTCATTTTTATGCTCAATTAATTCAAACCTCAAACTAATATTTAGTGAGTATCTACTATGTCTGAGGTCCTGACATTAGTAAAATATCACTGTGCTAAAGTGAGGGGAGACTCTTAAAAGCACGGATGAAAGCCCTCTAAAACCCTCTGGGCAGAGGAACCAAGTATGTGGAAAAGTGCAAAGCTGGCAGAATCAAGGCTAGCCTGAATATTAATGTATGACTGAAGGAAAGAAGGTGAGTCCGGGCAGGCTTCCATGTGCTGCCCTGTGAGTTGACACATGCCTTTAATTCCAGTGCTTGTGGAGGCAGAGGCAGGTGAACTGCCGCCGTGAGTTCCAGTCCACCCTGGTCTACAAAGTGAGTCCAGGACAGTCCAGGCTACTCACAAAAAACAAATGCCATGTGCCTTGAAATAGACCTATGTGCTTGAAGAAGATAAAGGATCTCTGAGTTTCTCTAGTGTGCAGAAAGATACCCATCAGATAGGAAGCTTGAGCTCGTTTGTTCTTGGCTTTCCTAGCAACTAGACAACAGGCAAGACAGCACTTTACTGTCTACGGATTCGAGATTTTAGCGTAAATAGGCAATATTAAAAGTAAAGGTCCTTCGCGTTCCATCATACGCTCCCTTTGAGCAAACACTTGACCCCTCTGGACTTCCCATGTTTATAAAGGTGATATTAGGCCGAGCTCTACCCTTCAGCAGTATGTTTTTATTTTTGTCTTATGCTCAGCTCTAAAACTGCCATCTCTAGATATAAATTTTTATAGAGACGACCACGCTTGAAAATAGCTCAGTGTCACCCTGCTTAATTCACAAACAACATAAACAACCATTATTAAACATAACTTGTGGGTCCAGAACACACTGCAAGAACACTTTATGACTTTTTGGAAAGAAGCCTGCATTCATGTGGCATGACACATATTTATTTATTTGTTTGTTTGTTTATTTATTTATTTGGGTTTAGCCAGCCTTCCAAATAGTTTTCTAAATTTAATTTCTGGTGACATCAGTCTGCTGACTTTTTAATGTTCACTATTTGTCAAAATATGTTGCTCATTTTTCACTAGGAATTTCTGGAGAAATACTAGGATTGAAACTAGGGTGGAACTTCCTACATCACATTTTATGTGTACTGGAAAAAAAATGTTGCTCTTACAAAATAAAATCAAAAAGCAACTGCTATAAAGTACATATCCTCCATATAACTTTGGTTTATGTTCAGTTTGCTTCATGCAGCTAGCATATTTAGTAGTTGGATTTTGCAATTTTGCATCCTTGTTCATACATGGGTCAAATATAAGAGAACTCACCACTATCTCTGAGTCTTAATATCTTTCTCTGAAGGAAAACAATTGCATCTTTGCCAAGTTTAGCAATGTTGATCTAAAAACATTTTCTCTTCATAGTTTTGGGGGTTCTGAAACAATTTATATGGGTACAGGGAATTATATTATTTAGTGATTTAGTAAAAATAATCTTAAATATCATTTAGTATGCTGTCAATCAATGCCTTCTATAAAACAGAAATGAAACCAAGATATGGCACTGCATTCTCCTCCCTTATAAGGTACATTTTTTGTATCTATCTATCTATCTATCTATCTATCTATCTATCTATGGGTTTTTTTCTGTTGAAAGTGAACCTTCCTTTTGGGATACAACCATTTCAAATCCACACTATGATTAATAATAGAAGCATACATAGTATATGAAAAGGAAAGTAATCCAACAGTATTAAGGCAGCCAAAATCAACACATTTCGGTGCTGACATTTCAAGTGATTTATGTGCTTATCAAACTGTGCAATAAAATAATGAATTATTAAAAAAACCTACTGACACAAATAACAAAATTCATATTTCTTAGATTCAGTCCACTTCTAAAGAGAGATGTAAGAAAGTCCATTTCATATTTGTAAAATGTATCATTTGAAAGTAAAAGAACTGATCAGTTAAAGTCAAAATTCTATAATGCCAAAAAAGATAGACCTTTAATATTCTTTCTAGATCTGTTCTTTTTCTCTGTGATTTTGTACAAAGTTCATCCACTCTAGTCTGAACTTTGGTGGAAGCTCTGTTTCTGCAGAACTGTCAGTGACGTGAAGGTCTGTCACACATTGTCTGTTATCCTAAGACAATCACATGCTATCTCCAAGCTGTTTTTTTTTTTTTTTTTTTTTTTTTTTCCTATAAGGTGAGGTCTATAGCAACTGCCCCTGAAATGTTTTCTTTTTTATATAATTTTTATTTTTATATTAATCACAGGTTATTTACTTTGTATCCCGGCCATAGCCCCCTTCCTCATTCCCTCCAAATCCCACCCTCCTTCCCTCATCTCCTCCCTGCCCCTTTCGAAGTCCACTGATAGGGGAGGGCCTCCTCCCCTTCCATCTGACCCTAGCTTATTAGGCATCTTCAGGACTGACTGCAATGTCCTCCTCTGTGGCCTAGCAAGGCTGCTCCTCCCTCGGGGATAGGGGGTTCAAAGAGTCAGCCACTGAGTTCATGTAAGAAACAGTCCTTGTTTCTCTTACTAGAGAACCCACTTGGATACTGAGCTGCCATGTGCTCATATATTTTCTAAGTCTTTGTTATACTTCTTTATAAGACAGAGATTTAAAATGAAAAAGATTAAAATATTTTGCAGAGGATGAATACTAAAATATATTTAAGACATTTTTTTTTCCTGTAGCTACAAACTTGTTTGCTCCTAAAGCAGAAGTAGTGGCTCCTAGCAACAGATTAGACCAATTTAAAACCTGAGTTACAGGTGTAATGAGTATGAGCAGAAGCATAATGGTGAATAAAGGTCGCATTTCCGGAGCCGAGCCTAAGCCATCAAGAAGGATCTGTAAGTGTTAAAACTTACAGGTCCATTGAAAGGTAATTTTATTGGCAAGAAGAAACTATTAAGTCTTTTGTTTATAAAGTTGATAACTACAAAGTAAGTTTTGTATATCTTAGTATAATTTCCATGTAGCTCTAGAAAACTGAATAAAATTCTTAAATTTGGAATTATTTCTCCCCTTTGGTTAAACACGAGAAACTAAGCTTATGTTTAATTTTAACAAATGTTAAACAAAGAGAATCAGAGGCCCCATTTCACCCTCACCACATCTGCTCTACCACTCACAGGAAAAGATTGACAGTTCCTCTAGCTAAAGAGTAGGACTTTCGCTGACATCATTCCCTCTACCCACCCCATCCCCGATCTTTCACACATACCTCCCAGACATGCTCATGTGCTCATGTCCTGTCCCAAAGTGAGGGTTGGCTAAGAGCCCTATGCAATAGAGATTGATCCCACATAAAGGAGATGTTTGGGTAGAAGAATGCTCTGATGTTTTCCTCTCTAATGCTGCCACGAAATATTTATTGCTCTAGTATTTTGAGGAGGCAGAATAAAACTCTCCAGATGATGCTTTTGAGTCCCAGGAGAGACTCAATTTGCAATTAAGACAGTTTAGACCTAAAGAGTTTAACAGATTCAAGAAGAGATGTTTGGCTGAGATGTTTGGACACCTTAGGTCTCCACTTGTGTAACCACCTATTGCCCACACTATTATGTATTTCCTTTGCCTAAGTATGAAGGCAGTCTGTGATTTGTTGCTAGCCAGAAGAGTCTAAAAGATACTGTGATGCTACTCTCTGGAACATGTCGCTTTATAGGAGATAACATCTCATTGGGGTGGCAGTAGTCTTCTTTGTTCACCTGATCATGCCACCACATCACTAAAACTATACATGGCTAGGACCTGACCTTGAGGACCTGATGGTAGCCCTCAGCTGAGAAGCAGCAGAAAGAGTGGGCTCTGGGATGACAACAAAGAATAGAATTCTCTCAACAATTTTAATGTAGCCGACAATGAGAAAAGAAACCAGTTCGTGCCTCAGCTGTTGCCATCTGAGACACTGAGCAGAGGACCCAGCTGAGCCACGCTTGGACTCCTAAGACACATTACGGTGCTTTCAGAAATATGCAGTTTAAAATGGATGATTTATTATTATTGTTTATGATCATCCCAGACAACAAGAATACATTGTAAAGATGACTTGGTAAACTTGTCAGTCAAACAGCAAAGGCAGGGAGGACCCAGCTAAGTGCAGAGCAGAAAACAGCACAGGGATGAATAGAGGAAGCATTTTTGCATTATTTATCAAGTGTAAAGACAGTATTTGTTAATGGAAGGTGAACTTCTGCTATTCTGAATCCTTTATAAATTCAGTCATTTCAACTCATTGCATATTTTTAGCATATGAAACTTTTCATTTGATTAAACATTTATATTTCTTGTTTCTTAAGTGTTATCACTCTATTCCATATCTTATTTTCACAGCTTTGCATAAAATTCCTGTGTCAACTGGCATATTCCCAGTTGTTTTCTTTACCTAGCAAACTCAAAAAATACCTGATTTTTAGAATAACATATCTAGAAATTTTTGGCATTGTAAAAAAAAATATAGAAGGGATATGCACAGAAAAGTAGTTAAGCCTTGTTTTAATTGGGAAGCTAAATGTACTTTCTGGTAACCAGTCACTCTATTTTACCGTATCTGCCTCATCGATTCACCATCTGCTTCCAAATTTCATCCAACAACATGTTTTTCTTGTTTAATCACACCTCTATTTTTCTCCCTTTTATTTAACTTCACATGAACATCATGAAAGTTAACACATTCATGCTCAAAACAGTGCACGTCGTCATAGCCTGCCAGTCACTCACTGCCGATTAGTCTATGACAAGACTGAGGCAGACCAAAGAGGATTATGGGGGAACAATATGAGATTGATGTCCCACAAAAGGGAGGAAATATACTTGGGGTTGTACTTAAGAGTCAGTATTCATTGAGTGCTGTCTTTCTCTAGATATTGATGTTTGCTTTGATGATTATGCAATTTTCACTGGAAAAAAGATATTTCATTATCCTTTTTCAACTGTTATTTTTATTTTTTTAATTACATGTTCATGGGGATTTGCTGCATGTATGTTATAGACTACATGTATATCTGGTTCTCATAGAGGCCAGGAGAGGGTGTCAGATGCCCTGGGGCTGAAGTTAGAGGCAGTTGTGAACAACCATGTCAGGGCTTGGAATAGAACCTTGATCCTCTGCTGAGCCATCTTTCCAACCGTCCACCTCCTATCTTATGAGAGGTTCTTACCTTCCCAAATTTCCTCACATCCTCTGGCTCAACAAAATCCTTTGGTATTTACTCTCAGAAAGTTTCAGTTTTTCTGTGCTCTGAAATCTACATGTTGGCTCTGGGAGGATTTAAATAGCTTTACCTCATTCACTATAAAGGGATTCGATCTCTACACTGTATACAGAGTTTTCATAGTCTTCATATTATTACATAAGTAAAATCAAATCATCTGACAAAGCAATTCTTTATTTATACACCACATGTTTTCTTCCATTCGTGCATCAAAATTAGAAGTCTTAGCCCGTTGTAGCTCAGTAACCAAGTGGGCTCCCTAGTAAGGGGAACAGGGACTATTTCTGACATGAACTCAATGGCATGCTCTTTGACATCCCCACCCTTCAAGGGAGGAACAGCCTTGGTAGGCCACAGAGGAGGACTTTACAGCCAGTCCTGAAGATACCTGATAAAACAGGGTCAGATGAAAGGGAGGAGGTCCTCCCCAATCAGTGGACTTGGAAAGGGGCAGGGAGGAGATGAGGGAGGGAGGGGTGGGATTGGGAGGGAATGAGGGAGCAGATACAGCTGGGATACAGAGTTAATAAAATGTAACTAATAATAATTAAGAAAAAGTTTCCACAGGGGAAAAAAAAAGAAGTTTTATTGGGGCACCATTCCTCTTTCCATATTTTGACCCTTTCACACAATCAAATGTCATTCTTTTACCAGAAGAAAGGGGCGGAGAAGATATATTGAAATAAGTTACTTAATCTCAATACTTTCCTGCTACAAATATTCTTCTTAAATATAAGATAGTGAAACTAAAAAAAATATTATGATCATTGTCTATTTTCATAATCAAAATCTTCAGGCTCACAGCTACCCAGAAAATAGTCACCTAAGCACCCACGCAGTTGGCATTTGCAGAAGCCACTACAGTGAGCGTACATGTGATGAGGAGATGGAAAAGACGGAGTGCTTGGTGGAGAGATGGGAGAGAGAGTAGAGATGAGTGGTTTGTGTGCTGCAAAGATGGAACTGGAAGACACAGTGGCAGCGAGGAACAAGTAGATATGAGGAGCCTTCCATCATGATGTCATGCTCAGGTTGTACCCTGAGGAGCAAGCCTAGGTAGGTCCTTGATCTTATCACAGCCAGCTATGTGTTGATGTCCAAGGCCCATACCACCAAAGGCTGTGAGAATGTCCTTGGTTTGGGCTGCTGCCTGAAACCATGTTGACGTCTAAGCACTGTGTTGAGCTGGTTCTGGCCCTCACTGGCCACCACACTCAGGAGAGTTGGCCTTCTACTGGGTAGCATGGGAGATGTGGCTCTGGTGTGAGTGCACGAGAGCCAGAGGAATGATCAACTGAGCTTCCAGGCAGGCCCAGATCTAGGGCTGTTGGGTTAGACCTATCTCATCAATGAAATACTGGAGCATGTGAAGTGGATGGTCCTACAGATCCAAAGCTGCAGGATCCTCATGACACAGGACCACAAGATATCCTAGATGAGTTCCTGTGAGGATCCAGTATTGGTAGTATAGCAGAAGCCAGAGTCCTTGATGGAGAAAAATGACTCACTGAACTGAACATTTACAAGTAAAACTATTTGGGCAAAATGGTATATTGTGTGACATACCATGACACACCTCAGCTTCCACACAACATGTTTTTCTTTGTTTATTTGTTTTTGTTTTATTTTAGGAAAAGGGCTGCAAAGGCAGAGGGTGGCTTTTAGGGGACGGAGAAATGAGTGGGATTTGGGTTCATGATGATACACAAAAAATCAATAGAAAGTTAAGAAAATAAACAGTCTTTCACAGAATCTGATGTAATGTAGTAAAAGTTTGCTCACAGTGTACCCATATTTAGCCCTCCTTTCAATTTTTTGGTTACTCTAATATATAAAGCTGCCTGCATTTCACCTAAAAGAGATGATTTAACTGAATCAATATTCAACATGGTTATTTTTATTATGCAGATGAAAATATGCCAAATTATGTATATACCTTCATTGTTTGTAATGCAAAAAATTCTAACACCATCCTATAGGTATGGTGTATTATACTTCATTTATGGAGTATTTTCAGACAAATGCTTTTCATTAATTGTGGCTATGCCATCCTTCTGTCAAGGGTACATGAAGTTAAAAGAAAAAAGGCATTGTAATTATCTACCAAGTTACATTTACAACAGTGTGCGAGAAATGGCATTAAAAATCTTCTATTGGTTTCATAAGATCATTCATCTCTTTAATTATTCCACTCTTCCAGGATACTGTGTCAAGGTTTTCCTTTGATTAAAAAGAACAAAACAATAATAACAACAAACTTTGTCATTGTTCATTTCCACCTACACCCAGGCAGCAAAGTCTTGGTACAAAGAAAATACACCTTTAATAACTGTATTTCCAGAAATAGCTGAAGACAACAAAGATGTAGATAAAAATGTTACTATTGGCAATGGTAATTTTTATGTATTCATTTTGGAGCCCAGCATTTTATGAGAAAGAAACACTCTTGCCAACACCAGATTGCTTCTTTCTTTCCAAATTACTCCTTGCCTAGAGAAAACCCTGGATCTATCAGAGTATTTCTACCTAAATTGCTTGCAGAAAAAAAGAAAACATTTCTCAATTTATTTTCCAAGGGAACTTTTTTCCATTGGAATTTCGTGATTAAAATAAAGCTAACTTAGAAAATATTATTACAGGCAAAACCTTACCACGGTTCCCAATATAATATTTCACTTATTTTTTATCTTATACATTCATTCTTAAATCAATGTATACAAACATACTGTTTTTATCATGGAGTCTCTCTCTCTTTGTATGTGTGCACATTTATGTGTGTTATTTTTGAATGAGCAATGATCCCTCAAAGATTTATGTTTGGGAGTATCATCTTGCCTTTCCCTGGTGCAGTGTTTTAGAAGCATGCGAAGCTTTGAGCATGTGGCCTAACTATTGGGAGAAAAACATTGGGGATATGCTGCGAAAGGGTGTCTGCTCTGCTTCTGCCTAACGTCTCTGCTTTCTGATATTCCAAAATAATTTAAGTCATGCTGCAAGGTTCTTCTTCTTAGGCCCTATTTTCCCCATCCTTCATGCCTTCTTACCATCTGGGATTCCATTTCCTGAACTGTGAGCTCAAAGACACTTCCCATATCTTTAGATGCTTCTGCTACCTTTATAGGACCGTGAGGGACAATGTAGCTGAAAGAGATAGTGGGGGTATGCATAGCCTCTTTCTTTATATTGGATTCTTTCACTATAATATACATTTATTGATAAAATGATACAAAATTTGCTCATAAGAATTCAATGACATTTGATGTCATTGAATGGCTTTTGCACTTACTTTGTTACAAGAAGTTCAGTGCATTCTAAATGAATTTTGTCTTTAGTTTGTTAGAGGAAGTATGGTGTCCTCTGGCAAAATCTCTAGTTTATCTTCTATCTCCCCTACTGCAGAGGGTTGAAGGATACTGGCTGAATTCGTGATGTTTGCACATAAGCATATATTTTATGGATAAATGGAGAAAATGGAAAGAGAAGCATTTATTTTATGTGTTTCACTTCATAGTATCCCGTACCAATACCCCACATACAACTGAACTACTTGACATTATCTCTGTATCAATTTAAAGAGTAAAATTACTTGGCAATAATCATTAAAACTGTTGAGCTGTTACATATTAAAATGACTTAAATCTAGGAAGCTGAAACTTTAATCCATTTTCATATATTCTTAAAATTTTTAATAAAATCTAAACTCAGTAAGATCTATCACATAATTACTTTAGGGATTAAAAATATCAAAATCTTTCCTGGTGAGTAATTCTAATGGTCAGTGAAATCTGTATGCTATCTATGATATTTTTTAGTGGATGTCTTAATTTCTACTTTATTACACTCTATTGCCATGTTTTATTCTTTTGTCTATTTTTCCCTTGCTTACAATTTCCAACTGAGAAGAGAAAATGCTCTAAGGCATGTAGACTTGTAAGTAACCAACACTCCAAGTCTGATATTGTTCTTGACATATATACTTTTATATGAAATGAAGTCAGACCATGGGTACCTTGAATTAACCTTGGTTTTCATAAGTGACCAATTAGGAAGTGGAAAGTACTATCATTATGCTCATATTTTTCTGTGACCTGTTTATAAGTAATCTTAAACTCTTTTATTTCAATAGTCAAATTTAATGATGCCTAACAAATCTGACAATAGCTTGTGATGAATAGCTTAGATGAGAGGAGAGAGACTTGCGTCTGATTAACTTTAGTTGTTCCTAGAAGCATATCAGCCATTATATCATGTACGTGCTATGGGACAAGTGCAAACCATTTTTACAGTATTGGACACAAATCAATTAAATTGTAAAATCTCTTACTACAGTATATAAATTTTCATGGTGCCTATATTTCAGGACAGTTATAGTTATATTCCCTGCAATGATATTAAACCAGAAAGTGGCTATTCTGGCTAAAAGATTCTGCTCTGAAGCCAACATGATAAAGAATGCAAAACAGTAGATGGGAGAGGCAGCCAAAGCCAATAGCAGAAGTCTTTAATGGAGCTTAAGAGTGCACGCAAGTGTATCATTCAATTTTGTGGTGTGGTGTGGGTGTGTGTGCATGTGCTTGTACAGTGCATGTGTGTGTGTGTTCATGTGTATTCACATGTGTTGGTATGCGCATACTATGGTACAGGTGGTAAGAGTATAATTCCTCGCCTCTTCTACTTTTCCTGAATATACTTTAAAATAATTTTTCATTATTGTCTTTCTGCTTGGTAAGCTGGTCCAAGGGTTTCTAGAGATTCTCTCACCTCCATTTTTCATCTCCTTATAAGAGCAGTTTTATTAAAAACACCTGTGCTACATGTCTAGCTTTTAATTAAACTATAAGGCTCTGAACTCAGGTCTCCATGTTGAATATCAAGTGCTTTTAACTACGAGCCATTTCTCTAGCCAAGATACAAGCTTTTCTGATGATGTTACCTTACTAAACCAATTTCTAAATAAATAATTGGTTTAAAATGGAGTAGATGATAAAATAAGGTTTTCAAAGAGGCTAATAATTATTAGTCGGCTCTTACCAGAAGAGGAAGGTACGTTAGCAGAGCCTTATTTGAAGAGTGTTATGTCAACAGCCGGTACATACAGGTCTTTGAAGGGAGTAGCCCCAGCTTGTATGACTTGCCTCCTCCTCACAAATTTCAGGGTTTTTTCCCCTCCCAAAATTAGAATTCAGCAAAACAAACAAACAAACAAAAAAAACAATGTTTATTCCTTTATGAGATTTTGAGTAATGAAACTTCTTTGTGTCTGAGTTTGTTGCATGTTATGTAAACACCTTAACTGGCAAATGATGGAAGTGATAATCATTAACCTAGAGACCATTTTTCTAAATAGACAAAAACAGATCACTGAAAATTTTCAGCATTTTCCCCAAAGTTAAACCATCTACACAGCATTGTTATGAGATGGCATTTTCACTCACTGGGCCTCATTAAGCCTTTGTTTGGAATAACAAATATTTAATACATTGAAATCCCATCTATCTGTGATATGATCAACAACGGAAGTAATCTAAGCATGCTAACATTATTGCCAGACAATTAAGCAAATTCCAGGTAGATTAATGTTTAATTTAATGAGACTAACATTTAAATTAAGATCTTGAGCGATTAATAGCATCAAGAAATGTCAAGAGTAAAGAACACTGTCATGAGTCAGTTGTTATACAAACATCAAATTGAGCCTGTGTAAAAGGGGATTAGATGGCTAGAGACTGGAACAATTCTAGGAATGACTGGAAAACATACCTATAACCAGGCATTGAAGTATTGAGAGGCAGAAACAGAGCCTGGGGAGGCTAAGCCACTAATGTAAGTTGCATTGCAAGCATAGGGGAGATGCAGACCACAGGAGGCAGATGAGAAGCTCACAGTTGTATCAGAGAAGCAGCTCTTGCATATATCAGCAAGGAGCACACCTCCTAGGAACTCATTAAAGGCTCACTTTGCAGGATTGCGGTGGGGCTGTTTGAAGAACAATGACTGTTATCTGAACTTCACATTTCTTACTCTAATACTGGTAGAATGAATCTCTGTGAAAACTTCATATGTGAGTGCAATCTTTACCTTCAATTACTTCACACAAAAATTCCAATCTGTAGCACAGGGACTTTATAAGCACAGTCCTTCCCAAGTGAATCTCTCTGCTTATACTGTCTACTTATCCTATGCAAGGCTGCCAATTTTCTCTATCTTTCATTTATTTGTTGCACTGTTCTTTTCAAAATGTTATTTGGAATATAGTTAGGAATTATACATGTTTAGGAAAGTTACAAATATGGGAGACTCTCTTCTAGGGCTCATGACCTTTTCATCCATGGGTAGTTGGCTAAGTTTGAAGAACCAGCATGGATTTCTTCATATTGAGTGGGAAGTAAGTCCAATTAGACAGCTGTTGGCAACCCTCAAGATTGAAGTACCACAGCTTATACCACTATGATTCCTTATTGAAATTTTATGCTTGTTGTTTATAGTCTTTAAACTTGGGAGGGACTATTGATTGCACTTATTCCTTGGTAGCTTGCAAAGAGCCTTTGGATACTATAAGAGCTAGTCTTTAGGGAAGAGGCTCCCAGGTCAGCTTCAGCTGAGTTCCTCAAGTCTTTTCTGCCTAAGTGTATGATATTGTCAGCAACAGGGTTTTACTTTCAAATTTGGGGAGACAACCAAAGGCAATGACATTAGCATATCTATATCCGCAGATCCTACCCTATGCAAAGTAGGAGGCAGAAAAATAGTAAGAGGCAGAGAAGAACATAATGTCTCTTGTAAGTTGTTGTCTACATCACAGGTCAGCTGCACTGAAGAAATCTCAACAATATGGTTTCCTTAACAGGACCTGCATAATGACAATACTAGCTTAAAAAGGAACATCCTAAGTCTTAAACCTAAGTCTAAAACCATAGTCCAGAGGTGTTTGCAGTGCTCCTGGTTCACCTCTAAATAAACTCTGCTTAACATCATGTTTTAGTAATTTCTACAGCAGATTTTGTTTGTACACAGTGGACTAGATTCACAATGATCTGGGCAGATCTCACTTACAATTGTAAATAAATCTTGTTTGAGATTCTTCATAATTTAGAGCATCTTTATTAATTGTAAAGACTCCATCCTGAACTATTAAAAAGGTGATAAATAATCAAAGAAATTCCAAATACTTCTAGATATTATTTAATCTTTCTTTGACAAAAGAAATGAAGCTTATTGTCCTATAAATAGCTTTCATTTTACAGGACTCTAATTGAATATATAAAATCTATTAGGTACATTAGCATTTACAGGAAGGTTTTACTGTGTTCAGATAAGATGTGCACTTCAAATCTTACAAGACATTCTTCCTAATTAAAGAAACATAAAGCTGGTGGATTTAAAGAATTAAAACTGTTCTAAATTGTTTTACAGATACAATTTTTAAATAATAAGACATTCTAGCTTTCAAGGGAGGCTTTTCAACCTACATGATCAATTTCTAACAACTGAAGCTAAGAGCTGCATCTCCCTTTTGAAACCAATTATATACATAAACAAAATGCAAAATAAAGCAGCTCGAAATTATTTTTAAACATTTAATCTAAAAAGACTAAAATGCTTTGTTCATTACAAAACTTCTTTTCTTTTAGGATGTCTCAGTCAATGTAATGTGTCACTTGTGATTTAGAAAATGGGCTGTTTAGAGCTAGAATGACATACAAGTTGGCGTGAATTCTCATCTAGGCATGCTGTAATATGCCTGAAATCCTAAAGGTGAAGGCAAGAATGGTGAATTTGAGATAATCTGTGATTAAAGGACAGGCTGATACACCTGGCGAGACCCTTTCTTTGGGAACCAAAGGCTGAACTTTCACCACTTTCCAGACTCTATTGCTACCCCAATGTCCACTTCCTCTCTTCTTGTGGCTTTATTCGTGCTGGCCTGTCCTGCTTTACCAACTAGCTTGCCAAGTCTACAATTTTTGTAGCACAGCTCCCAGGCTCCAGTCTAGTACTGTGGCCCTGTTTTTTTTTTTTTTTTTTTGTTTGTTTTTGTTTTTGTTTTGTTTTGCTTTGTTTTTTAATACACCTTGCTGGTTTCAGAACATTACCCTGAGTTTGACACCAAATAATTGACATTGACCAATAGTAATCAAGAGATAAAACATTTCAATGAGTATTTAGGAGGGCTAATCTTTTCTCATTGTGAAGGCTGTGCTGCATCAAAGATTAAAGAGAAAGCAACACATAACAGTGCATGTTTCTTTTTAACAGTAAATAACATGTCGGTTTTTGCTGATGGAATAAGGTACACATTTTATTGATATATATATATATATATATCTCAAAATTTATCTGAAATATAGCTCTCAAAATTAAAATTGTTTGTAAGCCAGATATTTTATTCAGTGCTAATTCTTAAGTTAAGTCAATAAAATGTTAAAAATAACAGTAGGTCACTTATGTTAATTTGATTGAAAATTTGGTCAACCAAATTATTTTAGTTTCAATTTAATTATACATAATTTGAAAGCTAGCTTACTTTTTTTTCTATTTTGTTTTTAGTGGGATGAGGTACGCTCTAGGATTAGTTATGGAAATGCATGTCATGTTTAATTTTCTAACATTCCAATTTTGTCTATGTGGAGCCTAATTCTATGAACCTATTATGTATGATAAAATGAATATTCTATTATCTTGAAGTAAACTATGATTCTATTATTTTCAACAGGCTTTTTTTCAATGTGGTTTATCTTGAAGCAGACATTGAACAAACAAGAAAGCATCCAATTTTCACATTCTAGTTGTATAGATCTTTATTATTCTTTAAAATGTCAAAGTTCCTAGCAAGAGAGATTACTCAGTGGGTAAATCACTTTCCAGTAAGCTTGGGGACCTGAGTTTGACCCCTAGAACACACATGATGAAAGGAGAAAACAGACTCTTGTAGTTCTCCTCTGACCTCTGTGCAAGCACAATGGCATACCTATGCCTACACACACATGCATGCAGAGACACATAAAAGAACAATGTAATTAAGAATACCTTCACTTCCAAGATGGCGATGCCCAGCAGATACCATATCTGGGTAGCAGAAAATCAGAGACTGCTGACCAAGCAAGTGACCTGGCTGCTGACTCCAAAATGCCATCTTCTGTGTTTCCCAGATGAGAGAAGTCATCCCGGGAGCTAAGGATACACAGTTCCAATTCTCCCTCAATCTCTGCTGACAACTCTCAGGTCCCAGAGTCATAGTCCTAGGCTCCTAGCACCCCAAACCTTCCACCTACTCCAGAACACTCTAAACCCTGCCAATAGTTCCAACTGGGACACAACTAGAATGAGTTCCAGAAACACATGACTCTAACATCAGGACCCTGAAATCTTTCCACCTTTTGGAGAACACCTTCCTGGATACCAGGGACAGTGTCCATGGTTCTACCGGCCCACCTGTGGCAACCAGCTGAACATAAGAGCATATAGGATCCCATTCCAGGATGATGATACCCAGCAGAATCTGAGTAACAGGACTGCAGTGTCTACAGGACAACCAAGCCCCTAAGAGTTGCTAACTCTGAAATGTTAGCAACTGTTGGTATTTTCCCATAGACATGAGAAGACCCAGGTTTCCAGACACACAGGGTATCCCCCTCAGACCTCCCAGCTACTCCCACCATCCTGAGGACAACTCCAGATTCCAGACACCTGAAGATCCAGCCTACAATTAATTTATAGCTCTACTAGTTCTCTTGAAGAGACAGACAGGACCTCACAGTATCACACATGTTAGAAACCTGAACCCTAATTCCCTGCCTACAGGTCCAACAGGGATACAACCAGTAGAGCAGAGCTGCAGGTTACTTGAGGAGACCCAGATCCCTGTCCATGACCTAGGGTTCCTCCTGCTTTCAGGAGAAGCACAGAAGGTTCCAGGAACAAACAGCTGATTATGGGGATAACCATATATCTAAGGAATAGTTTAAGAACACAATCCTGAAAAACCAGGGTAATATGGCATCAAGCTCTGCTTACCCTAGTGCTGCTGTAAGACAGAAAAAGGACTTCAATCTATGCTTATGAAAGTGGTAGGATACCTCAAAGAGAAAATCAATAAATCCCTCAAGGAAATATGGTAAAATGCCTTTAAAGAGGAAATAAAAAAATCACTTAAAGAAATATAGGAAAACACAATCATTCAGGTGAAGGAAATGACTAAAATGACTCAAGACCTGAAAATAAACTAGAATCAACAAAGAAAACACAAACTCAGGAAATACTAGAAATGGAAAACGTAGGGAAGAGGACAGGAATCACAGAGGTAAGCGTCACCAACAGAACAGAGAGAAGAGATTAATCAGGAGAGAATCTCAAGTGTAGAAAACACAATTGAAAAAAATTGATATATCTGTCAAAGAAAACATTAAATAAAAAATTCTTGATACAAAACATCCAAAAAAATCAAGGATGCCATGGAAAGTTGAGAAAAACAAATAAAAGGAACAGAAGAAAGAGAAGATTCTCAGCTCCAAGGATCAGAAAATATATTCAAGAAAATCATAGGAAAAAATTTCCCCAACCCAAAGAAAGAGATGCCTTTAAACATGTAAGAGGCATACAGACAACCAAATAGGTTAGACTAGAAAAGAAATTCCTCCTCCAGAGAATATCAAAACACTCTATGTACAGAACAACAGCAACAACAAAATAATAAAAACGGCAAGCAAAAAATGACAAGTAACTTATAAAGACAGACCCATCAGAATCACACCTGACTTCTCAACAGAGACTGTAAAAGCCAGAAGGGACTGGGCAGCTATCATGCAGACCTTAAGAACCACAGATGTCAGGTTAGACTACTGTACCCCCCCCAAATTTTTCAATCACAGTAAACAGAGAAAACGAGATATTCCATGACAACATTAAATTTAAACAATATCTATGTACAAAGCCAACCCTACATAAGATACAAGAAGAAAAATTACAACCCAAGGAGGTCAACTACACCTAAAAAAACACAGGATATAAATAATTTCAAAAAAGCCATACCAAAAGAAGATAAGAAAATAAACACACTACCACCCCTAACACCGTAACAAAAGGAACTAACTATCATTGGTTGTTAATATCTCTCAACATCAATGGACTCAACTATCCAATTAAAAGACACCGGCCAACAGAATGGATCCATAAACAGGACCTAACATTCTGCTGCATACCAGAAACACATGTCAGCAAAAAAGAGAAACACTACCTCAGAGTAAAGGGCTGGAAAAAGGTTTTCCAATTAGACAGACCCAAGAAGCAATCAGGATTAGCCATCTTAATAGCTAATAAAATAGACTTTCAACCAAAAATAGTCAAAAGAGATGGGAAAGGACATTTCATTCTCATCAAAGGAGAATTCAACCAAGATGGTAGCTCAATTCTGAATATCTATGTCCCAAATACAAGGGCACCCACACTTGTAAAAGAAACATTAAATCTTAAATCACACATCAATCTGCACACTTTAAGAATGAGAGACTTCAACATCTACTTTTACCAATGGGCAGATCATTGACACAAAACTAAATAGAGAAATAATATAACAGATATAATGAATCAAATGGACCTAATAGATGGCCACAGAACTTTTCACCCAAACACAAACAAATATATCTTCTTCCCAGACCCTTAACAAACCTTTTCCAAAATTGACCATATACTTGAACACAAAGCAAACTTCAACTGATACAAAAATATGAATTTATCTAGGTACCTTATCAGATCACCAGTGGATTAAAGCTAGATCTCAACAACAACAGAAATGACAAAAAGCCTATGCACTCAGAGGAACCAAAGAACTCCCTACTCAATGACCACTGGCTCAGTAAAGAAATAAAGAAATAAATTAAAGACTTCCTAAAATTCAGTGAAAATGAAGGCTCAACATACCCAAACTTATGGGACACTATGAAAGCAGTGCTAAGAGGAAAGTTCAAAGCACTAAGGGCCGTCATAAAAAAGTTGTAGAGAACCCATACTAGCAACTTAACAACTTACCTGAAAGCTTTAGAAAAAAAAATGAAAAGAAGTGGATACAAAGTGAATAAATTGTAATTAATAAGAATAAAGAAAAATTTTTAAAAAAGAACAAAAGAAGCAAACACACCCAAGGGGAATAGACAGCATGAAATATTCAAACTCAGGACTGAAATCAATAACTTAGAAACAAAGAGAAAAATACAAAGAATCAAAGAAACCAAGAGCTGGTTCTTTGAGAAAAAAAATCAACAAAACAGACAAACCCTTAGCCTAACTAAGGAAAAGACAGAAATACAGTATCCAAATCAAGAAAATAAACAAAAAAGGGAGAGATGACTACAGACACTGAGGAAGTCCTAAGAATCCTTAGGTCTCATTTCAAAAGACTGTACTCCACATAATTATACTATGTAAATGAAATGGACAATTTCCTTGATAGCGTACACTTACCAATCATAATTTAAGATCAGCTAATCAAGTTACATAGTCCTTTAACCCATAAAGAAATAGTAACAGTCATTAAAAGCCTCCCATTCAAAAAAAGCTCAGGGCCAGATGGTTTCAGTGCAGAATTCTATCAGACTTTCAAAGAAGAGTTAAGTTAATACTCCTCAAATTATTCCACAAAACAAAAGCAGAAGGAACATGACCAAACTTATTCTAAGAGGTGACAGTCACCCTGATACCTGAACCACATGAAGATCCTACAAAGAGAGAGAATTTGAGATCAATTTCCCTTATGAATATGGATGCAAAAATACTCAACAAAATACTCAAAAAAAAAAAAAAACAAATCCCAGAACACATAAAAAAAATATCATCTACCATGATCAAGTAGGCATTCAGGAGTGATTCAATATATGAAAATCCATCAACACAACCCACCATATAAATAATCTGAAAGAAAACAAAAAGTATACAATCATCTCATTAGATGCCAAAAGCATTTGACAAAATCTCAAACCCCTTCATGTTTAAAGTCTTAGAAAGATCAGGAATACAAGGTTCATATGTAAACACAATAAAGGCAATATAGAGCAAAGTTGTAGCCAACATTAAGTTAAATGGGGAGAAAGTTAATCCCACAAAATCAAAGCTAAGACAAAGCTGACCACTCTCTCCGCATCTCTTCAATATGGTACTTCAAGTCCTAGCCAGAACAATAAGACTAAAGGAGATCAAGGGGATACAAATTGCAAAAGAAAAGGTCAAAGTAGCACTATTTGCAGACAATATAGTTGTATACATAAGTGACCCAAACATTCTACCAGAGAACACCTACAGCTGATACATTCAGCAGAGTGGCTAGGTACAAAATAACTGAAAAAACTCAATAGCCTCCTTGTATACAAAAGACAAAATAGTTGAGAAAGAAATTAGGAAAACTACACCCTTCATAATAGCATATATATGCATATATTGTGTATATATATGTATATATATATATATGAAGTATCTTGATATAACTCTAACCAACTTAATGTTCATGGATCAGTAAGATTAACATTTTAAAAATGCCCATCTTGGAAGTTCAAGATGACAGCGACCAGTGATCACCATATCTGAGCAGCACAGAATACAAAACTCCGAAATTGGTGAGTGGAGGCGCAACTGAAGCCAGAGCATTGATATTGAGGCTTCCTGGGCGAGAGGGGACAAACACACAAACAAAAAACAGGACAGCTAAGACAATCCTCTACAATAAAAGATCTGGAGGTATATCCTTCCCTCATCTCAAGCTGTATTACAGAGCAACAGTAATAAAACTGCATGGTACTGGCATAGGAACAGGCTGGTGGATCAATGAAATTGAATTGAAGATTCAGAAATAAACCCATACACCCACAGATACTTGATTTTTGACTACAAAGTCAAAACTATACAAAAAAAAAAAAAAAAAAAGATAGCATCTTCAACAAATGGTGCTAGTCTAACTAGATGTCTACATGTAGAAAAATGCAAATAGATCCATATTGACTATTTTTCTACTATGTATAAAATCTTGGCTTCAATCCCCAGAGACTCTCAAAACATGCATGTTATTTTTTATTTATTCCACTTAAAGGAAGAAATTTTTGATATGCATCTCTGTGTGTGTAGGAGTCTAACTTGGTTTTATTGTAATACCTGTTCACAGGGAAATATCAGAAGAATTATAAATACATTTTTCTAATGTGACCATGCTCTGAAGAGGACAATGATTTATGTATATACGTAGAACTTTTCCATCAATTCTTACTATTTCTGCTGAGAAAAGCAGTTAACTGCATAGATACATAAATCACTAGAATAGATGCTGTTACCAAGATGTGTTTGGGTGTGTGTGCACATCAATAACTTACACATTCAGCTGTATTCATTGTCAAAGTTTTCTTAAATGTAGATGACTTCTTGAGCCTGATAACATTTTCCTCTGAAAGTTGAAAATATGGTAGTAATTCTCTATAAAATAGTCAATAAAGGTACTACCTTAAATAGAAATCTAAACCCAAAACCCTGCAGATATAACAGTTGTCACTTAGCTGCTAGATTATAGTAAGAATGAGCTTGACTTGGTAGTTTTGTTCTTAACCTGAGAAAGAGTCCATTGGAGACCTTATTAATCCATATAACTCTGCTAAGAATTCAAAATAACCATGGGAGGGTAGGATTGGGAGGGAATGAGACAGTGGGATACAAAGCTAATAAACTGTAACTAATATTAAAAAATAATTAAAATAAGTTAACAGAGGGATATGATGACTTTCCTTTTGGGTGATCAAAGAAAACAGGAGTTTGACTTGAGAAGAATAGAGTCAGTATGTGCACAGATTCTCATATGATATTCAAAGGAACTTGAAATTTATGTTGTCTTACCATGAAATAAAACAAGCCTTCTTAGGGAACCTGTTAATTGGTTTCTCTAAGTTTATGCAGACACTTAACTGGATTGACAGAATTTATGATCAGTGTTACCAGACGAGAGAATGAGTAACCATTGGAAGGTAAAAAAACCAAATAAATTAAATTTGTAGCGATTACTACTCATTTCGTATTATCCAGCAAATGCATACTGTTATTTTATTCAAACCATGCCTCGTGTACTTTCCTTCAAAAAATTCAGTCCTCCCAAATATTACATGCTTATTTTGAAAATAAAACAAAACCTTTGCACTGGTATGCCACAGGTTTTTATAAATAGAGTTATCTTAAAATTTGAATATAAAAAATTGATACTCAGTTTCATACAAACAAATAGACAGTCTATGAAAGAAGCTTACTAATATATACCAGAAGCTCAGACTATAGCATCCCTAAAGGAAAAAAAAATTAAAATACACATTTAAAAAGTAAAACTATCTTTTAAAATCAACAAAAAGCATTTCTTTAAGTGCTTCTAGGTCAATCAATATTTGTCTGTTTAGAATTCTCTGTTTACTGCTGTACATCATTTTAATTGCATTATTTTGTTTGTTGGTGTTTAATTTCTTCAGGCAAATGTCACTGTCAATGGAACAACAGTGCACAAATTTGGAAATGATTTTCACCAATACTACATCTAACAAAAGGCTAATATCTGAAATATATAAAGAACTCAAGAAATTAACCACCAGAAAACAAAATGTCCTTTGCCTTACAGAAGCTTTTCAGTTTCAAGAGATCAATTAATAAATTGTTGATCTTATAACCTGAGATGTTGGTGTTCTGTTCAGGAAGTTGTCTCCTGTAACAATGAATTCAAAGCTCTTCCCCATTTTCTCTTGTAGTAGATTTAGTATCTGTTTTTATGTTGAGGTCTTTGATCCACTTGGACTTGAGTTTTGTACAGGATGATAAATATGGATCTATTTGCATTTTTCTACATGCAGACACCCAGGTAAAACAGCACCATTTGTTGAAGATGCTAATCTTTTTTTCCACTATATAGTTTTTGCTCCTTCGTCAACAATCAAGTGTCCATAGGTTTGTCAGTTTAGTTCTGGTTCTTCAATTCTATTCCATTGACCAACCAGTCTGTTTCTATGCCAGTACCTTGCAGTTTTATTACTATTGCTCTGTAGCACAACTTGAGATCAGGGAAGGAGATGCCTCCAGATGATCTTTTATTGTACAGGTTTTTTTTTTAGCTATTCTGTTTTTGTTTGCTTGTTTGTTTTTCCATATGAAATTGAGAATTGTTCTTTCAAGGTCTGTAATAATTTTGTTCTCATATTGTTGTTATAATATTCTTTTGAAATGTATACAATTTACCCTTGTTCATTCAAATGCTGATTTCTCTCCCCCACTATCAGGTTTCAATTCAGACATTGCATTGTGATGTTTATTCTAAGCATCACCTGTCTGAAGTTTGTGTAAACATGCCACCAATTGTTCTCCAATTTGTCAATTAAAACAACCAGCCGAAATGTTGAGCAATGTAGAGGATAGGGTGGGAAATCCTGGTTCAGAGTGTGAGAAGAGGAAGGAAGCAGAAGGAATGGAAGGATTGGAGGGAGGCAGGAGGAGCCTGAGGAGAGGAGGGAGTAGGAGGGAGAAGAGGGGCAGAATCTGGGAGAGCAGAGACTGGAGTAGAGGTCTTGGAATGACATGGAGAAATGAAGCAGACCTAAGATATCACTAAAAGC
The DNA here is from genome assembly GCF_030254825.1 of Meriones unguiculatus. Taxonomy (NCBI): domain Eukaryota; kingdom Metazoa; phylum Chordata; class Mammalia; order Rodentia; family Muridae; genus Meriones; species Meriones unguiculatus. Next base: position 81,880,931 of record NC_083350.1, on the reverse strand, counting down.
AAGTATAATGGGGGAATCTGAATGGTAAAAACTATGTGGGCTTGGAGGTTTAGGATGGAGTAAATATTGCCCAGCATTGTGTTCTAGGTTAACTAAATAAATCCTAGTCTCTATGTGGTGATTTGGTTAAACAGCTGTTTAGGATTAACCACAGCTTTACTAAAAGATATATACAATAGTAAATATTAATTACCAAATACAACAAATTCCATAGATCTCTGAACCTTGTTTTTAATACAACAGTATATTGATGGGAATTGCATTGAATCTGTATATGGTATTAGGTAGGATGGCAATTTCACTATGGCCTAGCAATCTTACCAATCCATGAGCATGGGAGCTCTTTCCATCCTCTGGTACCTTCCTCAATTTCTTTCTTCAGAGAGTTGAAGTTCAATCTGATGCTTTCTTAGAAAACTAGGAATAGTGCTACCTCAAGATCCAACTATGTCACTCCTAGGGATATATCTGAAAGATGCTCAACCATACAACAAGGACATTTGCTCAACCATAGCAGCTTTATTCGTAATAACCAGAAGCTGGAAACAACCTAGATGTTCCTCAAGAGTGGAATGGATACAGAAATTTTGGTATATTTACACAAGGAAATACTACTCATCAATTAAAAACAAGGAAATCATGAAATTTTCAAGCAAATGGATGGAACTAGAAAAGTTAATCCTGACTGAGGTAACCTAGAAGCAAAAAGATACACTGGGTATATATTCACTTATAAGTGGATATTAGCCATATAATCTATAGTCCTCAAAAAGCTAAACAACAAGGAGGACCCTACAAAATATGCTCAATTCTCACTCAGAAGGACCAACAGGATAGACATCAGAAACAGGAGAAGACAGGGAACAGGGGAGAACCTGCAACAGAGGGCCTCTGAAAGAATCTTCCAGCATGATATCAAAGCAGATGCTGAGTCTCATATCCAAACCTTAGGCAGAGTGCCTAGAATTTTATGGAAGAAGGTGGGGTGGTATATAAAGACGTGGGGGGTGGGCAGGAACTCCCACAAGAAGAGCAACAGAGCCAGAAATCTGGGCCCAGGGGGGCCTGCAGAGACTGATACTCCAACCAAGCATCATGCATGAAGATGACTTAGACCTCCTGCTCGATGTAGTCCATAGGCAGCTCAATCTCAATGTGTAAGGGGAAGAGGGACTGTCTCTGACATGAACTCAGTGGCCAGCTCTTTGGTCACCTCTCCCTGAGGGGGGTGGTGCAGCCTTGCCAGGCCACAAGCAGAAGACAATGCAGACAGTCCTGATAGGCTAGGGTCATATAGATGGGGAGGAGGACCTTACCTACCAGTGGAGTAGGGGAGGGGCAGGAGAGGGAGGGTGGGACTAGAAGGAGACGAGGGAAGGGGCTACAGCTGGGATACAAAGTGAAAAAATTATAATAAATAATAAATAAAAAGAAGGATACAGAGGGAACAGGAGCTCTACAAGGAGACCAACATAGTAAAAAAGCTGGGCCCAAGTCATCAGCAGAGACTGATGCATTAACCAAGAACCATGCATAGAGAACACCTAGACCCCCTACTCAGGTATGGCCCATGGGCAGCTCAGGCTTCATGTGGGATCCCTGTTAAGGGGAGAAGAGACAGTCTCTGACATAAACATGGTTGCTTACTCCTTGATCACTTTTCCCTGGTGGAACAACTTACCCAGGCCAAAGAGGAAGAGGATCCAGGCAGTCTGGATGGGAACTAATAAGCTAGGGTTAAACAGTAGGATAGGGGGACTTCCCCTGTAAGTGGACTAGGGGAGAGGGATGGGGGAGAAGAGGGAACGAGGGTAGTATTAGGAGGTGATGTGATTGAGGCTACACCTGAGCTACAAAGTGAATGCACTGTAAAAATAACATAAAAATAAAAAATCTTTTTTGAAATTTTTTTTACATATTTATAATAGACCCAATTAGTATTTTATACAGGAAAAGAGACCAATTTCATCGTCATTCAAAAGTAAAAAATATAATATTTAAATTTCTATCAAGATTATAGTTTAAATGACACAATATCAGTGTTTAATTCAAAGCTACATTTTTCTAAAAGAGAAAAGCAGATTAAATTTGAATAATTAATTTTAATGATTTCTTTTATATGTAGCACATTAAATTTTTACTTGCTTGGAGACATTAACAATGGGTTATAACCCAATTTCCATGATTTGGAGATTAGTTCAGCACAGATTAGCCTCTGTGTTTATGACAGGCAAGCCTTCCTCAGAGGCACTAAAAATATTGTAACTATACTTTACTCTTGATTGGCCTGACCCAGGCATGCTAGAACAGACTAACTTTTCTTAGTAAATTGCTCTCAAGATTATTGTGTTTATTTTTTGTACTATATCCTTGAATTAATTCTCAATCACTCTTTCAAATTTTGTGGCATATAGGCTTTTGTAGTACAACCTAGTGATTGTTTGGATTTCCTCAGTGTCTGTCATTATGTCCCCCTTTTCGTTTCTGATTTCGCTGATTTGGATGGTGTCTCTCTGCCTTTTAGTTAGTTTGGCTAAGGGTTTGTCTAGCCTGTTGATTTTCTCAAACCAGCTCTTGGTTTCATTGATTCTTTGAATAGTTTTATTTGTTTCTAATTGGTTGATTTCAGCCCTGAGTTTGAATATTTCCAGCCGTCTGCTCCTCTTGGGTGTATTTGCTTCTTGTTTTTCTAGGGCTTTCAGATGGGCCATTAAGTTGCTTGTATGAGACTTTACAAATTTCTTCTTGAAAGCACTTAGTGCTATGAATTTTCCTCTGAGCACTGCTTTCATTGTGTCCCATGAATTTGGGTATGTTGTGCCTTCATTTTCATTGAATTCTAGGAAGTCATTAATTTCTTTCTTTATTTCTTCCTTAATCCAGCTGTCGTTGAGTAGGGAGTTGTTTAGTTTCCATGTATATATAGGCTTTTTGCTATTTCTGATGTTGTTGAGGTCCAGCTTTAGCCCATGGTGGTCAGATAGAATACAGGGGATTGTTTCAATCTTCTTGTATCTGCTGAGGCTTGCTTTGTGACCAACTATATGGTCTATTTTGGAGAAGGTTCCATGAGGTGCTGAAAAGAAGGTATACTCTTTTGAGTTTGGGTAGAAAGTTCTGTAGACATCTATTAGGTACATTTGAATTAGGGCCTTTGTAAGTGCCTTTATTTCCCTATTTGGCTTCTGTCTAGATGATCTGTCCCTTGGTGAGAGTGGGGTGTTGAAGTCTCCCACTATTAAGGTGTTGGGATCGATGTGTGATTTAAGCTTTAATAATGTTTCACTTATGAATGCAGGCGCTCTTGCATTTGGGGCATAGATGTTCAAAATTATGATGTCCTCTTGGTGGATTTTTCCTTTGATGAGAATGTAGTGTTGATTGAAAGCCTATTTTATTAGATATTAGGATAGCTACCCTAGCTTGTTTTTTGGGGCCATTTGCTTGAAAAACATTTTTCCAGCCCTTTTCTCTGAGGTATTTTTTATCATTGTTGCAGAGGTGTGTTTCTTGGATGCAGTAGAATGTTGGATCCTGTTTCCACACCCATTCTGTTAATCTGTGTCTTTTTATTGGAGAGTTGAGTCCATTGATGTTGATAGTTAATAGTGACCAATGAACGTTAGTCCCTTTTATTGTGGAGTTGGTGGTGTTACTGTAATTCATTGCTTGTTTTCTTCTAATTTTTGTTGGGAAATTATCTGTAGTCTATGTTTTCTTGGATGCAGTTGTTTTAATTGGATTGGAGTTTTCCTTCTAGTATCTTTTGTCAGGTTGATTTGCTATGTAGATATTGCTTAAATTTAGTTTTGACATGGAATATTTTGTTTTCTCCAGGTAGAATGTTCTTTTGATGGTAATGTTAAGGCTTGTTTTAAAGTTGAACATGGTCTAGCATAGCTGTAGAGTCTAACCCACTTATATAGTTCCATTCTTCTCCTTGCTCCATTTAGCAATGTATTAAGTTTTAAATTACTTAGTGTTAATTACAAGGAACTGTTACATATGAAGCCTCGGACCAGGCACTTTTCATGTTATAAATGCAGATGACTCCAACTTGACAATTATTTAAATCCTATTTTAAAACTGGCATTATTTAAGGCAACACATAGAACTAGGAACAGGTAGAAAGATCCTTGATCTAGGGTTCAGAATTCATCAGTTTCCAACATGAGTCTTCCACTTTCTAGTTGTATGATGCTTGAGACTGAAAGTAGCTGAGAAACTCAAAGTGTGTTAGCATGTAATTAGAGAAACATTTTATTTCATACTAAGATGTGTGAAGATAGGTTTCCTCCAGAACTGGGTAATGCAGAAGCTCTCTAGTACCCAAAAATACGTAACCTTTTTCTATTATTTTCTTTCTTCATTAACTTCAATATGTTGATTTCCTCTGTCCAACTAGTATTCTTGCACAATCCAACTGGACTGACAAAAGCTGGTGAATTACAGTACAAGAATGAAGCATTTAATATGTAGTAGACAGCAAAATGATATTTAACTAACTCTGTAACTAATAATGTTAAAAATAAAATCCCCTCTAGAAGCCCTGGAGCTAATTTAATATGTCCTATTTGCAGGAAATGGATCATGTTACCAAGCTTAAAATATTATTTTAGATATGTTTACTTGGATGGAGTATGTGATTGATCAACAAATGAAATAACTCAGCATTTCTTATCAGCTCCTTTCAACATTTCCCTTCTATTCTAACCAGCACTCTGTAATGCTCATGCTACTGAGGCGGTTAAAGAATCAGGTAAATTATATGAAAATACTAATGCCAAAACAAGGTATCAGACAAACCTATGGCATCATAATAATATGTTTTATAACATGGAGTATTTCTGTTAGTGGTATTCTACTGTAACATCATACACAAGGAGAGAGTAAGCTACGATCAGCTACTTGGTATTTCTTTATGACATTCTCATATCATATCACTCAAATTGGATTAACCAGCATTGTGTTGGAGCAATTAATTCGTAGTTTGGGTTATTTTTCAGAAGAGAAATGATATAAGTTTGGCTCTATTAAAACACCCTTTTATCTCTTCCTTAAAGTGAGGTCTGGGAAGCAGGCTTGTCACCAGTGGGGAACTAGCTAGAGATGTGCACTGTGGAGTGCCAAAGCATCTAAATTTCACTAATGTTCAGGTGACTTCATTAATGTTCAAAAAGTATCCACATACTTTTTGCCAGGCACCATTTGTAGAATATGGTCTCAGTTCTCATCCAACAGATGTTTTGAGTGTAAATATTTTGCTACTTTATGGTAACATTTTTTATGAAGCAAACTACATGAGTCAACTTAGTTTCTAATAAATTTCCTTTTCATAAGCATTGCTTTATTGTTTTGTTTCATAAATTTATTTTAATTGAATTATCCTTTAATGTAATTTTACAACAAAATTTAGTTCAGTTGTTTATCATATTTTTATATGTCATTATTATGTTTACCTGACTATACTGTTTTGTGGAACTTGGTATCTAGTCATATTTTCAGGCTTAAATTTATTACCCTGTTTCATCAAAATTTTTGTATTATAACAGTATTGTTAGTACAAAATTCTGACATCTTGAGATTTATTTATAGAAAATTTTATTTTTATTTGTTTATTAGTAATGGAAATTTCATTTAAAATAATATTGTAATCTGAGATGTTGAATATTAAAGCCTTAAGCAGACATTTGGAGCTTTATTTAATTTAAATTATATATTCACAAAAGAACATATCTTCCTTCAGTTCTGTTACCTTTCAATGTCAGGGCAGATTAAATCAGCATATAACTGTAAACTATATAAAGACAATATTATAGGGAGTAGAGTGTGTAGGTGACTCTAAAGTAAGAGTATCTATTAGTATTTAGGCTTTAAACTGGTGTCCATTTCTCAATAATATGTATCCCCCTGAAATAATATGTGGTACATTATTTCAAGCATTCTTGAATTAGAGACAAGTAAGTTTTCTAACCATCAAATACATGCTTTGATAATTCACAATAGGAAACTCCAATTCTGCCACTGAGAACGAAGGTTACCATTCCTGCTCAAAAGTAGAGTACAAAAATAGAAACAGAAATGTGATAAGATCTTTTTTTTTTTCTGGGATGCTGTTCATTTTTATTCAATGCAAAATGGATTTGACTATGAATCTGGTAAGAAAGAAAGATTTTGAGGGAATATGAGCACACTGGTCAGCGAGAGTACATGGTTGTCTCAGAGTGGGCATTGGGTGAGGACAGGGAATTCTTGAGCACTCCGCAGGGTCAAAGTAGAGACATCTGTAACACCTCAGCTTGCAAAAACAGTAATTGACATGGAAATGAAAGGAATGACTTAAAAGGCCTTGTACCTTTAAGGTCATACAAAATGCTTTTTTTAAAAAAAATTCGTTTATATTTTTATTAATTACAATTTATTCAGTTTGTATCCCAGCTGTAGCCCCCTCCCTCAGCCCCTTCCAACTCCATCCTCCCTCCCTCATCCCTTCCCATGCTGCTCCCAAGTGCACTGATTTGGGAGGCCCTCTTCCCTTTCCTTCTAACCCTTGGCCATCAGGTCTGATCTGGACTGGTTTCACTGTCTTCCTCTGTGACCTGTAAGGCTGTTCCCCCATCAGGGGTAGGTGATCAAAGAGCCAGCCACAGAGTTCAAGTGAGAGACAGACCCTGTTCCCATTACTAGGGAACCCATTGGAGACTGCCATGGGCTATATCTGTGCACTTGGGGAGAACATTCAAGGTTATCTCCCTGAATGTTCCTTGGTTGGATTATCAGTCTCAGAAAACACCCCTGGTCCTAGATTTTTTGAGAACTCTGGGGAAAATGATCAATCTTTACTCAGAAAGGCAAATAGGATGGACATCAGAAGAGGGAGAACACAAGGAAAAGGACAAGAGCCTGCCACAGAGGGACTCTGAAAGACTCTACCCAGCAGGGTTTCAAAACAGATGTGTAGGCTCATAGCCAATCTTTAGGCAGAGTGCAGGGAATCTTATGAAAGAAGGGTGAGGTAGAAAAACCTCGAGGAGACTAGAGCTCCACAAGGAGAGCAACAGAACCAAAATTTTATTTCTTGCAATACATCCTTTTTGAGAAATTGGAATGTTTGTCTATAACTTTAAATTTTTTATTTGTTTTTTTTTAAAATTTTTTTTTATTTTTTTACTATTAATTACACTTTATTCATTTTGTATTGCCCCATAAGCCCCTCCCTTCTCCCCTCCAGATCCAACCCTCCCTCCCCCTTCCTCATGCATGCCCCTCCCCAAGTCCATTGACAGGGGAGGTCCTCTTCTCCTTCCTTCTGATCTTAGTCTATCAGATCACATCAGGAGTGGCTGCATTGTCATCTTCTGTGGCCTGGTAGGGCTGCTCCCCCCTCAGGGGGAGGTGATCAAAGAGCAGGCCAATCAGATTATGTCAGAGGCAGTCTCTCTTCCCATTACTATGGAACCCACTTGGACACTGAACTATCATGTGCTACATCTGTGCAGGGGTTCTAGGTTACCTCCATGAATAGTCCTTGGTTGGAGTATGAGTCTCTGGGAAGAGCCCTGTGTTCAAATTTTCTGGTTCTGTTGCTCTCCTTGTGTGGTTCCCATCCTCTCCAGCTCTTACTATTTCCCACTTCTTACATAAGATTCCATGCACTCTGCCCAACAGTTGACCATCAGGCTCAGCATCTGCTTTGATAGTCTGAAGGGCAGAGGCTTTCGGAGGCCCTCTGTGGCAGGTTCCTAGGTTGTTTCCTGTTTTCTTCTTCTTCTGATGTCCATCCTCTTTGCCTTTCAGGATGGGGATTGAGCGTTTTAGTCAGGGTCCTCTCTCTTGCTTAGTTTCTTTAGATGTACAGTTTTTAGTAGGTGCATCCTATGCAGACCCTAAGAGAACACAGATGTCAGCCCAGGCTACTATACCCAGCAAAACTCTCAGTCCTCATAGATAGAGAAAACAAGATATTCAATGACAAAAATAAATTTCAACAATACCTACACACAAATCCAGTGTTACAGAAGGGAAAAAACAACCCAAGAAAACTAGCTACTTTCAAGAAAACACAGGAAATAATTAACCTCACTACAAAAAGCAACCAAACACACAACCTTATGACCACAGCCAACATCAAAATCAAAGGATCTAACAGCCACTGGACATTAATCTCTCTCAACATCAATGGACTCAATTCTCCAATAAAAAGACACAGACTAACAGAATGGATGCGTAAACAAAACCCAGCAATCTGCTGCAGTTTTTTTTTTTAACTCAGATGAAAATACCTCTACTTTAGACTAATTTCTGAACTTCGGTGCTGCCACATATCATAGAAACTTGGTACCTCAAGAATAATTCCCTATTTTATATTACAAATTAAAATATTTCTTTCTTTGCAGCTACTCCTGATGAAACCTGATAGACTAAGATCAGAAGAAAAGAGAGGAGGACCTCCCTTATCAGTGAACTTGGGGAAGGGCATGTGAGAAGAAGGGGGAGGGAGGGAGCCACGGGGGGGGATACAAAGTGAATAAAGTGTAATTAATAAAAATTAAGATAAAAAATGGAATGAAAAAAATCTTTCTTTCTTGATGATTCAGCTGCAATAAATGAAATTAGTTCATACTCCACTGGTCACATGAAACGATCCATGTAACCTCCCACATACACATTTTTTTGTCTGAACTCTGTCCCTAGTATCGTGACAACCTGTCTTTGCAGTGTTCCATAACTAGTCTTCCTTTGTACAGAGTCCATCATTCAGCGGCATTTCTCACAGCTGCTGACATGACCCACGCTGTGCAAGGCTACCCAGGTAACCCCTCACAAAGGATTTCAATGGTTCCTAAATCTTGTCTTCTGGAATGGCAGGGAAAGAGCAGCAAGATTTAGGATCAGACACACAAACTTGAATCTCGAGTCTGCCTCATATTGTGCATGTCTCCTTGACAAAGTTATTTATCTGTTCTTTCGTTTAAAAAGTTTACTTCACAATACTGTTCTGAAAATCAGATAAAACACACACACACACACACACACACACACACACAAACATACACACACAATGCAGCCAATGAAAAATTTATTAGTCAAATTTTAAACTTTAAAAATCTAGTAATGAACATAAACATAGTAAAGTCACAAGACTAATATGTATGCACATACTTTCTAAATATGTGTATGTATATATATAAAACATTGCTTATGTATAATTTTAAGTTTTAACAAGTATAGTGCATTTGTATTGAAGTCTTAAATTTCTTAGTTTATTTTAAGAATAAGAATAATAAAAAATGTACAAACGATCTTAATAAAAGTCGTAAACTTTCATAAGATTATGTTAATGTTTTTATGGAGTATTTTTGGTTACTTTAAAAATTATTTGTCTTATTTACTTAAATTATAAATCATTTTCCTTTTCTCCTTTCTCCCTCCAAACCTATCCATATATATCTCATGTTCTCTTTAAAATTCATGGCTACTTTTTCAATAATTGTCATTCGTAGTTTATACATATAGCCTCCTAATTACATATATACAATGTGCTGTTCATATAATTTTACCCTAGAAATGTTAGAAGCTACATCCATGAGGTCTCCACAGTGTGACTATCTAACCTGAGCTGAACACGGACTTAATAAACATGCTGACATGGACCAGAAAGCACCAGAAGCGTCGGTCCTACAAGAAGTGTTTCTCGAGTATTGTTTTGGAACCTTGGAATTAAAGAAAAATGTGTGTGTGTGCGTGTGTGTGTGTGTGTGCATTTGCTACATTTTGTTCAAAATACAAGTGCAAGAAGATGGCTAGATACTCAAGCAAGGCTGTCTTAGAAAGGGTAATATAAGTAGACTACCCATGGACGCGGTTGTCTGCAAACTGAAATTACCCAGACTTACAGTCAAAGATCGTGTATCTATACGAATTCTGTTGAGAAGATCAGAGTATCACTGACTTGTTTTTGGATGATCCTACAGTGCTTTCCTGAATTTGTCAGGCTGTTGGGATCTATCAGTGTTGTTATTCGTTATTAGTTCATATAACCTTTTTCTCATCACAAATAAATTATCAGGTCTAGAAATTGTTAATATTCTTTAAATTGATTACGTTTGTGAAAAAGTTCAAACCACAGATCAATAGGGCTTTGTTTTCATTTAAAATATTTAGTTCCTACTTCACAAGTATTTTTTAATAAGCAAGGCTAAATAGGTCTCCATGCGAAATCTATGCATCTACAGTCGCTTAGAAAAGTTTCCAGGAAAACGTTACAGTGCACAGGTGGGACGACAAATACTGCACAGTTATGTGCATTGAGTGTTGAGTTATTCTTAGGCTGTTTTTATACGGTTATAATGAAGAGCGTTTTAGAAATATTGATTTAGGGGCGGTGGGGGTTGCTCCGTGGCTAATGGTTTCAACACAAGAAGCAAGCCTGACAACTTGAGGTTGTACACTTAGGACACACGAGAAGGCCAAGTTGGCATAAAATAGTTGGTGTTTCAAAGACAGGTAACACGGTATCCATCCCTAGAACAAGCTGGAGGGCTATGTTAGCGGTACTTGTCATCTGTGGGTAAATTGAGGGACCCTGTCTCCATGATTAAGAAGGTTGTGTAATCAGTAGGACTCTGATGTCAACTTATGACCTCCACACAACTCACACACATGTACATGCACAGCACCACACACATGTCCCAACATACGTTAACACATTTACACATATTGCACACCCACATACATATATAAAAAATATCAAATGGATATGTCAACATGCTATGGATTATGCTACAATTAAATTACATTCAATTTCTATGTTTTTTGTTTGTTTGTTTGTTTTTTAAGACACAGACCAGATGTTTTTTCTCCCTACACCGGTACAGTAGTAGATTTATACAGGAAAATGGTGGAGGGAAAAGCCGAGTGAGATGGCTAGGAGGTTATTTGTATACCTTCTTGGATGCTCACAACTGCACCACTGCTCAGAATCTCACAGTGCTCGCTTGCACTCGTTCTTTGCATGGACTGAGCAGATTTCATAACTGTATGGGCCTGCTTGTATATTAAAGCAAATCACCACAGACTGTAGATTCAAGACCCAAAGGATATTTTCTTATTGTCCTAGAGGCTAGAAATCCAAGCTCACGGTTTGTTTCCTTCCCAGCCATGCCAATGACTTGAAGATGGCTGTCTTCTACCAGTATCTTTCCAACCTGCTGGTCTGTGTCCTATTCTTTCCTTATAAGCCTATAAGGACAACCGACCTTATTTTACCTTAGGGGCCACTTGAGCCTGCCTCCAAAGGTGTTCCCTTCTGACATGCCAGGGAAAGGGTTCATCATGCCAGTTTAGGCTTCACAATTTAACAGAAGAAAGTTATAAAAACACATCATAAATGTTTTAATACCTCATACATTTTATAATAACTATAAAGATTTATTGATTTATATTTGTATAATTGTATTTCCTGCATGTACATATGTATACTACAAACATGTCTGATACCTGCAGAGGTCAGAAGAGGATTTTCCAAGCCTTGACTGAATGTTTCTATCAGAGAATTTTACTAATATTTAATGATAGAAATAAAGATAATTTTATTTTCAGGTAGTTGTGTGGATATGGTTTGGTATTGCTTTACTTGGTCATTTTGCCAAATCATCATTTGTTGTTAAGGTCTTCATAGTTATGTTATCTAAAATTCAAACACTGAATGCTTAATCCCAAAATAATGTTGTTTGCTCTCGGCCTGTTGGAAGCAATTAGATCATATGAGTAAAGCTTCATTAATGGGATTAGTGTTCTTATTGTAATAATAACCCTCACCGTACTTCGGCTTGTATCATAAAGACACATCAAGGAACTAGCTATGTACGAGCCAGGAAGTCAGCCTTCCTTTAGCAGTACCATGATGGTAATTTGACCTCAGGGAGCCAGGCTCCAGAGAGGTACATCACTTTTTTCAGTCACTCAATCTATGGTACTTTTCCAAGCCACTCAAACACATAAAACTCAGAACAAAAGATGACCCAAAAATAGTCACTCTAAGGACTGGATATATTATGGAAGAATTTCATTTGCTAATTTCATTAACACAGAATCTCACTGAACTGCCCTACAAACCATATAAAAGAGAATGGAAAAGAGAATTTGAGAAATATACTTGTTTTTAAGGTATAGAAAAATCCGTGTTTGTGTTTCTACTGAAACGGCTAGTCAAAGAGAAGAATGTACATATGTTTGCAAAATGCGTTTTCCTATTTAATTAAAAAGAAACTTTTATCTGATCTGGATTAAACACCACTACTGTTTAATTAGACCAAAAATCTTTAAAAGGATCATTCCTAGAAGATCAATTAATACTCTGTTCTGTGTTGAAGTTCATTAGAAGGCAATTCTTGTGATCCACTCGCATAACTATTAAAGTCCATTTGGACTTTACAATCTGTCTTTATGGCATTTCCTTAAAATCCAAGCAATTAAACAGGATTAAAAACAAGCATACACCAAGTACACTGTTAGTATACTTTGAAATTAAAATTATTTCGCAAATACACGGGTTGAGATATTTTATTTGAAAAATGTAGCTTCTGGGTGTCCTGTTCTTCCACATGGAAGTTTGGTTCCTGTTAGTGACACAGGTAAATTAAACACTTATCTTTACAAGTGAAATATTGTGTGGGCTCTGGTCTACAAGTAAAGCAGAGTATCATTAAGAATCATTTCACTGACTTTTTAAATTAATCAATCAATTAAATAATTAATTTTGCCAATCATGTTGGATCTATCCTGTGTCTCTGAGCTATCCAGCTTCTGGTTCTTGGCCCTCCAGGTACTGTCAGGTGTGGACTTCCTCTCATGGCATTCGTGTCAATTTGGACTATCATTAGAGAGACTTCATCCAGCAACCAGTAGGAGCAGATGTAGAAACCCACAGCCAAACATCAGGAGGAGCTCGGGGACTCATGCTGAGCAGAGCGTGGAAGGGTGATAGGATTCAGAAGGGTCAAAGACACCGTAAGAAAGCAACCTAGAGAATCAGCTAGGCTGGGAGCATAAGGGTTCTCAGAGACTAAACTGACAATCAGGGAGCCTGCATGGGTCTGACCTAGGTCTTCTGTGTATATGTTATGGTTGTGTATTCTTGTGGTAGTTCTCTCAGTGGGAGTGGGGATGATTCATTTGCCTGCTTTGGAACATTTCCTCCTACTGGGTGGCCCTATACAGTCTTAACATGAAGAGAGGTGGTTAGTCTTATTACAACATTATATTCCATGTTTGTAATGAGAGGCCTATCCTTTTCTGAAGAGAAATGGAGGAGAGAATCTGGGGGAAACCGATGAGCCTCAGAGACTGGGAGAAGAGGAGGAAGGGAAAACTGCAGTCAGATTTGATATATAAGAGAAGAATAAATAAAAACAGGAGGACCCTAGGGAAGTTACTTAATCTTCATCCAGAAGGGCAATTAGGATGTCATCAGAAGTAGGACAAGACAGGGAACAGGACACAAACCTTCCATAGAGGGCCTCTGAAAGACTCTACCCAGCAGGGTATCAAAGCAAATGCTGAGAACCATAGCCAAACTCAGGGCAGAGTGCAGGGAATCTGAAGGAAGAAGGGGGAGTTAGAAAGACCGGGAGAGGACAAGAGCCCCACAGGATACCAACAGAGCAAAAAATCCTGGGCCCAGCAGGTGGTCCAGAGATTGCCTAGACCCCATTCTCAGATGTATGCCATTAAGGGAAACAGGGGCTGTTTCCAACATGGACTCGGTGGCTGGCTCTTTGACCACCTCCCCCTGGTGAGACGGCTTTACTAGGCCACAGAAAAAGAGGATCCAGACAGCTCTGATGAGACCAGATAGGCTAGGGTCAAACAGTATCAGAGGAGGACCTCCCCTGTCAGTGGACTAGTAGAGGAATATAGAAGAGGAAACAGGGAAAGAGCGTGGCATTCAGAGGAGGTGAGAGAGGGGGCTAGAGCTGGGATAAAGAGTGAATAAACTGTTAATAATAATAATAATAATAATAAAAACTTAATTGTATATAATATATCTTTTGAAGTCCTAATGATAAATAATATAAACATATCCATTTTGAAATGAACAAAAAAGAAGTGAAATATTGAGCAAATATAAGAGGGATATCAGCTTCCACATCCCTTCTTACAAACTGAACTTTCAAATCACAGCTTTTGTAATATTCGCCATATATGTCTGTGCCATACAAGTAGGTAGACATAAAATAAATTTATAGATGTCAATAGTAGCTTGGAAGGAAAGCCTGTACTACTAAGCACTCTTCTGCAGCACTCAGAGATGTTGCATGAAATAAGATTGAACAGGACATATGGGATTTGACTTGAACACAATGCTGATTGACAAATAGGAATTGCTAACAGCTTTTAAAAACATTTCTTCCACTTTCAGAAATACAAATGATGGCTTTTTTTAAATAAACACTGATTTTTTTTCTTTCTTCAAAGACAATATATTCTGGAGCGTACTCGTCTAAGGATGGGAGGCTGAGAATATGTGAGCGTGCCTCTTGAGGGACCATTTAAAAAAAGTCTCCTCTTGGGCATGACTACTGACATTTGGGGACCCTTGCATTTGAACTGTTCCTCTGTTGGCAAGAGGGGCACTTTCCAGCAAGCCCCTTTAAGGGTCTCTTGGATTTTGTCCCAACTTTTAGATATACAGTTTTACAGTTTGCTTGTCTGCTTGCCTGTTTCAGTGGAAGATTTTTTTTTTTTTTCACATTTTCTTCTTCCTGCTTGGTGCACCACCTCTTGCCTTCTAATTATGCTGCTGGGTCCTGTCTGAGTTGATTATTTTCTCATCAAAATACAATTTTGTACATTAAAAATAAAATCATTCGATGAATACAAGTCAGTGACTTGTTTTTTCATCCTTAACACACTCTAATCATTTTTTTCTTCTTCTGACTCCAACTTAATATTGTTATGTACAGGGTCCGTATTCTTCACAAAGAGCAGAGAGTCCAGGGTGTTGATGAAGGTTTGTTGCATGTCCCTGAGACACAGATACTTCTTGAGAGTTTTCCTCAGGGAAAATTCTGGTTTAAATAATCTAGAAGCTGAGTTGAATGTGGTTAAATATTTTAATATGGAAGTCATATTTAAATGGGAGTTCTCTTCCCCCTTCCCCCTTTTTTTTCTGGCCCAAGAATGAAAGCAGTCTTCTTCCTTGAGTGGTCCTAATTTGAAAAGAAACATTGGATAACTCCTCACTGTCAATCAATAAGAAGACCCCAAGACTTTCAGCTTGCCTCAAAGCGCTGAGTACTTTAATATAGTTCTTTACGTTGTGGTAATTCCCTAACCATAAAATTGTTTTTGTTGGTACTTTATAACTATAATTTTGCTATTGTAATGAACCATAATGTAACTATCTGATATGCAGGATATCTAATGTATGATTTCTGTGGAAGAGTTCTTCAATTCCCGACGGGGTGGCTACCATACTCACAGATTGAGAACTCCTGTTCTAAAGAGTATAGTGAGTATTGATGAAAGCAGCACCTGTGGACCTCTCCAGCATGCAGGCAGTAAGTCAAAAATACTGCCAGGTCAAAGAGGTTCCAATATTCACAGTCACATATTTTAAAAGAGTAATTAGTTGCGTATTTTTAAAATAGTTTCATAAATTTTACTTAAATGAGAAGAGCCCCACATTGCAGGTGCATAATTACACTATCATTAAATACAAACACAGATGTATACAACTAAATTAGAAAGAATGATTTTATTGAAAAAGCAATGTCACTTATTTCTTATTTCACTATTTTGGTTTAAAAAAGTAAAAAGAAGTATTTTTTGTTTGTTTCTCAAAGGCTGAAGGATGTGTTCCTGTGTTTCCCACATTTTGGAAGAGAATAAGCAATTAAGTCATTGTGTATGTCAAAATCAGAAAACTCAACAGATCATAGGTTAGCCATCTTTGGTACAGCAGTAATAATAATCATATCATCACAATAATTTTGTAGGGACACTGCACACGCACACACACACACACATACACACATACACAGAAGAAAAATGACTTTCAATCTGTTATTACTCCTACTATAATTTTGCTTACTGAACACATATGGAGCAAAGATGAATGAGGAATTGCTTACATTCATGCATTGTTTAAATGTCATTGGCTACATTCATGGATGCCAAGTCATTCTAAATCCATAATAATTCCTTGACATGAGCCTAGCTTCATTTTAAAGATGAAGCATCCTGAGATGGGACATATGTACACACAACAGGTAAACAAAATGAACAGAGGTAAAATTTAGATCACAATGATAAGAATATAATCCATTCTTTTCATCTGCCATTCAGGAATCCCTCAGGAAGCCCCAGTTTTTTTCTCACTTGGTAAAAGGAAATCCCAGCAATGGTATAGAATCCAACAAATGTTAAATACAAAGTTGATCTACTTCTTTGTACTTACTAGTTTTTAAAGATATATTTAATCTGTTACATAGACTATAAGACTATATTGAAATTATATTGAATTCTCAAGTGACTGTAATGCTAGGAAAGAGTAAATGAAGTATATACTAGAATTGTCACTAGTACTAGCTCCAGATCAGAAAAATTCATATGCGCATCTAGACCTATCAAGTTTGTCTTTATTGTTGTTCTCTTTAGTTCTAGAATTTGATTCAACTTTAGGAAAGCAAGGAATTAAAGATCATCTGAGTCGAAAACAGCAAGTTAGTCTATAAATTTGCTATAGCAACCACATCATTGATTAATTTATGGAAAAGGGTAATCTCATTTCCACTGTATTCATGTGTTACTACAGAAACATTTGATTTTTCATCTTAAATTATATGTTTTTAGTTATTTGCAAAAGTACTAGGAAATAAAACCAGTTATATTTTTAGAAGGTGATGATCTCCTAAAATTACTTTCATTTAATTCATAATAAACTTCATGGAATGGCTTTTGAAATAGGAAGCTACATTGATAAATTATTTCAATATGAATTCTGTTTTTCATTTTATGAGCATGTTATCACTTTATAAAATGATATGCAAAGTACATTGCTTAGTGCAATAGAGCTTCCTATGAAGTTGATGTTAACTGAACTTCTTGCTTCTCAATCTATTTAGAATTTTGTATTATTTTACAGACAGAACTATACATATTATTTTTTAATCATTTCTGAATTTATATCTTTTCACTCCTCTGTTAAGGCAAAACTAACCCAAGTCATATTTAAGGCTTGTATTCTAACTACTGAGCTCTAGGATAGCTCTCTGCTGGTTCTGCACTAGAGTCTTAGAATTTACTAGAATATTCATTTTCCATTCATTGATTACTGAGTCATAACTACATTTATTGTGAATCAGATTCTCAAGGTCAGAAATTTTGTCTATTTCTTCACCTCTGAACTCCAGAGTTTGCTGTTAGAGTTCTCATGATAAACATCATTTGAAGCAAATGCATATTTAGACAATATTAAAATACCCAAAATGTCTCACAGTTGAGAATTAGAACCTCACTGCAGTGCGAAGAAGAAATCATTGAATAAAGATGCATGACAGAAGATAGTACTCAGGAGATCTGTCTCCTAGGTCAGTCGGTGGGGAAAACATGTGTGTCTTCGTTTGAGTAAGGATGGACATAAACAGTGCTTCTCACTATGATTATGGATCCTCTCTGAATCAATTACATTCTTTTTTTTTCATTTTTCTTTTTTAGCATGGTAAAAGAAGATATTCTTTTGTGTTCATTTTATGTGTGCTGCCGATCCACTCCAGTGAGTGGGCAGTGGAATTGTGGCTAAGAAATAATCTTTTTTTTATGTCTACATACCTGGAGTTTTCTGAGTTATTAGACAACAGACACTCCCAGTTCTTCTACAACTATCTTCCACAATCACAGTTGTTCTTGAACATTTTAAAATCATACACAGTTACACAAAATTTTAAATTATAAATCCCTTTTACCACCAAGACTTTTAAACCCCTCTATTCTATTTCTGTTTTTAAATGTCAAGTTTGTATGTGTGCTTGCATGCCTCTGTGTGCGCCTGTGAGCCAGTGTGGGTGTACGACTGTGTTTGTGTGCAAGCTTGTGTGTATGTTCACATGCGTGTGCATGCCTGTCTGTGAGTATTTGCATGCTTTGTGTGTACAGGTATGCATGCCTATGCATGTGCTTGTGTGTGTGTGTGTGTATGTTAGAAGGTCTCAGAACTATCTACTTCAACCATCCCAACCAGTAATTCTTATCCTCTATTTTCTTTTTTTTTCTGTTTTATTAATTTATTATTTATTAAAACTTATTCACCTTGTATCCTGGCTCTAGCCAGCCACTGAGTTCATGTCAGAGACAGCCCCTGCTCTAGGTCCTTTCCATGCATGGTGCTTAGTTGGAATATTGGTCTTTGCAGGCCCCCTGGGCCCAGCTATTTTGGCTCTGTTGTTCTGCTTGTGGAGTTCCTGTCCCCTCCAAGTATATCTATCTCCCTCTTCATCCATAAGGATTCTGGCACTCTGGCCAAAGTTTTTAAATTTTTGATATTATAGTTTCAATAATTCTACCTTCTTTTTCCTCCCTCCAAACTCTCTCATATATCCTCCTGCTCGCTTTCAACTCTTTTCACGTATTGTTTTATGCATATATGTGCATATACATAATATGTTTCTAAATATATTCTTCTCAGTCTGTATAATGTTATTCTCATGTGTATTTCCAGGGCTAATCATTTGGTATTGAATAACCAGTTGCTGTGCTTTTCCCAGGGGAAGATTATTTCTCTCGCTCTCAGCATTCCTTACTTGCCTGTAGTTTTGTTTGTTTGTTTTTCCTGTGTGTGTGTGTGTGTGTGTGTGTGTGTGTGTGTAGATTTGAGGTCTTGTGGGATTTTTTTCATACACTTAGGCATCTTTATTGGTGGTATTCTTGTTCAGATTGTGTTTATGCAGTCATGTTAATGAGACGTTATTGGTGTAGATTTTGATACTTCTAAGAGACTCAGTCTTCCAATAAGCTCCTCAATACTCTGGCTCTTACAATATTTTTGGCCCCCTTTCCACATTATTCTCTTTGCCATAGCTGTGGGAGTGTTTTGTAGATTGTATATTAAAACCAGACTCTAGAACTACGCATTTTGATTGGCTGTAGCTGTCTCTGTCTATTGGAAAGAAAAATTTCTTTGATGAAGGATGAAGACTATGTTTACCTGTCCCAGCCAACAAAATTTTTTGGCAAAAAACGAGCCTTATGATGCTTCTATTCATTATAGACACAGGGGTCACTTGAAAATAATGAGGCCATGCAAGGATTAGAATCTTTCAACATAACTGCTCAATAAAATTGCAAGCATGTAAAATTTTAGTTCTGGAAGAATAACCTATCCTCAATTAAAGCTGCTTAGCACTAATGGTTGCTCACTCTCCTTTTCAGATATTTAGTCACTTCCTGGTAAGGGGGTGATCAATGCCTCTGACTGAGAAAGCGACAGGTCCGGTAACTGTATAAATCCATGCCTTCCCTGCTTTCCCAGTTGGGTTTCTGCATTCTAAACACTGTAAGGTAAACTCAAAGCAAGCACTTATCATACTATACTTGTAGTTACCTTATGGTCAGGGTTGTGACCTGTACAGGGATAAATACTTACATGAGTTTATGAGTATCAAGATGGTGGTATAAAGCTTGGTAGACCCTGTTGCTGAGGTGAACTCTGTTGTCAGTGCTTTATGGAAAGGAATGACTGATTTTAAGCAGGAGCAGTTCACAGATCATCAGCAGTAAAAGCCCACTGTTGTTTGGAGGTGTAATGTTGGATTCTCCTCCTTAGTGAGGCACTCAACTGAAACTTGAAGTTCTTGGATAAACAATATTACTCTAAAGTAGTATTACTTGGCCAGTATAATGCTACTGCTTATTTCAATTTTCTTTGTAAGTCTATTTGCATAATGATTAAATAGAAAAACGCAAGTAACATTTAATTGATTTTTTTCTAGAAAACGGCTGATTCTTCATTTTACTTTATTTTGGAAAAGCCCAAAATTAGATAAACATCTCAAATTAGGAAGAAAGCAGTAACAAATAAGACAGACGTCTGCAATATAGCTTACATTTATTTGAAAAAATAAATAACTATCTTGAAGAAGAATATGTTCATGCTATATATAAATGGATTTCTGCATATTAAAGAACCCCAAAGAATAGAGTTTCTGTACTTCAGATGTTATATTTTCTATATTTAAGCCTGATTAGTATTTTAAGACCTGATATTATTTATAAATAGAATTTTAAAATGTTGTATTTTTAAGTTGCGTTTTTATTACAGGAGCTGAATACAGTCCTGCAATTCTATAGTTATCTTCCAAAAGAACTTCATGGCTGAACAAGCAAACAAAAACAGTGCCCAAACAATCAGTTTTCAGAATTTTCCAAAACATAGAATAATTGTTGTTTTCTTACTCATTTGTCATTCTCTAATCCCTGCTGGATATAACATCTGACTTGTAGAGAAAGGCTGACCATCAACATGAGAGCCAGGCTGAGATGATTAAGGCAGATCAGGGTCAGCCTATATTGTTCTTTCTTTCAATGTCTCATCTGAAATAAAAGTGTCAGCCCCAAGACACAGATACTGAGATGAGGGAATGAGGGTGGGATTGGAAGGGAACGAGGGAGGAGGCTACAGCTAGGATACAATATGAATAAACTATTAATAATAATACTAATAATGATGACGATGATGCTTCCAGAACTAGGCTTAGGCTGTCATAAGGGGGCAGTAAACCTCTTAGACAACAATCACTTCTGGGGAATAAAAGAAATAAAAGACACTTTTATAAATTTTAAATTTCATCAAATGACAATTGCCGCGCCATACAAACAGAGGCTCAGTATCTTTAACTCAGAGGTGTTCACAGCAACTTCAATTTCTTTCCTGAGATGAGAAATATTTACTGTATTATTTCCTATATGAAAGAAACTGACTACAGAATTTCTTATATTTGATGTGTAGACATAAACGGTACCTTTCCAGTTGGTAGAGCTAGCCAGAATGAAAAAATATCACTTGCTTGATCTTCCGCAGATAATAATGGATATTAATAATTTAGGCATGGGAGTTAATTTGAGAATATTTGCTTAGATGTTAACAAACTGTCAGTGTTACCAACACCTACTCATGGGGTATAGAAGCACAATGTAAAATGGCCCCATCCCAACAATTTTTTCTAAATTCACTATCCCCAAGTCAGTATCCTAGCTTTTTCCCAATAGCTAAGAAGAAAGCAAATAAGATTGCTGGAGTCAACAAAATAAATACTAGATGCCTAGTTCAGTTTGAATTTTGTATATATTTTGTATAAATCAAAACTTTTTTTCTGAATATTTCCTAACAACATTTTTGGACAACATTATCTTAAAACTTAGTCATCATTTATTTGAAATTCAATTTCAGCTAAGTATATTTTTATCTGTTAACTTTAAAGACAGATGTTATGAATAGTATCATTCAGTACTAAGTCATTAACAGCAGCTAACATTTTCACAGCAGTGATCTTCTCTGAACTATACAAATGTTAACCCGTTTATTCCTGAAAACACCCTATAATAGAAACTGTATGTTTTCTATTTAGCAAATAAAAATATTGAGGTAATTAAAAAGATAGATTGCTTGGCTATGTTCATAAAACTAGTTGCAGGAAAGGCATTTGAACCCAGAGAGTCCTCCCTTAGAGTGTAAGCACTAACCATTATAGTGTGCACTCTTTTGTCAAATATGTCAGTTTATCTAAACACTGTCCTACAAATTGAACAGGGATTGGCTGTTTAAAACAACATTCTTTAATAAATTTTCAATCTATCAATATAATATATCAATAAAACATATCTGCTTCATTGTGCTCTTTGGTCATTGGTAATAGTTGTGATGATCGTTTAAACTGTTTGTCACTGTGAGTATGTACCAATATGTCTATGGGTATGTACAGATGTATTAAAGGACTTTTTCAGTGTTGCTTAGATTCTATCACATGCGTGCCTGAGAAAACCACATTTACAGCTATCAATATAGAGCCACTTTCTCATAGATTTTATTGTATTCTAAATGTGTTTCTTTGATAGGCTTTATTTTCTCTAGTGTTGCTTACCACAGAGGGCCTCTGAAAGACCCTACCCAGCATTGTATCAAAGCAGATACTGAGAGTCATAACCAAACTTTGGACAGAGTGCAGGAAATCTTAGGAAAGAAGGGGGAGATAGACCTGGAGAGGACAGGAGCTCCACAAGGAGAACAACAGAACTCAAATATCTGGGCACAGGGGTCTTTTCTAAGACTGATACTCCAATCAAGGACCATGCATGGAGATAACCTAGAACCCCTGCTCAGATGTAGCCCATGGCAGGTCAGTCTCCAAGTGGGTACCCTAGGAAGGGGAACAGGGATTGTCCCTAACACAAACTCAGTGGCTAGCTCTTTGACCACTTTCCCTTAATGAGGGAACAGCCTTCCCAGGCCACAAAGAAGGACAAGACAGCCACTTCTGATGAGATCTGATAAGCTAGGGTCAGATGGAAGGGGAGGAAGACCTCCCCTATCCATAGAGTTGAAGAGGGGCATGGGAGGAGATGAGGGAGGGAGGGTGGGATTTGAAGGGAAAGAGGGAGAGAGTTACAGCTGGGATCCAAAGCAAATAAGCTGTAATTAACATAAAAATAAAAAAATAATTATAAAAGGAAAAAAGAATAATTAAATTTTTAACCTTGGGATTGGTCAAGATGGCGGCGCCGGGAGAGCACTGTGTCTGAGAAGCACGATAGCACTCTCCATCCAGCGACCAGAAGACTGAACTCTGGGCCCTAAAAGTACAGTGATCATGTTTCCCAGGTGAGGGGAGGCTCCCACGGCTTGGGAATCGATCGGGTCCACTCTTGGCTGCCCAGCCAGAACCCAAAAGAAATCTCGGTAATGCAGGCTTTGGGTCTCCGGGCTGGAGCCGCAAGTCTGCATGTCCTGATCACTTTCCCAGACTGATCAGTGGGCACAAGGGTGCCAGAGACTGGGAGTCCCAGTAGCAAAAAATCCCCACGGGGAAGCAAAGTTGTGAGTCTGATCTCGGGTCACCCAGTCTTTCCCTGGAAGGTCTCCCGGACCACAGGTACCCGCCACCATCACAACTGAGCTTCCGCCACACAGAGAGCTGCGCTCCCAGCTCACCTGTACAGACTGCGCACCCCAGTGAAACAGGGAAAGGGAACCCCTGTCTGGAGAGGGCACCACAGGGAAGGAAGAAACCGGGCTACTTGGGTCATCTGAGTGGCTGCATGCCCAGCTCACCGGTATAGACGAGCTGCGCACCCCAGTGCAACAGGGACTGGGAACCCCTGTACGAAGAGACCCCAACACAGAAAACTGCTGTGCCCCAGATATCCTGCTGTTACCAGGAGAGCAGTACTCACCTGCCACAGATTACCTCTTGAGTTCTGGGGCACAGAGCCCCAACCTCAGACCTACAAAAGACCGGGAACCCTGACATCAACCCGCAGATTGATCCAAGGGGCAACCTCCAAGGGGCAACCAGTTATTCCTAACAAAACCGACCAAACCACGGGACACACAGGTTACAGCAGCTGATCACTAAATTTACAGCAAGAAAACCAGAAGGAGGGCAGCTGTCTCCAGGACTTCTCCCAGTGAGAGGAGAGCCCTCTTGACTAATCAGGATCACAGTTACAACCCAGATCTCTATGCCTGAGGTGAGCTGTAGCAACTCCTGAAAAACACCGGCCATCCAATGACTATACCCAAAAAGCTGAGAAGGCTTCCTTCAGGAAAAAACATCTTCCTACCAAAGGGATTCTCTCCACTACAAGACTCCAGGAACAACCAGAAACTAACTTCAAACAACTAAGATAGCCCAATGGGTAGAGAATAGCGTAAAAGTTCAACCAATAAAACCCAGAGCAATATGGCATCTCCAAAACCCAGTTATCCAGGGGCAAATAGCCCTAGACACCCCAGTATAATTGAAATTCAAGGAGATGACCTAACATCTATGCTCATGAAGAAGATAACAGAGGAAACAAATAAAATACAAAAAGAAATAGAGGACGCTGCAGCCAAACAGTCTGTGGCCTTTAGAGAGGAAATGCTTAAATGACTGAATGAAATAAAAGAAACAGTGGATTGTTCAAACAAACAGCTGAAGGAATTGACGGAAAAACATGAAAATACAGTCAGACAGGTGAAAGAAACCAACAAAATAGCTCAAGACCTGAAGATAGAATTGGAAAAATTAAAAAAAAAATGGAAGAAATTGTGGAGAGAAAGAACTTAGGGAAGAAAACAGGAACTACAGAGGTTAGCATAACCAAAAGGGTACAAGAAATGGAAGAAAGAATCTCAGGTGTGGAAGATAAAATGGAAGAAATAGATGTAAATGTCAAAGAAAAAGTTAAATCTAAAAAATTACTGACACAGAACATCCAAGAAATTCAAGACAACATAAAAAGACAAAACCTAGGAATAATAGGAATAGAGGAAAAAGAAGATTCCCTGCACCAAGGCCCAGAAAATATCTTCAACAAAATCATTGAAGAAAATTTCCCCAACTTAAAGGAGAGGCCAATAAGAATACAAGAGGCCTATAGAACACCCAATAAATTAGACCAGAAAAGAAAATCCTCCCGCCACATAATAATCAAAACCACAAGTATACAGAACAAAGAAAAAATATTAAAAGCTGCAAGAGAAAAAGGCCAAGTAACATACAATGGCAAACCCATTAGAATCACACCTGACTTTTCAGCAGAGACTATGAAAGCCAGAAGGGCCTGAATGGATATCATGCAGACCCTAACAGAACACAGATGTCAGCCCAGGCTACTATACCCAGCAAAACTCTCAGTCCTCTTAGACAGAGAAAACAAGATATTCAATGACAAAAACAAATTTCAACAATACCTACTAACAAATCCAGCATTACAGAAGACACTAGAAGATAAAATACAACCCAAGAAAAAAAAGCTACATTCAAGAAAAACACAGGAAATAAATAACCCCACTACAGTAAAACAAAAAGCAAACAAGCACACAACCGTATGACCACAGCCAACATCAAATTCAAAGGATCTAACAGCCACTGGTCATTAATCTCTCTCAATATCAATGAACTTAATTCTCCAATAAAAAGACACAGACTAACAGAATGGATGCGTAAACAAAACCAGCAATCTGTTGTATACAAGAAACACACCTAAGTCACAAAGATAGACATTACCTGAGGATAAAGGGATGGAAGACGGCTTTCCACGCAAATGGATACAGGAAACAAGAAGGAGTAGTAGCCATTCTAATATCTGATAAAATAGACTTTCAACCAAAATTAATCGAAAGAGATGGGGAAGGACACTTCACACTCATCAAGGGAAAATTCCACCAAGAAGACATCACAATCCTGAACATCTATGCCCCAAATACAAGGGCACCCACATTTGTGAAAGAAACATTAATAAAACTTAAACCACACATAGATCCCTACACACTAATAGTAGGAGACTTCAACACCCCACTCTCAACAAAGGACAGGTCAACTAAACAGAAATTAAACAAAGAAACAATATCTCTAACAGAGGTCATGAATCAAATGGACCTAACAGACATTTACAGAACCTTAAACATAAAAGAATTTACGTTCTTCTGAGCACCTCATGGAATCGTCTCCAAAATAGACCACATAGTTGGTCACAAAGCAAACCTCAACAGATACAAGAAGATTGAAATAATTCCTTGTATCCTGTCTGATCACCAAGGAATACAGCTGGACCTCAATAACAACAGAAATAGCAAAAAGCCTACACACACACGAAAACTGAACAACTTGCTACTAAAAGACAGCTGGGTCAGGGAAGAAATAAAGAAAGAAATTGAAATCTTCCTAGAACTCAATGAAAATGAAGACACAACATACCCACACTTGTGGGACACAATGAAGGCAGTGCTAAGAGGAAAGTTCATAGCACAAAGTGCCTTCAAGAAGAAATTCGAGACAGCACATTCAAGCAACTTAATGGCTCACTTAAAAACCCTAGAAAAAGAAGAAGCAGACACACCAAGAAGGAGTAGACGCCTGGAAATAATCAAACTCAGGGCTGAAATCAATCAATTAGAAACAAATAAAACAATTCAAAGAATCAATGAAACCAAGAGCTGGGTCTTTGAGAAAATCAACAAGATAGACAAACCCTTAGCCAAGCTAACTAAGAGAGACAGGACCCAAATCAACAAAATCAGAAATGAAAAGAGGGACATAACTACAGAAACTGAGGAAATTCAAACAATAATTAGGACTTACTGCAAAAGTCTATACACAACAAAATTTGAAAATTTAAATGAAATGGACAATTTTCTTGATTGATTCCATTTACCAAATCTAAATCAGGACCAGGTAAATCAATTAAATAGTCCTATATCCCCCAAGGAAATAGAAGCAGTCATCTAAAATCTCCCATCTAATAAAAGCCCAGGACCTGATGGTTTCAGCACAGAATTCTACCAGACATTCAAAAAAGAGCTAACTCCAGTTCTCTTCAAACTATTCCACAAAATAGAAACAGAAGGAACATTACCAAACTCATTCTATGAAGCCACAGTCACCTTGGTACCTAAACCTCACAAAGATACAACAACAACAACAAAAAAAAAAAAAAAAAAAAAAGAGAGAGAACTTCAGGCCAATCTCCCTTATAAACACTGATGCAAAAATACTCAACAAAATACTCGCAAACCAAATTCAAGAACACATCAAAGATATCATCCACCATGGCCAAGTAGGCTTCATCCCAGGTATGCAGAGGTGGTTCAATATATGGAAATCCATCAATGTAATCCACCATATTAACAAACTGAAAGAAAAAAACCACATGATAATCTTCCTAGATGCTGAAAAAGCATTTGACAAAATCCAAAATCCATCCATGTTTAAAGTATTGGAGAGATCAGGGATACAAGGCACATATCTAAACATAGTAAAGGCGATATATAGCAAACCTATAGCCAACATCAAACTGAATGGAGAGAAACTTAAAGCAATCGCACTGAAATCAGGGACAAGACAAGGCTGCCCACTCTCTCCATATCTCTTAAACATAGTTCTGGAAGTCCTTGCTAGAGCAATTAGACAGTTGAAGGAGATCAAGGGGATACAAATTGGAAAGGAAGAAGTCAAATTATCTTATTTGCAGATGATGTGATAGTATACCTGAGTGACCCCAAAAACTCTACCAGGGAACTCCTACAGCTGATAAACACCTTCAGCAAAGTGGCCGGATACAAAATTAACTCAAAAAAAATCAGTAGCCCTCCTGTATACAAAAGACAAAAGGGCTGAGAAAGAAATTAGGGAAACAACACCCTTCACAATAGCCACAAATGACATAAGATACCTCGGAGTAACCCTAACCAAGGAAGTCAAAGACTTGTACGAAAAAAAATTTCAAATCTCTGAAGAAAGAATTAGAAGAAGATATGAGAAAATGGAAAGATCTCCCATGCTCATGGCTTGGTAGGATTAACATAGTAAAAATGGCCATCTTACCAAAAGCAATCTACAGATTCAATGCAATGCCCATCAAATTGCCAACACAATTCTTTACAGACCTGGAAAGAAAAATTCTCAACTTCATATAGAATAACAAGAAACCCAAAATTGCTAAAACAATCCTCTACAATAAAAGATCTTCTGGAGGTATCTCCATCCCTGATCTTAAGTTGTACTATAGAGCAACAGTTTTAAAAACTGCACGGTACTGGCATAGAAACAGAATGGTGGATCAATGGAACCGAACAGAGGACCCAGAAATAAACCCACACACTTATGGACACCTGATCTTTGACAAAGATGCCAAAACCATACAATGGAAAAAAGATAGCATCTTCAACAAATGGTGCTGGTCCAACTGGATGTCTACATGTAGAAAAATGAAAATAGATCCATACCTATCACCCTGCACAAAACTGAAGTCCAAGTGGATCAAAGACCTCAACATAAAACCAGACACATTAAATCGGCTAGAAAAAAAAGTGGGGAATACCCTAGAACTCATTGGTACAGGAGAAACTTCCTGAACAGAACACCAACAGTACAGGCTCTAAGAGCAACAATCAATAAATAGGACCTCATGAAACTGAAAATCTTCTGTAAAGCAAAGGACACCTTCATCAAAACAAAGCGACTGCCTACAGATTGGAAAGCATCTTCACCAACCCTTTATCTGATAGAGGACTCATATCCAGTATATATAAAGAACTAACAAAGCTGAAAAGCAGCAAACCAAGTAATCCAATTAAATAATGGGGAACAGTGCTAAACAGAGAATTGTCTGTAGAGGAATATCGAATGGCAGAGAAGCACTTAAAGAAATGCTCAACCTCATTAGCCATTAGGGAAATGCAAATCAAAACAACCCTGAGATTTCACCTTACACCCATCAGAATGGCCAAGATCAAAAACTCAAGTGATAATACATGCTGGAGAGGTTGTGGAGAAAGGGGAACCCTTCTCCACTGCTGGTGGGAATGTAAACTTGTACAACCACTCTGGAAATCAATCTGGCTCTTTCTCAGACAACTAGGAATAGCGCTTCCTCAAGATCCAGCCATACCACTCCTGGGCATATATCCAAAAGAGGCTCAAGTACACAAAAAGGACATTTGCTCAACCATGTTTGTAGCAGCTTTATTTGTAATAGCCAGAAGTTGGAAACAACCCAGATGCCCCTCAACTGAAGAATGGATGCAGAAATTGTGGTTCATCTACACAATGGAATATTACTCAGCAATGAAAAATAAGGAAATCATGAAATTTGCAGGTAAATGGTGGGACCCGGAAAGGATCATCCTGAGTGAGTTGTCCCAGAAGCAAAAAGACACACATGGTATATACTCACTCATATAGACATACAACATAGGAAAACCCACTAAAATCTGTGCATCTAAAGAAACTAAGCAAGAGAGAGGACCCTAACTAAAACGGTCAATCCCCATCCTGAAAGGCAAAGAGGATGGACATGAGAAGAAGAAGAAAACAGGAAACAACCTAGGAACCTTCTACAGAGGCCTTTGAAAGCCAGAAGAAGAAAACAGGAAACAAACTAGGAATCTACCACAGAGGGCCTCTGAAAGCCTCTGCCCTACAGACTATCAAAGGAGATGCTGAGCCTGATGGGCAACTGTTGGGCAGAGTGAATGGAATTTTTTGTAAAGACTGGGAAATAGTAAGAGCTAGAGAGGACAGGATCTCCACAAGGAGAGCAACAGAACAAGAAAATTTGAACACAGGGAACTTCCCAGAGACTCATACTCCAACCAAGGACTATTCATGGAGATAACCTAGAACCCCTGCACAGATGTAGCCCATGGCAGTTCAGTGTCCAAGTGGGCTATATAGTAATGGGAAGAGGGACTGCCTCTGACATAATCTGATTGGCCTGCTCTTTGATCACCTCCTCCTGAGGGGGGAGCAGCCTTACCAGGCCACAGTAGAGGACAATGCAGCCACCTTTAATGTGAACTGATAGACTAAGATCAGAAAGGAGAGGAAAACCTCCCCTATCAGTAGACTTGGGGAGTGGCATGCATGCAGAAAGGGGAGGGAGTGTGGGATCAGGAGGGAAGGAGGGAGGGGCTTATGGGGGGATACAAAATGAATAAAGTGTAATTAATCTAAAAAATTTAAACTTTTATCATTTTATTCACTTAATGTCAAATGAACATCAGCCTGAACTTTTTAATAATCAACCAATGTTTAAAATATACAAAATCACACTAAAATGGTTGCCTAGGAATAATTCATCTTTTTTCAAACTTCATATTTTATGAAAGATCTGTATGTATATCTCCCCAACATACTTTTCTGTGTGCAACACACACCCAATAATACGAACATCCCAGTTGATGGAGTTTAGACGTTTCAATCAGCTAATAGACTCAGATGCAAGCATCCTTTAACCATGCTTTGGGAGACTGCCTTTGATTACCAAGGATGTAAGAAGATATACGCAGCTGTTGGTGTGCTTCCCTCCATTGAGAGCTTTGAGCTGTCTTATTTTTAGAAATGTCTCTATTTCCCATTAGAGAGTTTGAGGCAGCTGGAGAAACATATGCATATATATTTAGTGTTGCATTCTGAATTTCTTTTAGTCTTATTATCTTGCATTACAGCTCCTCCCACATCATCAGACATATGTCTGACAGAACAGATGGGTCTTGTTGTACTCGTGAAGGGGCATCAAATGTGGTAGCCTTAGGGATTAAAACTCTAAGGTGCTTTTCATGCCAGAAAGTAACGCTGATGCCCCAGGAAGAGTTAGGAAGCTAAAAGAATGGGGAAAAGTTACTCAAATTTTATTAAAAGTATTTCTCATTGTTTACTGAGAAAGACTGATAAAACTCAAGATTTGGGAAGGAAAGAAAACTAATTTACTCATTGACTGACAATACTTGTTTTTGCTAATGATGTTCCATAAACACTAGGTTTATAAAACATTTAAGACATATGCAAACTTGGATATAATTACTATAAGATTCTAATCTGTATTACATTACCATAATACAGAACAAGAATCATGATTCTACGTAAATATTTTTTGGTATGATGCTGAAAATTCTTGCATGATAACATTTATTTAGTGTAAAAAAATAATTGAATAGCTACAGGAACCAGTTATATTGAGTAAAATTTAAACATATGTACTCTGCTTCATCTGAATATTACTAGTTAAAAAATAAAGCAAGGAAACAACTACCAATAGACTAAAAAAACACAAATACATTATGCAGCAAGCCTGTGGTCAATATGTTGAGTATGGAAAGCTTGTAACAAACTAAGTGATGTTTTTATAAGTTTGAGTTCCTGTGACAGAACATGTGAGATCTGTTCCAAAATGGGTACCACTTAAATTTAGTGCTTTAATTATGTAAAATGGTGAATATTCAAATACATACTTTGCAAGAGTTTTGTACACACCTCATCTGTGGAGCCTCTTTTACGAGAAGGCAAATCCAGAATTTGTAGAATTTATAGAATAAACACTAGGTTACACACACATAACACAACAATGATGCACTCATTTTTAAGGAACAAGGAAGTAGCTGTAGAGGAAAGTATTCAGTTTCAACAAAAGACAAAAATTGTAAGCACTGAGGCGGAAAATATTGCAAATTATGTTAAATTTCTCTAACTAAGTTATTTGCATCACTGGAAATATTTCTC
This sequence comes from Meriones unguiculatus, assembly GCF_030254825.1. Taxonomy (NCBI): domain Eukaryota; kingdom Metazoa; phylum Chordata; class Mammalia; order Rodentia; family Muridae; genus Meriones; species Meriones unguiculatus. Next base: position 81,849,672 of record NC_083350.1, on the reverse strand, counting down.
AACAAACAAGCTATCCTATTTTATTTTCTTTCCTTAGAGTAGTCAATGCATTTGGTCCATTTGAATTATGATGATGTCACTAGTCTTCAGGTACATCAGGGCTAACTCTAGTGTATGAAGGTGAAATACAATCAGTGGATAGAATTCATTTGGAAAACTTAAAAACTTAAAATCAACTTAAAATATATACAAAGAGTTGGAAGAAATAATATTGGATATTGTTTTTCCAAATAGACATTGAAGAAAACTGTGAATGAAAAAGGGAATTTGTTAACATATATATTATTATTGAAAATTTTTTGCTAATGTTAGATTCCATTCATTATAAATAGGATTACAAAAAAATACTAAACAGAAAAAAATTAGAATTTGAAAACAGTTTTCTTTTTTGAAAGTTTTTTATGTTTTATTTTTATAATTTATTCACTTCATATCCTGACTGTAGCCCCTTCCTTCATGTCTTCCAGGTCCCACCATTCCTTTCTCCCTCTTAAATCCTATCACCCTTCCTTAGTCCACAGAAAGGGGAAGACCTCCTTCCCTACGTCTGAACCTAGTCTGTCAAGTCTCATCAGGACTTCCTGCTTCCTCTGTGGCCTGGCAACGCCTCCCCATCAAGTGGAAGTGATCAAAGAACAGGAAACAAGCCCATGTCAGAGACTGCCCCTCCTCCCCTTACTAGGACATCCACATAAAGACCTATGGTCTACATGTGAGCAGGGGTTCTAGGTCCTCTCCATGCATGGTCTTTGGTTGCTGAATCAGTCTCTACAGGCCCTCCCAGGCCAAGATTTGTTGGCTTTGTTGGTCTCCTTTGTAGAGTTTCTGTCCCATCCAGGTCCTTCTATCCAGCCACTCTTACATAAGACTCACAGCACTGGGCCCAAAATTTTGCTGTGAGTCTCAGCATCTGCTTTGATTTTGGCTGGGTGGAGTCTTTTAGAGGACATCTGTGGTAGGTTCCCATCCTGTTTCCTCTCTTCCACCTCTTCTGGTGTCTCTTTCATTTGCCCCTCTGAATGAAAATTAAGCATCCACCCTAAGGTCCTCCTTGTTGTTTAGCTTCTTTAGGTCTATAGATTATAGTATAGTTATCTTGTATTATATGGCTAATATCCACTTATAAGTGATTATTTACCATGCATGTCTTTCTGCTTCTGGGTACCTCACTCAGGATGATCTTTTATAGTTCCATCAATATGTCTGCAAATTTCATGATTTCCTTGTTTTTAATAGCCAAGTACTATTCCATTGGGTACATGTACCACAATATTTTAACCATTCTTTGGTTGAGGAACATCTAGGTTGTCTCCAGGTTCTGGTTATTATGAATAAAGCTGCTATGAACACAGTGGAGCAAATTTCCTTGTTGTATGGTTGAGCACCTTTCAGATGCCTCAGAGTGGTATACCTGGTATAGCTCAAGGGGTATGGCTGTTCACAATTGTCTGAGGAAGTGCTAGATTGGTTTCCAAAGTGGTTGTACAAGTTTACACTCCCACCAGCAATGAAGGAGTGTTCCTCTTTCTCCACATTCTAATCAAGTGTACTATCACTTGAGATTTTGATCTTTGCCATTCTGACTCATGTAAAATGAAATCTCAGAGTCATTTTGATTTGCATTTCTGTGATGACTAAGGATGTTGAGCATTTCTTTTAGTGTTTCTCTGACATTTGATATCCCTGTGTAGAGAATTATCTGTTTAGCTCTGTAGCTTTTTTTTATTTTTTGGTGTGGATTATTTGGTTTGTTGGTGTTTAATTTCTTGAGTTCTTTGTATATATTTTGGATATTAGTCCTCTCTCAGATGTAGGGTTGGTGAATATCTTTTCCCAGTCTGTAGGCTGTCCTGTTCTGTTGACAGTGTCCTTTGACTTACAGAAGCTTTTTAGTTTTATTAGGTCCTGTTTATTAATTGTTAATATTAAATTGTTGATCTGAGCTAGTGGTGTTGTTTAGGAAGATGTCTATTGTGCCAATGAGGTCAAAGTTTTTCTCCACTTTTTCTTCTATTAGATTTAATGTGTTAGGTTTTATGTTGAGTTCTTTACTCCTATGAACTTTAATATTGTGCAGGGTGATAAATATAGATCTATTTGCATTTTTCCACATGTAGACAATTATACCAGCACAAATTATTGAAGATGTTATCTTTTAGTAAAGGCAATATATAGCAAGCTTATAGCCAACATCAAACTAAATGGAGAAAAAATTAAATCAAGTCTACTGAAATCAGAGACATAACAAGGCTGCCCACTCTCTCCATATCTCTCCAACATAATAATTCATGTCCTACCTAGAACAATAAGACAACTAAAGGAGATCAAGGGGATAGAAAGCAGAAAGGAGGAAGTTAAAGTATCACTAGTTTCATATGATATGATAGTACACATAAGTGACCCCAAAAATTCTACCAAGGAATTACTACAGCTGATAAACACCTTCAGCAATGTGGCTGGATACAGAATTAACTCAAAAAATCTGTAGCCCTCCTGTATACAAAAGACAAACAGACTGAAAAAGAAACAACACCCTTCACAATAGCCACAGAAAAATATAAGGTATATTTGTGTAACTCTACCAAAGCAAGTGAAAGATGTGTAAAAAAAAATCTTCAAGTCTCTGAAGAAAGAAATTGATGAAGCTGTCAGAAGATGGAAAGATCTCCCATGCTCGTGGATTAGGATTAATTTATCAAAAATGGCCATCCTACCAAAAGTAATCTACAGATTCAATGTGATTCCCATCAAAATACCAACACAATTCTTTACAGAACTTCAAAGAACGATTTTCAATTTCATATGGAAAAACAAACAAACAAACAAAAACCCAGAATTGCTAAAACATTCCTGTACAATAATAGATCTTCTGGAGGTATCTCCATCCCTGATCTCAAGATGTACTATAGAGCAACAGTAATAAAATCGGCATGGTACTGGCATGAAACAGACTGGTGAATCAATGGAATTGAATTGAAGACAAAGAAATAAACCCACACAACTTTGAACATTTGATTTTTGACAAAGATCTCAGAAAAGAAGTGAAAACAGTGTTTTTATTTTTAGGGTTAAGTCATATAATCTTTTTGTATTGCACTTCTATACAGAGCCATGTTGTTTCATGAAAATGATAATGTATGTGTAGGTTACGATATAGACTCTCAGAATAAGTGTTTGGCTGAGCTAAGCTTGTGAAGGCTTGAGCTTGATACAAACTGCAGATGCTCAACAAAGTACGTAAGTCGTTGAGAGATGTGAAAGCAGCTTCAGTAGGATGTGTTCATATCTGTAATATTTTCTATAAATAAATACATTTTATCTTGATATTAACTAGAGATTAAATAATTGGCAACTAGAATACTCATACATATAATAACAGATATAACCAAAATAGAATTTCCTATACATTAAAGCATTATGAGACTTGATAGAAAAATTATGAAAGTGTCTAGGATAAACGAAACCACCAAACCATGTGGATTTAACCATGTCCGACCTTGCTGGACAAAGAACAAATATCTAAAATACTATATATTTCAAGTAAGTGCACATCCCTGGAATAAAATTATTCCTTCTAGTTATTACTTGTTCTAGTGTAAAGCAAAACCACTTTCCAAATATTCATTGTCCGATATTTACTAATGCTATAACAATACATTCAATTTTAATCATGGTCAACAACTAACTAAGGGAAGAAGCTACATCAATAGGTACTCTAAAAGCTGCCAATCACGGTAAGTGGCTGGGGCTCAGCTGTTTAGAACTGGTCGAGGGCATTACCTCCAGAGACCGCAGTCGCCCCGTTCAGTAGACGGTTAATATATACTGTGGTAATACCACTGCATACACTGCCTATTGTGTGCTGAGTCTCCTTTGCCTTGCAGCACGCTTCTGTGACTCCATAACCTCGTTATTAAACAAAACCTGGGGAGGGGAAATCACAGAAATAGCTACTCTGTAGAAACATAGGGTCACCGATGAATATAGAATGCAATTTTCCTTGTGAGTCTTTACAAATGCTCATCTGATTTCAAACATTAGATTATTCTCACTGGCTCAGTTTTCAACTCATTGATTTAAAAAAGAGAATTTACTATTTTACAGATGGGTATGGTAATAAAACAAAGCTATTGTAACAAATTAAAGTAAATTTACACATACACAGGCACATATGTACACACACATGCACACACAAATTGAAGTCATTTATTGTCCATGATTTTAAAAAGATGAGTGGCCTGCTGAACACTCACATAATGGATAAAGTAATGTTATTAACCTTTTCATTGTTTTTAAATACTGCTTATTAAAAGAAGCATCCAAATCACTTCATGGTTTTTTGAATTTTGAACCCCAAATCTAATAGCATGTTTACATATTAATTCTATTTTTTTCTCCTGGGAAAATGGAGAATGATTCATGTTATAACAGAAGTTTGTTATAAAAATTTTAAAGACAATTTGAAGTTTAAATAAAACAAGGTCATTTTAATTTATTGTACTTATTTCAAAGTATACTAGTGTTATAAATCATGATAGTTATAACAACTATGTCCACAAGAACAATATTTTTTCTTTCAGATCTTCTTTATGAGTGTTTTTGTCAATTGCTAACTATGTACATAATAGTGGCAAATGCTAACATAATTTCTAGGGACCCACTGGTCACTTAATCCTTAAAAAGCCTTTTTTCAACACTTCTGTATATCAATAATCAAGAGACTTAGAGAAACCAATCACTTTTGAATAGATATAAATTCTATGGACATAACAGTTTTACAATCAGAAATGGACTAAATTAAATAAGAAAAATTTAATTTGGGAGCTTAATTTCTTATACATTTCCAACAAATTATATGAAAATGAATTTATGGGGTATAAGATTCTGCTGACAAAGGTCAGCACTAAAATGCACAGCCTATCTACTCCATTAATTTTGCTAATTTATTTTTTAAATTTTAAATCTTTTTAATATAATTTTTTATTTATTACAATTTATTCACTTTGTATCCCAGCTGCAGTCCCACCCTCATCTCCTCCCATGCTTCTTTTCCAGTCCACTGATAGTAGAGGACCTCCTCCCCTTCCATTTGATCCTAGCCTATCAGGTCTCATCAAGGCTGTCTTTCATAGTCTTCCTCTGTGGCATG